>NC_139225.1:11204712-11917212 GCF_055691185.1 Crinia signifera | reverse complement strand
TGCTGCCCAGAGCTACGCTGATAACGTAGCTTACATAAGGAAAGCAGCCACGCGCTGCGCTGAGAACAGCTAGAGCGGCACGCGCACAGTAAACACAGAGTCTGGCAGACTGCCAAGTTTCAAAGTTTCACTGTGCGCGCGGTGGCGCCATGAAACTACACAAGTACCTATTTCAGCTTTTAATGATCTTCATCAGGCAACAGACATACAAACATTTGCCTGACAAAGGGCATTAAAGCACAAAAACTTGCATTCCCTGCTTGCTGAGTCTTCATGACAAAAGTCAGTGAGTGCCTGTTTCTGCTGTTGCTATATTATTTTTTAAAAAGTGCACCACGGCTATTGTTTCTTTATTGAGGAGGTGTGCCGGTCTATTGGACATTGCTATACATACAGTACATATAAATATATATGATTTTGTTAAGATAGTTTTTCTGTTTGTGATATTTTGTATTATATAGTAACTATGGGCTGTACATTTTAATCATGCCCCACAGCTGGGTCTCGTATGCTGATACCTGCAGTTGACGTCACCAGTACAGTCAAAAATTCACAATATGCTACATACAAATGTACACCATAATGCCCATTACATGTTAAGCCACACACCATAATGTCCATTATGTATTATGCCAAACAACATAATGACTATTAAAAATTATGCTACAGAAGTGCTGCTTACCTACATGCTCATTGCCAGGGGTTCCTTGCTCATTGCCAGGGGACCCATGCTCGTTTCCATGTGGGATTACATTCCAATTGCCAAGGGGAATACATGCTCATGGTAACTGGGGGACAACCGCCACTGGGCAGAAGTGACAGCCATTGGCAGCCGGGCAGAGAGCAGGGGGCTGCCTGGCCATATTCAGAGCACTGCACGTCCCAGAGATTTGAAATAATACCCCTTTCACATGAGAAAATGCAGGGACTTACGAGGGAATATGGTCCCAGGATCATGCAGGGACATTCCCGGGCTGCCTTCTTTTACACCAGCCTAGTCCCTGCATTTTCTGGTGTGAGGGGGAGAGAACCCCCCCCCCCCCCTTTAATCAACCGGCTATATCTTTGGAACCAACTAACCCATTTACATGAGACCAGTATCATATTTAATAACTTTCGAGTGAGCTTCGATTGATTTTGGTCCCGTGAAACTGGGCCGTTTGGTTCCAGAGAAATCTGCCCTCAAACAACATGAACAGCCAGAAATTACATTTCAGAAATGGAAAAAAAATAGGTTTACCCGCAATATCTCTGGAACCAATTAACCCATATGGACCAGTCTACTATCAGATTGAAGACTTAGCGATTTGGGTTTAGAGCTTCTGTGATGCCAGCATAGGCGTGCGCAGCCCATTTTATTAGGGGGTGCACCGTCAAAGGGGTGTGTCTAGCGCCACCTATTGGGCGTGTCTAGCATTGCCCATTGGGTGTGTCTAACACAGCCAATCATGCATGTTTACCATCATCTATTGGTACTCGCTAAAATATAAAATGTCTCTCAGCCAGAACATAATCTCCGGCCTATTTCAGTTTTAATATTCTTATTACTCTGTATAACAGTGCATGCATATAAAGTTAAAAAAATATATGGATTATGCAGGTATGTAGTGTTATGACAACGGTCTAGTACAATTAACAATGCAAAACACACAATTGATTGATGGGCACTAATTTTAACGGAATACAGGTCTAAAAACCAAAAGACTTTGGTAAAAGGTATTGCTAGTATTGCTAGCGGCAGGGAGTTATTCATAAGGGTGGGGACAGCATTTGGGGGTGCCTGTGCACCCCTAACACTCAATGTGCGCACACCTATGGATGCCAGAGCGGGAACTGGCAGCCGTTGGAACCGGGTGGGGGTCGGAATTAGTGTGTCCCATGTTATCCTATGGGGAAAACGTTCCAGCTTTGCCCAGGGGTATCTCCGGTTCCCGGGGAGCTAGCAACACGGGGCCAGGCTCATTGGAAAGCCCCGCCCCTCAGCTACAAAATGCCATATATGTAGGAACAAATGAGGAAAAAGTATGTCTTTAGTAATTAAATATAATGGTATTTCACTGGCTAGAACACTGTAAGGCTAGAACACTGCTGGAATTAATCCTATACGCTTGACAGTGAATTCATCTTAATGCATTGCCCACCCAATTCACATGCAGCATCAATCCAGGCAAATATGTGTGTTCAAGGATAAACGATACATACCAGCAGATTTCAAACAAATGAGAGTTCAAATGACATAATATTTACATAAGATACCATTAACATACTACAGTTAAATCAGGCAACCAATCCAGCCTGTAAAGTAAGCATAAATCATTTTGTTATTAGGTATATGCACCTAATAAAATGTTGCGTAATGCAATATTTACACACTTTATCTTACCGAAATTCTCTGATAATACAATCCTGGTAATAATTAGATTATGTGCTCTGTATTAGCCATATTAAATGTCTAATAAAAATGACGATCTGACAGGGCAGGACTTACTTGAGTGCTAGCATAGGCATAAATAAATAATAAAAATAAAATATTATATGATTGCTTTGAGGTTTATAAGTATGAATCCATAAATACCTGTTATGCCAGCTGACAGTTATTCTATTAAAAGAATGCGAGACTGATCTTTCCGCCCAGATCACACATTTACTCATGCGCCTTCCTAATCTGTCTATTTGAAGCTTTAATGTTGTTGTGTTGATGTACTTTTAAACATTTTATAGCTTTGGACTGAATAATCCTTCTATAAAAGGTATTACCAAGGTCTTAATTAATATAATTGTTTACATAAGCCCTTTATCTTCAATGTACCGGGAGAGAACTTTAAGTTAATATTTAGAATTCTGATCTGCTTTAATAAATTCCCGTAGGTGGCAATCGCTTGTTCTAAGCTCTTTGTTGTGGAACATTTTGTGTGACCTTTTACCTTGCGTAACCTTTTGTTCTATGATAGTCCACAACAGTCATCCCAACATGTGACTATTTCATTTTTTTTTTTTGTGGTTTATACAGTACCTCCTCTACTCACAATGTTTATGTTATTGTTGCTATATTTTTCAAAAACAGACAACCACAATTAAAATAAGTTTTAAAATCTAATGTTAATAGGATAAACACAAATTGTACATAGAAACGTTATCAAAATAAAGAAAGGTGTAATGTTATGGGCAAATATGTGTTTGGAATGATGTATGTGCACTTGTTGAGATTTAACCAGTAGTGTTGGTTTATTGAATTACTGTATAACGAAATACAGCTGTACTCACTGTTGCATACACATTGATACGCATGGATTGAAACTTAAATATAGTAGGGTTTATAAAGCTCACCAGTCAGTGAGTGTATGCTGGTTTTACGTAGGGGTGCAGGAGGCTGAAACAGCTTCATATATGTTATTACTAGGGTCTCTGTATAGCTAAGTGTGGGACCACTGTCTCCTTGATGTCACTTCTCACAAAGGGCCTTATTTTGGTTCATTCTTTCTGACAAAATCCTTCTTAGATGGGCAAAACCATGTGCACTGCGGGTGGGGCAGATGTAACTTGTGCAGAGAGAATTAGATTTGGGTGGGGTTTTACTTCAAAGTGAGATCTATATTGCAGCGAAAAATAAAGCAGTCAGTATTTTCCCTGCACAGAAACAAAATTACTCACCCAAATCTAATTCTCTCTGCACATGTTACATCTGCCCCCCTGCAGTGCACATGGTTTTGTCCATCTAAGAAGGATTTTGTCAGAAAGAATGAACCAAAATAAGGCCCAAAGTCTCTATGTAATAAAGGTGGCTGTAGTCACTTAGTGATGCAGCACATCAGATTGGAGTACAGATCTCTCTGGGTCCTAGTGACCAGCATCTAAACATTTTGTAGTAACTAGTAATATTTACCCATATTTACACACAGTGGTTTATTGACCACATGTTGATCTAATTTCACCCCTGTTCAGTGGCGTAACTAGATCCATGTGGGGCCCATAGCAAAAGTTTGTAAGGGCCCCTATTTATCACCTAATGCTGAAAAATTTTACAGCACATGATACTTTGACAGGCAAATTGGGCCCCTCTCAGCTCTGGGCCCCATAGCAGCTGCACCCCCTGCACCTATGGTAGTTACGCCCTTGCCCCTGTTGTTATCCTTTACTTTAGTAATTATTTTTTTTTCAATTGAACTTTGCAATCACATTACTAAAAGTACAGTACAAGTTATAAAATTATGTTCCTGCATGCATTGTAGACCTACTAATCTGCATGTCTAACGGGAACAGTACTTGCTTATGGTGGCACCTAAATCAAAAATGACAAGGACTTCATTGTCTGCCATATTTGTTTAAGTGTAAGTATTTGACACTAATATCCAAATAAAAACATACTACAGTACGGATGGTGTAATGGTTAGCATTACCGCCTCACAGCACTGAGGTCTTGCGTTCAATTCCTACCATGTCCCTACCCTAACTGTGCTTATGAGTTTGTATGTTCTCCCCGTGCTTGCGTGGGTTTCCTCTGGTTTCTCCGGTTTCCTCCCACATTCCAAAAATATACTGGTAGGTTATTTGGCTCCTAACAAAAATTAACCCTAGAATGGATGAGTGTTTTTTTAACATTTGGTAGGGAATATAGATTGTAAACGGGAGTGGTACGGGACTCCGACAGTCGGGATCCCGACAGTCATTATCCCAACATCGGGATCCCGACTGCCCGGAGTCAGACAGCATGGCGAGCGCAAAAAAGCACCTAGTGGGCACGGTGGCTCGCTACGTGAGCCACCTATTTTATTCTCCCTTTATGGGGGTCGTGGACCCCCACGAGGGAAAATAGCGGGTGGCCGTCGGGCACCCGGCTGATGGCGTTTTGACAGTCGGGATCCCAACATCGGGTAAACGACTGTCAGGATCCCGACTGTCGGGAAGCCGTCTGGCACCCTTGTAAACTCCACTGAGGCAGGGACTGATGTGACTGTCCAACTATTCTCTTTACAGCGCTGCAGAACATGTGTGCGCTATATAAGAAACTGTTATTAAATAAATTTACTAAGCCAAATTAACATTTGAATGTATTTCTAATTTTTGTAACTTTTTGCATTGCTTGCAGCTACGGAGGAAAAGTGGTTCCAGACTAGAAGGCCAAAAGCCCCAGGGAAATAAACTGTGAAAGTTAAATCATGGTAGAGTTTCTGTAAAGATAGTGTTATTTCTCTTTGTTTTAGATCTTCGAAAACTAAATACAAGACTATGACTGATATTGGGTCAACTAAGAAGTATAAAATCCTCAATCGTATACTCTGTGATGAAAATCTCCCAGGGGGATTCTGTGGAAAAACTTGCAGTTTTAATGATCCACCATAGGTACAGCCTTCCCCACAAGTGGCAGAGCCCATTAAATGCATGGAAGTTCCTTATCAGATACCTTTGTAAAACATGAACAGAATTGAGCACTTGTGTAGATTTTGTGAATTTCGCTGTGCGCATGTTGTTTTGGGGGTCATAGGAAAAAAAAGAAGAAAGTTAAAAATGTCAATTCGGATAAGTCGAACCATCCAAACAGTTGTTCATTGAAAGTAGTAAAATATGGGAGCTTTGAGGTACTATAGAAGAAAATAATGTCTTGGGTACACCCCAAAAAAGAATACAGTATAGGTTGCTCTAGCTAGATTATTTAACATTGGTCTCTTCGGAAATAAATATAGGTTGAGTTTCCCTATCCGTGCATCCCGTATCCAAATTACTCCAAAAAACGTGGTTTTTTTTTTGGAACAATTCAAATCCCCCCCATCAACTCTTTTTTTAGACTAACCAAGTCCCCCGGTGTCCATGGCAGGCCTTCAGCATCTTCTCCGGCATCTCCAGTGGTCCCAGGAGTGCTTTGACGTCACAGGCGTGCCTGGGAACTCACACAAAGCACTCCTGGGACTGCTGGAGATGCCGGAGACGGTGCTGAAGGCCTGCTGTGGACTCCGGGGGACAACGTGGATGCCGAGGGACTACCGGGCACCACCAGGGGATAGGTAAGTATGCCTAAAAAAATTTAATCAAAAAAACAGAAAATTCCCTTATGCGGAATGCTCGTTGTCCCGAGCACTTCGGATAAGGGATACTCAACCCAGAGGCAGAACTCTGGGAGGCAATGGAGTCATCTGCCGCCGGGCTCCTGCTCTCAAGGGGGCACCTCTTCACCTCTGCCAGTTTAAATCCATTAATTGAAAGCCATCAATATTGCTTCTGTGGCTGAGTTCTGAAATATATATGTGTTTTTCTCTCTCGCGCTCTCTCTCTCTCTCTCTCTCTCTGTATATACAGTATATATATTTCATAACAGACTATATATATTTTGATTAACGTTTGTGTGTTTGTGCGTGTGTGTGTGTGTGTGTGAGGGGGGGGCACCAATATTCATCATGCCTCCGGGCAACTGGGACGAACTTACGCCACTGACTCAACCTGTATACCATTAGCGATGTAATGGAAAGTTGATGAAATGGGTTTCACAAGAACTATATATGATGACTAAATATGATAACCGGTGGCATTATGAGGCTTCAATCATAGTAACATCTCAAGGAAATAGCCTTGAGTACTGCCTAAAAAGTAGCATGATTCTTATGACTGCAGCACAGATGTACTAAGCCTTGGGGAGTGATATATTGGAGAGATGGATAAAAAAAATACTTGACCCCTTAGACATAGTTTATTTAACTGGGATAACTATGGGGGTTATTGTGGTTCACACATAAAAAGCAAATTCACTCTCTAATGGACAAAACCATGTGCACTGCAGGGGGGGGGGTGGGGGGGTGATGTAACATGTGCAGAGAGAGTTAGATTTGGGTGTTATCAGTTTTAAGTACCCCCCCCCCCACACACACACACGCAAATCTAACTCTCTCTGCACATGTTACAGATATTTAACAGCAAAACGGTGTTGTTGATTAGCCCAACTGTCAGGTAAAGTTACTAAGATGGAATTCTATTTCACACTGGATGTTGCTATGGGCAACCAATCAGATAATATCTTCTAAATGGTGGTAAATAAATAAGAAGTAGATTCTGATTGGTTTCCCATAGCAACATCCCATGTGATATAGAACTCCCATCTAAGTAAATTTTGCCCTATGATTCATATCAGATCTAAAGATCTAATCAGTCCTTCTGCTGCTGTTCTAAACCGGAGATCCCATGCTATGTAACATTAGTCATGTGGAACTATATTGTCTCTGTCACATATGTATATGTATAGATGATCAATTATTTAGTACATTTGGTTAAAACGGTAATTTGGATCTGGATCTGTTTCAAAACACCACCATTTTCGTGTTTCGGGTTATGATTTTTTTTTTTTTTTTTAACTGAAAACATTGCAGAACTTTTTTTTTTTTTGCTCCTACGCTATTAGTAACCTCAATAACATTCATTTCCACTCATTTCCAGCCTGTTCTGAACACCTCACAATATTGTTTTTATGGCAAAAGGTTGCACCTAGGTAGCTAGATAACTATGCTAAGCCACAGAAGTGTGCGGCACAAACATGTGGCCCATCTAGAAGTGGCACTGCAGTAGCAGACAGGATGGCAGTTTGAAAAACTAGGCCCCAAAAAGCACATAATGGAAAAAAAAGAGGTGCAAGATGGAATTGTCCTTTGGCCCTCCCACCCACCTTTATGTTGCATAAATAGGACATGCACACTTTAACAAACCAATCATTTCAGCGACAGGGTCTGCCACACGACTGTGGCTGAAATGATTAGTTTGTTTGGACCCCCACAAAAAAAGAAGCAAGTCACCTCTTCCTGTACAAACTGGCTCTATAGAGGCAAGATGTAATCCTCATTCTCATCCAATTCATTTTGATAACTACAGTATCATCTTCTCCACATTTTGAGGAAGTAACCTTCTACGCCGCTCACTGACCAGGTTCCCCGCTGCAATAAAACTCTTTCAGAGTACACAATGGAGGGGGACAACTAAGGTAAAATAGAGCCAGTTTGTACAGGGGCTTCCAAACTGCCTTTTTTTTTCCTGCCAGTAAAGGTAAGGACTGTCTGACATGTCTACTTGGATGCTGTCACCAATGTAATCCTCCACCACAGTGATGTGAAGGTCCGGCATGATGGAAAGTCCCGCATTGCAACCACCAACACCATTTGACTCTCCTTGGAGATTTGTGATAAAATGTCTTTAGGAGGGTGTGGTTGTTTGCAGTTGCTGCCGGCGGTGTGTGCTGTGCTCAGTCCTGTGCCCGTAATACATGTTTAGCATGGACGTAGTAACTGATACCAGCTTCCTGACAAAGGGGTCATTGGGAAGAATATCAAATAATGTCCACAGTAGTAGTGGCACACATAATGTTCACAGTGATAGTGCCAATTACACCTAATATACACAGTAGTTACTATTATACTAATTCCACAATAGTAGTGCCATATATAATGCACACTGTAGTAGTGCCCCTTATACATAACGCCCACACTAATAGTGCCCCTTACATTAATACACCATAGTAGTAACACAAAAAATGCACACAGTAGTAGTGCCCCGTAAACATATGTCCAAAGTAGGGGAGGGGAGAGAAGGGGGAGTGTGATATTTACAGTACATGGGAGATCAGTGTTGGGTGGACGAGAGATTGGCGTCATAGAGGTGCAGGCAGCAAGGAGGGGAAGAAGAGAAAAAGGAGGGAGGTACAGATGGAGCCCTGCAAATTGCAAGATTCCCTTAGCTGGTGCAGTCTGGCGGAGAGGCGCTCTATCTGATGGGGAAGCGTGACCGTCTCACACGCAGGCACATCCCCGTCAACACGGCGGTGGGGAGCACTTTCCCTGCCCATATCCATTTCAGGGAGATAGGCAGGGATTGGGGGCAGCTTGGGGGCAGCAGGAGAGCTGCAGTGGGCAGTGGAGGGCTGGAGTGTGCAAGCATCTCATGGGCGCCCCCTTCCGGCTGCTGTGGAGCTGGAGAGTGCTGCTCTAGTGCCTTCCTGCTGTGCAAACTCTGCTGAGCAGATTGTTCTGCTTTTTCAGAGACATGATTGTCACTAAAACTGAATCTCTACCATATATAATGGAGGCTCTAGTGAGCAAACAAGGAAAAGTTATTGAATAGAACAGTGCTAGGTTTCACTGAGTAAATTCAAATCTGACTAAATAACAGGTATTGTTTATCCATTTAACAATAGAAGCAAGGGGAATCAGCCCAGTAAATAAAATCAGAACATGTACATTAATTCCTTATAAAATAGCAGGTAGAATAAAATAGAGGTAGGTTGAAGTTATGTGGGTATATAGGGGTGCTGCACATGTAATTCTGGATTAAGGAGATAATTTAAGTATTTAGCAAGGAACCCAAAAATTGGTGGGAATATAGTGTTAGGTGAATTGTCCAATTATATTAGTCTTCCAGTATAATCCCCAGTGGGAGGTGGATATTACACAGTATATAGCCTGTCAGTTGGTGTCTGTTAATTAGCAAGAAGTCTTCGGACAAGATGGGGTTGAAACGGAAATGGAGTTCCTGATGAAGATGTGGGTTTGTCACATTGAAACGCGTTGAGCATACTGTATTTTGCCAAATTATTGGATCAGTTCTGGACCAGCACCTCCTTTAGGAGGACCATTTTTTGCACATTGTCTCCTAGTATTGGCTGGTATTACACAATTACGTTCTGATATCTTATCTATAAACCAAATCTCGTGTTATGGATGCCACCAGTATTTTAAAGATCCAATCTATAAAGAGAGCCTGTTCGAGTCTTCCTGTGGTTTGACATTTGTATTTTAAATCTGAATTTTGGGTTTGGATTTTTAAAAATTACATGTTTTAGCTGTTTTTATCCGTTTTCATTCTTTTTTACCAAACATACTAAGTTTCACAATATTTTTATAATGTACAATAAAATTCATAAAAATTACATTCTAGATGCTAAAACAAATTTAATGAGCCATTTAATCAGATTTCTAAAAATAATAATAATAATTTTTTTTCTCATTATTTTTTTCTTGAGTAGACAGCACCCATTGTGAGAGACTAGCATGATGATGTTGGAGTAAGTGAGTTGGACTAAGGATTAGGAAGTGCATGAGCTGTCAGAGATGTTAGCTATGTCCCCATCTTCAATCGTACACAATTACCATCTTCAGATTTTCCTGAAGAAACACTGTATACCCAATACAGTAGGTTAACAAAATATCAGTAAGGTGAAAGAGCTTATTGTAGATTTTAGGACACTACTGCAAACTAATCCAGTACCTATTCAAATTGACGGAATTAATGTCGATCAGATCTCTAGTTTAAAGTTTCTGGGAACTCATATCTCTGATGACCTGGTCTGTGAATTTTGGGAGTTTGGTTAAAAAGGCTCATCAATGCCTTTTTTCCTTGAGAGTCTTAAAAAGACACTGCTTATCGGTAGATATATTGAAGAACTTCTTTCGCTGTGAAAGTATCTTAACCAGATGCGCTACGGTATGACATGGGAGCTGTACAGTAGCAGGATGGTTCAGCGGGTAGTTAAGACAGCTGAGTGGACTTGTTGGGACTTCTCTACCGATAGATAAGATAACAATTTATTGTCATTGCAAGCAATATAAAAAAATTGATCAGCAACGAAATTACAATCCAGACCACTACAATCCAGAACATAGTGGTGGATATTGAGACGAAACGTTGCTTAAGACGAGCATGTAATATTCTGGAGGATCTGATTCACCCAGCTCAATGATTGATTGATTGATTGATTTAGTGGGTGGGGAGATAAGATTTATAAATTGCTGTATATTATATTGTATCTGGCTGAGGCTATAACTGTATATTGTTGCTATGTTATACATGGTAATAACAATAAAGTGTATCGTATCATATTGTAACAATGAATAACCCTGGAGAAGGTAAATACCATCAATCAAACCCTCAAGGAGAAGAGACCAGGAGTCCAGGAGTCCAAAACGTGTGAGTCCACTACAAGATTTTGCATGACCCTTGCAACCATCATGAAGAAGCTGGTCCCCACAGCCCAGACGCTTGAGGCAGCAGTTTCTCTGCCACCTGTGCTTTAGATCTACTCATTGTTGTTTAGGGAAGAACCTAAAATACTATGATGCCTCTTTGTTACCAGCAGATTGCCTTAACTTTAATAAGTATATTATTGTAAAAAAAAAAAAGTTTTGGAAAATGGAAATCTTTTAGAGTATACTGTTGGAAGATGCTTAAGAAGAGATTGGCTATTACTTTGCTTATTCTGTTACTACCAAAGCTCAAGTTAAATATGTTTTATAACAAAAAAAAAACAGATATTAATATTACATGAATGTATAGCTGTGCAGATGGAAACATTAATGGATGATGTTAAATGTTTTTGATTTCCTAGGTCACTCTGTTGTACGGTTGTCCTTTTATCTCCATTGGTGGAACATACAGCATAAAGAGATTTTCTGAGTCACTGCAGAGACCTTGTCTCGTTAGTCTGCATGCATGTTTAATTTTTCCTTTAATCTTTTTATTAAGGATCTGTACCGCTTTTCCCAACCTTATAGAACCGGGCATACATAAGGAAAAGTCTGTAAAGCCTATTCCGCAGAACAAAAGTCCATCTTTGTGTGTAAAAGCCATTGGAACTTTGCTACTCATTAGTTCTCTTACGTCATTCCATAACTGAAAAGCTCTTTATGAAAGATTGAAGTCAGCTTTTAAAAATGGGAATCAACTGTAGGAGTGGGAAATTCATTAAAATATGTTACAGGCTCTATAAATTATTTATTATCTTACTGTTAAATCATTCCTCTATACAGTTTATTTATGTGAGTGGAAATTTCTCTATGGTATAATGTCTTTTGGTTGAGTAACGTTCTGTGTAAGGTCTTTGATATCGCCTGAAGTGGCTCTTTACTACGGTCCCCGGGGGCCTAGGAGTGTTTAACTAGTGCGGTAGGAAGCAAAAGAAAAAAGCAAAAAACTCTTTTTTAAATAAACGAGGGCAATAACTGGTTTTCTATAGTCTGTAAAGTCAGAAACATTAATTATAATATCAATTTCTAGTTATTTCCCTTTCACTGTGAGGAACTCAAATGACCCCTCGGTAAACTTGCAACCTTTGTTCCATGAATAAAGAGCTCAGTCTAAACATCTCGTCAAGCTACCAAAATTTTTGCTCGGTGTCAACTGTTCCATTCAGAATTTCATAACTTATATAAACCATTGGATTGTAAAGTTGTGTGTTTAGCCCACACATGTTATCCATGTCCCTACCTGCTGCAAAAGGAAAATATGAACATTAACCTTCATATACGTATTATAGACAATGTTACACTTCATGCGGTCGTGATTTTTTTCTATGTTACAGAAGGTTTTAACTTTGTGAATACAAACTGCTCTCTGTTAGGAAATGTTGATTTTTTTAACTTAACATATCCTTTGAAATGGTCCGTTTTCATTTTCAGTTCATGACCTTGTAGCGATGCCTTATGAATATGTGAAATCTGCTTGAATTTATATACTTACTGATCTCCTTAGAGGTGCTGCTAGTGATTTTACCAGTAGAGTGCACTGGTGACCACCAAGAATCATATTGCACAAGTTCAACTGCCAGCTACACTGCACAGATTCGCATCGCTTCAGCATCGATTCAGCACAGATTCGCATCGCTAGTAATGATGCACAAACACCATCGTCAGCCATGTTATACCAGTCCCAACAGACACAGAACACTGGCATTGGTTTCATATTGTGCATAACACTATAGCCAGGCAGGGCAGGCGACAGGGGGGTCAAAGGGGACACCTGTACCGGGCCTCAGCACTTGTGAGGGTCCCCAAGGTTCTGCGGCGCTATAGGGCTGTAAGCATAGCTGCGGCCGTGCAGTGCCTAGCAATGGTTTATAAAGGCACCCTCCTGGTTCCTGTAAGGGTACTAACTCTGACCCTCTTCCGGTATTAGTGAATATTAATTATGTTTCATTTGTTACAATACAAAAAACCCATTCAATATGCAGTTTACTTAAAACAAACAAAGACCAAAAATATATACGTAGGCGCTAGTAGAAAAAGAAAAAAATATATATATATTTAATATAAATATGAAATTATTATATTATTATACAGTTATGTTTATAAATTTAGGGTAGCAGCGGGCTTCTGGGGTTTTGGTGTCTCAACACCCAATTGTAATACTCTGCCTAGATTCCTGATAGGAGTGAGGCAGAGTAAACTCAAAGCACAAGAATAAATAAAGGAAGCGCCGCGCTGTTCTTATTTTATCACCTTGGAATGATTCACATGCATCAACTCCAAATTATTAATTAATTAAATGTCAATACATATAACAAAAAAATACATATAATGTTTTACCGAATGGCCATCAGTTAATACATTTTACACTAATGCATACTAAAAAAGCAAGAAGAAAAAAATAATACTAAAAAAACCCAGATAAAATATGTACCATTAAAATATTAAAAAAGAAATAAATCAGATGATTCTGGGTGCACTTTTAAATGTCAATCTGGTCTTAGTGGAATATCAAAATAATACGTTCCAATAGAAGTGTTTTTTTGGGGGGGAATGTCGTGTACATTCCCCCCCAAAAAAACACGTATATTGGAAATTATTATTGTGATATTCCACTAAGACCGGATTGACATTTAAGCTGCTTCCAGGGTTTTTGTCCCCGTGGATGCTGCTCCTCCGAAGGACTTGTGATATTCCAGCTTGCAGCTTGCCTGGCTCCATCGGTGTTACAACATCGATATTTAGCTCCATTGGTGTTCTGCCATCTGCGTCCTTCTCCATTAGTGTTCCGTCATCGATCTCCTGCTCCATTGGTGTTCCGCCATCGATACTCACCTCCATCGGTGTTCTGCCATCGTTCTCCTGCTCCATCTGTGTTCCACCATCAAGCTTCTGCTCTATTGGTGTTCTACCATCGATCTTCTGTTCCATCAGTGTTTCACCATCGATACTCACTTCCATTGGAGATCCACCATCGATCTCCTGCTCCATCTGCTTCATTAGTGTTCCTACACTGCACCTTCAGCCTGTAAGCTGTAATATATACTGTATATATTGGGACTTCATTAGTGTTCTAACACTGTACAATCATTACTACTCTGTCCTTCTGTGTGATACCCTGTTGATATTCGTGGTACCATTAACAAGGTCTTACCCACTGTCGCTGATGTAGCAGCATCTGCAACCTTATTAAATACTTGTTATATTACATCTCGTTGTGGTAATGACTCAGATCCTCTCCTAAGGTGCCCCTGGTATGTTCCAAGGCCTCATCAGGGCTCCTCACCTTCCAACCAGCCCCTACGCCTGTGGTAATTTCTACCTGGAGACATACCGTAGGCATGACACTTAATGACAGAGATGAGAAACAGGTAAATGCAGCATATATATATTTGATATCTGCTGCAGAACTCCTTGAAAGTGTTCAGGGGATAATTACATTTTAAAGGTATCCAGATTTTTCAGGTGCTCCTCACAAAATGTATACAACAAATATGCCCCAATTACATAACTAACATCTGAGTGACTTCATTTGGAAGACGAAGAGACAGGATCCACTCCTAGCTCACACCCAGGCTGAATCTGTTCATGGAAGGTAATGATGGTACATTTTAAGCTGAACCCCGTTGAAAAATAGTACAAGGTCAGAGCTGCCATGATGGAAGGGAATAAGAGCACAATAGGTAGTTGAGGGGGAAGACTAGAGGAACATATGAAGATGGAGGTGAGACGGACATGGGCATGGCCACACATTGTAGGGGTTGAAGCTGGGATGCAAGGGGGAGTAAGGCCTTGGAAGAGGGCAGAGAAGGACTGTGAGGTGGAAAGGTGATGGAGCAGCCATAAAGGATATTATCTCTATCCCAACACTGCCCATAATAAGTGTAGATGGCAGCTGCACTGCACCCAATGATCCAATACTTTGACTGGCACATCTCAAATATTTGGGGGGGTTGAGTGCCCAATGCACCCCCTCCCCCACTCCAGCACCTATGCATCCAACCAACAACAATCCAGTGTGACCTTACCCATGGGCAATAATTTCTCAGCATCCTCCATTAAATGTTTTTAATATATTAATGATCTTTCATCAATTCAGTGTTTTTTTCTTTAATTTAGTGAGGTAAGAAATTGAAATGTGTGGCTATACTGGTTTTGTTGGTACTTGTTTCCTAGCACGGCGCCCATCGCAGGTGATCGCATTCCTTAACTTAAGGTATGCGATGGACGCGACCGACGCGATTTCAGGACTATTTTTAGCCTTTTCCCCGACAATTAAAAAATTGCGTCCATCACATGCCTTAAGTTAAGGCATATGATGCGACCGATGTGATGGACGCGATTTTACATAGGGAACAATGTTAAATGGGCCAATGGACCCGATTTTTCATTGTATACCCACCCTTATGGGTATTTTACATGTGAAATGCCCCCCCCCCATTGTTAATGCCACCCCACGATGAACGCCAACCCGAAGCGTGGCGAGCGGCGGTGGTACGCGTCCTCCGACCTTTTCATACCCCCACTATCCACGTCCGCGTGGAGTTGATTTTATATAGTGTGGCGAGCACAGAGCGCACCGAGCCCGAAGTGTGGCAAGCGCAGCGAGCCCCGCGAGGGGACGCGTAATACTTGTGAAGTAATGCGTGTCCCCTCGCGGGGCGTGCTGCGCTCGCCACACTATATAGAATCAGCTCCATGCCGACCTGGATAGTGGGGGTATGAAAAGGTCAGAGGACGCGTACCACCGCCCCTCGCGGGCTCGCTGTGCTCACCACGCTTCGGGTTGGCGTTCATCGTGGGGTGGTGTTAACAATGGGGGGGGGGGGCATTTGACCCATCAGGGTGGGTTTCCAATGAAAATTGGGGTCTGGGGGGCATTTAACATTGGGCCCAATGTAAAATCGGGTCTCAGGGACCATTTTACATTGGTTCCAATGTAAAAATCGCATCGATCGCATCACATGCGATTTGGTTGCATGCGATGGACGCGATTTTTTGGGACCCGATGGATACAATCAAAATCGCAGGCGCCGTGCTAGGAAACAAGTACCGTTTTCTGTTTTGATAGAACTGCTTAGAGCTTTCATCTTCTCGAAAATTGCTAAATAATATAAGACTGTACATACATAAGCTGTAACGTACATCTTTGGTGCTGTGGAACCCTTGTGGAAATGTCTAAAAATAATAATAATAATTACTAACAACTGCTGTTGAAATGCTGATAATAGAATCATATTACTTTGAGGTAAAAATGGATATTATACAAGCTTAAAACCTTTTGAAATATATGTATAAATTAAAATACTGCATATACAGCATGTAATCAGAGGATTAAACCTGTGCACACTTCACTGGGGATTTTTTTTTTTTTCAATCAGATGGATTATATCTTGTACAGAACCAAACATAATTCATCAATCATCATTCATTGTTTTCAATCAAACTGATGAATCTGTCAATACTCTGCCTAACTCACTGTACCTTATATTTAATCAGACTAATGTCTTTTGCAAATGAGATCACTGAAAAGTTAAAGCTGGTGTAAAGTTTCTTATCATTCCCAGTTACGTGATAACAGCGTTGGCATAAGAAAGTTGGTTTTCTATGCTGATAAATCTCCTGTGACAGGAGCCTGATCCAATTGCCAGCACAGTAGGTCCGGTGATAACTGGTTTTTCATGTTGACTCCACTGAATCTATAACAAAGAATTTGAATTAGCTATTTACAGTATATACTATTCCACAGAAAGGAATTGAAATAGAACATCTGAGGGTTCCTTCATGATCTCCTTGACTTCCCATCTGCTTTCAACCAGGTAAGCAACATACTGTAGCTGATGCATTTCACTAAAGTAATATCCAAATACAAAGACTATGTATACAGTAAAATAACAGCATTCTGTAAAATTGTGTTGTAGAGCTTTGAACTTCCCTAAATTCCAAATAAATACTTACTTTAATTCAGATATATGGCAGTGGCAAATTATGGGGTGGGGTCCCTCTTTCCTTTCTGCCATCCAACTTCTGATCCCTGTCCTCTCTGCCATCCTTCTCCCACCTCCTGCCCTCTCTGTCATCCATATCCCGACTCCTGTACTCTCTGTTGTCCACCTCTCCGTCCTGTCATCTCTGACATCCATCACACTCATCCTTCCTTCCATCCATCTCCCACCCCATATTCTATTTTCTATACTGTTCCCCTCCAGTCCTCCCTGCCATCGGTTTCCATCTTCTGTCCTTTATGCTATCCTACCCCTCGGTGCCACCTGTGACATTATTTCACCCCACCCCCTTTTATGCTTCTCTTTCACTCTCTGATGGCATGCATTAAAAGGGGACTAGATTCAAGGGATGCCAATGTGATAGTGCCTTTTTACAAGGCATTGGTGAGACCACACTTGGAATACTGTGTTCAGTTCTGGGCACCGCACCTTAAAAAGGACATAAATAAATTGGAACAGGTACAGAGAATGGCGACTAAGCTAGTAAACGGTCTCGAATCACTAGAATACAAAGATAGGTTAACCAGGCTGAATATGTTGTCACTGGAGAAACGGAGGTTGAGAGGAGATATGATTAGTATGTTCAAATACAGGACTGGGAATCATATGGAACTGGGAGATGATTGGTCAGTAACAGGTCTATAATTAGGACACGCGGCCATGTACTGAGGCTCGAGGAAAAGAAATTCCGTACTGAATTAAGAAGAGGATTCTTCACCATTAGAGCAGTTACATTCTGGAACTCATTGCCGGTGGGGGTGGTTACAGCAACTACTGTTACTGAATCTAAATCAAAACTGGATACATGTTTGGCTACTAAGGGAATCCTATAGATATGACTTACTCAAGTCAGTAGTTATAAGTCAGATAGGTTGAACTCGTTGGACTAACGTCTTTTTTCAGCCTTAATTACTATGTTACTAAGTGACACCCCCCACCCCCTCCTTTACCTTATTCACATAACGGTGCACACAAGAGACTATAAATCCACAGTACCTCTCAGGATTTCATACCCAACCTTTAATTAGAATTCATAAGGGCCACATCTAATTTAGGGCTCCTGAAGAGATGTATGACTGAATAAAGATATAGTGGTAGAATATTGCCTACAGACCTCCCACATTTTTCTACATTACGCTCATATTAGGAGCATGATCACATGATCTGATGCACTAAACTACCCTCAGTGCATGACCTTCTCTCTGAAGGCTGCACATTACAATACCAATGAATGGGTATGAGTTATCTGGTTGACAGAACTTAGATCATTAGGTCATTAGATCAACCACTAGAGGGCGACGGTCACAAGGTTGACACATGAAATAGGTTGACAAAAAAAAAACATGAAAAGTCATTTCGACCTTTTCCATGTCAACCTAATGCTTGTTTTGACCTAATGACCATGTTGAACGTATGCATGTTGACCTATTTTATGTGTTGACCTAGTGACTATTGACCTATAATGGTCGACCTAATGACTGTCAACATTATGTTTGCAGACCAAATGATCACATGCCCCAATGTATATACAACCACAACAGCCTGGCTAATCTGAACGATACATTCCCAGCAGGATGTGGGGCAGTGGATTTAAATTGGAACAGTGTAACTGTATGTAATAAGGGCAATTGGAACATTGTAACTGTATCTAATAAGGGCAATTGGAACAGTGTAACTTTATGTAATAAGGGCAATTGGAACAGTGTAACTGTATCTAATAAGGGCAATTGGAACAGTGTAACTTTATGTAATAAGGGCAATTGGAAGAGTGTAACTATATCTAATAAGGGCAAGTGGAACAGTGGAACTGTATCTAAGAAGGACAATTGGAACAGTGGAACTGTACGTAATAAGGGCAATTGGAACAGTGTAACTGTATCTAATAAGGGCAAGTGGAACATTGGAACTGTATCTAATAAGTACAATTGGAACAGTGTAACTATCTAATAAGGGCAATTGGAACAGTGGAACTGTATCTAATAAGGGCAATTATAACAGTGTAACTGTATGTAATAAGGGCAATTGGAACAGTGTAACTATCTAATAAGGGCAATTGGAACAGTGGAACTGTATCTAATAAGGACAATTGGAACAGTGTAACTGTATCTAATAAGGGCAATTGGAACAGTGTAACTGTATGTAATAAGGGCAATTGGAACAGTGGAACTGTATCTAATAAGGGCAATTGGAACAGTGTAACTGTATCTAATAAGGGCAATTGGAACAGTGGAACTGTATCTAATAAGGGCAATTGGAACAGTGGAACTGTATCTAATAAGGGCAATTATAACAGTGTAACTGTACGTAATAAGGGCAATTGGAACAGTGTAACTGTATCTAATAAGGGCAATTGGAACAGTGGAACTGTATCTAATAAGGACAATTGGAACAGTGTAACTGTATGTAATAAGGGCAATTGGAACAGTGTAACTGTATCTAATAAGGGCAATTGGAACAGTGTAACTTTATGTAATAAGGGCAATTGGAACAGTGTAACTGTATCTAATAAGGGCAATTGGAACAGTGTAACTTTATGTAATAAGGGCAATTGGAACAGTGTAACTATATCTAATAAGGGCAAGTGGAACAGTGGAACTGTATCTAAGAAGGACAATTGGAACAGTGGAACTGTATCTAATAAGGACAATTGGAACAGTGTAACTGTACGTAATAAGGGCAATTGGAACAGTGTAACTGTATCTAATAAGGGCAAGTGGAACATTGGAACTGTATCTAATAAGTACAATTGGAACAGTGTAACTGTATCTAATAAGGGCAATTGGAACAGTGGAACTGTATCTAATAAGGGCAATTATAACAGTGTAACTGTATGTAATAAGGGCAATTGGAACAGTGTAACTATCTAATAAGGGCAATTGGAACAGTGGAACTGTATCTAATAAGGACAATTGGAACAGTGTAACTGTATCTAATAAGGGCAATTGGAACAGTGTAACTGTATGTAATAAGGGCAATTGGAACAGTGGAACTGTATCTAATAAGGGCAATTGGAACAGTGTAACTGTATCTAATAAGGGCAATTGGAACAGTGTAACTGTATCTAATAAGGGCAATTGGAACAGTGGAACTGTATCTAATAAGGGCAATTGGAACAGTGGAACTGTATCTAATAAGGGCAATTATAACAGTGTAACTGTACGTAATAAGGGCAATTGGAACAGTGTAACTGTATCTAATAAGGGCAATTGGAACAGTGGAACTGTATCTAATAAGGACAATTGGAACAGTGTAACTGTATGTAATAAGGGCAATTGGAACAGTGTAACTGTATCTAATAAGGGCAATTGGAACAGTGTAACTGTATGTAATAAGGGCAATTGGAACAGTGGAACTGTATCTAATAAGGGCAATTGGAACAGTGTAACTGTATCTAATAAGGGCAATTGGAACAGTGGAACTGTATCTAATAAGGGCAATTGGAACAGTGGAACTGTATCTAATAAGGGCAATTATAACAGTGTAACTGTACGTAATAAGGGCAATTGGAACAGTGGAACTGTATCTAATAAGGACAATTGGAACAGTGTAACTGTATGTAATAAGGGCAATTGGAACAGTGTAACTGTATCTAATAAGGGCAATTGGAACAGTGTAACTGTATGTAATAAGGGCAATCGAGAAGTGTGTGCTTAGAATCTGTACTTGCATTCAATGAACGTTCATAAGAATATGCCTGTGCATGATCTTTCGCAGGGCAGGGGGAACCTCCCACATCTTTCAATGGTCGCCGACCATCGAAAGATGTGGAAGGTGCACGCATATAACTTACATATGCGTGCACGCTGGAAAGGAAATGGGCGGGCAGATGACATCTCGTGATGTCAGCTGCCCACCCACCCAAACCCACGTCATGGCCTCATTAGCATCAGAACGCCCAGTGTTCTCATGGGAACGCCCATGAAACGCTGGGCATTCCCATATGCTAACGGTGCCGCCGGTCGCCCAGCGCCCCTCTCCACCCCCCTGCCCGCTGTCCTGAATGCATGCACCCAGCGAACAGCCTGTTTGCTGTGGATGCACACATCCTGCGTATGCTCATGCGCAGACCAAAAACATCGGTCCCCGTGCGAACGCAGCCGTACAAATCAGAATAACCCCCTTCATGTTTTAATATTTTCTGTTTATTGACGATGGTTCCGCCACTACAAGACAAATGTTCTAAATTATGGAGACAGCATTATATTGTTTGATTTTGATGTTCATGTTCACCCAGCAATCCATGATGTTATTTCTTCCCAACCTTACATTTCTAGTTAGATGTTTAAACTTTTTTTTTTACCGGAAAAGGGCATGTTTGCTATTTACCTTTCTTTAATCAGTTGTACTACAGTGCGTCAGTGAGTAGGACTTTGTGTTAAAAGGGTTGGAAGGCAATAAGATAAATTACAATTCAATTACCTGTCAAACGTGAAATGTGTAATGTGATTTAGATATGGCTGATGTATGGGGATTTCCTGCATATTGAGGATTACGTTTTCAGGAATTAGAAATAGATGACTCATTTTATTACGTTGTTAAATGTGATTAAGCTTGTCCATGGATGCGTTCACTTTAGACTTACAGTACGGTAATTGATATCACATACTATTTTATTTGGGAAATCTTGTATTGCTCTAAGCTGATCTGATTACGTAATACTTAAATAATAATTATACAATCATCTTTCTTAGTAGTTGTAGGAAAACAAAAATCTTGAAAAAGTTGGAGAATGATGTCACAGCTCTTAGAAACATTTTACAATTAGTAATCATAGTAATGACAAGATGTACAAAATTACTTAAGAAAACATTGCGTACTAACTTATATACAGTATATATATATATATATATATATATATATATATATATATTGTACAAGGCATAGAGGACACTCACCAGTCTTCTTCTTAAGCAGATATATTTATTTCATCATGCCAACAGTAAAGTGCAAATAGTGCAAGACAGTGGGCCAAGGGCCGATGTTTCGGTCTGACTCCAGACCTTTTTCAAGGCCCCCACTCTCTCCTCATAAAGTGCACTTAAGAAGAAGACTGGTGAGTGTCCTCTATGCCTTGTACAATGTTATTGTTACTGGACTGGTCCGGATAACTGAGTTTGGCACCCCAGCAGTTGCTTGAACCCTTTGGAGGAGAGTGTGATCCGAATTCTTGGATATATATATATATATATATATATATATATATATATATATATATATATATATATATATATATATATACACACTGCTCAAAAAAATAAAGGGAACACTTAAACAACACAATGTAACTCCAAGTCAATCACACTTCAAACTGTCCACTTAGGAAGCAACACTGATTGACAATCAATTTTGCATGCTGTTGTGCAAATGGAATAGACAACAGGTGGAAATTATAGGCAATTAGCAAAACACCCACAATAAAGGAGTTGTTCTGCAGGTGGTGACCACAGAGAGATCACTTCTCAGCTCCTATACTTTCTGGCTGATGTTTTGGTCACTTTTGAAGGCTGGCGGTGCTTTCACTCTAGTGGTAGCATGAGACGGAGTCTACAACCCACACAAGTGGCTCAAAAAAAGTGCAGCTCATCCAGGATGGCACATCAATGAGAGCTGTGGCAAGAAGGTTTGCTGTGTCTGTCAGCGTAGTGTCCAGAGCATGGAGGCGCTACCAGAAGACAGGCCAGTACATCAGGAGACATGGAGGAGGCCATAGGAGGGCAACAAACCAGCAGCAAGACTGCTACCTCCACCTTTGTGCAAGGAGGAACAGGAGGAGCACTGCCAGAGCCCTGCAAAATGACCTCCAGCAGGCCACAAATATGCCCTCTGCTCTTCACAGATGAACGCAGGTTCACACTGAGCACATGACATAATTGACAGAGCCTGGAGATGCCAAGGAGAACGTTCGGCTGCCTACAACATCCTCCAGCATGACCAGTTTGGCAGTGGGTCAGTAATGGTGTAGGGTGGCATTTCTTTGGGGGGCCGCACAGCCCTCCATGTGCTTGCCAGAGGCAGTCTGATTGCCATTAGGTACCGAGAGGAGATCCTCAGACCCCTTGTGAGACCATATGCTGGTGCTGTTGGCCCTGGGTTCCTCCTAATGCAAAACAATGTTAGACCTTATGTGGCTAGAGTGTGTCAGTAGTTCTTGCAAGACGAAGGCATTGATGCTATGGACTGGCCCGCCCATTCCCCAGACCTGAATCCAATTGAGCACATCTTGGACATCATGTCTCGATCCATCCACCAACGCCACATTGCACCACAGACTGTCCAGGAGTTGGTGGATGCTTTAGTCCAGGTGTGGGAGGAGATCCCCCAGGAGACCATACGCCACCTCATCAGGAGCATGCCCAGGCGTTGTAGTGAGGTCATACAGGCACGTGGAAGCCACACACACTACTGAGCCTCATTTTGGCTTGTTTTAAGGATATTACATCAAAGTTGGATCAGTCTGTAGAATGTTTTTCCACTTTAATTTTGAGTGTGACTCGAAATCCAGACCTCCATGGGTTAGTAAATTTGATTTCCATTAATAATTTTGGTGTGAGATCCAACTCTGCTGCACAACGCTTATGACCTAAATGTCTGTGCCCGGTCAATATATTGTAGCAATGGTACATCCAGAAGGGATTTCTCCTCCTCTCAGAAAAAAACCCAGCACAGGACTCCATGTAGATGATCAAAAGGGTGTATTCAGAAAATTCATATCCAAACAAGTATTAGGCATCAAAGATACAGATAGCATTACCAAGTTTCCCCATCGGCATAATACAGCTAATAGAACTGTGTAGGCATTATAGCCAGTCATCCCTTGTCGTTTTGGAGCACCTTCGCACCTTTATCAAAATGGGGAATATCTAATAAATAAATAAATAACAGGCCAGGAGAGAGCGGCCGTCTCACCATTATGCCGGAAGTTTGGGTGGTAACCATGGCAACGTTACACGCTGTCATGGCTGTGCGAACAATACCAATGCTGTTATTTATAAATATATTTGCATATACATCCATTCGCAACCTTGCATGCAGGTAAAAAATCATTTGATGGTTGTCGACCATCAAATGGTTTTGCAAACACTCGCAGACCTAAGACACCTATGGTTGCAAAAATACAGGGGGAAAAATTAATAAGGTCCCCCTGTCAGGGTTGGCTCTACCATTTTACAAGCTTTGGGCAGCTGCCTAGGGCATCAGGATTTCGGGGGGTGCAACGAGTCTGCCCATCAAAAAATCAAGGATGTCCTTGTTGTACTTAATGCAGGTTGCTGCTGTGAAACTTTGAAGACCTCACTTCCATACTTTCCCTTGATTATACTTCCTTACTTTGCTGCCCCCTCCTCCTTGCACTCTGTCATGGGTTTTAAAGGGATGCCTCCAGGAAAAGCAGGGGACTTTCCCACCTTCCTGGTTCCAATTGTTGGGAGCCTCCCTGCCATTCCAGAATGTTAGGCAAATATGCCTTAAGGGGTTAGAAAGTCGGTATTGGTGGCAGTATGGGGCAGTAGGTTGAAGTTTTGCCTAGGGTGCTGAGAAGCCCATACACCGGCCCTGCCCCCTGTATTTCTAGAATCAGCACCAGGTTCTTGCTAAATGAAACACACACATGATTAAAGTATACATTTATTACACACACACTATACAAACTTACCTGTCTTGACATGGTGGTTCAGTCCACATGCCCCTACAGAAAGTCCAAAAGGCTACCTGCAAAAAAAAGATTATTCTCACAACTTCTCCTGTGTAGATTGTGTCCTCGTTGGTCCCTTTAGGCATCCATGGGGTAAAAAGAAAAATGCTAAAAACCCGGTCCATACGAACTGAAGAAAGCCTGTGTATTCACATGGGCTTCCTTAACATGAATGTCGGGTCCCCACGTGCTCTCCTAATTGGTTGAGCTCTGCTGACCTGTCCATCAAGTGGAGCTCTTTTTCTATTAAAAAGACATGAAAAATAAACATGCCCAAAAGTAGATAGAAGCATACAAAAAGAACATTATAGAACTGGAAAAAGTCCAGAGAAGAGCAACCAAGCTAATAAAGGGGTTGAAGAATTTAAGCTATGAAGGCAGGCTAGACAAATTGGGATAGTTTACGCTGTAAAAGACACGTTTAAGGGGAGACATGCTAAACATGTACAGTACAAAT
Organism: Crinia signifera; assembly: GCF_055691185.1. Taxonomy (NCBI): domain Eukaryota; kingdom Metazoa; phylum Chordata; class Amphibia; order Anura; family Myobatrachidae; genus Crinia; species Crinia signifera. The sequence goes on along the minus strand of NC_139225.1, from coordinate 11,892,075 downwards.
ATATCAGGGGCCAATATAAGGAACTATCAGGAACCCTTTTTGATTTAAGGAAGGAGTCTAGGACACGCGTTCAGACTTGAGAAGAGAAGATTTTATACCCTTCTAAGGAAATTTTTTTTTTTACGGTCAGGGCAATTAAATTATGTAACTCTCTTCCTGGAAAGGTGCTATCAGCCGACACAATAAATATATTTAAAATTGGTTTGGATAGACATTTATTGGTTAAAAAAAATAGGGGTACAATCAACAATCGTGATTTGTCTAAAATGAAATAGAAATACACAATTCATATATAGGGATATAACAACCAGAACATACCCTTTAACCAAAAGTTGAACTCGACAGACGTATTTCAATTTCCAGCCTAAACTACTACAGCATGAGTAGATAATAATAGTAATACAGTAAATAATCAAATAAATCAAATAAAATACTCATCCCTTGAGTGACAAACTATGCACTTTTTCCAACTTGATGAAGATGAGGTATTTTACGTGATCTTTTTGAAACTATTTTTTTTTATTGTTGTAATTACAATTAATCTATTGATGCCTTTGACATTTTTTATCTTTAAACTGCCATATTTTATATTATTAATATGAAACAACATTAACTACTGTATGTCAAATATATATTGTTTGCCCACAATCATCTTACATATTGCCGTTTTATTAAAACTCCCATTATAAACTACTGATAAATTGAAAAAAAAAGAGAAAGAATGAATTAATTAATTAAATTAATTAATTAATTATATTTTCCCCGGTTAGTGATGTGTTGTAATATAAAGAACAACCATTGTATACATAATGATTGCTGGCCTCCATATTTGAGAAGCCGTTATTTTTCTGTAATATATCCTTCCCTATAATATTCTGTTCTTGATCCAATTTAATCCATTAGTGGAATAAAGAAAACTCTATTGGATTGACAAACTGCTTTCCAGTAAGTCAGCGTACTTACAAGCTAGGCAGTATGTAAATATTTGTTTGGAAGAAATCTTTAATTAGCAATTATGGGGCCATTTTAGAAGGAATGCAGCAATAATTTATAAGGGGGGGACAAAATTATTTCTTTTACTACTGGGGAGCATTATACTTTATATAATTTAGATCAACATTGAGGGAACTGTATCGAATTGGCCTCAGTAAGAAGGATGCTAATACAATATTATTGTCCCTGTTATTGATAATAATAATAGGGACAATATTTTTTTTTATTTAATTACCAAAAAGAGATATATGTATTTCCAGAACTCCTGTATGCAATATCTAGAATAAGAATACAAGCTGGCAACAACCAAGCTTCAGATCTTTCCAATTTTACAAAATTCAACCTTGCAGATCAGTAGCATACTTGATTTGCAACCCCCCGACAAATATTTTGCCAGCAAAACTCCCACCCCCCATGCACCTTACCCCTCCACATGACGCTTCTGTGGCAGGGACCCGCAGATCTTGTCTGCGCTTATGGCTCCTCTCTGGCTCCTGCTGCTAATGAAAATTGAACCTCACAAAATGGCTGCCCCTAATAGCAGACCATTTTTAAGAAGAGGCCGCCATCCTCAAAAACTGTCTCCTGTGTGGGGGAAGACATTTTGTCATGGTCCATATTCATTAGCAGTTGGAGCCAGGAGGGGAGCCAGGACCGCAGACAAGTAAATCTGTGGGTCCCGGCCACAGACGCAGCAGGTCGCAGCAGGCGGTAATGGCACAACAATAGCCCCGCAGACCCCTGCACCGACACTTGCACAGTGCCTCCCCGCAACCACGGGGTCTGCAGGGCTATTGTTATTCCACTGTTGCAGATGTAAGTACTGAGTTGCTAACACATAGAAAACGTGGCAGACTAACTTGCCAAATAAACTACAGCCCTCAGGCCACTGAGATTGACTATATTGATCTGAGAACAATTACCCCTCATCAGGGCCAGATTAAGGGCCTATTGGACCTGGAGCTGGATATGTTCAAGGGCCTATCATGAACGTGGAGGAGGTGAGGACAATGCCATGTAGGCAGGTAGAACCCATACAGTATACGCAACAATATCTCCCTAAATGTATAAAAGTACAAATATAGCATCATTTTTGGCAGGACATCATGTGGCCAGCTAGTAATCATCTTGCTGATATCCCCCCCCCCCCATGATATAATGATGGGCCTGGAGGTCCATCCACGCCATTGTTAATATGACCCTCATATGTGGGGTATTATTTGATTTATAGCCAAACCTGCCCATGTGCCATTTCCTTTCTATGTGTCTATAGTCATAGCTGTGAATTTTAATTCATGAGATACAGTATATTTCAGTGGAATCCTCCCTCAAAGGTAGGATCAGCAGGGCAAGACCATAAAATTGACCAAGGACCAGGGCTTAAAGTGGTCCTGGAGAGGTGGTGGAACTCCGCTCCCCTAACACCACCCCCTACCCCCATTAGGCAGAGCCGAGAACAGTGCTAGGGAATTGTGCCTTACCACCCATAAAGGGATAATGGTCCCACCATACATGGTAGCACAATCGTATACACATTACACCACATGTAGTGCCCTTGATTTATATTAAGTCACACAGTAATTCCCCTTATACACATAATGCCCACAGTTGTTCATCTTAACTTTACATTATGTATACCGTGACAGAAGAAGAAGCAGATGGGACAGGTTTTTCTGTTGGAATTACTGTTCAGGGCTATGGTGGAGGTGGAACTCAGTTCCCCCATTTAACCCCTGCCAAGGACTACAGTACTTTGGTAAGTTATATACTCATATATATATATATATATATATATATATATATATATATATATATATATATACATACAGTGGTCGAAGTGGAAATTTTGAAGTGGGGGTATGGAAATTTTGAAGTGGGGGTATGGAAAAGTAAAGAGTGAATATAGTGCGCACCTTCGGACACCCCCCTGTCCATCAACGTCCCCTGCCAGACTGCCCCGTTGTACAGGGGTATTACAAAAGCACAATATGTGCTGCTGAGTGATCAGAGAGCATCCTGAGGGGGAAAAAAAAGTTGTTGTTTCTTATCTTCAGATTAAAGTGGCGGTATGGCATACCCCCGTATACCGCCCCACTTCGACCACTGTATATATATATATATATATATTGAGTGTTCATAGGCTCTTTTTCACAATTCAATCAAATAAACCTCCTGAATCTATATGAGCAGGTGAGAGATGATGTAGACTATGCAGTCTCTGGGCTGTATAACTTATTATGTACCTTGCATCGCGTAGCAACCTGGTTGTTTCAGTCTGTGAGCGAAAGGTTGTTAGGGATTACACAAGCAATTTTCTGAAGTTACGTATGCTAAGCGTGAGGCACCTTCAAGAAAATAAATAACCTTCCCTAGACATGAGTCAGAGTGGTAGAACTTACAGTAAATAGAATCTCCGGCCTTCCTAATGTCCTGAATGGCTATTGTGTCCATTTACTATGATGTATGCGTGTGCATGCAAATGCCACCATAACAAATACAGTACATGAGGCTGTGGCTAGTTGCAGCCCAGTGGCATATTAAGTCGCACCTGTGGCACGGCATTCCATGCGCAGGTCTGATGAGCAAGACTACATCTGTATGGTGAATGTTAGATGTGAGATGTTACCTGTATCCCATGAATGAGAAAAGGTTGTTCATCATATTTGTGTGCTGTAGTGATTAGGTCTCCAGATAACACTCTATAAATAATAGCATGTACAAAAACCAATTAATGCGAGGGGTGAAAGCCTCCTCACCTACTGTATGTTGCCTCTCCCTTTGGCTGCTATCAGACAATTCTTAGTTCCCTCGTTATTGTGATCACATCAACCTTCAGCTCTCTTCAAATCTTCTCTTAAACCTCTAGCTTCCAAACCCTGAAACACAATGTACTAAGCAAGCCTCACCACCTGGACTACGCATGCCAAGCCTAGCCACAGATGATAACACCAAAGGCACAAGAGAAAAACATATTATTTTACTGTACGGCTTACTTGGCAAACTATTGGGCTCACTGCTCAGAAATAGACAAAGTAGATTCATTTAAATGAACAAAATGTGTGTCAAACTCACCAGAGGAATTGTCATCAAACACAGGATATTCCTCTGAAGGGAACATCAGCTGGAGGTACTTGGAAACCTTGGGTTTCAGGGCAGCATAGGATGAAGAGAGCATGGCAGAAAGTTTAGAAATGGGCTGTATTATCTAGGGGTAAGTAAAGGCAGAAATGGAAGGAAGCAAGGCAGAAAGAAGGGGGAGAAACCATGACTGGTGGGAATAACAGGTCTCGTAAAGCTGTAACAAAAAATAAGGGGATGGAGGGCAGGACTGTGTCATCTGTAGGAGAAGGAGGTAGTGGCTGGGAAGTTAATAAAGTGGATGGTGAGGGGTTTATGGTAAAAAGGGTCAACTGTGGGTCAACAGTCAATAGGTCAACACCAAATTGTCAACAGTGTTAAGGTCGACATGGAAAGGTTGACATGTGATTTTCATGTTTTTTTTTGTGTTCATTTGAAGAATTCATCACATGGATGGTAAAGTATCAAAAAGTTCAATACAAAAATCTCAAAAAACTCACGTCGCCCCACTACTGTTGACCAATGGATCGGATATTTGTTGAAGGGGGTGGGTGGCCTTGACACAGAAAATGAAAGGGCAAGGCATGAAAAGAAAAAACATGAGATGGAAATAAGTGATGAAATGAAAGGAGCAGAACTTCAGTTTACCGGACAAACCAATTTTCTGGAAATAATAAAAATCCAGTAAAACGCAATGGAGGCAAAACTGACATGTGCCTCAGTAAAATGAATAGGAAATGATCCAGACGTTCCTGTGAGCACACACTAAGAATATCCTAAATCCTTCCCCAAAACTCCCCATTGACTAAATGAACCTCATGTCATGTAAATTATCTACAATGGGAAACATCCCCCATTCACAAAAGTAGGAGCTTAAAATTCTTACGTTAAATTGTCCCTCACTTCTGCTTCTCATCACAATTTTGTTTGGAAACACTAGATTCACCTCTTTTTTTAACAGAGAATTACCACCATCAAATATTCAATGTGCCAGACAATGGGCCTAATTCAGAGATGTTCGTAAATCCAATATTTATGCTCATATTCAATTTACTTGATTTATTAACAGTTTCATATATAGCGCAGCATATTCCATTGCACTTTACAATAATAGACAGTGATACCACAAACTAGGTATTTACAGACAGTCAAAGGTATGAGGGCCCTGCTCTCAAGCTTACAATCTATAGGGAAATAGGCATTAATTTCACGAGAATGCAAAGGTTCCTGGTGTGCTGTATGATACGGTGACCCAGCAGTTTGTCCAGGGGTCAGGAGGATGGGGGGAAAAAGAGGATATGTGTGGCCTGTACAGTGGGGATGTGATTGGCTAGGAACAGTATATGAAGGTTAAGTGTCTGGTTCTGGAATTTGGTAAGTTTTCAGGGAACGCTTGTAGGTTTGGAGACTGGAAGAGGGTCTTATTGTGCGTGGGAGAGAGCATTTCACAGAGTGGGTGCAGCCCGAAGAAAGTCCAGCAATCGGGAATGGGAGCAAGTAATGAGTGTGGATGAGAGATGAGGATCTTGTGAGGAGCGTAGAGGTTGTGTTGGAAGATATTTTGAGATAAGAGAATAGATGTATGTTGGTGTAGTATGGTTAATGGCTTTGTGTGTAAGTAAGAGGATTTTGAATTGAATACAGTAGAATATAGGTAACCAATGAAGTGACTGACAGAGTAGCTTTGCAGACGATGAACGTCTGGCTAGGAAGATTAGCCTCGCAGCTGCATTCATAATGGACTGTAGTGATGAGAGTCTGTATTGGGGAAGGCCAATAATGAGACTATTGCAATAATCAATGCGTGAGATGATGAGAGCATGGATTAGAGTTTTAGCAGTGTCTTGTGTAAGGTAAGGGCAAATTTTGAATATGTCCGAGAACAAAGGAAAAGCTTCAGTGGTAGGAGCGATTGTCCTATTCTCAACAGCGATAGAGATATCTGGTTGGTAACTACTTTACTATACTATAACATCTAGAGAGGATGGGGCCTTCAGATGGGTTCCTTTCTCTCCAGATGTATCAAGCTTCAAAAAAGATAAAATTGAGAGTGACAAACAGCCAGCCAATCAGCTCCTGCCTGCCATGCGACAAGCTGGGTTTGAAAAATAACAGGTAGGAGCTGATTGGCTGGTTATTTATCACTCTCCACTTTATCAGTTTTTGAAGCTTGACACATTTAGGCCCTTAATATGCCCCTATTCAGTCAGTTCCTTATGTCTTATATTTTGACTTTATCGCCCTGCCAAGCCCAAGACTATTTTATTCCAGCTCTGCTCTTTATTCTTTACATCCCTCTCTGTCGACGCTAGAATCTCTAGTCCCAGCAGTCCCCCGAGGGCAACCCTGGACCATATTATAAATATTTATGGAACTTTCAAGAGCAAAAATCACAAAAAGTTACCTGGGTTGAATCTCCAGCTTCCTGGTGCCCTTCCTACGATCTCCGGCTGCTGCACGGGGCATGGGACACTGACTGGAGGGGACAGGAGAAACAAAATCCCTGATAATAAGCACTGACTTTTTGGGCCTGTGGCAATGAAAACACACAGGTGTCACTGAGGAGCAGCACCCCAAAAATATTGAAGAAACATACGTAAAAATGTCTATTTTTTACACCTGATGTTTCTCCAGGGATAATTGAATTCCCACCTAAAGCTTCAATACAATATACAGCATGGTTAGGAGTGAAACTGTTGTACTGTACACTAAAATCAGATGGCTGTAAATTTCTATACTGTGTGCATTTGTGACCGAACCTGTAAAATAGTCAAACTCCACTTACAAAACGGGTGTGGATCAGTTGGTCACCAGCAAGTTGTTAGACAGTCAATAGGTCGACATGCAGGAAGGTCGACATGCAGGAAGGTCTACATGAGTCTAGGTCGACAGGGTCATTAGGTTAAAGTGAAGGCTTGGCACACTCATTTATTCTTCCGCCACGCCCTAGTGGATGGTAGGGCACAGTGGCGTAACTAGATACATGTGGGCCCCATAGCAAAAGTTTGTAAGGGCCCCTATTTATCACCTAATGCAGAAAAATGTATAGAGCACATGATACTTTGACAGGAAAATTGGGCCCCTTTCAGCTCTGGGCCCCATAGCAGCTGCATCCCCTGCACCTATGGTAGTTACGCCCTTGGTAGGGCATGAAATACTGCCTGTCGGCACATGTCGGCTCAAGACCTAGTGAAAAACCCCATGTCGACCTTTTGACCTAACCCATGTCGACCTAATGACCCTGTCGAACTAACCCATGTCGACCTAACCCATGTTGACCTTCCTGCATGTCAACCTAAATGCATGTCGACCTAATGACTGTAACAACTTGCTGGTGACCCAATGACTGTATCTCTTACAAAACAATCACGTAGAGCGGTAGCTCGGTGGTGCTACTAATCCCTGTATAATACAAACCTCTCTATAGAAGCGGTAAAGGTAGACAGGCAGGCAGTCTTGTTCACTCTCCTTGTCCCATGCCTTGCATACTGATAAGCCTAACAATCGTGCCACACTTATCACTTACAGTACAACGGTGCATTAATTCAATGCTGAAATTATAGTTTCACTTAAGATACGCATAAATTAAATAGCCTTTTTCATTTCAATAAATCATTGCATATGAGAAACTGATTCGATACCATGCAATAAACTACTGCATCATTCATTATTTGAAATCCATCTAATGAATATTGTAGTTTGACTGGACATGTTTTTAAAATGAATAAATCACTTCTGCAATAATAAAATACATCTTCATTTCTAGTCATTTGGAGCAATGTACGACTTCAAAGAAGAAACTGTACTTTAATTCTGCCTACTTTCTTTAAGGCATTCCAGTATATCATTGCTATTTCACTCTTGTAGTCTACTTTAGTATAATGTAGTACATATTAATCATTTTAGGAAATAAAAGAAAAAAGGAAGGGTGCCCAATGATAATATCCTGTTAAATAAGATGCACCTGTGGAGTTGTAACTTCTTATTGACATCCCGACGGTCAGAAACCTAGGGAGAAATGTAATAGGATGAGAGAGTCAGAAAGTGAAAGATTTGGTAAGAAATCTCCAGGGGTTTTTTAAAGCGGCAATCATTTACACTGCAAAACCAGTTTGATTTTGAAGTGTAAATGATTGCCGCTTTAAAAAAACCTGGAGATTTCTTACTAAATCTCTCACTTTTTGAATCTCTCATCCTATTACATTTCACCCCTAATGCTTACAATATTGGATCCTGTTGGGTCAAAAAGCTGTCAACGACTAATGGCAAGTATGAGGGTTATGCTGTAGGAGAAGAGGGTTGGGTAAGTCTGAGGATGGGACAGTTAGGATTAAGATTTGGGAGGGGTGAGTTACTGTAGGTTATTCATAGAATACTTACTAAAAATGATTGGTATTTTGTTCTTTGAGATCACACTGGTGGCATTCTGACAGTCGGCATTCCGTGCACAACCCCTCTTGTGGTATTATCTACCAGCTACGTTAGATATTCTTTGATCGGGATATCCCTCCAGAGAGCAGGGGCACCTGCAGAGCTGAGACTTCACTTTTAATACTCACGTTCGAAGGGGTAAATTAGGTTCACCCCAACCCCAGTGCAACCAGGTCTTAAGAGGGGACAAGGTACCCCAAAAGAGGAATTTCTAACTAAAAACCCGTAGCAAAACGGCACCTAACATCAACACTGCAAGCTACATAACAATGATCTCCCAATGCTGTACATCTAAAAGACCTGCTAATGAATTCCACCTACAGGCTGTTGTATACAGTATCTGCAAATTACGGTATTTATCAGTCTATATTTATCCTACAGTATGTAATATAAACCCAGTTTATTTCCAACTCTCCATCAGTCAATCAGTGTATTGTATATTGGTCAAAGCATACTGTATGTGGCCAAGAGGATGCATGTTGAATCATTATCTACACTTTCAATCTTTCAATCCGCTCACACAATCATTTTGTAGTTATCATCTTTACGCAACTTTACAACACGTTCGATGGAAAGACAATGATTTAGGCAAAAAAGGAAAGCAGGACGTAGACACAAAATAATTGCGTCCGTAAATCACTGGATCGATCACTGATCATTAAATAGATAAATGTAAAAGTTGACATCTGACAGTGTCTCCAACATCATCATTGCTGCCTCGTGGTCATAATTTATCCTCTAGACAAGATCTTCATTTAATAATAGAGATTATTTCACACTTTTGAAGACGCAGAGTGCAGAGATAGATGTATCGACGTGGATCCTTCCTACAAATGGAAAAATTAGACATTTTTGACCTCCGTCAAAAGGAATTCCGTGGTTGAGCATTAAGATCGTTAAAAGCTAGTTTTTGACACACATGTATTGTGAACAAACAACAAGGCAATATTACAGCAAGACGATATTACGTTATCTCTAGAAGATTTCCAACTCTAACAGCTGTTAATAGTAATAGATTCGATATAAACTACTGCAACTATAGCAAAATATATATATATATATGGAGTTTTTCCTGTGTGAAAAGATCTGTGCAGATTTCAACCCCAGAGCCATCTGGTAATCTCTCACGGCACAGCTGGTGTGACTAATGTAAATTATAGCGAGTGTGTGTTATTGTTAATGTTGTTTCTCAGCTTGTTTGCGAAATAGTCATTCTCATTATTTACAAACTCTAGGGCTTCGGCGCTGTTCTTGTTATTGATATATTATTGCTGGTGTCTCGGGTAAAATCCTTCCTCAAAGATCGTGCAATAAAGAAAGCTAGTAATAAAAAAAAATAAAGTGATAAACTCAAGCCCATAAAATTGAATGTGTGAGTGGTACCACTACCCGCGGGAGATGGACTGTGTGTGTGTGTGTGTGTGTGGGGGGGGGGGGTTGGGGAACACTGTGTGTGTGTGTGAGGGGGGAGGATTGGGGAACACTCTATGGGGGAAATTTACTAAGAGGCAAGTTCTATTTCACAACATGGGAAGTTGCTTCTATGGCAACCAATCAGATCATGTCTATTATCTTCTAGACTAGAGGGTGCTAAATACATACTGTAAGAAGTAGATTCTGATTGGTTGACCATAGAAACATCCCATGGAAATATAATTACCATATTAGTAAATGTCACCTTTTGACAGCCTATATAATCACATACTGTAACTAACATATAGATGTCACATGTGACATTTCGAAATTAAATATACGAGTCTGAGGTTGGTAATTGAATGCATGAGCAGTATAATTGAACAGAGGTTCATAGCAATCTCTTCTGTGTATTTAGTGCAGTTGGGTCTGTGAGCTGGAAAGTCCTTGCCCCAATGGACATGTTTTCCATCACAAGACTGCGTTGTACACCATACATAAAACCAGAAGTGTCACTTGGGAGAGTGAGATGGCTCATTTTCTATTAGCCCAAAGACCTGGTCTCTCTTATGAAGCTCTTTGCTTAACAACCAATTGATGGTAAATAAAGCAAACACTGAGATTTAGGCAACTGCCAGAGGCAATGGAGTCATCTGCTGCCAGGCTGCTGCTACCTAGGGGGCACCTCTTGTTCCCTGCAAGTTTGAATCAGCTAAATGCAAGCTGTCAATATCTCTTCTGTGGTGGACTCCCACTCCTAGTAGGACCATAGACGTCACAATATTTATCTTGTCTCCAGGCAACTGGGATGAAGTTGCCAATTGCTAGAATATGAAAGAAAAAAGGATGAAAATTTTAATGTACAAATAACTACAGTATTTACAAAATCCGGTAGTTTATATGACTATGAGGACAAGATGTGTGTAGCTAAAGCTGGCTATCCATTTTCTTGTAAGGAATTGATTTTTGCATTTGAATCCATTTAATTGAATTAATCTAAAAATGCATTATTACCACCCATCTTAACTCTGCTTCCAGTTTTGAATTGGAATTAAAAAATCTAACTCTGGTCTTGGATTCCATGTAAACAAGTCCAAAATAAACAAATTTTAGCCTTTTTTTTAATTGGTTTTTATTGTTTTTTTATGTTTAAAAGCAATCCAGAACCAAACAAAACACTAAATCCAAACCAAAACACTTGAGTATGGTTTTGCCAAAACCAAATTGTGATGGATTATAACCGAAACAATAATAATAGACACTTTTTATGTTGATATTCAGATTGAAACGTGATCGGCCCAGGTTTTAGACATGTTGGGGGAAATTTACTAAAGGAAATTTGTAAAAAATAGGTGTATTTGTATCCAGAAATACACTTATTTTTCACATTTACTATCCCGAAAATATGGAAATTCGTATTGATAGCACATCAATACGAATACGAATTGCCGTATTTTCGGGATAGTAAATGTCAAAAATAAGTGTATTTCTGGATACAAATACACCTATTTTTTTACAAATTTCCTTTAGTAAATTTCCCCCGTGGTAACAGTAAGGATTTGTTTTTGAGCAGATTCTAGAGCGAAATATGTAAGAAACATCAGGAACACGGCATTGCACTTTAAACAGAAAGGACAGGTACAGATAAAGACTTGGCCTACTGTTGATATGGCAGTCTGGCAGTTCCAAGGAATAATTTAAACTAAAGATCCAAGCATGCAGCTTTCTAGAGAGTAGAGATGTGCACCGGCCACTTTTCGGGTTTTGGGTTTTGATTACCTTGAGGTTTTGGGTTCTAATGGGTTTTGCCAAAACACCTCCTAAGTGTTTTGTGTTTGGATTTCTTGGGTTTTGGGTTCTGATTTTTTTGTTAAAAAAGCATAAAAACTGCTAAAATCGCAGAATTATTTTTTTTTTTGCTCCTATGCTATATTAACCTCAATAACATTCATTTCCACTCATTTACAGTCTATTCTGAACAGCTCACACCTTACAATATTGTTTTTAGGGCAAAAGGTTGCACCCAGGGAGCTGGATAACTATGATAAGCCACACAAGTGTGCGGCACAAACACTAGACTGATATGGCACACTTAGCATACCCTCTAGGCTGATACTGCACACCTAGAATTACCCCTGGACTGATATGGCACAGGTAGCATCACCCCTGGACTGATACGGCACATTTAGCATCACCCCTGGACTGATATGGCACACTTAGCATCCCCCCTAGTCTGATACGGCACACCTAGCATCACCCCTGGACTGATATGGCACAGGTAGCATCACCCCTGGACTGATACGGCACATTTAGCATCACCCCTGGACTGATATGGCACACTTAGCATCCCCCCTAGTCTGATACGGCACACCTAGCATCACCCCTGGACTGATATGGCAAGCTTAGCATCACCCCTGGACTAATACAGCACACTTGGCAGCACCCCATGAATTATACGGCAGACTTGGCTTACCCCAGGAATTATACGGCACAGATGGTGGCACCCCTGACCTGATATAGCACACATGGAATTATACGGCACAGATGGCGGCACCCCTGGACTGTTACGGCACACATGGCGGCAGGCATGGAATTATACGGCAGACAAATTCCTGCAGTAAAAATAAAAATGTGTATTCTTTAAAATTATAAAAAAGAGCAGCACACCTTACTTAGCAACACCCCATGAATTATACAGCACTCTTGGCTCACCCCTGGACTACAGCACATTTAACAGCCCTTGCAGTAAAAAAAAAAAAAACACCTTAATTTTATTTTCATTAAAAAAAAGGGCAGCTCCCCTGGTCTGATATGGACACATGGGGCACCCCTGGAATTATACGGCACACATGCGGGCACCCCAGGACTGATACAGGACACATGGGGGCACCCCTGGACAAATACAACACACATGTGGGCACCCCTGGATGGATACAGCACACATGTGGGCACCCCTGGACTGATAGTACTGGTAGCCAGTGGAAACAGCAGATTGGAATTATATACTGCAATAAATACTGGTAGCCAGTGGCAACAGACTGGAATTTTATACTGCGATAAATACTGGTAGCCAGTGGAAACAGCAGACTGGATTTTTATATACTGTGATAAATAATACTGGTAGCCAGCGGCAACAGCAGACTGGAATTATATACTGCGATAAATACTGGTAGCCAGTGGAAACAGCAGACTGGATTTATATACTGTGATAAATAATACTGGTAACCAGCGGCAACAGCAGACTGGAATTATATACTGCGATAAATACTGGTAGCCAGTGGCAACAGCAGACTAGAATTATATACTGCAATAAATAAAATACTGGTAGCAACTGCCAGTGGCAACAGCAAACTGGAATTATATACTGTGATAGGTACTGATAGCCAGGGGCAACAGCACACTGGAATTATATACTGCAATAGGTACTGGTAGGCACTAGCCAGTGGCAACAGCAGAGAGCAGACTGCAGCAGACACTAGGCAGTGCAGGGCAGGCAGTGGCACTAGCAGCACCAGTGGACTATCACACTGTGACTGACTATACAGGAGCAGACTCAGCAGTGGCAGGCCCCAGCACAAAGGAGAGACAGAACACAGCACCAGTCATCCTTGCAATGGTGATGTCTTGATCACTGAGCAGAGACACAGTACACAGCAGCACGGGCCCCAGCAGAGACCCCACACAGCAGCAGCACACCCTTCCCTACCCTTCTCCGAGATTGGAGTGAAGATGGCGGAATTTAAGGGTTCCGTGATCTTGCGAGAATCCGACGCCGGGCGATGACGTTTTGCCCGTGCGCCCGGATTCGAGTCAGGCGGGAAGCCCCGAGCGCTGCTCGTATCCGGGCCCGGATTGATGACGTTCGTGCTGGCTCGGATCTGGGGAATCCGAGCCCGCACATCTCTACTAGAGAGTAGTAAGTATCCTACGCAAAGTATAGGGCTAGCAAAGATCCAGAGGTTAGTCAACGGCCTAAACCTAGTATTTTGGCAATTTCAATTCCAAAGGGTAGCTAATATCCAAAGCGAAGGTCGAAATAGGCAGCAATCTAATCAGTGGATGGTATCCAAAGCAGATGTTTCAACCAGAATTGGGACAAATTACAGTATATTTAAAGCTGGCACATCTCGCTCGGTAAGGTTTGGGGCGGCTTGGGGGGACTCGAATGCCCAAAGCGTTCCCGAGTCCCCACGTGCTGCCCTGGACCTCCCAAAGCAGGGCCTGCCACCTGGTCACTGATGCAGTGTGAATGGTTGCGGGAGCAGCGGCAGTTGTGATTGCAGGGAGGCATGGGGGGGAGAAACAGGAGGGGGGAGAGTATGCCCCGTTAGAGTTGGTGTACCAGCGGTGCACAGCTGGAGGCACCACTGGCGCACACCTACCTGGTGGTGGTATGCCCGGCAGTGCAGCCGAGCCTGGAAAACTTCAGGGTATACCACTAAAGTGGCTAATGTTACTTAATCTAGTGGTTATCGGGCAGTTCCATATAATTACCCCAGCCAAAGGCTTTCAGAAATAAGCCCCAACATCTTGGCTAGCAAATCCATATATTATATAACTGTAAAAAATGTATATATGTCTATGCAAATTAGGCACATGAGGTCTACAAACAGGATCTGCACCTAAATGTACCTTAATACCAGGTGTCTAGCTTAAAAGTCATGTTTATTTAAAGGAGCCTTCTAAATGGTATACAACAGACACAAATATTCTCCATATAAAGAATATAAAGCTCTCAACTGAAATTATCTGAAATTAAAACATACTGAGAAAATCTAAACAGGATTAAGAAGCAGAATTTGACCCTTTGTTCATGCAGTATATTACATATTGATAACTCTGTTTTTACACTCGCGGTTGCGGTGCTGCGGAATAAATTGGAATTGTAGTCATTAAAGCAGAGAGGCCATCATATTGATGAGCTGCAGCTATGACTGCAACGAAATGACCTCATCAGCCGGAGTCAGCTATTAGTCATCTCTACACTTAGCTGAAACATCATCCCGAGATTTCAATCAGCAGATTTAGAGAACAACACGCCGCTACACTTCTTCCTTCATCTTGCCACGATCTTGTTTCATTCCAACCTGCAAAATACATCTAGGATTCTGAACAGTGACGGGTACATTTAGTAAGGTACTGTATCTAAAAATCAAAACAGGTGATTCTGCCCATAGCAACCAATTCGATTTTTTGGGGGTTATTCTGACTCGGAAAAGCACAATCACTCTCTAATGGACAAAACCATGTGCATTGCAGGAGGGGCTGATGTAACATGTGCAGAGAGAGTTAGATTTGGGTGGGGGGTGTACTGCAAACTGAAATCTATATTGCAATGTATAAATAAAGCAGTCTGTATTTACTCCTGCACAGAAACAATAAAACACCCAAATCTAACTCTCTCTGCACATGTTACATCAGCCCCACCTGCAGTGCATATGGTTTTGTCCATCAGAGAGTGATTGTGCCTTTCTGATTGAATCATAATAACTCCCTTTGTCTATAATTTCTCTAATGCATTGATATTGATAGACTGAATCTGATTGTTTGTTATGGGCTACTTTACATCTTTTTATTTTTAGACGCTTTAGTACTGTAAAACCGCTTTCATACCGCAAATGCAGGGTCGCCCAGGACTTTGAAACAGTTCAGGAAAGGTGCGACTCTGCATGTGCAGTCTGTTCAGATCACATAAGCAATATTGCCGGTTTGCTGATTTCACGTGCTGCACGGCGGATCGTTATCGGGGGCAGGAGAGGAGGCAGTGCTTAGAGCTGGCGCTGCTCCAAGGGCTGCCTCCTCCATAGTGTGAACAGGAAATGGCTCGACCCAATTAACCCACTGCACAGAAACTCGGCAACATGCCGGTAAGAACCCTTCTTATAACCCAGTTCGTATTGCCGTGCTGCTAACTGTAACCGGTAACCCCTTTAACATCGTACCAATTAACGGGTTGAACCGGCAAGAAACCAGCAAGAACCCGGTAATTTTGTGCGATGTGAAAGAGGTTTTACTGTCACAGAGGGGAAATCATTATTTTATAGACATAAGATTACATCTGTACAATTTGAATTGGGGACAGGCATGAAAGCTCACTGATTTCACTCACTGATTATGGACCTTATTCTGATTGAGTCGGACCACTGCGCGTGCGTTCGGATGGCCGATGTATTTTGTTTGCGCATGTGCAGAGGCGGTTCTGCGCATGTGCGAATGCCATCCACGTCAAAATACGTGAGGTCCGTGCAGAAAAGGATCGTACAGAACCATCCGAGCAGGGGGTGGATAGGGGTGTGAAGAGCTGTTTGGGCTCATTACCATATGTGTACTCCCCGCATTTCATGGGCGTTCCCATGAAAACTCTGGGCGTACGCATGGTAAACCGGCCGTGACGCACGTGTGGAGGGCGGACAGCTGACATAGCCGGATGCCAGCTGCCCGCCCATATCCCTGCTTTCGCATGGAAAAATGTCCGAGTGGTCTGGAGCACTCGGAGCTGTCTGACCGCTCGGTCCATCATTTGATGTTCAGCGTCCATCGGAGGATGGGGGAGGTTCTTACAGATGGGAGAGTTGTTCACATGAAACATCCACTCGCAGTCCGTTCGCTTGGCATCTTACCGCATTCGGATGGTGTGAGCGATCTGTATGGTAGGCGAGGCTAAGAACACTCAGCACCCGTCCAAAATACACATCCATCCGAATCAACTAGAATAAGGGCCTATGAGGCAGATTTATTAAGCTCGGTGAAGTGATAAATTGTCTGGTTTTTATCACCGGCCAATCAGCTCCTAAATGTGAAGTTACAGGCTTGGTTTGAAAAAGGACAGGCAGGAGCTGATTGGCCGGTGATAAAAACCAGACACTTTATCACTCCACCCTGCTTAATAAATCTACCCTTATGTTTCAAGATTATTATATTTGGTAGAACACATTATAGCAGTAATATAACCTACCTTATATGAGTTGTACTCTATATTATAATTTCTAAACAAATTTACATTTCCAAATGAGATTTGGAAATATTCAGTATATTAAAAAAAAAAAAAGTTAAAAGGTGATTTGAAGCAAATATCATTTAACCACTTCAGTGGCATGGCCGGAAATTTTCCGGGCTGAGCTACATCATCGGGCTCTCCCTGAAAACTTCTAGGTATGCCGCTTATAAGCAGGTGTGCACCAGTGGTGCCTCCAGCGGTGCACCACTGGCGCACCACCATCTGGGAGCAGAGACACCCCCCTGCCTTGCTACCCCCATATCTCACCTCCCCGACAATCGTACACTGGATCACCGGGGCTCCCCTGCTGCTGCCCCCCACAAACACCCGCTTGGAGAAGTTTGTGGCTGCTCGGGGAGGGTCAGAGCCTTCCCTGAACAGCCGCAAACATCTGAAGCCGGCAGTAGCAGCGCCAGAGATGCTTGCATGCCCCGTTCCATCGGAGCCCAACTGCGGTCCCCTGCACCTCCCCACAACCCCTACCGGCTCCCCCGCCGTGCTGCGCTGCACTGACGAGAATGCACGTGCGTGTGAGATGCTTGCATGCTCCGGTCAGATGGAACGCCTCCCGGGCAGCCTTTGCCAGCTCAGTTAATCTGGCAATTCCTTGAACTGGCTGAGAAGCGCTCCATCTGTACGTATGCGCAAACATCAGCAAAGAGGATGAATTTGGCCTGCTAAGAGCTGAATTAGTCCCTTAATTTGCATTTTCAGCAGACTGTAGATAAAACTTCCATATTCACTATAATCAATCCATTTACAAGTTACAGTAAATAACAATTGATAAAATCTTGGAGAGAATCAAAATTTCAACCAATCATCTTCTAAAGGTGCCCATACACAGTACAATTATTGTATGCAATTTGGACTAGACGGCATCGCATACATTTTGCAATGCAATGAGATGCAATCTAGTACAAAAAGTGTGTGCAGAACATACATTTTTCTCTGTGGGATGAGTTGTGTATGGGAACACGCATCTCATCACACCCGGCAATTGTACCATGTATGGGAACCTTAGCTCATTTTCTAGCACAGACATGTAAATGTAAATGAGAAGCTAATTAATTGGTACTTTATCACTTTAAGATTTGATGTATCTCCCCCAGTCTTTTTACTGCTGTGATGATGCTTGCCAATTTGCACTAGATATTGGGATTTGACAATAATCAGTACACACAAATCTGTAATATTTTGTAACTTCATTTAGAAGATAAAAAAAACCAGAAAACAGGTTCTGTGACGCACAGAAGCTGCTACAAAGAGTGCAGTATATCTGATGTCACAACAATAAAACAGGAACACAGGCACATTTATTGGTCAAACATTATTTAGAGATGGAATTACCCTTTAAGGGTTCCATCTTCCATAATTGTATCACATTGCACGGCAACACAAACTGTTTACCATATTATTGGTGCCTGCTATAATATATTGAAAGAAAACTTAATAAAAATACTATTACAGCTTTATTGTAAGCTTGAAAGAAACAAAACAATTCTATTAAGGTTACATAGCAACCTCTGTGACATCAATAAAGACATCAGCAATCACAAACACATTACTCACCACAAATAATAAATTCAATTTAAAAAAAAGAAACCTCAAGTCATTAAAACTGATGTATTCTTAAGTGATGCCTAATGAAAGAGCTAAATGTTGTCAGTTTAAAAAATGTATAGCTTAGGTGAAATTTAAAATGCGTATATAGTATTTTGCTTGAAAATGAAATATATAGAATGTACAAAAATACATTTCAGATAAAAATATATAGGTTATATGTAAGCAATATATAATATATCTCTATACACAATAGAAATAGTTTATCAGAGTTTTGTAATTAGCATTATAGAAAATAGTTGTCTGTTTGGTAAAGCAACAATCAGTGAATGATGGACAGCAATGTCTGATACATACTACCGCATTTTCTCCATGACAACGAGACAGGAGGTCTGTGTTTCGGGAGTCTGGTATGGTACAGGGGAGCAAAGGAATAGGAGGCTGTGCTGGGGACCTGACATCATCTTTGCCTCATCGTAGTCATGCAACCCTGCTATACAATTCCAAGATTACCACCACTTTACACTTTGTGCCATGTTTACGTTGATGCTATTCAAGAATGAATTGCATCATCTGCCATACAGGGGATGGGAGAGTCTGGTAACTATGGAAATGCTGACATAGGAGGCACGTAGAGACTAGATCCTGGAAGACTTTCTCAATTTTCTGGGGAAGGGGGAGCCAGTAGTGATAAATGATTTTTTGGAGCCTCTCAGATAATCCGAATGATATCGAATGCGGCTTAGTCCAAACTTGTTGGTAAAACAGAATGGAAAACTTTCTGTTTTACCCTTTATTGTGTA
This sequence comes from Crinia signifera, assembly GCF_055691185.1. Lineage (NCBI taxonomy): Eukaryota > Metazoa > Chordata > Amphibia > Anura > Myobatrachidae > Crinia > Crinia signifera. Next base: position 11,872,800 of record NC_139225.1, on the reverse strand, counting down.
TGGACATCAGTGCCTTCAACCCAGTGTCATCAATCATATAAAATATTGTAACTGTGCACTTCCGGACTGATCCCTGACATTATTTTATCCTTGCAGGTAAATACTCTCAGGTATAAGAATCAAACTTCATTCTTATTATTTATTTTTATCTGTTAAATAAATGTTCATGTTTATATATATTTTCACACATACTGATTACCACTATCCACTAGAAGGTTCAGGGATACCTTTTCCTGACAATTGGAAGGCGGCCGAAGTAGGGTGCGCGGTACACTAATACTCCAATTTTTTTTTCCGAATTATGTCTTTCTCATCCCCTAGTGATTGGGAAAATCAGATAGACACGGCTTTCTTGTTTGAAGATTATAACCACAAAGCCATCATGTGTTTTATGACGCTATAACAACCCCTTATTTTACTGGTCCCTTTACAGGTCTTAATAAATGCCATACTGTATTTTCCAGATAACCATTTTACGCAAGTTCCAATATTCCTTACGCACACTTCCTGCCTGTTACACTCATCAGGGAGTGTTGATGATCCTTAGAGTTTTCCTGGGGAACGCCTGGAGTGTGAAGGAACAGATGAAAGGGAAGGACCACTATGGATACCAGACAGCAGGTCTTCAGCCGAGGGGCCTCTGGACATCTTCTGGGTAGCCACTCAGGACTCCCAGGTCTAAGTCCACAGCGCACACAAGTGAGCCTTCTTGCCAATAACAGCCCTTTTCACATAAGACTGTATACATCTACCGGTACTTGTATGCCACCTGGTCTTAGGTCAGCAAGTGGCAGTGTAGACTTAACCCCAAGGGCCCCGGGCAGCTACCGGTAGGGAGCAGCAATCTGCCTACAAAAAACTAACCTAAAACTAAACGACAGGACTTAGAGACAAGAAGGAGTACAAGAAGCAAGGACTGGGATACATAAACTTTGACAAGAAAGGTGCAATGACTAATAACAAGAATAAATGCAAATACAGAATATCAAGACACGGACAAACAGTGATAACTAAGGTATAACTAAGGTATATGCATACACTGAATAGTGTGGCCTAATGCCACAGCCTAAGCACAGGCCCGAAGGTCAGGACCTGCAGTGACGCGTCGTCCCGGCTGCTTAGCAACAGCCGGGACCAGCGCTGCAGGACCCGGCTGTGCCGGGCAAGCGCCGCTAATGCGGCCTCTAACACTGTCTATATTTAGACTATGTTATAGGGGATATCTTTCTCTTAGACGCTGTCATCATGTAGAATTGGCAGATTTGCCGATATGTCCAAAATTTGCTAATTCAGATGCATCTTTGTACCATTGCGTATGAGATTGTTATGTTATTAAGAAATTTTAGATATAAATCAAACGCTTTGCTTTAAATGATCTAGTTAATTATCTCCCTCTAACACCTGAATTGGAGAGGCTGTATTGGAGAGGCTGTATTGGAGTTGTTGTATTGGGATACTTGCCTGTTACCACTCGTATTTCTTAGGGTTGTAAAAAGCTATTACTGATCCTATCATCTGTAGACAAGAAGGGTATTCTGCACCAATGGATTCATCCCACCTCCTTGCTAGCTATGTTCAAAGAAAAGTGATACTATGTTTTTAGAATGAATTGGATACAATCACCACTTTATAAGGAAAAGAAGACCTCTCCATTTTTCTCCATTTGGAAAACCTTTATTGAAACTTTGAATCCAAATCTAAAAAAATCAAACACAACAATGTTTCAGACACGGATTTGTGTATTCAAAATACAGATAGCTATTCACCGAGGTCAAAATCCCGACAAGGTCAAAATACTGACAAGGACAAAATACCGACATTTAAAATCCCGACAAGGTCAAAATACTGACAAGGACAAAATACCGACATTTAAAATACCGACAAGGTCAAAATACCCTCATATAGAATGTAGACAGGTGAAAAAGTCAACATGACTTTCGGTCGACAGGTTTTTTCACTGTTTTTGACCCGAATGTCAACACAGTCGACATGGACACAGTTGGAAGTTGCAGTTGGCAGCCCCTCGCATCCCTTGCTTCGCTCACAATGCTTCGGGCACGGTGCCTTGCTGCACTCAGCACACTATTTTATTCTCCCACCACGCCCTAGTGGATGGTAGGGCATAAAATACCACCTGTCGGCACATGTCGGGTCAAAAAGTGAAAAAACCCATGTCGACCTTGCGACCTGTCGACCGAAAGTCATGTTGACGTTTTCACCTGTCTACATTCTATATGTCGATGTTTTGACCTTGTCGGGATTTTAAATGTTGGCATTTTGACCTTGTCCGGTCTTTAGATGTCGGTATTTTGACATTGTCGGGATTTTGACTGTCGGTCAATGGTTGTCGGGATTTTGACCATCGGGATTTTGACTGCATACCTCAGACACAACGGTATATAAATATAGAATGCTTCTACAAGACTCTCCAATTGTATATTACAAGACTAGGATGTGACCATCCCAGGTGCAAGATCACCCCTCCCCCCTTTTTTCCCCTTTCATCTTTCTTTCTTTCTCTCCTTCAATCATATCATATTCTTCATCTTTCTTCTTTAAAATTTCTCACCAAAATCCTTTGTGTAGTTTGCTTACTATATGAATGGAAGTTTGTGAAAACTAGTGTGGAATCCTTCTGTTTATTGCTCTATATCACTTACAATTGCAAATCAAACGCCAACTATTTTGTCAATATTGTAATACCTGTGAATTATATACTTGTAACCTTTTTATGACTTAAATTATTAAATGATTTAATAAAATCTAATAAAAATACATTTAAAATCCTTCTGCCTCAGAACACAACTTACTGTATACCTACTGTCTCTTCAGTATAGATTCTCAATACAAAGCCTATAGCTGTTGGCATTCTCCAATAGAGAATGCGATGAGCTAAGAACCTGCCGCTGCATTACTCAATGCCTTCTTACCAGGCAAACGTGATTTTCTTCTGAAACCCACTTTTTAGAAATATACTCTAATTCCTGGATAATCTCTCTTCAGGTTCGGGGTTGTCCTGGAATTGTTGGTCTATGACCGTTGGTTTGATGTTCCTGGAAAAAAGATGGAAAATTATAAGTGGTTTTGCCAAATACATTGTTTTCAGACTGTGATTAGGCACACAGGGCATCTTGTGTTGCAATGTACTGAGGTGTGTTGTCCTTAACATATCCTGATTAGATAAGTGCATTTCTTAACACAAATCTATGGTTTACTGGCATAAATAATTTCGGTACTTGTGAGTTATCTGGGCGTCCGATTTTGGTACTAGATCGCATGCGATATCGCATGCGATTTGCGATTTGCATGCGATTTAGCATGCGATTTGCATAAGATTTGCTATTCATTTCATTACCCCACTATCCCCAAAGTGTGTCTATCAACGTGAACCCGAAGCGTGGCGAGCGCAGCGAGCCCGCGAGGGGCGGCGGTACGTGTCCTCCGACCTTTTCATGCCCTACTATCCACTAGGGCGTGGAGTGAGAATAGAATAGTGTGGCGAGCGCAGCGAGCCACCGAGCCCGAAGCGGGGCGAGCGCAGCGAGCCCCGCGAGGGGACGCGGACACCTTCACAGGTATCCGTGTGCCCTTGCGGGCTTCACAGGTGTCCGCGTCCCCTCGCCACGCTTCGGGCTCGGTGGCTCGCTGCGCTCGCCACACTATTCTATTCTCACTCCACGCCCTAGTGGATAGTAGGGCATGAAAAGGTCGGAGGACGCGTACCGCCGCCCCTCGCGGGCTCGCTGCGCTCGCCACGCTTCGGGTTCACGTTGATAGACACACTTTGGGGATAGTGGGGTAATGAAATGAATAGCAAATCTTATGCAAATCGCATGCTAAATCGCATGCAAATCGTAAATCGCATGCGATATCGCATGCGATATCGCATGCAAATCGCATGCAAATCGTAAGTACCCAAATCGGACGCCCAGATAACTCACAAGTACCATAATTTCTACAGTTTACATTCATGCTATTTTGTTGACTGCTGACCAATGGTATCCGGTCCTTGGATTGACAATGTCACTAGTTTGACCACTAATGGTTGACAGGGACTATGTCAACACCTATAAATGGTTGGCATACCCTAGGTTGACATTGACAGAAGATTGACACAAGCAAAAGGTTAAATAGTTTTTCATGTTTTCTTTGTATAGACCAACTTTGTTCAGTAAACTTATACGGTGTCCATGTCGACATATTTTGAATTAAACACCAAAAAAAGTGAAACACTTGTGTTGACCATTTCAGTATCGACCATGCCAATGTTAAACTTTTACTTGTGTCGGCCTTCTGTCAATGTTGACCTTAGGTATGTCAACCATTTATAGGTGTCGATCTAGTCACTGTCGACTATTAGTGGTCAACCTAGTAACTGACGATCTAGACATTGGCAGCCCGCTATACCATAACCCTGACCAATTCACTAATGTTTATTATTGTAGGTTGCAGTACGGACGGTGTAATGGTTAGCATTAACGCCTCACATCACTGAGGTCATAGGCTCTATTCCCACCATGGCCCTAACTGTGCAGAGTTTGTATATTCTCCCCATGCTTGTGTGGGTTTCCTCTTGGTACTCCGGTTTTCTAGATAGCAGGGTTGCTCCCTGGACCAGCCCGAGATACAGGCCAGTGTTAAAGGTACTTACCTGGCATTCTTGCTTGCTTCCAGAGGTGGCTTGCTTCCAGTGGCGGGTGGCAGCATCCGATCTGAGCAGCAGGGTCCGGGCAGTGGATGGTGTCTTCTGGACAGCGGGCGGTGGGGTCCGGGGTCCAGACTATGGGAATCCGGGCAGTGGCAGCTGGCCGCTTGTAGCGTTATTTCCCGAGCAGCGGGGCGGGCAGCACTGCTAGATTTGAAAAGACTGGCCGGAAGCTCTCAGCCAATCAGCGGCCAGTCTTTTCAAAATGTTTTCAAATTCTCCCACCCCGCTGCCCGGCAGATAGCACTATAAGTGCCCAGCTGCCGCTGCCCGGATTGCTGCAGTCTGGACCCTGGACCCATCTCCTGCTGCCCAGACACTGCTGCCCCCTCACAGCAGAAAATGAAGGGACTAGGCCGGTGTGAAAGGGACCAACCGGGAATGTCCTTGCTTGCGCCCTGGACTGTATTCCCTGGTGTGAAAGGGGTATAAAAATCTGTTAATAAATAAATAAATTCCCAATACTCACAAGGTGCATCGTCCTCCTGATGTGGACGTGCCTTCTTTAGAGCTTGAGACCATTTTGGCTTTGGAGCTGCATAAACAAAGGCGGATTCTGTTACAATGCTGACAATTTGGAACATGTTTCGCCATCATTAGCAAGTCATCAAAAAATGGACAATAATAAACATACAAAATTGACCGTGAGGTCAATGGTCTACAGCAGCAGCACAGGCGGCTACAGTGAGCACATGCTGTTACGAACCCAATATTCAAATAACTGCAAAATAAATAAATATTCTGTAATGTAAACTGTGCTACTTTCCTCTGTTTTCTATGGTTCTCATTTATTCCAATTTGTATTGCATACTGTTCCTTACTGTACAGTATATGATTGGTTTACTTGCTTTCCTGCAAGTAGAACAATGTGTATACTGTAATCATTTTCTATTGTTTCACTAATACTTGCCACAAGATGGCATTGTGTATCTAAAGAGGAATTTGGCTTTGTCTACGTTTTCATGTTTGCGATGCTGGAATTTTCTACATTTATTCATGTTCCATTTGAAGCTTTAGTTATGTTGACATCTTGAGGAATGTTAGCATGAAGGGGAAACTCTGCTACTACTATATTGTAATATGTGAAGAAACACCAAAATTCCTGTCGGAATTAGGGAAGTGACCATAGTAGAGAGTTGTAGGGTCTACAGCAGGCATGTCCAACGTTGGCCCTCCAGATGTTGTGAAACTACACATCCCAGCATGCTTTGCAATAGTTTTAGTATTCTCTAATAGCAAAACTGTGGCAAAGCATGCTGGGATGTGTAGTTTCACAACATCTGGAGGGCCAACGTTGGACATGCCTGGTCTACAGTATTCTGGCCAATGGAAGGAACCATCACAGAGACTTATAGGAGAATGTGCTTGTCCTTGGAGAGAGATAAGCTGGAGAGGTAGAGTAGCCAATCAGTTCACAATGGCCATGTTACAGGCTGTGTTTGAAAAATGACAGTTGGGAGCTGATTGGTTGGTAAGTTATCTTTCGCCACTTTATCGTTCTTAAAAGCTTAGTACATCTGCCACCAGTGATAATTTTGTAACAGTGTCATTGTATACCATGACACACCTGCCTACTCTATCACTCTCTCTTCCTCATTTTTTCCATACTATTAGCATAGGCGAATCTAAGGAGTGGTCTGGGGGTGCAGCGGACCACCCATTAGACCGCCGGTGGCACACAATTGAAAGAAATGACAGCCGGGCAGAGAGAGCTGTGCACTGCCCAAGTCCGTCAATTTAAAGCAGGTCAGTCGATATTTACACTTTTCCCTCTGAACAGCGAGCCAATAGGAGCTCACGGTCTGGCAGCCAATCAGGAGCGACCACCAATACCAGCAATGCCACTCCTGATTGGCTGCCAGACTGCGAGCTCCTATTGGCTTGCATAACAGCGTGAGAATTGAAAATATCAATGGACCTGCTTAAACTATACAGCCGGGCATCGCACAGCTCTCTCTGCTCAGCTGTCATTTCTTTAAAATGTGTGCATCCAGTGGCTGTCGGTCTCTCTCCCCCTTGGCAATGAGCATTTAACTGCCTCTTGGCAACAAGCATGTTTCCCCCTTGGAAACAAGCATGAAGCCCCCTGGCATCAAGCATGAAGCCCCTGGCATCTAGCAAGAACCCCCTAGCAATGAGCATGTACTGTAGTTAAGCGGCACTTCTGTGTCAAATATGTAATGGGCATTAGGGTTTGTTATACAGTATGTAACGGGCATCATGATCTGTGGCACAATGTGTATTGGGCATTAGGGTGTATGGCCTTATGTGAGTTGGCATTATGGCATGTGGCTTTACAGATGGGGCCGGGCTCATCTTTGCAGGGGATGGCGATGGCGTCGCCATCGCCATTCCCTGCTCCCGCGCCATCTGTGTGTCGGAAGGGGACGCGCGCGCACGAGGTGCGCGCGCGTCCCCTTCCGACGGTGCTGCCCTCGGTCGCCCGGTGCCCGCACCCCCCCACAGCCTCCTCGGGTCCCCCCAGCCCCCCTCGAGCGGGAGGCGGACAGTATTGCGTCCGCCTCGCCGGCCGGCCGCCCGGATACCGAGACGCGCGTGCGTGGGGGACGCACGCGTGTCTCAGTCAGACGGTGCGCCGTGTTGCTGGCGGATCGCCAGCAGCATGCTGCTGGCGATTCGCCAGCAAGCATAAGGCCTGCGCCATCTGTATGTGTAATGTTTAAATTGTGTGCGTCCAGCAGCTGTCGAACCCCCTCCCCCTTGGCAATGAGCAATTCCCTCCCCCTTGGCAACAAGCAGGAATTCCCCTTTGGCATCGAGCAATCCCCCCTCCCCTGGCAACGAGCAATTTCACTTCCCCTTTGCAATAAGCATATAACCCCTCTTGGCAACAAGCATGTATTCCGCTTTAGCAATGAGCATGAAGCCACCGGCATCGAGCATGAAGCCACTGGCATTGAGCATGAAGCCCCTGGCATCAAGCAAGAACCCCTAGCAATAAACATGTGCTGTAGGTAAACGGCACTTCTGTGTCAAATATGTAATGGGCATTAGGGTTTGTTATATATAGAGACAGGATTATATGCAACATAAAAAGCTTGAAATATGCATGCAAATATGCATGAAAAATACTTAAAATATGCATGAAAAGTGTTAAAATATGCCACATTAAATAATAAAAAAAGTAATTTTGAACTTACTTATTTAAAAATCAGCATACAATTAGTTGCAATAAACCTCAAAAAATAGACTTTTCTTCCTGGCTGCTACAGCAGACTGCAGCGTCCAAAGCTCTTCTTGCATCAACTACACGGACCCTCATCTCCAGCGCCGATGGATCACATGTCAGCATAGCGTGTGAGGGCGGCGCAGTGGAATGATTCCTCCCTGCTCCGCATACTCACTGTAACCCAGCATTTTCTCCGCGCCGCTTGCTGTCACAACCCTTCTGCCGCCTCCTCTGCTGCAGAAGTCTGTCTCTTGGTGTAAAGTCCCAGGCCAGGGGCAGGCAAAGGTTCAGGAGCTTCGTAATGGCATCCGCCCCGACTGACTTTTATCACCATGGATTGGCAGCCTAGAGCAGTGTCAGACATAGCGTACATCCAAGGTTCCCCCACTGTGCACATATTGCCCCAGCCTGCACACTCTACCACTACCTGGCCAGCTGCAGCAGGGCAAAGCAGTGCTGTGACTCGCGGGTGGAAAGGGGGCAGGGCCTAAAATATGCACCATCACTATATTTTAGGTAAAATATGCAATAACCAGTGAGAATGGGCAAAATATGCAAATGCATATGCAAATATGCAAATGCATATAATCCTGTCTCTAGTTATATAGTATGTAATGGGCATCATGATGTGTGGCACAATGTGTAATAGGCATTACGGTGTGTGGCCTTATGTGTAATTGGCATTATGACATGTGGCTTTATGTGTAATGGGTATTACGGAGTTTGCTAAAATGTGTAATGGGCATTACGGTGTGTGGTCTAATGTGTAATACCACGCCCCTTTTTATGATACCTTGCCTCCTTTCCATGAGGCCACGCGCCCTTTTGCCATGCCAGGGTCCACCCTGCTTCAGTATTTGGATCTAGGACCACACATTTCCATATTTCTAGATTCGCCTATGCAGAGGCGTTCCTACCATTGGTGCAGCAGGTGCATTGCACCGGGGCCCGTGAGGACTAAGGGGCCCACTACTGCCTAGACCAGCAGCTTGTACCTCTGTAACCCACTGTTGTGGGGCCCAAATTGTACTTTTGCACCTGGGCCCACCACTCACAAGTTCTGCCACTGCGCCTATGATTATTAGATATCCATAAAGGAATTTTTATAATAAAAAAATGAATCCTATCATCCTATAATGCACCTTTAACTTCTTCAACCCTAGAAATGAATGATACCCTCTATAAAGCACACTGAGGGCCCGATTCTGGTTAACTTGCAAAAGCAAATCTCTAATGGACAAAGCCATGCTGCACTGCAGGGGGCAGATGTAACATGTGTAGAGAGAGTTACATTTGGGTGGGGTTTGTTCTTCAAACTGAAATCTATATTGCAGTGCAAAAATAAAGCAGACAGTATTTACTCTACACAGAAAAAAAAAAACAAGTCTACTGGAACTCTCTCTGCACATGTTACATCTGCCCCACCTGGAGTGCAGCATGGTTTTGTTCATTAGAGAGTGAATTTGCTTTTGCAAGTGAACCAGATTCAGGCCGTAAAGGGTGAAGGATGAGTCCCACTTAGTTTCAGAATTGAATGCACGATAAAGGCCTATAAAAAAATCACTCTCCATTATGTTCTGTGGGTTTTCTTATAATGCTAGAGCAGGGAAACAATTGTAGAACTGTGACTGAATTGAGAGAGAGAGAGAGAGAGAGAGAGAGAGAGAGAGAGAGAGAGAATACATGCATAATCAATTAAAATCAGATGGAGAAGGAGGCTGGTTTTGTGTTTTTAAATCCTTTGAGTGCTAAAATCTCTTTGAGAGATGCACAAAATATCAGCTGAAAATGCCAGCATCCATAACATTTGTTATAGGAATTCAAATAAAAAAATGTTGTGTAAAAAAATATTATGGGCGAAATGTAATAGGGTTGCTATTTTTAGTCATGTTTTAAAATCGCACTAAACTGCATGCAAAAAAACCTGCACATTTTGTGAAAAACTCGCAAATGTAATAGTAATGTATATTCTCCCCGCGCTTGCGTGGTTTTCCTCCGGGTACTCCGGTTTCCTCCCACAATCCAAAAATATACTGGTAGGTTAATTGGCTCCCAACGAAAATTAACCCTGGAATGTCTGTGTGTGCGTGTACATGGGGTAGGGAATATAGATTGTAAGCTCCACTGGGGCAGGGACTGATGTGAATGTTCAAATGTAAAGCGCTGCGGAATATGTAAGCACTAAATAAGTAACTGTATAATAAATAAATAAATTACTTGCTCCCATTCCTGACTGCAGGACTTTCTTTGGGCTGCCCTTACTCTGTGGAATGCCCTCCCATGCACAATAAGACTCTCCTCTAGTCTCCAAACCTACCAGCGTTCCCTGAAAACTCATCTCTTCAGGCAAGGGTATCAAATTCCAGAACCAGCCACTTAACCTTCAAATGCCATCCCTATCTAATCACATCCCCACTGTACAGTCCACACATATCCACTCTCTTTCTTTTTTCACATTTGCCAAACTGCTGGGTCACCATATCATACAGCACACCAGGATCCTTTGCATTCTGGTGGAATTAATGCCTATTTCCCTATAGATTGTAAGCTTGCGAGCAGGGCCCTCCTACATTTGACTGTTTGTAAATACCTAGTTTGTTGTATCACTGTCTCCTATTGTAAAGCGCAACGGAATATGCTGCAATATATAAGAAACTGGTAATAAATAATTAGTTAAAATAACTTTTTTGTTTTCTTAGCACAAATCTCTTAGCATAATCGCTATTTGTGTATGGACACTCTAAACACTGGGAGGTTTAACCTTTGAGTGCCAACATCTCTGTGGTGAGAGAGGCGTAAAATATCTGGTAGAAATGGCAACATCTCATGGGCCCTTATTCTGATCGGTGCGGCCGGATCCGAATATGCGGCCAGGACCGTGCGTGCGAAACCCCGCCTTCCAGACGGATCGCCAACTCCGTCCATACGCGGTAAGAAGCTGGCCGAACGGACCGCACGTGTATTTTACATGGTATACGCCTCCTCCATCTCAGGGAACCTCCCCCATCATTCGATGGTCGCAGACCATCGAATGCAGGACCGAGTGGTCCACCAGCTCCCGCAACCTCAGACCACACGGACATTTTTCCGTGCAAAAGCAGGGATCTGGGCGGGCAGCTGACATCCGGCGATGTGATATGTCCGCCCCCTACACGTGCGTCACGGCCGCATTACCATATGTACGCCCAGCGTTTGCATGGGAACGCCCATGAAACAAATTATCGTCTTCTTGCATTTTAAAAATAAATATCATGATCTTATTCAGTAAATGAATGAACAATGTTCCAATTTCTGGAAAATTTTGTGTTGTTTTAGAATTTGATTAGAACGGAAAATTGACTGTAACGAAAAATTTTATTTATGAAAAAATGTTATGCTGTTAAAAGACTGCCAACTATTGTGCATTCCAGGATTGGGTAAGAAATGTGTGACCCCTTATGTGATAATTTCGATAAGATGTCCATCTTTTTAATTATGTACGGTAACATTTTATAGTTAGTAAGTGAACATATTCATCATTTTCCTTTATTATTTTGCATATTGAAAATGAATGAGCATTCAAGTTTTAGAAAGAAAAGCGATCAGACTTTGACAGAATACCAGGAGCCAGAGGTAATGCAGTGAAAGTCTGTAGGATGCTGTCCGATCTCTGAGTTTTTCTTTAAAGGGGCAGTCATTTAAAAAAAAATCCACGTTTCAGCTGCTGGACTTGCGTTGCATTACATCTGGACACAGATAAGAAAATACGGTACTCTTTACCTAGATGGGCGCCAGCGATTGAAATCGCGGGCGTCGGGGGTAAAAATCGCGGTCATCGCGGGCATCGCGGGTAAATCGCGATGCCCGCGATGACCGCGATTTTCCCATAGGGAACAATGTTAAAAAGGCTGATTGACCGCGATTTTACTGTTAAATGCCTCAATGGACCCGATTTGGCCATAGGAATCAATGTTAAATGGGCCACAGAGCCCAAATAAGCACAATTAACCCTTAAATGTCCCCCCAAATTTTTAACGCCACCCCACGATCCACGCCAACCCGAAGCGTGGCGAGCGCAGCGAGCCCGTGAGGGGAGGCGGTACGCGTCCTCCGACCTTTTCATGCCCTACTATCCACTAGGGCGTGGAGTGAGAATAGAATAGTGTGGCGAGCGCAGCGAGCCACCGAGCCCGAAGCGTGGCGAGCGCAGCGAGCCCCGCGAGGGGCCGCGGATACCTTCACAGGTAGACGCGTCCCCTCGCGGGCTTCACAGGTGTCCGCGTCGCCACGGACACCTGTGAAGCCCGCGAGGGGACGCGTATAACTGTGAAGGTATCCGCGTCCCCTCGCGGGGCTCGCTGCGCTCGCCACGCTTCGGGCTCGGTGGCTCGCTGCGCTCGCCACACTATTCTATTCTCACTCCACGCCCTAGTGGATAGTAGGGCATGAAAAGGTCGGAGGACGCGTACCGCCGCCCCTCGCGGGCTCGCTGCGCTCGCCACGCTTCGGGTTGGCGTGGATCGTGGGGTGGCGTTAAAAATTTGGGGGGACATTTAAGGGTTAATTGTGCTTATTTGGGCTCTGTGGCCCATTTAACATTGATTCCTATGGCCAAATCGGGTCCATTGAGGCATTTAACAGTAAAATCGTGTCCATCGGGCCTTTTTACATTGATTCCTATGGCAAATCGGGAGCATCGCGTCGCGGGCATCGCGGGTACATTTATGGCCGGCCGCGACGCGACCGACACGATTTCCATGTTTAACATGGGTTTCAATGGGAAATCGCGGGCATCGCGTCGGTCGCGTCGCGGCCAGACATAAATGTACCCGCGATGCCCGCGATGGGCGCCCATCTAAGTAAAGAGTACCGAAAATACTTATCTGAAATATTGTTAGAAGACACTGGTCCTTGATTGGGATCCATCATCCCCATCTTTGTGTTAATTTAAAACTTGTGAAATCGTTCCCATTGAAACACGTAGGTTGACATTTAATGAGATGTGAAAATGTTACTAAAAATCGCCACACATGCAGACCAGGTCCCCCGTATTTCTGAAACCAGCCCCAGACTCTTGGACCGGTCCTGGTTCCAAAAATACGGGAAATACGGGGGAATCTGCCCCCCCCCCCCCCCCCATTTTTTAAACCAGCACCGGGCTCCTACAGCCCGCGGTGTCATGCCACAGCTGGGGGACACTTTTTACATAAGGTCCCCCGGCCATACCATGAGCACCGTGGCTGGTCAGCCTTGGATGGGGTCCCTTGGGGTGTGGGGACCCCCCCAAAAAAGGGGTTCCCCCAGGCTTCACCCGTCCCTGATTGGCTGAGCTATGGAGACGCATCGAGCCAAGGACGCTAGCAGCCTCTGTAGCACTATAGAAGCTGTGATCAGCTGATCAGTGCCGGAGGAAGCCGGCTCACCCCACTGTCAGTGAGGGGTGAGCTGGCTCTGGAGGAGGGAGTCAACGCTGGACCCTGGGTCGGTAAGTATATTGGTCTAAAAGTGAGGTGTGTGTGTTTGTGTGTGTAATTAAGGTCTACTTTTCTGTGTGTGTCTGTTTTATTTTAACACTTGTTTTACACTTGTAGTTCACCTGTATAAAGCAATGTTATGAATGAGTGTTTTAACCCTATCAGGCCAGCGTCCACAGCCCACGGACACCGGTGAAAGCCTTGGGCTTCAGCCCTGGATGGGTGAAGCCTGGGGGGACCCCTTTATTGGGGGGTCCCCACTCCCCCAGGGACCGTATCCAAGGCTGACCAGCCACGATGCTCATAGTATGGCCCGGGGACCTTATGTAAATAGTGTCCCCCGGCTGTGGCACGGCACTGTGGGCTGGTGGAGCTCGGTGCTGGTTTCAAAATATGGGGAACCCCCAGATTTTTTGTCCCCCGAATTTTTGGAACCAGGACCGGTCCAATAGTCCGGGGCTGGTTTCAGAAATACGGGGGACCCCTACGCTTTTTGTCCCCCGTATTTTTGTAACCAGGTCTGGCTCAATGAGCCCGGGGCTAGTTATGCTCAGGAGGGGGGACCGCGCACCATTTTTTTTCTTTTTGTAAACTCAAATTCGCACATTTTCATGACTAAAAATTACCCATTATCACACTTATGCCACTTTTTTTGCCCAGAACACGCAGCTCATTAAATATGCAAATTTGCGTCAAAAATGCGATTTTAAAAAGTGCGATAATGGGCAATTTTAAAAGTTACTAAAACTCTCATCCTATTAAATGTCACGCTTTAACCAGAGAATTTACCATTGATTATCACATCTAATGGTTTATCACAATGTTTATGGAAATGAATTGAAAACTTTTATCAGTGCGTAGCTGAATGATATTATGTGGCGTTTTATTCAAAACCATCATCGGGAATAAAAATTAAAACCATTTTCTAACTTAAATACTCTGTAGAAATCTAGTAATAGCATGTTCACATGTGATTGGAATTGGGTAGACACTTTTAAATCATTTAAGGTAAGAAACGGTTTACACCGATTTAAACTGAATCATAGAAGTACCTTAAATTTGTCTAGATTTGTAAGGCCAAGAGTGCCGCCACTTTATAGACTTGTGCCAAAATTTAAACTCCCCAACATATTTCTTTCCAAAAGGGCTTTCGGAATAACCTTGATTTCTGAATTTTCCTTTTCAATTGTTCCAATGTTTTCATTTTGTCTTGAAGCTCTGAGTAGTCAATGCTAGCGGCAGCAAGATAAATATTTCAAATGTACTTGTTGCTAATCAATAGTGGAAATAAAAATGACTTTGAAGGAAAATTGGAACTATTTTAAAGTAAGACCATGGAATGAACCTATGTTCTCTGATAATTATCACATTAACTATTTTTTATATGTAACATTCACTAAAAATGGGAATAGACATAGAGGGTGAGATCCTATTAAATCTCACCCAACGTCTCCTGGAACCCACCACAATAAATCTATGACAAGTAGCCTCCATGACTTTTCTAATATTATATGTAGATAGCTCCGTTGGTCAGGGAACATATTATTCAGGCTCAGTCTAGACAGAAACATCATTATGATGTCCTGGATGAGAAACTGAGTTTTACACCCTAGGGACAAGGTCTTGGTCCTAGTACCCACAGTGGAGGGAAAGCTGTATGCCCATTGGCAAGGACCATATACAGTGCTCGAGGCTGTAGGACCAGTGACTTATTGTGTGAGCCAACCAGGAAAGTGGAAGTCCACACAGATCTCTCATATAAATCTTCTGAAGCCTTGAAAGGAAAGCTCAGTGACAGCAAATGCAAGACTGGCCAATATCTCTGCTTGTGCGGTCCCAATTGACAGATACTTCGATGAGGTCAAAACGAATCAAGCTCAAGACATGTTCATGAGAAATTTAGATGTCTCCTTTCATGGAGGACTAAGATCATCGAACGCAGCATAGTTACTCCTCTAGGGGTATTGGTCAAACTGTGGCCATACCAGATACCCGAAGCAAAGAGGGACACGGTACACAAGCAAGTGAAAGAGGTGTTATGTCTGGGAGTTATCAAAGGATCCACCAGCAGGGGGGGGGGGGGATAACTCCATAGTGCTGTTTGTCGGTGGTTTGGATTGATGATGTCCTGAGCTACCTTCTTATGATGTTGCCTTAGATTTGTCACTTAGGTCTCCCTCAGACCGTAGAATACTGGATTGGCGTTTTGTGTATGTGACAAATATACCAGGCGCCGTAAGATAAAATCAGGGAAATTTAATAAACAAATATACATACATGAAAAACGACTGGTGTGGATCCTTACCCCTAAGGGATTTTGGAGCCTGCAAGGGATGGTGTGGGGGCAGGGATGCAGTCTGGAAGTGCACCCTGTCTGGCTCCAAAAAAGCTTAGCACAAGGTCAATCCACAGGTACAGATGATGCCAGTCACTGCCAATGCGTTTCGAGCATCCAGATGCTCTTCTTCTAGGGCACAGTAGTTTGAACTAGGTATCTCATTTTGATGCCTATCCCATGGCATGCATTGATGAGATGATCAAGCAATTGGCCCAATACTTGACCACTTTTGACCTTACCAAAGGCAGATTACGCTCACCGAGATTGCCAATCTGAAAATGTATTTTTCCACCACAGATGGCCTGTTTCAGAGTATTGCCATTTGGTCATCATGGGGCCTCAGCGAGCTATGAATAAGCTCCTCCAGCCCCTCCTAAAGTATGCAGCCCCATACCTAGATGATATTGTTGTCTTCAGTGATGACTGGGAGTCTCATTTGGTTATGGCTTCATGGCAATCCCAGAGAAGTATGCGATAGGTATATTGGAGGCTAAGTACTTGGGATATGTGGTAGGCAGGGTCAAATCAAACCTCAGGTTAAAAAGGTGGAGGTGGAAGACTCCGAACTTTGCCACAACAGCAGCTCCGCTCACTGATTGCTTGAAAAAGCAAAATACAGACTGGACATTTCATCCACATCAAGCCTGGAAGGACTTAAAAAGTGCCCTGTGCAAAGCACCAGCGTTGATAGCTGAAAGGTTCATCGTGCAGCTGGATGCTTCAGGAACCAACTTTGGAGCAGTGTTATCTCAGGAGGTAGGGGTGAGTAGAGACCAGTCCTCAGCAGGAAACTACTGCCTAGGGAACAGTGATATGCTACAGTAGAGCAAGAATGCCTGGCTATCAAGTGGGCACTGGAGACTCTCCTGGGATGGGAATCTTAATCACTGATCATGCTCTGCTCGAATGGATGTGCCTAAATAAGGAGACCAATGCCCAGGTAACACGGTTGTTCCTTGCCCTTCAGCCATACCGCTTCAGGGTCCAGCACAGAGCAGGAGGATTACAGGACAATGCAGATGCCCTTTTAAAGGAAGTTCCTCTCCTCAAAAGCTGCAGAGCCCTGTAGAGCGAAGCTGGGGGGAGGAGGGGGAGGAGAGAGACCGACCTGAAAATGAGTGCACCTGCTGAGCTTAGCAAGCAGGTATGTGCGACAAAGAAGGACTCATCTTCACCCATAGGCTTGAACCTTAGGGGGAGAATATGTGGCAGTCCAATCCGGATGCGTGTATTCACTGAGCGGCTTTCCCCGCTGTGGTGATTGTCATCATCGCTGTCCATACACTCTGGGCATAGTCGCCCAGTGTGTATGGACCGTTAGAGCTTTTGATTTAGTAGTGAGAATAACAAAAAAATCCCAGCAAATTGTGGCAATTTATAAATTGAAACAAATTAGTACTTAAAAACAGTCTGTCCTCTGTGTTTGAAACACAAATAAATAGATTTAAAAAAAGCTTCATTTTGCTGGCCTCAAATTACTGTATTCACTAAAAAAAATTATAATATAAATTTAGAATTTGAACCGAAAATATCATTCTCAAAGCTTGTTGTGCTACTAATAAGAAGAACCGATATGGGGAACTGCAGTATACTGTAGGACTCGTTCTCACCTTTCTTCCTTGTCATTTATGTTTGCAATTATTACTGTACATTCAATCTGTACAGCCACTGTAAAATATTATCGAGCAATATAAATAATGTTATATTCAAAATGTCCTACTCAGGTGAATACACATTGCTTATTATTACCTAACGGTAATGTTTGTTTTTGAATATTGGCTTAATTAATTGTTCATTGCATGACATACTAACGTATATAACTGCTCCACAATTATAGAGATTGAAGGTACTGTAGTAAACTGAACAACCATTGCATTAGCAACGTGATTTTGTTCTGCTGTTTATATAAAACCGCCTCTTGTTTATATCTGCTGCTTGAGTTTGAGAATGCATCTGTTTTCTGTAGAACTTGTTATACTGATTCCTTCTGTATAACAAATCTGCTTTGAATCCCCACTTATTAAGATATGAGTCAGTTATAATTACCAAAAGCAAAATATATGTTTTAGTTTTTGTGGTTCATAGTTTTTCGGTGAATTTACACAATGTGCTAAGTTTATGTTTTGTTTGTTGAAGAAACATGAATGTCTCTTTATCGAATACCCAATTTCAATCTGCCTAAGGAACCTGTGATGAATACGAAATACCAATATTTCTGTTGAGCGGTAACACAGTAGTTTGCTGGAGTGCTTTGATACTTGGTGATTTCCTACACGTAGGATTGGTATGTGTTTCCAACAAATATCACGTTGTCAGCAGCGTAGTATCTTGAGGAACACAGTATGACGGCATGGTTCCATTGCCTGTTAATGTATTGTAACTGTGTCATCCTTCTAACTTCAAACATGATGAATTAAAGTTATATTGTGGAACTGGTTACAATGCTTTAACTACCTTACCCTGAATACAGAAATGCAAGTAACAAATGGAAGAGTAGAAATTACTCAAAAAATTGTTTCAAAAACTTCTGTGCAGTGATCATTAGTGATTATTATTTGAAATATTTATGTACTAATGTGGAATTATAAGTTCTGCTGTGGGAATCCCCAGCGAATAAGAGGAAAACATACCGAAGAGTGTTTAGTGAGCGTTCCCCATTGGGGAACGCTTGCTAAACAAAAACCCACCACTGAAGGGGTTAATACATCTGCCCCAATAAGCCCAATATGGAAAATGTATGGGCCAATCTGTACCTACAGCACTAGATGACTACTCCCAATTGACTGTTTGCATAACGAGCCCTCTTCACTTAATTAGCATCACAGCTATATTTCTGTATGACAAGCTGTCTATTCAGTTTTTGTTGTTGTTGCAATTTTCATTTGAAAGAACAAAATAAAAAAGTAGACTGCACAGTAATTTTTTTGCATCCTAATAGTCTAATATGACTCCCCTTTACATAAATAACCTTGCCAACTGCATTACTACACTATCCGTTAGAGATGTGTGTATTCGAACTAGTCCTGTCTCGGATCCCATTAAGTCATGCATGTCCAAACTGTGGCCCTCCAGTTGTTGTGAAACTACAAGTCTCATCATGCCTTGCCACAGTTTTGCAATTAGGGAATGCTGGGATATATAGTTTCACAACAGCTGGAGGGCCACAGTTTGGACACGCCTGCTTTAGGTAATCCAAGTGCAACCAGGTCCCGATTCAGAACTTGTATCATGTCAGAACTCCGATTTGGGGTCCTAAACTTGGAGTTTGGTATGCTTGTAAGTACATTCCTAGTGATTTCAGGTGTCATTATGTCACAGGAGAATATGGTAAAAAGTTACTGAAAATGACTTTGAACTAATGTTATTGATGTTAATATTACAGTATGAACAAAAATGTCTTCAAATGACATGGTTTTTTTAATTATTTTTCAAGAAACCCAACACCAAGGGGGGATGCTCTATCATCTGCGCCCCCTTACCGCCCCCTATCGCTGGCTACCGCATTCAT
The DNA here is from genome assembly GCF_055691185.1 of Crinia signifera. Classification (NCBI taxonomy): domain Eukaryota; kingdom Metazoa; phylum Chordata; class Amphibia; order Anura; family Myobatrachidae; genus Crinia; species Crinia signifera. The sequence continues at coordinate 11,853,606 of NC_139225.1, read as the reverse complement.
AATTATCGCATATGCTGTAACATATGCGATAATTATAGCAAAGGACAGCTCTTGCGTTAAGAGCTGTCCTTTGCCGCGAGTCAGCGGGTCCCATCGGGACCCGGCGGCTCCCCCCCCCTCCCTCCCTTGCCCGGCTGCTGGCTGCTGCTGCTGCGGGGGGGCTGGCTCTCCTCCTCCCTGCACCCGGAAGAGGATGACACAGGTGAGGGGGGGGGGGGGGTGATGCGGGGCGACGGGGGTCCGTGCGGGGTTTGCTTTAGAAGCCCATAGGCTTCTATGGGGCATTGCCAGATTTTTCTGGCGAGGCCCTCCACCACGGTAACCTGGCGGGGGACTCTTAGTGCATCCCAAAATGCGGTAAAAACCCAGATAACTGGGTTTTTACCGCATTTTTAGCTTAGAGAATCTCCCCCCAAATCTGAGTCCGAACCAAAACAATTGAGGATGATTTTACCAAAATGTACTGAGATGGGAGTTCTATTTCAGTTGCTCTGGGCACCCAATCAGAATCTACTTATTTATTTAGCACCTTCTAGAAGACAATAGAGAGTATCTGATTGGTTGCCCATAGAACATCCCATCTGAAATAAAGCTCCCATCTTAGTAACTATTCCTCAAAGAGCGGTTTTGGCAAAACCAAAAACAATACACCAGGGTCGTAGTGCATTCCCACTTTTCTTGGGCATAAAAATACATAGTTACAGTATATGCACAAGATAGATACGATTCTAAAACACTACTATGTTTAAGTTATTTGGACGATCTTAAAATATGAAAAAGAAGCTTCCAATACCAATTTACCGTACAGCACAAAGGGCCTTATTCTGGTTGGTTCTTTGGGATGCGCATTCTTTCAGAAATGACCGAACACCACGCATGGCGGACATTCTAAGAACACACGCCCACAGGTCGCTTGCATCCATTCGGACGGACTCGCTAAGAAGAGGGAGTGTCTTCAGACTGCATCCAAACGTGCGTGTTCGGTGGGAGCTCAAAGAATCTGCACGGTCTTACTGCGTCCGAACGAATGGGAATGCACGAGGTGTATTTGCACAAACCTCAGTAATCTATTCGGAAGTCATGCTTCAGCAACATGACACACTTATCCAATTAGGGTACCTCGTAACATATATATTTTGTTATACCATCAATACTGTTGTGTTTGCAGCATATATTCTAGTATTTTGTAATGGGCCATTTAGCCAGCAATGCTTCCAATTGAACTTGTGAAAAGAGTGTAATTAATCACTAATGACTAGAGGAGTGGATTGTATTGTGCTCAGCTGCGAGTGTTTAAGGTGCGGCCGTACTAATTGGGCGATCCGAATGCCTAGCGCATGAACCATTGCCTTCCGAGAACTGAAACTTGCTTATGGACTCCGCAGATTTCTGCCCTGTTGGTTCGCTTGCAGTCGGTGTCCGGTCCGAATGCACGCCTACCACTGTTCGTGCACTTCCACGTGTATGCCCAGATTTACTCCCAGTTTTGCCCACTTTGAAACCGCGCCCTTGTGTACGCCCATATGACGCCCATATTATGCCCATATTTCCTGAGGGAGTTCGGTTCACATTTGTAGACGGTATTGGTGACAACGAGTGTGAAGACACTGCATTGCACATGCGCATTGCGTTGCTTGCGCATGCGCCGGTAGCTAAAAATTGCCCTCCGAGAGAATTCGGAACGGACCGCATCAACCAGAATAAGGCCCAAAGGGCGTGATTTGGGTTCATTCGCAAAGCACATTTGGTTTGCTATTGGACAAAACCATGCTGTACTGCAGGTGGGGCTGATGTAACATGTGCAGAGAAAGTTATGCTGGCCACACATCAGACCAACCTTCCACCAACCATCCAACAGTCTGGTACTGTATGGGGGCAAATGCCAATAAGCAATTTTCTCACACACTCAGGAGCATGGACAAAAACGTTCAGTGAAATTGTTTCGATCAAATAGGTCCAACTACAGTACATTGTCCGAGTGACAGTTGTTGTCCATTTTCGGACAGTACCAGGTTTTAATTCCATCCAACCAACTAGTTTGATGGTTGGAGGAAAATTGGTCTGATGTGTGGCCAGCATCAGATTTGGGTGAGGTGTGTATTTCAAACTGATATCTATAGTGCACTGTAAAAATAAAGCAGCCAGTATTTACCCTGCACAGAAACAAAATAACTCATCCAAATCTAACACTCTCTGCACATGTTACATCTGCCCCCCCCCCCCCCCCCACAGTGCACATGTTTTTGACCATCAGCAAACCAAATGTGCTTTGCAAATTAAACTTAATTACCCCCAAATGGCCAATAAAGATTTGCATAGAAAAAAAGCTTGGACAATTTTCCCTGATCAGATAAATGGAAGGTCACCCTGGCCTTGATTAAAATAGTTGCCACAAAGGATGGAAGTGTAAACAATAATAATAATATGAGCTTTGTACATCTAGCATTGGTGACCTTGCTAATGATAATGAGGGTGATTATATAGACAATTATCTTTCATATTTAGGAATTAACTTACACCTGTTGCCAATTCTGAATCACATATTATGAATTATCAATCATATTTAATGTTTGAGGTTATTCCACTCAATAATACAGGGAGTATAAAAAGCCCCTGCGCAGTGGTCCGATGTGAGCGCTGTCTCTGGCTGCAAGACACCTGTAGCAAAAGCTTATTTCATGTATAGAAAGTCTTTAAAATTATTTTTTTGTGACATTACTTAACACATATTCCGCGCATTAGGTCGGAGGCAGGGGTCAGATGTGCTGCACATAAGATAAATCGTATGTGAAGCTGTCAGCAGCACATCGCAGATGCTTTGCAGCTCCGGCAATGTATCCTATATGGTTCCCTTTGAACTCCCCCGGAAGCTCCCTGGGAGTCCTTTTACATGCAATAAATCGCATGCAATTTATCACATGTAAAAAAAATGGCACATCAAGTGCCAAGTCTGACGATTAGCCCTCCCGGGGAGCTGCTGGGGGAAGTTAAGGGAAATAGGGTCCGATTTCCCCTTAACACAAGCCTTAATATAAAGAGTTAACTCAGAGCACAATAGAAATCATTGTTACATAAACACAAAACTGTTTTTAAGTGTAGTAAATAAATACATTAATGGGATTAGTTATTAAATGGTCATTAGAGTATTTGCTTCATTCTTAGCCCCCTCTCTGACATTAGCATGATTTAAAAAATTAAGCATCAGCACCAACAGGATTTTGTGTCTGTTCTATTGTATACTCTAGATGAGTCTAGAACATTACTATCTCCCATTCACTATTACAGGACTTTTATCAGGCTGCTCCCACCCTATGGAATGCCCTTCCACGCACATTAAGATTCTCCTCTAGCCTCCAAACTTTCAAGCGTTCCCTGAAAACTCACTTCTTCAGGCAAGCCTTTCATATATAAGTACCACACACATAACCCTCTGAGGCACTTCCAGATGTAGCGGGAGACATCTTTGCAGGGGATGGCGGAAGAGTCACCATCCACCATCCCCCGCCAGCCGCCGTAAGGGGATGCGCGTGCACATCCCTTTACAACGGGGCTCCCCCTGGGTCCCCACCACATCACAGACGGTCGCCCCGGGTCCCCGCCACCTTGCAGCACCCCCCCCCTCAACCCTGTCCGTCTCCCTGAAGCGGAGACGGACAGGGTTCCCGTCCCCCCGCCGACGGGAAACTGGGACGCACGTGCGTGTGAGACGCACGCGCGTCCTAGTCTCTATCGCCGGTGCTCGCCAGTGCAAGGGATCTGGCGAGCGCCGGCCAAAGATGTCTCGCATTTTATCTGTATGTATTATATGGCTTCCCTTCTGGACTTGGTGGGACTTCTATGCTATTACTGGTGCCTGTCATTGTGTATCCCTCCTATATCCCTCCTATAGATTGTAAGCTTGCCGCAGGGCCCTCCTACCTCCAAGTCTGTCTGTTGTTACCCAGTTTGTTTTATCACGGTCTACAATTTTAAAGTGCAACGGAATCTGCTGCGTTATATAAGACACTGTAACGGAATCTGCTGCGCTATATAAGACGCTGTAACGGAATCTGCTGCGCTATATAAGATGCTGTAACGGAATCTGCTGCGCTATATAAGACGCTGTAACGGAATCTGCTGCGCTATATAAGACGCTGTAACAGAATCTGCTGCGCTATATAAGACGCTGTAACGGAATCTGCTGCGCTATATAAGACGCTGTAACGGAATCTGCTGCGCTATATAAGACGCTGTAACGGAATCTGCTGCGCTATATATGACGCTGTAACGGAATCTGCTGCGCTATATATGACGCTGTAACAGAATCTGCTGCGCTATATAAGACACTGTAACGGAATATGCTGCGCTATATAAGACACTGTACCGGAATATGCTGCGCTATATAAGAAACTGTACATAAATCAAACAATAAATAAATAGTACTCACACTGGTTTATGGTAATTGACATGGAATTAATTCCTTAAAAACTACCTTGGAGTGGCTTTACACACATTAAGTGCAACTTCAATGATGACCATTTTTAGGTTTGATGATTTTATAATTTGATTTGAATTCATGATTTTAGAAGAGTAAACTTCTCGTTTACTATTATCTATCAACTATTTATTATTTAAATCATTTAATTTACATTTTAAATTAAAAAAATTCAACAGATGTTCGATGTTGCAACAATGTCTCTTGAGTGACTTTAATCTGCACTTTAAGATCCAGAAGAACCAACTCTTAATGTTTCATTTCATCAGTCAGAGGAGTAATTCGAGATTTGTTTCCACTCCAAGGAAAATCCTAATTATAGACAATTTTCTTTTAATAATGTGCAATCATATGTTGAGTGACATATTTAGTTAAAGTTGAATTCAGTCTCTTCAACTCTTCAGGAAAAAAAAGTCTTTAAGTTTCTAAAATTGTATTTTTCAGTCAAATTGATATCCTCAGGAGAGATAAAGACTCCTGATGCAATTTTATTATTCCACCTGTATATGCTGAGGAGAGGTGGAAAATACTACCAAAGCATTACAATTCCAAAAGAAAGGAGGAGAATATTGGTGCAGCTTTATTAAGCCATACAGTTATTAACAATTCCATAAACTGATTGAGGTGCACCAATCCTGTTCAGTTCTGCATCTTATGTAGTATCTTAAGGAGAGATGAAGTGTATACGCAAATCCTTCAGGTGGCATCTTTTGAAAAATACACCCACTGCTGACTTGTCAGCAACTGCTACCATCTCTTCCCCAAAACGCCTGTAACTTTATTGACATTTGGCACCAATTCACACTGGAGAGTGGAGGGAGAGGGTGTGGAATTGGTCTGTAGGCTAAATCAATTTGCTAGGAAAAAAAAAATATTAGCATTTATTAGCACACCACCAGGGTTCCGTTAGGCTGCCCTGATGCTTCAATTTCCAGCCAGTAAGCTACAGATTTTGGCCAATGCTGGCAAACAATAAATTGAGCTGTAATTCTGTTAATATTGACTAGAAATTAGTAGAAATCAATGTTATTGAGGTAAACAGGTCAAAATTAAATGATTTTAGCTGTTTTTTTTTTTATTCCAAGCAATCCAATACCAAAACCAAATCCAAAACTAAACACGTCAAGGTGGTTTTGCCAAAACCTAAAGCCAAAACAAAGAGGGTGGTCTATGATCCAGTGTTACGATTTACTGTAAAACGATTGTTATTTCACCAGGACCTTTAACTATTTTCCTTTCATTTTGTATCATTATTATTATTATTATTATTATTATTATTATTATTATTATTGTTATAATGTGTCTGCAATTCCGAACAGGAAATAATGCGATGGTAAGAACAAACAATATAAAGAAAAAGGTTCAACAAACAAAAACACAAGAACATTGATGAAACCGAGTCACATGTAATTAACAATAGCACACTATGAAAAATCTAGAGCCATTTTTATGGCATATTGGGAGAAATGCAGGTTTGCAGAAAAGTCTTCTAGGGCGTAACTACCATAGGTGCAAGGGGTGCAGCTGCTATGGGGCCCAGAGCTGAAGGGGGCCCATCTTTGCTGTCTAAGTAATATGATTTACATACATTTGTCACAATCAGTCGCTAAATAGGGGACCCTTACAAACTTTTGATATAGTGCCTACAGATGTCTAGTTACGCCACTGGCAGGGTGGTAATTTCTTAAGGAGAGAATCTAGGCAAAATAATTTGAGGGCCCCCCTCACATCCCCCCTTACAAGTTAACCCCCCTCCACCCACCTATGTGCAGCAGTAGTATCAGCGGCGATCTGGGCAGAGGGGGGCTGAGAGCTTGATATAGCACTATTTGCTGCCAGGGCAGGAAGTGCTGCTGATTTTGAAAAGACTGGCTGGACGCTGATTGGCTGAGCATCCGGCCAATCAGCCTCCAGACAGTCTTTTAAAAATCAGCAGCGCTTCCTGTCTGGCATATAGCGCTACTACAAGCTCTGAGTCACCTCTGTCTGGAGGCTGCTGACCGCTGCTGTGCAGATCCCCGCCACCTGCCACTGCTCCCCAGGGCAGTGCCGTTTTCCCCATTGGGGTGGGCCCCTACAATCCTTGGGCCAATGGTAAAGACAACACTGAATCATTGTATAGACAAGGGGACAATCAGAGGAAGAGCAAAGAGAGCAATATGGAGTCTACACTATTCTATGGTTACAGATTTAGGTAGCAAAGGAGCAATTAAGCACTTTGAAAGTGAGACTGGACTACTTTATAAAGCAGGTGTCAAATCAGAAAGACAAGCTAGGATGAGATAAGCAGCAACTTACTTATATGTAGATATAAGAGAAAAGAGATCAGGGAAAGGAAAAACATAGCAATGAAGTCTAGGTGAGAGATTGGTTGATGGATATGGTTAAGAGAATTGGTAACCTTTCACGAAGAATGTTCTGATCCTGGAGATATTGTGCAGTAAAGGTGAAGGCAACATGATTTGTAGATGATATGAACGATGAGGGAGTAAGAAGCTTAGAATCAGACACATGTAATGGACATGAGGGTCAGTAGACAGATATTGTTTCAGCAAGAGAAGAGGTGTGGGGGAAAAGGACAGTGGAGAGGAAAAGGCAATATGCTTATTTTATGTCAAGTTTAAGATTATTCCAGGACAACCCACCAGCTGCTGGAAAGGGACAGGCGCGCATGAGATGCTCACACGTCCCCTTACAATGGAGCTCCCCATCGGCCCCCGCCATCTTGCCGCTGGTCCCTGCCAATCGCACCCAGCTCCCCGCGCCCCTTAACCCTGCCATCTCCCTGAAGCAGAGACGGGTAGGGTTCGCGTCCCCCGCATTCCGGAAACTGGGATGCACGTGCATGTTCCCAGTCAGATGGAGCACCATCTCGCCAGCAGGGGCATTCTGGCGAGCTCCGGCGCTGGCTGAGAGGCGCTCCATCTGTACATTAGGTAATGATGTAAAAATGATTAGCAAAATAAATAACAGTTGCGATCGACAATATTTATTGTGTCAAAGCCAAGGTGTCAGGTAAACATGGAATCCAATGTAACTATTATCTTGTCTTATAGGGTGGGGACTTGGCATGTCATGATTGGCATAAGCTTACGGACTAGCATAAGTCATAAATTCAAATCTATGAATGATTATTCCCAGCGATGATTTGTCCTCTGAAGCCAATGTTTGCATAAAACATGAGGGTATTTATTTAGAGAACTTCGGGGTTTATTGCAGTGTCATTACCACACGGAAGAGTTGGGTGTTTATATTTAAAAGACAGCTACCTTCAAGGTTCCCAGATTAATTCCACATGTCAGTGGGTTTAGGTCCCTCATACTAACACAACATAAAATGGCATACCGATGGCACTGGTTACATAATAAGATTGCGCTGTCTTTCATCTGGTGTCCCTATCTCAGGTCTGTATCTCATCTTGTGTTCCTAGGTTGTTCATAGGACAAACAAAGGTCATTCCTCCTCCTCCTCTAATACTTCAGTTGTATCACGGCATTGCCAAGAAATGTTCAAGAAGAGAAAAGATTTAAAAACCATGGTATAGTATTTTAATTAACATAAAAAGCACACACATAAATAACATAAACGTAGGTCAGTTTAATAAATCTCAGCGTGACACTCAAAGCTGAGGTGCTCCCAACGAGTGGTAAACCAAGAGACAAATCAGTTGTCCATAAAGAACTGGTTTTAATCAGTTCTTATGAGCTTAGTATGTCAAATGTATTAGTGTTATTTATGTGTGTGCTTTTCATGTTAATTAAAATACTACACAGTTTGTTTTCATCAAAGTATGAGAGGTGGATTAATGACCTTCGATTCTTCCAACTGAGGCTTAAATATATCAACTGGTGACCAACTGGAGATGGAAAAATTAAGGCATAGGATTAAATAGGGAGCATTCTTATTATCAGGCAGCGCCATTGGAAAGTATTCCATTTTTTTTTTTTTTTATTGTGCTTTGGATTTTGCTGGAGGTATAGGGACTTACCTTATAGGTTTGATTTCTAAGGATGCAGCCTTGAATGCGCACAAAGGAATTATTACTGTTTCATGGATATTACCTAATATTAACAGGCAATAAAAATGTTTGTACATAAAGATGGCAGAATGTTAAACCAGGCATGTACATAGAAGGATTCCATTTGGCCTGATTTTTCTTAATAAATTTTGAACAAGCTGGTGTACTCATGGCTTATGAGCGTTGGGTTGCTGGTCATCATGGTATCCTTAAAAATATTAGCTTTCTTACCCAAGAGCTTTGGTGGGCATATGACAAAAAAAGATATAAGGAGTATCTGTTAAGTATGTGCTTAAGGTCCCTTACCAAAATAAACCTAGTCACAATCAACTGATTTTATCATAGTGTGGCTTTAGTCAAAAGTGATTAATGTCATCTGGTAGATAGTGGATAGATGTCTGGTTTTTATCACCGTCCAATCAGCTCCTACCTATGAAGTTACAGCCTTGGTTTGAAAAATGACAGGTAGGAGCTGATTGGCCGGTGATAAAAACCAGACACTTTATCAATTCATTGAACTTAATAATTCTACCCTTGAGTCTCTTAGTTCTCTTAGTTCTGTCTTTGTCTTCAAAAGGGATTGCAAAGCTAAAGAAGCTTAGTTATTTTATGTTATATTAAACAGAGTCATTTTTGGTTTAAAATAACTCTAATATAAATTGTTTTAGTACTTTGGTTCAAGGGAGCAATTACAGATTTCCACAGAGTCCACTTTAAATTTTTTTTAGTGGTGACACAGGAAGCTTAAAAAAGTAAGTACTAGAAGATTATTAGTAAGTGTTTCTAATCAAATTTCTAATCAAATTTAGCTTTTGTTTTGATTAATCCTTAATAATAATAATAATAATAATAATAAATAATAATAATAGTAATAATAATAATAATAATAATAATAATAATAATAATAAAATTAAACAAATAAAAGTGTATGAATATAACAGAAAAAATCCCTGATTATTTTTGGCAGCACTACACGTGCCTCTTTTATATACAAAATAATTCTGTGTTCAATACTTTAAAGAAAAAAATCGGTTCTTGTTTAGTTTCACGGTGGCAGCATGGCCGCCCGCTACTTCCGGGTTCAGCGCTCGGCAAACTTTCTAAAATAAAGTCCATGCCAACGTGAATAGTTCATAAACCCACTATCCACGTCGGCATGGGGTTGATTTTAGATAGCGTATCAAGCCACCGAGCCCGTAGCGTGGGCGAGCGAAGCGAGCCCCGCAAGGGGACACAGACGCTGCTGCGACCGAGACGCTGCCACCGTGAAACTAAACAAGTACCAAAAAATCAACAATGCGTTACTTGATTAGACACCCCACAGCTGATTGCGAGCAGATAAAAGCATTTTAATGTATTAATTGTGGTCCCTGCATGTTACACTATAACATGATTGTCATGACTGTCAGGGCTACAGTTTTTTAAAGATGTTATAGGTATGGAGTCTTGTCATCATACAGAGACATATTACACTAATGCATACAAACAGTACATTATTAAACTGACAGAACAAATGGACAATTAAACCGTGAGATAGTTAGACATTAATTGGGTAAAATTCAAGAGCCCTGGGTAAGCAGACAGAAAGGATAAGAATCACAGAATGAGAGGTTCCAAAGGGTGTACATTTTATATTGCTTCTGAGTGTTCACAATCTAGATGTAACTTATAAATATGAAAAACTTGAAGGGGGAATACAAAGAACGTAAATTAACCCCTTCAGTGGTGTTTTTTTTTTTTTTTGGGAGCGCTCCCCACTCTGTTAGTTTTTTCTGGGGAGCGCTTCATAAAAAGAAAAGAAAAAACTACACCCCCTGGTCCGAGCAGTGCCGCTGAACTGTCCATCAGCTGCTGCCCGACCCAGCAGGACCTGGGCAGCCGCCAAAGCTGAGTGCAGCGCTGATCTCAGCTCTCAGTTCAGCAGTGCTGCCCAGCAAGAGGGAGTGTAGGCAGTGACACTCCCGAGAATTTTCCAGGTTTGCCAGTCTGCGCACAGGAGCAAACCCCGGAAAATTCTCGGGAGTCCCACTGAAGGGGTTAATTGTGAAGAGAGCTGTGGGCTTTAATGAATAGATGTTTTGATGTTGCATTTGAAACCATGAATGTCAGAAATGTGTTGCTAAAAGATGGAGTAAGTTCCAGAAGAGGTCAGCATGAGAGATGTGTTGGATGTGAGAGTGTAAGGAATTAATCACCACAGACAATAGTGCTAGAGTGTGGATTGAGTTAAGGTTGGAGATCGTAAGGAACAATTGAAAGTGAGGGTGCGGAGCTTAAATAGATTTGTGGAGTCTTTGAAAGTGAGGGTGAGGAGCTTAAATAGATTTGTGGAGTCAGTGAAGGAGTTGACGAATAGGACAGGATAACTAGGAGTGAGAAGAAAGGAAGAAAAGATGAACAGCAACTTTAAGATTTAAGAAGATATATGTGGGTAAAAGCAGAATCAGAGTCTGCAGTAGTCCAGACAGATGTCGAGGCTATGCATAAGAGATTTGGTAGCCTCTATTGTGAGGTCTAATACTGAAGATCATAGGCGCCGAAACCGTGGGTTGGATACTTCCAGTCATGTGATCGGGGAAGTTCTCTGATCACATGACCGGAAGTATCCAATACGGACACATGAAGACGATCTCTAGCACTACGCTAATGAAAGCGAGGCTTGACATGCCAAGGGCTTTTTCCGATCACATGACCGGAAGTACATTCACATGAGAAACCCCACGGACTATTTAAGCGTGATTGAATAAACAGAGTGTTACACTTGATCCTTGAAGAAGCCGCCGCATAAGTAGGTGGGGAAACGCGTCGATCTTTTAAACTTCTCTCTGCTAAAAAGGTCAGCCGGCCGGCCCCTACTTTGGACTCCACTTTATACCTCTAATTAGAGTCTGTGGCAGCAATACAGCAAATTGGAAATCTATGTGGTCATAAAATCTCTCCCTAGACCTGTATGCTAGCTAATCAGCTACTGAAGATTCGCTAATTAGCAGCATGTTGTACTATTGACTTTGCTTTAATTCCTTGTCTGCTGGACTTCATTTACTAATCCAACTAACAGGTTGGCCATAATCACACTGGTCATCGTTCTAATAATTGGATAACTTAAATATTATTGTTTCAGGTTACTACTAATTTTTAACAATTTTTTGGTGCACTGAAAAATCTTTTTAACCATTTTTTTATTTTATTTTCTAGTGGTATCGGCCGGTACCTTATGTGACTATTATTGCTATATGTATACTGATGTATTTGTCTTTCATTATATTTACATAAACATTGTACTTTTTTTGAAGATCCGTTAAACTGGCTATTGATTTACCTAAAACCTGAGTGCTTTCTTTTTTGTCCGTAGTTTCTTAAGCGTAGGAAGAGTTTCTTTAAAGTAAGGGCAGGTAAGATATGGAATACTCTGCCATATCTTGGTTGTGATGGCTGATTCAATTGATACGGTAAATAGAATCCAGGGGTATAAGCATTGATTTAAATGTATTATAGTGGACTTAGATTGGACAACATTTTTGGGTCATCGGGGACTCAGGCGTTAACCTCATCCATGTCATTTACACCACAGGAGATCAGTTAAAGGTCCATCTTGATGGACTAACACAGTTCAAGTTTTCCATGTCACCCGACAGATGCACTCATTACTCAAAGACACATTTTAAAATTTCCACAGGTGGAGCTAATTATTTAACTTTATTCTGTGAGGAGACCTGCAAAACATGCCTTGTGTGGGGCCCTAATAACTGACTTTGAGAACATGTGGGTTAATGTATTTTTTCAAACTCATTGACTATGTTACTATGAGACAATTTATAAACAAGATTGGGTGATGGGTGGGAATTCAGAGGAGAATTAAATATCATTGTCAAGGTGGTAATGCAGAACAAATGAGCTGATGAGAGGATATATACATGGAGAAGAGAAGGAGACCAAGAGAAGAAACTTGGGGACACCAAAAGGAAAGGAATGGATAGGTAAGTAGAAAGACGTCTTTGAGTGGGCAGTGCCTTGGAACTCAAAAGAGTGAGGAGTTCAAAGAAGAAGGTGGGGACTGTGTTAAGACTCCTGACAGCTAAAAAGTAGGAGAAGGAGTAAAAATGTCCCTTGAATTAAACAGTGAAAAGCTCATTAGTGACCTCAGTAACAGCAATTTCCATGGAGTGAAGCAAGTGAATCCATAGGTTAAGACATGTCTCTCCAAGAGTTTTGATGCAGATGGGAGAAGAGGAAAGAGGATTTTATAGACTGGGATAGATCAGTGACTGTTGGGGACAGAGTTAGTGCAGAAAGTGAGGGTAAGGAGGTGTAGTGATGCAGTTGCCCAGGGGCCCAAGAATTCTAGGAGCCCACTCCAATGGGAAAGATGGCACTGCTCCAGGGAGCTGCTGTGTGTGGCAGGCAGTGGGGTCCAGGTAGTGGTGTCCAGGGAGCGGCATCCAGGCAGTGGGGATCTGGGCAGCGGCATCCAGGCAGCAGCGGCTGGGAGCTTGTATGGGGGGGGGGCCCAATTAATAACTTTGCCCAGGGGCCTGCGCTGATGTTAAGACGGCCCTGAGCCAGAGGGAGCTTGTAGAGATGAGGGCATGTTTAAAGGACGAGGGTATGGTTGCAGTGGAGAGAGAGTTTAGAGAAAGGAGCAAGATGGGAGCAAGCACTGATAGAGAATGCAAAAGAGGTGCAAGTGAATTAACTTACTCTGAGGTGCAGAATACAACTGCTCCTTTAAGACTGCATTTTGCAATAAATAATAATAAGTCTCATGTCTATTAGCAAAAGCTGCAGTATTTTAAAATGATAAATAGCCGAGGAAGGAAGAATAACAAACACACTCCCTAAAAATATGGCACTGATATGAGTTTATAGTGTGAAAGTCATTTCTCTTACAGGTGTAATTCCTCATGGCTGACAACAAAAAAAACTACAATAGTGTAAAAGATCTTACTATGTAATTGGTTTCCTTGAAGCCCAGATTTGTCCGTCTCTTAGTTGGACTGGAATTTACGCATGTTTTTCTTTCCAGAAAAGTCTAAAGGGGATGGGGTGGGAGGAAAACCTGTCACTCAACTCTCTATCCTTAACCCACCCTATCTGCTCGTGTGAATACAGTAGACAAATGAAAATAAGAAAGAAGGAAACCAAGTCAATGATAGTGGAAGAAACAACCAGACAGGAATATTTTTTTAAACTAGTTTCATTTCTTTTCAAAGATAGTTCTACATCAGTGGAGGTTCTTACCGTTTTGGAGGAGGGGTGCTGCCGCAATGCGCTCCTCCGCTGCAGCGCTCCCCGGCCGCTGGTCCCCTGCATGCGCAGTAACTTCATACATACTGCACATGCACTGGCCCAAGCCTCCATGGGCTGCCTTTGGAGCAGCCCCCAGAGGCTTAATCAGGTTCCTGGGTCTGGCGCATACGCAGTATGGTCCCCGGTACTGTGCAGAACCAATTTTGGGGCTGCCTTGCATTTGCGTACAGAGAGGAAGCCGGTAAGGAGGGAAGGCCTCCCAATGGGACTGCCTTGAGTGACTGGCAGGTCAGACTTCCAATAGGAAGTCACTGCCAGTCACATTGAAGCAAGAGCCGTCTCACAGACTGCATCTGGCTTCACTTTAGGTAGAGACAGTGGCGGATTTTACCTAGGGGGGTGCAGCCCTGCAGCCCATAGGTAAAAACCACCACAGTTCTACATACAGTATGTGTCTGTCCTGTGAGGGCTATGCAATAAATGCAGTGTGTACAGTATGTTATGTATCCCATCCTTGCTGGCGGGTCGCCAGAACGTACGCGCTGGCGACCCGCCAGCAGCCTCGCCAGCGAGGAGACCGAGACGCACGTGCGTCTCACGTGCACGCGCGTCTCAGTCTCCGTCGCTGGCGCGACGGAAAACCCTGTCCGTCTCCGCCTCAGGGAGACGGACAGGGTTAGGGGGGGTTAGGGGGGGTGCGGGCAGGCGGCGGGGACCCCGGGTTACCGCCGGCAAGCCGGCGGGGACCCGGGGGAACGGATCGAAGCGCCGTCGGAAGGGGACGCGCGCGCTGCTCGTGCGCGCGCGTCCCCTTCTCACCATCGCCATGGCGCTGGCGGGGGATGGCGGCTGGCGACGCCAGCGCCATCCCCTGCAAAGATGGACCCTGACCCATCTGTATATAGAGCGCTAGTCTGCAAACATGGAACAACTGATATATAGGGGGCGGTAGATGAAGTCATGTGACATCAGTACCTGCCTGATTTTCAATAAAAGTTGGCAACCATTCAATGATATCTATTCCCTCTGGCCGCATGTGAGGGCATGTTTTCATTACCTCCCCTTATCCCACAGTTGCCCGGTTTGTACTCCAGTCTGTCATCAGGTACACTCAGCAGCACCCCTGGATTTACTGTATAGGGCAGGTGGGGACACCAACACTGGACTTATAGGGCAGACTTATACGGCAGCACAGAACAGCACCGCAGGGCTTAAAGGAAGACTTATACGGCAGCACAGAGCAGCAGCGCTAGACTTATATGGCAGCACCGGACAACACCACTGGACTTATATGGCAGACATACAGCAGCACAGGGCAACACAACTGGACATATATGGCAGCACAGGACACCACCAATGGACTTATATGGCAGCACAAGGAGCATCTCACAGTCCCCCATAGTACCATAGTAGTGCACCCATAGCAGCCATATAAGTGCCCCAATAGTGCCATAGTAGTGACCCCATAGCGCCACCTGTAGCAGCCATCATAGCAGTAGACAACGTGGACAAGTCTGTGTTGCCTGAATTCAACTGCGTGAATGAAGATGGCACCTCAGATCAGGTAAATTCCGGGGGTGGAATTGGGGGGGTTCAACTAGAGATGAAACCGAACCCGCTCATCTCTAGTTTTTTTATTATTATTTTTTAGTATGTTTTGGTTTCCTGTGGTTTCCTGACCAAAATCTATTTTCTAAATACTTGTCATTTATCATTGTCTGTAAGGTACGGTCTTTTTTCCTGAATTTTCTCCACATGACAAACCCACGGGTCATGCGCACTAACCCATACGGTCTGTGACTAATTGAATTTGCCCCCTATATTGTCAAAATATCCTTCTATTTACTGCATTGATACATCTCACTATTCAGTGAAACAATTTACTAGATTCATCCAATTACTTCCCTGCTTGCTACAACATGTCAATAGAAATTAAAAGTTATGTTGCTTTTGTTAAAAAAATTACCATTTATTATGTATTCAGCATCTGGATTCTTGTATCCGTTATACATCATCTTCTATATGTATTCGTTTGTTTTGTAATTCCAGACTCTTCTCTGCATCTTTATCTTCTTGAAGTCATTAAACGTCTACGAAAACACGACTCTTACTTAAAGTTAATGCAGAAAAGTTGCATTCAGACGTCTATTCATGATTCTTTCTAATTCGTGAGTCACCGTCATTTGACAAAAACATGTTTACAAGCTACATCGAGATAACTAATGGTAAGTGCTGCAGGTCTTTTTACATATTTAGGAACAAAATAAGACTGAAATTTAGTTGCTTCATCAATGGAATACACTGTCCTACTCATTATTTGATAAATATCAGCATGATTCAGATATGCTTTTATTAAGCTGTCATATAACGAATCATCATTGTATCAGTACAAAAAGTACGCACACAACCCCCAGAACTGTCATCTATTTTTACTGAAAACCTAATACAGCAGATCTTCAGGCCTACCAAGTACTTATCTACAACTCCCACTTATGTCCTACAAAAGTCTATGGTCCAAAGGAAAGTGTAGACATTTTGGTGAGTAAAGCTGGCCATTCATCAGAAAGCTTTCAGGTCTGAACACATGGTCGTGCGAAGCGTTGTGTGGTTTTTCTGTGCACATTGTGAGGGGTTTAGGTGTGATGCGCAGTCCCGCAGGTCGTGAGGTCGATCCTCAGGGTATATGTGCTGCACATATGATCAGTCGTGATTGGGTGCAGATCGGGAGAGGATTTTTGTATATGCGATTGGTCATTAGATGGATGGTATGATCCGTGCCATTTGACTGGCATTTTCCCGAGCACTCCCACCCCGCCTCGTGTGGCGCAACATCGTGGTTTCAGTGGAGAGGAACACATCCCTGGAGCAGCTAAAGGACACTCAATCCTGTTTTACAAGCGATCACAAGTATGTATTGGGCTCAGTGGCATAACAATAGCCCCGCAGACCCCGCGGTGGCTGGAGGCGCTGATTAAGTGTGGGCACCGGGGGTCTGTGGGGGTTATTGCTGTGCTGCACTGTCACAGCCCGGGACCTGCCTTAAACCTCTGCTTGCCGCCACGGAGAACCGCACATCTACTTGTCTGCATCCCAGCACTCCTCCTGGCTCTTGCTGCTTATGAATAAATAGCCCTCACAAAATGTTCTCCCCCTTAAAGCAGACAGTTTTCGAGGATTATAGAGGAGGCGATGGCCTCCTCTTGCATCATTAAAAATGGTCTGCTGTTGGGGGCAGCCATTTTGTGAAGGTCACATTAGCAGCAGGAGCTAGGAAGAGCACTGGGATGCAGACAAGTAGATGTGCGGGTCCTGGCCATAGACACGGTGGCTGTTGTGGCGAGCGGAGGGGTAAGGGGGAGGGGTTTTACTTTACTGGGGGGAGGTGCAGATTTTGTAGTTACGCCACTGATTGTGCCTCCACCAATGCCCACTGACCACCAATGTTTACGATATGCATCTATTTGTATTTTTTCTGTAATCAAAACTTTTTTTAACTGTCCGGCAGGCTTGGCTGATTGCATGCAATATATACCGCATGCACAAGGACCGAAGGTCCCAGACGGCTTAATGGAGTACTGCGTGCGACTTTTCCAAGGGGAGAAGTCACCACAGTGTATGGGGGCTTTAAAAAACATTTTATTTTATACAAAACACAACAACATTTAATTCTACATTTAATGGCCACCCCACTGTTGGGGGTTGCCAAATTTTTAAGTGTTGTACATGCATATTGTCCATCAATACACTTCAAATGTACATGCGTCCCCATGTTTTCATGTCCAGAAGATGTGCAATTAGCGTTTTGTACTCCCATTGTTCTCCATAATACTAGTCAACTATTTTCAAAGTATCTCTATTTTCTACTAATTTAGAAATGTCACTCATTACTGAGAGTGAATCTACTCGAGGATTTATTGACATATACAGAGATAATGAATGTTTGTGGAGGGTTAAGTCCAGGGAGTATGCCAACAAACAAAAGTGGATTGCAGGATTGTAGGAACTCATCAGCAGACCTTATCATGAAGTGGCCTCCATTGATTGGTGTCGGAAGAAAATTCAGAACATCAGAACTTTTTTTTTTTTTTTTTAAGGAACATAACAAATTAAGGAATTCCCAGAGGTCTGAAGATGGCGCTGAGGATATTTATATATCAAAAACATCTCTACAATGAGTTGCTCAATAGTACTTAATAAGGGAGGGAGGGTAGTAGCAGAGAGAAGGGATGTAGCAGAGGGAGTGTATATGATGTAGAGCGATGGGAGAGTCACTTTATCTTATGCCGTCCTACTGCCATGACACCGCACCATCTCCATTAATGTCGGCCCTGTATTCCTCTTTGACCTTTTGCCAAAGCACTTCCAGTTGACGCTAATGCTGGTACAAAATTGGAAGAAAAGGAACCTTTTACGGATTCTATGGATCTTCCACTTCAGCTTTGCTGGGTAACTTTTCTGTGCAGAAAGTTGTGTAGAACACTGCAGGCAGTGACGACCCAGTCAATCTTGTCCACCCTCAAGTTGATTGGCGTGTGAAAGATCCGGAATCAGTTGCTCAATATCTGAAGACATTTTCAACAATGCGCCATGCTCAAGACATATCCGCTTCTCTTGCGTTTGGCCTCTTTGTGCATAAGGCTTCAAAATGTTCTTGTGAAGTGCGAAGACTTCATCTTCTACAAACACAAACTTAGGTTGTGCCTGGTTTCCTCCTGAGATGGCAAATGAAGGGTCTTGGTGGAGGATACAGTCGGTTGGTCGACCTAATGATGGTCAACAGTCATTAGGTCGACACCATTGGGTCGACATACTGCAAGGTTGACAGGGGTCTAGGTCAACATGGCTCAAGGTCGACAGGTGTCTAGGTCGACATGAGACAAGGTCGACAGGTGTCTAGATCCACACATGCATTAGGTCGACATGGGTTAGGCTGACAGTTAAAAGGTCGACATGTGGTTTTTCACTGTTATTTGAGCCGACATGTGCCGACAGGTGGTATTTCATGCCCTACCATCCACTAGGGCATGGTCGGAGAATAAAATAGTCTGTCGAGCATAGCGAGGCACCGTGGCCGAAGCATGGCGAGCGCAGCGAGCCATGCAAGGGGATGGGGTGCACTTAAAACAGTGTCCATGTCAACTGTGTCGACATTCGGGTAAAAAAAACTGTGAAAAACCCCATGTCGACCTTTTGACTGTCGACCTAACACATGTGTCAACCTAGATACCTGTCGACCTTTTCATGTCTACCTAGACACCTGTCGGCCTTGTGCCACGTCGACCTAGACCTTGCAGTAGGTCGCCCCAATGGTGTTGACATGATGACTGTCTACATTCCACCCAGCCCAGATACTGCATTAGCCCAAACTCCACCAGCTCCTCCTCCCCCCCCAAAAAACTGGAAAACGAAAAAGCACAATTTCTGATTGAAGCCAGGGAAGCATTATCAAAGACACCAGACAAATTAGTTCAGTTTGCTTCTTATGTCCGCGGGGCACAATGTGAAGCATCAGACAATCAAATTCTGCATTTCAAAAGAATATCATCAGATATGATGTACAGTGCACAAAATAGTCTTCTGACCGCACAGACAAACCTAACAGCCTTGACGACTTGTCCTCCCCAGGATATCTAACCCACTCCGCCACCCACCTACCATTCCTCCCAGATATCCCCCCCAGACATTTTACCATCCTCAAATAGTCCACTACCCACCTCACTCATACCAGCCGGCTCCCCCACCCACATCCTCATAGCCCCCTGCTCCTCCACCCACCTCCTTATACCACCCTGCTCCCCCACCCACCTCATCATACCAGTCTGCTCCTCCACCCACCTCCTCATACCACCCTGCTCCCCCACCCACCTCCTCATACCCCCCCTGCTCCTCCACCCACCTCCTCATACCAGCCTGCTCCCCCACCCACCTCCTCATACCCCCCCGCTCCTCCACCCACCTCCTCATACCCCCTGCTTCCCCACCCACCTCCTCATACCAGTCTGCTCCCCCGCCCACCTCCTCATACCCCCCTGCTCCTCCACCCACCTCCTCATACCAGTCTGCTCGCCCACCCACCTCCTCATACCAGTCTGCTTGCCCACCCACCCCAGTAATTTTTCTACTTTACTTGAAGCAGAGGAGGATAGTAGTTATTTCATCACATTGTGAGTGGTGTCCCCAGTAATCAGCAAGTTGTATAGAGCATGGAGTTCCCGGGATTTCGGTATTAGACTGCGAATGCATATCAGACACCGCCCGGCTGTTCTTTACCCGGCGTGCGGCCTGCGCAGCGGGATTCGGTCATAGGTCAAGCTGCGCAGGCCGCAGCGCTGCACCACTGGCGTCGGAACCTGCCTCACCCAGCCGCCTGCCTCCTCGCCGAAGCCGCCTGCCCCAGCACCGACCCCGCCAGCTTACCCTGCTCCGCAAAAGTAAGTGAGTGTGGCCCTGGAACCTGCTCGCCTCCAGACCACCCACAGCTGCACAAATCATACCAGCCGTCTGCCTCCGCACCGCTGCCACCTGCCCCCCTCTGCCGCTCCCCAAAAGTCAGTGTGGGGCACAGGGGCAATTTTCTTTTAGGTATGCCAATTTCGGGATCCCAGGAATCCCGGGATTGAGCATTTTTTCAATCCCGATTCCCCGGATTGAAAAAAGTGCCCCAGGATTGGCATCCCTAATAAAACTATGTGCCACCCAAAGTTCTCATTGCACTCCAAGCTGCATATCCTCTTCTGCTGTTACTTACAGCTGAACCACCTGCGTAACATATGCACACAAAGATTAAAGCCACACTGTTATGTGTGAGGATTACGCAGCACAATTTAGAAAACAAAATATGACATTAAATGCATTTAAATTGTGTACATAAAAAAAATATTTGGACAAATGTAGGATTATACTCACTAAATATTTGTGGAAATCCCGCCCACCTAAGATGGCTTACTCCCGTATGGTCTTACCCAGACACCGTGGGGGTTTGGCCCTTCCCGATCTAGCTGCATATCAGGATGCCTGTATCCTAGCTCAACTGAAATATTGGATAACTGATCCCCTCACATCTCCCTGGGTAGCAATTGAACAAACTAAATGCTCCACATACCCCATTGCAGATATCCTATGGACACCTAAACACATACGGCCTGTGAACCTACCCTTACTCCCCTCTACCTCCTTTGCTGTACGCACATGGGACAGGTTAGTTTCCAAATTACCCGACTTCAGCCCCCCAATCACAGCACTCTCACTGATAGCTATCACTAGATTGGTTCCCAATTTGAACTTATCCCAGTGGCTCCAGTGTAATATACGTGTGTTCGGTGACATTTTGGATGGACATACCTTGCTCACTTTTCCCCAGCTTCAGGCCCGCTTTTCCATCCCATCCAAAGAACTGTTTCATTATTTTCAAATCCGACATTGGTATCAGAGCCTGCCCCGTCCCAGCCACCACCCCAGTGCTATAGCCCACTCTATTCTGTCCCGCTTAACATCAGCTCCTAAGGGGAAGGAAATATCTTTCTGGTATGATGTGATTGTTAATTTACCGAAATCTCAAAAATCCAACGCTCAGCAGCGCTGGGAGAGAGATCTGGCCATTACATTCTCAGACTCCCAATGGGAACGTATATATAGTTCATCATTTCAAATGTCCAGATGCCTTAACCACACGGAAATGCATGTCAAGCTACTTAACAGATTGTACCTCACACCTGATAGGCTACATACCTACTGGCCTTCCTGCTCCAAATATTGCTGGAGAGGCTGCGGTGAGGTGGGTCACCTCTACCATGTTTTTTGGTCATGCCCCTTACTGAATGAATACTGGATGGAGGTTTTTCAATTGATCAACAAGGTTACAGGTCTTTCCCTCAGTCCGGCCCCAACGATAGCATTATTACATCTCTACCCCCCTGAGGTCCCACCCCAATGTAAATATCTGCTGGGACAAATGTGTATCGCGGCAAGGGCCACATTAGCCCAAGCATGGAAACAACCCTTACCCCCCCTGTTGATAAAAGTCTTCCATAAAATCCAATTTAATTTTACAATGGAAACCGAATATACACCATACTCTTCTACACCCTCTTCCCCAATTGTGAAATGGATGGCCTGGCATACATACATCACTGAAGGTGAAGGAGCGAATCTGCTAACCCAACCTTCCAAGGCTTCCCCCCTGCAGTTTAGCCTGAACGAACCCCCTACTACTTGATGCTTCGGTGGCATACGCCTTACTGTATGTCTTGTAATTCTCCTCTACAGTGAGTCTTTCTCCCTTTGTCATTTTGTTGTGTTCTTTATTATATTTTACATAATTACGCTGATACTGTGTGCATCCCATACCCCAGTTCCTGCCCCCCCTCCACCTTTTATTTTCTTTACTTATCTATTTTATTTAATTTTTGTCTCATGTTTGTACCCCCTTTTCTTTGTATTGATGGAAAAATTCAATAAAATATATTGATGGAAAAAAAAAAAATTGTGTACATAAAGTAAGTGTAATACCTTCATGTTTGACATGCTTCATACTTATCACATTAGTATCACATTGTGCAATATAGTTCTAAGCAGTTGGACTCAAGATACATATTGAAAATAACCTTATGTTGCCCTTAGAAAATATGTTACGTTGAATTAATTTAAAAATATAGCTTTACACTACATGCACATAACTCTTACATGACCCTTTCATGTACAGTTTTACAAACCAAGCAAATGAATGATATACAGCACCATACTATACAGCTGCCGTAATGGTCATTTTCTATCGATCATGAATGCCTCCATTTTTAAAACCATACAAAACTGCCTAGTGTCATTGTACTTAAACGTAGCCATACATATACTATAATGTGTTTTATTGCATGATGTAGATGCATTATCTAATATATAAAAGTGAAAATGTGTCCTCATGTCCTTCAGTCTTTCTGTCTTTCTATAGAAAACCACAGTTTACAATCGAAGATCGTAACATTTTACATACAAGCGTATTAAAACACAGCCGTGGCAACGAACCATTTTTTCAGTCAATCAGTCAGCAGCACAGAGTATATCAGGAGACAGCATAACTCCGGTGATGAGTGATGTGTCAGTGAGGACAGGGCTGCATGTGACAGGGGCAGTGACGTGATGTGAGGAGGGGAATGGAGGTAACAAGAATCCACACACTGAGTTTTATAGTGGCAGTAGCAGGGTCACCCAGCAGCACAGAGTATGGGACATGGGGTTTACCAACAAATGTGGTCATATTGCAGCTCTAGAGGGCCCCCTCCCCTCCTCTCTCCTGCACCTCACTCACCACCTGCCACCTCCACCACCCAAGCCTGCTGATGCCTGCGCCTGCCTCTCAACGCTGACTGTCCAATGTCCAATAGCCAGGACCGGTGCAAGGGGGGGATGATAACCCCTCTTGACAAAGGTGCTGTGGGCACCGAAACGGCCGTTGAGGAGACGCAAAGAGTGATGAGTATAGCCTGTTGGGTGTCACTTTAATATGCTGAATTGAAAATTGAAGCATTGGGATGTCCTGTTTGGACAATAAACTGCATATTTGAAAATTTAAATGGACTGGTGCTGGTCTTCCCTGTGTGCTCGTGGGGATGTGTGTCACCGAAACACTGCCATCTGTTGGCAGCAAGTGATACTACATCTAGCTTTGGAAGCATTTGCTTCAATCTGGCTTAACATAACATATGTTGTGTTATTAAATTAAAAAAAATAATCTATAATTAAATAATGTAAAAATCAGCATGCCGCACTCCTCAATGAACAGCACCTTCAGCAGCCATTAAATACTGTACTTGAGTACGCTGGATCTTTTAAAACCACAGAGCAGCCATAGCCCACTCTACAATTATTACTATAGGAGAACATTTATGATTGGCTACTGGGCGGTGATCTCCATTGGATCCTTCGTAGCACGATCGTGGGACAGCAGTGTTAATTGCGCCAACGAAAATTTAGACTAAATCTATTCGTTGACAAAGGTTTTTTTGTGACTAAAATGTAACAAAACCGATAACGATAATAGGAATGTATTAATAACGAAAATGATGACGGGATATTAGTCCATTTCGTCAGGACAAACATTGATGAGACAAAAATGCTGTATCATTTTCTTCCGGACGCCTCCTGCCTGCAGGTCTTGCGATAATTGTGTAAAATGTACCAAGGAAACACTGCATGGCGTCACCCGGACATAGGATACAGCAGGGTTTGTAGCTGCTTGTGGCGTGTGTTACTGGTGGATTTGTATAGGAGTGAAGAGTCTGGAGACTGGGAATGGCCCCGGAGGGAGTTGGACTCGTATGAGAGCTTTTTCCCAACAATTCAGGCACAAGGCCGTCCGGCCGGCAAACGGCTTCATCACGCAGTACAACGTGCAGCCAGGACAAAGGGCGGTTAACCTTTTTAAATCTGTTGTGTTAAGTGAACGTTAACTATTACCTAAGTAGGGTTAGGGACGGGTAAGGTTATAACATTTTTAATTATAGAACAATTGTATTCTTGAATTGATATTTACAGAAAATAAATGACCTGCGGTGAAGGAATAAGCATTTGTGTTGAACTTGTTTAATGCCTAGATTACTAAACACATAGAGCCTTATTCTACTTCACTCTCTGACAAAATGCTTCTTAGCTGGACAAAACCATGTGCACTGCAGGTGGGGTAGATGTTACTTGTGCAGAGAGAATTAGATTTGGGTGGGGATTTACTTCAAAGTGAGATCTATATTGCAGTGTAAAAATAAAGCAGTCAGTATTTCCCCTGCACAGAAACAAAATAACTCACCCAAATCTAATTCTCTCTGCACATTTTACATCTGCCCCCCCTGCAGTGCACATGGTTTTGTCCAGCTAAGAAGGAATTTGCCTCTAAGAGTGAACTAGAATAAGGCCCATAGTGACAGGTACACAAAGTATTCAAGAGAATGGAAGAGAAATGACCTTCATCAAAATCCATTACAGAATCAATAAACTGCAAAGCTATGACTAAACCATTGACTGAAATGAGACGAAAATGTTATCTGCAATCCACTGACTAAATCTTGACTAAGACAAAAATAAAAAAAGACATGACATTTAATTTAGACACATTTTTAAGAAAGTGACTATTGAAACTGAAACTCCTTGCCAAAATTAACACTGTATGACAGTTACAATGCTGACAAAATGTTGTCAGATTAGCATCTTATCTTTGCGTTTGAGCATTATACAAGGGGCCTTATTCTGATCTCTTCGTTTGGAAGCATGCACGAGCCGAAGCAAATGTATCAAACCCAACCTAATGAATGGATCACCCGCGCCACACATTTCACCCTGAATTTGGCCGCTCAGCATGCGAACAGATGTTTTATGTGGACATCCATTCGCATGCCTCTGGGGAAACTCCCCCCTCCTGACCATCGAATGATGTGGAAACAGAGGCAGAACTCTGGGAGGCAATGGAGATATCTGCCGCCGGGCTCCTGCTCCTAAGGGGGAAGTTTCCCTGGAAATTTAAATCAGTTATTTAAAAGCCAACGATATTGCTTCTGAGGCTAAGTTCTGAAATATACATGTGTTCTCTATCTATCTGAACAGAATATATATTTTATATAAGGTTATATAGGGGTGTGTGTGTGTGTGTGTGTGTGTGTGGAGGGGGGGGGGGGGGCACCAATATATATCTTGCCTCTGGGCAACTGGAACGAACTTATGCCACTGTGTGGAAAGCACTCGCTGTTAGGAGTCCCAGTGGACTGCAAGACTGATTGAAATATACTTGCTGGAGGAACAGAAAAACTGAGGCAGGATGGATGAAACTCACTGTATTAGCAGGATCATAAATCCAGAACAAGAACAGGAACAGGTATTAGGAATCAGGTATCAGGCAAGCTATAGCAGTACAGACATGGCATCAGGCAAAGTATAGCAGTACAGACAGGGCTGAGAAAGCTATCACTGGCCCTGAGCTCAGGGCAAATGCAGTTTTTAAACCAGCACAGACCAATCGCTGCAGCACACATAGACAGGCCCCTCAATTATCAATATGTGCTGCAGCTGGGAATGGCATTCTGAGAACAGCCCAGTCCAGCTGATTACACCAGCTGGAACTGCTCTCAGAAGCCACAGTTCTGCAGGCAGAACCCAACAGCAGCACCTCTGGCCACCCACAGGTACTGCAGACCAAGAAATGATAGCAGCACCTCTGGCCACACAGAAGTACTGCAAGATGAATATAACAACAGCAGCAACTATGTGTAACCAGAGGCACCGCAGACCAAACAATGACAGCAGCACCTCTGGCCAAACAGAGGTACTGCAAGGTGAACATAACAGCAGCACCTATGTGTAACCAGAGGCACTGCAGACCAAACAAGACATGAATGGCAGTCCTGACACTCGCCCATGCACGACATGCGCATATGGTAGTGACCCTGATCAGGCTGCAACGCCCCTCTCCACCCCCTGCTCAGAAGGCCTGGAGCGAGCACTCGGCACCCGGATTTCTCCCTGAGTTCGCTCGCTCCCTGCATACAGACATGCGCAGAAATGGCCGAATTTGTGTCCGAGCAAAGCGATCAGAATAAGGCCCAATGTGTATATACGTTTACGATTATGTGTAAGTGGGGGGTTTACTAACCTGCCACAGAGAAACCACACTTCAGTACACAACTGAATATCAAAGCAATATGAATGGATTTCCTTGGGGTATTCAATGTGTGCGATATTTCCGGCAGTCAGAAATATCGTCAATTTTTAACAAGAATAGGTCAAATTTTTCAATCAACCTATTCAATCTGTTGGAAATATTCTGATGGTCAGAAAACACGTGGATCGGCAAAAACGACAGCAGATTGTCAAAAAAAGCCACAGATTTGACAATTTCGCAGCCATTTTTGATTACGCAGATTAAAATTTTAATAAAGTCAAATTTTCATGGGCGAAATTGCGGCTGAAAACTGCCGCATTGAATAGGTATGTTCTGATATTTCCGACTGATGGAAATATTGGCACACATTGAATAACTCCAAATGAGGCAGGTCTTAAACCAATGTAACCATGTCCCATTGTCCCCCCTGTGCATTGCAGTGTCCAGCGGGCAGCAGGTTGTGGGAGCCAATGATCATTGAATAGATGCAGTGCGCATGGTTCTCTGTTCGTCCATTTGTCTGCACATGCCTCTGTGCGTCCCTCCATGCTCCCTCATCCATCTGTCCATCTAGGCCTCCACCCATGTCCTGTGCTGTGGTCAAGTAGTGTCTCTCCTACTTGCTCCTTCTCCCTCTCTCTCCCCCTAGTCAGTCTGTATACAATGCACACTGCCCCGATTCACACCTAGTTGTTGTTCCTCGAGACTCACTCGGCGCTTCAAAGGTGGTGGGGAGAAGGAGGCCGCTGAAGATGTCAGCAACCCTCCCTACAGTTGGGGACACCTGCATTTTTCATGACGCTCCGGCAAAACCCCAGTGGCACGCCCCACAAACAGCCACCTGCTGTCTATCAAACAGCGGTTGGCATGCTCACGCAGACTTTCGGAGCATGTGCTCGCACAGAGAGCTTCCACTTTCGCAGCCCATCCAAAGGGGTCTGAATTGGCCCTTTGGTCTCATACAGATATACAAGACAAGCTTTGCATATCAGATTAATCAGCATGGCCTCTTGGTGTGTCTTTGTCACATCCTGTGGTGACTACAGAGGTGGAGCTGCAGCACAGTCTAAAATAATTAGGGGAGGTACACTAACTGGACTCGCTGCAGCCCCAACTCTGGAACCAAACTGGTCACATCACATTGAGACTAAAATGGATTTTTGTCTGAAAAAGATACAATAAAGACATTGCACAGATAAAGTTGGGTACTTGTTTCCTAGCACGGCACCCAAGATTTCCATCTTATGGCATCTTATGCCATCGCATGCCATATAGCTGCATACGATGCATGCGATGCGATGGGTGCTTCCAATGTTCAAAGCACCCCCAATACGATTTTTAATTGTATAAGCACCCTAATGGGTGCTTACAATGTTAAATGCACCCCCATGCCACCCCCACTATCTACGCGAACCCGAAGTGTGGTGAGTGCAGCGATGTAGGTATAACCTTACAGGCTGTGAGTTTGGGGATAAACCAAAAACACAGTCAGCAGGAGCCCCAGCGCTCTTCAATATAACTCTAGTGGAATCAATTAGTAGTGGCTGCTGCAGTTCACACCTGTGGGGATTGCCTATGCCCACAGAATTTAATACTAAAGAGGAAAAAAGGGGAGGAAGTGGTGTGCTCTGCGCTGCTAATTATATGTAGGTCTGTATATATACAGATAATCAGTACCAATGTGCAAAGATGAAGCGGACACACTGCTTTAGAAAAGTATAAATTTTATAATTAAATGCATTAGATAAAAAATAAACAATTCATATAAATAAGCATAAAAATGAAAAAAATAATAAAATTAAAAAAAATAATAATAAAATATAGAAAATACAGTACACTATAAAGCAAATAATAATTGACAGTCCTAATTAGGATCAAGGCTGGACGTTAGTGGCTTAGGGGTGCACCGCTGTAGATAGGTATTAAACGTAGTTTGGAGTTGAATAATAAATGCTGTTTATAATATTGTTAGAATGGTGGTTAGTAAAACTCAGTCCAATGCAGGTTATTGTAATGAAGATGAGGTTAGCAGTAATCAACAGTCATTTATGCCAATGAGATGAATGGGGTAAAAGTCAGATGCGACTAATTTCCACACCAATAGAATATATATATACCAGCGACAGTCTAATAAGCAGCACTGAGACGCAGGGGATTTTAAGTTGGTTATCTCACCCTGTTTCGATACTGGCTTTAAGCGGTCTGTTGGTTGCTCCGTTTGCGGGGGCGGGTGGCCGCCGGTAGTTGTCCTCTGTGGGTCACCTTCGAATAGGTGCCGGCGGGCATCGGCTTCTCCTCCCGGTAAATGGAGCGTCCGAGTTAAGCAGACTGCGGTGATGTGAAGTAAAAGCGCTGGTTGGTAGTGGAGACGCTGCAAAGCTGTAGTCAGCGTAGTTACACCTGGGTCAGCGGTCAGCCTCTAACGTCAGTATACAAATGACGTCAACGCGTCTCGTCTCCTGCGTTGTATGGAGACTTTCTCAAGACGGATACTCGCTGTTATGCTTGTATCCTATTTATACATTTACATGTGCAATGCGGAGCTCAATTAAGCCAATTATCCTATTTCATATATAGATAAACGAAAAACATAAAAGATAGTGTACAAAAATAAATAATTTTTTTTTTTTATAATTATACCTTAGCAAATTTAATCAGTTTAAGCAGAAAGCAGTGTGTCCGTTTATAACATTTTAAGAGAGGAAAGGCAACAATATGATTAAATTGAACCAAATTGATTCATAGTATGATCAGGATCGTCAAGAGGTTAAAAAAACAGTCAATTTTGTATCATCTCGTTCACATTGCAGATTAGTAATGTTCTTTACTAGTCAGAGCATTCATTTGATATCAGGGAATGGAGATTATAGGATTTTTCATTTATTTGTATATATTTATAGTTGCTGGTTGAGAAAGAGTCATATGAACCATATTTAAATAGATAAATAGAGTCAATAGTGACCTTCTTATATGAGGCTGTTTGAAGCTTATATTCACAATGAGCATCCATCGATTAGAGACTAGTTCAGATACCATAGAGAACAGTAAGAAGTATACATATAATAATCAGCAGATATATATTCTATCTTATACACATGTATAATCGAGAACAAGGAAAATACATATAAATAATAAAAAATATATATATGTGTACTAATAGAAAAATAATAATTCTAAATAAATATGAAAATAGGTAAATCACAATATAAGGGAATAAAGTGAACTAATTTTGCATATATATAGTATTAGAAGCAATGAGTTCAGGGAAACAATACTAGGTAGGAGAAATACAGAGTTCGCATTTAGAGTTGTATATAAATGATTAACCCTATTCGTCCCCAGAAGTTTGTATTCTTTAATCAATAATTCCAATTCTTTTAGTGTGATTGATTCCGCATCATAAGATTGCTTGGCATAGAAAACCCACGGTGAAATTATCGGTCATACATGCAGACATCCGCGGCACCTCAGAGTGAAAAGAGGGAGGTCTGCAAACCCACAGCGTTATAAAAACGCTACGGGTAGATCTCCATCGTTCCACCCCAACATGGGTCCCAGGTGTCTGCATCCGCCCCACAACAACTTCAACCCACCAGAATATAGCCCAGGTAACAATATGAGATATAATTTAAATGATTTGTTTAATCCAGACACGTGAAGTCCAGGGCCTCATTCAGGCCCCCAGGGCTCAACGTGTCCAGCTTAAAAATCCAAGCCGATTCCGCTATACACAGTTTTCTGAATCTGTCCCCCCCTCTTTTGGTGGTCACAATATGTTCAACTCCTGTGATGGTTAGCCCACTAGAGTCACTTTCATGTTTATAGAGAAAGTGCCGAGGGACACTGTGTTTCAACATTTTTTTCGTGATGTTATTCTTATGTTCTCTAAATCTCGTTTTAAGAGATCTAATGGTACGTCCTACGTACTGGAGTTTGCAAGGACACTCCAGCACGTATACACAGTAGGACGTATCACAGTTGATAAATTGTTTTATATTGTGTGATGAACCATTCGAGGATGATAGTATCTCGTTCTTTTTATTCAGCATGTGTTTACATGTTATACAAATGTTTTTACCACATTTAAAATTTCCGTTTGGTCTAGAGGGTATCCATGATATTTGTTTTTCAATTGTTAAGGGGGGAAGTAGGCTTGGGGCAATAGTATCTTTTATATTTCTGTTTCTTCTAAATGTTATCCTGGGGGTAGTGATTATCTTTTGTAAGATTTTATCATGGTTTAAGATTTCAAAATTATTCAGTAATATCTTTTTTATTTGGTGCGATTTATTATTATATTTCGTTATAAATGCTAATGAGTTTCCATTAATGCTTGAAAATTCATCCAATGGTAAGGTATTGTTTTCTATGTTAGTGGTTCTGTTTTTTGATACTAAAAGAGTATCTCTATTAATTTTATCCACCTGTGTGGAAGCTCTCTGTAGTAAATTAGTTGGGTATTCCCGTCTTTTGAAATTGAGTAACATTTGTTCAGCCTGGGAATTATAATCAGATTTCAATGTACAATTTCTACGGAGTCTTGTCAGCTGGTTCTTAGGAATATTGTCAATCCATGGCCTATAGTGGCCACTTTTGTAGTGGAGATAGTTGTTAGTCCCCACGGGTTTTATATAATTGTTAGAAATCAGTGTGTTGTCAGTAAGGGAGAACGCAATATCCAGGAAGTTCACTGAAGTATAACTAAAGGTGTGGGTAAAGGTCAAATTAAATGTGTTAGAATTTAAGTGTTCAACAAAATTTAGTGCTAAATCGTGACCCCCTTTCCAAATAATAAATAAATCGTCGATGAAACGGCCATAGAGGACCAGATTCTCCTCAAATGGACCGCCCCATATAAGTTCTTCCTCAAGGCGGCCCATATAGAGGTTTGCAAAACTAGGTGCGAATCTGGTCCCCATGGCCGTTCCAAGGCGCTGTAGAAAAAAGTGCTCATCAAAAAGAAAAAAATTGTGGGTTAAAATGAAAGAAATAGAATCAAGGATAAATTGCTTCCTTGGTGTAGAAATATCATTATCTGAGTTAAGAAAGTGATTGATGGCTTCAATGCCTTTATCGTGGGGTATATTAGTATATAATGCCTGAACATCTAGGGTTAAGAAACCCCACCCCTCTGTCCAGGCTAAATTTGAAGTTTTATTGAGGATATGTGTCGTGTCTTTAATGTGCGAGGGGAGTGCCGTAACAAATTTCTGTAAATGAGAATCAACAAAATGTGACAGATTAGAAGTAAGGGACCCTACACCCGAAATGATGGGACGCCCTGGTGGGGAGGTGAGACTTTTGTGGATTTTGGGTAGAAAATAAAATGTGGGAGTGATGGGATGATAGGGGAATAGAAACTGAGATTCCTCCCTGGATATTGCGCCCTCCAACACTGCTTGGTCTAGCATTTGTTTAAATTGGGTTTGATAGGGGATTGAGGGGTTGTTAGGGAGCTGGATGTAATATTTAGTATCCTTAAGTTGGTTGTATGCCTCGGTTACATAAGCCTCCCTATCCATTATTACAACCCCTCCCCCTTTATCGGCCTGTTTGACCACTATGGAGAGATCCTCCTTAAGATTTTTGAGGGCCAGACGTTCTTTTTTAGTTAGATTGTCAGCTGACAAGACTCCGCGGTTAGAATATTTGTTTGCATTTTTATTAGTATTTTTGGGGGGTTGAGAACACAAATTCTTAAACTCCTGTAGTGTTTTATTATAAAATATTGTAATCACTGGGCTTTTATGCTCCAGTGGAAAAAAACTGGATTTTTTCTTAAATAGTGGTTTATTGGTGGAATTTTTAGTAGTATTAATATTAAATGTCTCAATTTCATTGGGGTTATTTTCATCTAATAGGGCTTCTAGTGTCTCTAGGCCCAAGAGATCAGTGTCATCCAACACAATAGGAAAGTTATCAGTATCTTGATTAGTTTTGCTGAGCCCCCAAAAATACTAATAAAAATGCAAACAAATATTCTAACCGCGGAGTCTTGTCAGCTGACAATCTAACTAAAAAAGAACGTCTGGCCCTCAAAAATCTTAAGGAGGATCTCTCCATAGTGGTCAAACAGGCCGATAAAGGGGGAGGGGTTGTAATAATGGATAGGAAGGCTTATGTAACCGAGGCATACAACCAACTTAAGGATACTAAATATTACATCCAGCTCCCTAACAACCCCTCAATCCCCTATCAAACCCAATTTAAACAAATGCTAGACCAAGCAGTGTTGGAGGGCGCAATATCCAGGGAGGAATCTCAGTTTCTATTCCCCTATCATCCCATCACTCCCACATTTTATTTTCTACCCAAAATCCACAAAAGTCTCACCTCCCCACCAGGGCGTCCCATCATTTCGGGTGTAGGGTCCCTTACTTCTAATCTGTCACATTTTGTTGATTCTCATTTACAGAAATTTGTTACGGCACTCCCCTCGCACATTAAAGACACGACACATATCCTCAATAAAACTTCAAATTTAGCCTGGACAGAGGGGTGGGGTTTCTTAACCCTAGATGTTCAGGCATTATATACTAATATACCCCACGATAAAGGCATTGAAGCCATCAATCACTTTCTTAACTCAGATAATGATATTTCTACACCAAGGAAGCAATTTATCCTTGATTCTATTTCTTTCATTTTAACCCACAATTTTTTTCTTTTTGATGAGCACTTTTTTCTACAGCGCCTTGGAACGGCCATGGGGACCAGATTCGCACCTAGTTTTGCAAACCTCTATATGGGCCGCCTTGAGGAAGAACTTATATGGGGCGGTCCATTTGAGGAGAATCTGGTCCTCTATGGCCGTTTCATCGACGATTTATTTATTATTTGGAAAGGGGGTCACGATTTAGCACTAAATTTTGTTGAACACTTAAATTCTAACACATTTAATTTGACCTTTACCCACACCTTTAGTTATACTTCAGTGAACTTCCTGGATATTGCGTTCTCCCTTACTGACAACACACTGATTTCTAACAATTATATAAAACCCGTGGGGACTAACAACTATCTCCACTACAAAAGTGGCCACTATAGGCCATGGATTGACAATATTCCTAAGAACCAGCTGACAAGACTCCGTAGAAATTGTACATTGAAATCTGATTATAATTCCCAGGCTGAACAAATGTTACTCAATTTCAAAAGACGGGAATACCCAACTAATTTACTACAGAGAGCTTCCACACAGGTGGATAAAATTAATAGAGATACTCTTTTAGTATCAAAAAACAGAACCACTAACATAGAAAACAATACCTTACCATTGGATGAATTTTCAAGCATTAATGGAAACTCATTAGCATTTATAACGAAATATAATAATAAATCGCACCAAATAAAAAAGATATTACTGAATAATTTTGAAATCTTAAACCATGATAAAATCTTACAAAAGATAATCACTACCCCCAGGATAACATTTAGAAGAAACAGAAATATAAAAGATACTATTGCCCCAAGCCTACTTCCCCCCTTAACAATTGAAAAACAAATATCATGGATACCCTCTAGACCAAACGGAAATTTTAAATGTGGTAAAAACATTTGTATAACATGTAAACACATGCTGAATAAAAAGAACGAGATACTATCATCCTCGAATGGTTCATCACACAATATAAAACAATTTATCAACTGTGATACGTCCTACTGTGTATACGTGCTGGAGTGTCCTTGCAAACTCCAGTACGTAGGACGTACCATTAGATCTCTTAAAACGAGATTTAGAGAACATAAGAATAACATCACGAAAAAAATGTTGAAACACAGTGTCCCTCGGCACTTTCTCTATAAACATGAAAGTGACCCTAGTGGGCTAACCATCACAGGAGTTGAACATATTGTGACCACCAAAAGAGGGGGGGACAGATTCAGAAAACTGTGTATAGCGGAATCGGCTTGGATTTTTAAGCTGGACACGTTGAGCCCTGGGGGCCTGAATGAGGCCCTGGACTTCACGTGTCTGGATTAAACAAATCATTTAAATTATATCTCATATTGTTACCTGGGCTATATTCTGGTGGGTTGAAGTTGTTGTGGGGCGGATGCAGACACCTGGGACCCATGTTGGGGTGGAACGATGGAGATCTACCCGTAGCGTTTTTATAACGCTGTGGGTTTGCAGACCTCCCTCTTTCCACTCTGAGGTGCCGCGGATGTCTGCATGTATGACCGATAATTTCACCGTGGGTTTTCTATGCCAAGCAATCTTATGATGCGGAATCAATCACACTAAAAGAATTGGAATTATTGATTAAAGAATACAAACTTCTGGGGACGAATAGGGTAAATCATTTATATACAACTCTAAATGCGAACTCTGTATTTCTCCTACCTAGTATTGTTTCCCTGAACTCATTGCTTCTAATACTATATACCGGTATATGCAAAATTAGTTCACTTTATTCCCTTATATTGTGATTTACCTATTTTCATATTTATTTAGAATTATTATTTTTCTATTAGTACACATATATATATTTTTTATTATTTATATGTATTTTCCTTGTTCTCGATTATACATGTGTATAAGATAGAATATATATCTGCTGATTATTATATGTATACTTCTTACTGTTCTCTATGGTATCTGAACTAGTCTCTAATCGATGGATGCTCATTGTGAATATAAGCTTCAAACAGCCTCATATAAGAAGGTCACTATTGACTCTATTTATCTATTTAAATATGGTTCATATGACTCTTTCTCAACCAGCAACTATAAATATATACAAATAAATGAAAAATCCTATAATCTCCATTCCCTGATATCAAATGAATGCTCTGACTAGTAAAGAACATTACTAATCTGCAATGTGAACGAGATGATACAAAATTGACTGTTTTTTTAACCTCTTGACGATCCTGATCATACTATGAATCAATTTGGTTCAATTTAATCATATTGTTGCCTTTCCTCTCTTAAAATGTTATAAACGGACACACTGCTTTCTGCTTAAACTGATTAAATTTGCTAAGGTATAATTATAAAAAAAAAAATTATTTATTTTTGTACACTATCTTTTATGTTTTTCGTTTATCTATATATGAAATAGGATAATTGGCTTAATTGAGCTCCGCATTGCACATGTAAATGTATAAATAGGATACAAGCATAACAGCGAGTATCCGTCTTGAGAAAGTCTCCATACAACGCAGGAGACGAAACGCGTTGACGTCATTTGTATACTGACGTTAGAGGCTGACCGCTGACCCAGGTGTAACTACGCTGACTACAGCTTTGCAGCGTCTCCACTACCAACCAGCGCTTTTACTTCACATCACCGCAGTCTGCTTAACTCGGACGCTCCATTTACCGGGAGGAGAAGCCGATGCCCGCCGGCACCTATTCGAAGGTGACCCACAGAGGACAACTACCGGCGGCCACCCGCCCCCGCAAACGGAGCAACCAACAGACCGGTGAGTGCAGCGAGCCCGTGAGGGGCGGCGGTATGCGTCCTCCGACCTTTTCATAGCCCCACTATCCACGTCGGCGTGGAGTTGATTCTAGATAGTGTGGCGAGCGCAGCGAGCCACCGAGCCCGAAGCATGGTGAGCGCAGCAAGCCCTGCGAGGGGACGCGTATTACTTTACATGGGTACTCTTTACCTAGAACGGCGCCCATCGCG
This sequence comes from Crinia signifera, assembly GCF_055691185.1. Taxonomy (NCBI): domain Eukaryota; kingdom Metazoa; phylum Chordata; class Amphibia; order Anura; family Myobatrachidae; genus Crinia; species Crinia signifera. The sequence continues at coordinate 11,817,589 of NC_139225.1, read as the reverse complement.
ACCATCGCGACCATCGCATGCACTAAAAACCGGGTGCGATGCGATGCCCGCGATGGCTGCGATTTCCCATAGGGATCAATGTTAAAAGTGTGATTGGACGCGATTTTAGTGTTCAATGGCTCAATGGCCGCGATTTTTCCATAGGAAACAATGTTAAATGGGCCACAGAGCCCAAATAGTCACCCTAAAGTCAGAAATGGCCCCCACAATTGTTAACGCCATCCCACGATCAACGTCAACCCGAAGCGTGGCGAGCGAAGCGTGGCGAGCGAAGCGTGGCGAGCGAAGCGAGCCCGCGAGGGGCGGTGGTACGCGTCCTCCAACCTTTTCATACCCCCACTATCCACGTCGGCGTGGAGTTGAGAACAGAATAGTGTGGCGAGCGCAGCGAGCCACCGAGCCCGAAGCGTGGCGAGCGGACACGGATACCTTCACAGGTAAACGCGTCCCTTCGCGGGCTTCACAGGTATCCGCGTCCCCTCGCGGGGCTCGCTGCGCTCGCCACGCTTCGGGCTCGGTGGCTCGCTGCGCTCGCCACACTATTCTATTCTCAACTCCACGCCGACGTGGATAGTGGGGGTATGAAAAGGTCGGAGGACGCGTACCGCCGCCCCTCGCGGGCTCGCTGCGCTCGCCACGCTTCGGGTTCACGTTGATCGTGGGGTGGCGTTAAAAATTGTGGGGGCCATTTAAGACTTCAGGGGGACTATTAGGGCTCTGTGGCCCATTTAACATTGTTTCCTATGGAAAAATCGCGGGCATTGAGGCATTTAACACTAAAATCGCGTCCAATCACAATTTTAACATTGATCCCTATGGGGAAAATCACGGGCATCGCGTCGCACCCGTTTTTTTAGTGCATGCGATGCCCGCGATTTTTTACCCCCGATGGACATCGTGGGCGCCGTTCTAGGTAAAGAGTACCTTTCCATGTATTCTGCGTCCCCTTGCGGGGCACGCTGCGATCACCATGCTTTGGGCTCAGTGGCTCGCTGTGATCGCCACACTATATAAAATCAACTTCACGCCAACGTGGATAGTGGGGGTATGAAAAGGTCGGAGGACGCGTAATGCGCCCCCCCCCCCCGCTCGCCATGCTTCGGGTTGGCGCTGATCGTGGGGGTGGCGTTGAGTATGGGGGGCATATAACATTGTAAGGACCCATCAGGGTGGTTGTACAATAAAAAATCATATACAGTACCATCGCATTGTATGCCATTGTATGGCATTCAATGCCATACAATTTTGTATTGTACAACATCGTATCGCATCACATACCATATTTAGTCTTATGGTATACCATGTGATGGGCGCCGTGCTAGGAAACAAGTACCTAAAGTTGTGCAGGACCAGGTGTGCCAACATTGGCTGTTTGGCATGACTGCAGCCATAGTGAATGAGGAGAACACATCTGTACATTGGAAATGTCTTTGAAAACTACACAAAGGATAAAAGTTTTTTAATTGATAAAATTGTACTTCTGGTTATCCACATATTTTATGATTGGCAGCCACTAGCACTGGTTTTGCCTATCACTTTGACCAGCAATAATTTGATTTGGTCCGGGACAACCAATCGGAAGTACCCTTGCAATAGCCTTGCGGCATCCCAGGGCATCCAGGCACCGTTGATATCCGTAAGTAGTGAAATAGTAAAAGGGAAACTATTTAAAGGGCATGTTCACTACTCGGGCATTAACGTCTGTGACTTGCCGGGGTACATAAGCTGGGCCTGGGCAGCCTCAGTCTTGTGCTCATTTTGCTCACCATGGGGTTTATTCCTATACTACACTGATAGCAGATACTTCCACGATACCAAGTAATGTAACCTTTTATTTGCATTCTTATATGTTGTACTTAGGTTATTAGTACATGTATTCAGGTATTTTCTCTGTACTATTGTATGTATCCTAGGCCCCTTGATAAAGGTCCATTTTCTAAGGACCGAAACGTCGGGGCATATGTGGATTACAATTGAACCTCAGATGTTTTGAAACTCCTATTGGAATAAACAAAAAAACTTTTATCTTATAACAAAGCCGTATCATTTGTTATATGGGCGAGTGTTCCACATCCCATACCTATTGTCATTGATACCCACCGCTCCGGGAAGCCAGGGATGGGCGGCAGAAGTGAGGCATTCAGAAGCCTAGGGGACGTTGCCAGGCAATGCCCCGGGCTTCAGACTCATCATCTCTGGTGGCCGGGCGTCAGGGCGTTGCTCGGCAACGTTCCCCGAACTTCCACCCAGCAGCTCCCTTCGTGCAGCTGACGTGATCAGCCAGGGGGCGGGTGATTCAAATAAATAGCCGGCGTCTGCTGGGAACAGACGCCGGTTATAGCATCCTTACCCTGTGTCCTGCTAGTGGTGTGTTCCTGGTTCCAACCCCTGCCTGTCAGCGTGCCTAATCCCTGTCTGGTCTATGCTGGTTAGTGTTCCTGGATCAGTGGGTTCATCAGTGGGTTCCTGCTCTGCACTGCACCTTAGAAGACTTCATCTGTGGTTCTGTCACCTCCCAGATAAATCAGGGGTAACCCTGCAGTGTTTTCTATTGTGCTTTTGTATTTTCTGTATATTCCATCACCTACGCATTGTTGCGCTTCTATTGTTATATTCCATCACCTACGCATTGTTGCGTTCACACCTCAGTATTTTACCAACACTGTGCGTTTTTTGCAACCAGGGCCTGTTTGGCATTCCTGGGGAATAATCAAGCCTACACTGTTGTCTTTAGTTAGTTTCCCTTTTGTCACCATTCCGCCTCCGTGAACACGGTGTCCCCTGTCAAAAGACCTAGCGGCATCGGGGTCGGAGCAGGCCTAACCAGCTCCTTCGAACACGGCTGTTATAAGCGAAGCCTAGCAATTTGCACGTGTTCACGGACCACGCTTTGGGGCAACAGAGTTAGGGGGGTAGGCTGGCGGTGCCCTTTCAGGTCCTTACAGGCATGGGTTACCAAAGACTATCAGAGTTCTAGACCTATTTTTCCAGTACTAGTATTGTTTATGAATTCATGTGACAATGCTGAATATACACAAAATAAAATTTTGTCTATTCCCAATGGCATAAACGGTTATCAGTCCATATTTCCACATTATTCATTTGCAACCTAATTATATGTTGTTTTTTTTACTGTTTAATACTATTGCAATTTTCCATCTTGTTTCACCTCCCTCGTGTTTCTAAATTTACACTTTAATCCAGGATTATGTGGTTTTAAAAACTTGCTTGGGGTGGTAGAGAATATAAATCTGATTCTGTCTATTGGTTATATAGAAGTATGAACGAGGCAGATGTTCCATAAGCCCAAAGACTTTAGCACTTGGCTGAGAAAGTATAATTAGTTACAATGCTAGCTATACCATTGACGTACGCTGTATTTGTTATTCCTTTTCTGAACCTCTGTGGGCTCATACTAGAATATCGGGTCACATGTTTATGTAAAACCACACACGGCCTGACACGGGAAAAAAAAAACGACTTCTTCCTGGAATTCAGCAATGACGTCATCTATGGCTAATTTAAAACCCCAAATCTTCCTTTTTTCCTAGAAGGCTAAGATAACATGTCTGCTTTGACTGCTGCAGCCGCTGTGCTGGTGTGCAGAAAGTAACAAAGTGTAACTGTATACATGTATATTTCTTATATAGTGCACATGTTTCATCATGCGAGTTACATGCATATATTTGATACCTTTGTATGTTTCTTTATTTTTGGAAATTGTTTTAACATTTTAGTTATAATTAAGACAGGTTGCATACACTAGCAATAAGATATTGGGGGGGATGCTCTAACATTCCCGCCCCCTTACCGTCTTACCGCGCCCTATCGCCGGCTACCACATTCATAATTATCGCATATGCTGTAACATATGCGATAATTATGGCAAAGGACAGCTCTTGCGTGAAGAGCTGTCCTTTGCGGTGAGAGTCGCCCGGTCCCAGCGGGTCCCGGCGGCTCCCCCTCCCTCCCTTACACGGCACTGCTGCTGCTGCGCAGGGCTCTCCTCCTCTCTGCACCCAGAACAGAATCAGTGCAGGGAGGAGGAGGTCATAGGTCCGGGCAGCACAGCTCTGTGCTGCCCGGACACAGGTGGTGGGGGTGATGCGGGGCGGCGGGGGTCCATGCGGGGAGGCGGTGGGTCATGCGGGGGTCGCGTTAGAAGCCCATAGGCTTCTCCCCCATTATAGTTTTCTGGGGATGATGCTTAGTGCATCCCAAAATACGGTAAAAACCCTGATAACAGGGTTTTTACCACATTTTTAGCTTAGAGAATCTCCCTCATTATATTTTTTATTATTGTATAACATTTTCTATCCTTCACATTTCTGTATCTTAAACTTCTTTTACTATCTCTCCCACGGGGACTGATTCAGAGATGGATGTAATGCTTCACAGCTACAAATTGAAATGCAGCGAATGTGCGAAAATATGTTAATGCTATAACGGTTAACCCATTGGAAATGTAGTGACCCCCATCAGCTTCACAAATACCAGCCTTCAGATCCATACGACTGACCTTTTAAAAAGGTCCTATAGGCACATAAAGATTTAGTTTACTGGTCGATTTTCAGGCATTCCCCATAAATTTAAGATCTCACCTGCAGTTGGTGTCCTATGTTCCACAAAAGGTTTCTTTGGACTCAATCATCACCAACCAGGCTTTATGAGAGTATGAGACTCCGGTAACTCCATGGAGCCAAGTTCATCTGAGCGGCTCCCGGTGCACCACTTAGCGCGCCACGGCATAAATGAGGCACATGTGAATGTGAGATGTTTGCGCGCCCCATTCGCGGCAATGGGTGCGTGAGCGTCCCCGTCTCGGCGAGCGGTGGGCCAAGGTGGATGGTTCCATCTGTAGGTCGATACCAAAAAGTCATCATGCACTAGGTTGTCATTTGCAAAAGGTTGACACAAGCAAAATGTTGATATGGCAATGGTCGACACATGTAAAGGTTGATATGCATTTCTCTTGATTTTTTTAGGCTTTGCTTTACGTTCTACGTAGACTCGGAATGGGAATGGTAAAGTGTTTTAACTGCAGCGAGGCACCAGGCCTGAAGCATAGCAAACCAAACGAGCCATGCAAGAGAATGTGCTACACTAATCAGTGGTGCACGTGCTCATGTGTCAACATCAACACCAAATGAAACACATGAAAAACACAAGAAAAATAAAGATGACTCCGCCTCATCTTCACCCACCATATTCTAAATCACTAAATGTTGATGGTATTTTATCTGGAAAGTCTTCGGGATTGCACCCTTCCTCCTCGTCCTACCCAATCTATTATTTACATTATAGACTATTCATCTCACACTTGGACACTTTCGTTCTTTCCCTTTCTGCTAATCAATATTTTTCTCATTTTTGATGGTCATCTTATCTTCCGAACTTGTAGCTGTGATTTTACTGCTCCTCTTCATCTTCCTTTTCCATACATAATCCAGTTTCAACTCTTTAATATCACTTGACAACACTCAACTGTTCATTCACCTTCTACTTCCAAGACGGTGCACCAATTAAGGTAATTAACCCTATCCTCTCTCCAAAGTGAGTAATCATTCTAATGGCTGTGGTAGCACCCCCTCTCCAACAACATGTTAAATGTATGCTTCACACATATTTGGGGACATATCCGAGGATACTGTATCTCTCACTTAACTTGTGCCACTGTATGTCAATTACATTTTGGGGCTAAATCGAATTCTCTCTGCACAAGTTACATCTGCCCCCACCCACATGGTTTTGTCCATTTGAGAAGGAATTTGCCTTTGTGAGTGAACCAGAATAAGGGCCTTCATTTCCAAGACTCATCATACAGGATGGCACATTTTAAAATGGTCTCTGCATTCTGATTGGTAAATGGCTGGGGCTATCCGTATATTACTGCTTATAGCGATTTACTGTAGTGGAAATTACAAGTTCAAGGTATTTCTTCGCCAACGTACCAAAAGACAGACCAGCATCAATGGTTAATAACCTAGAAAGGTTTCCAATATGTTGAACATACTACTAATATCTACTTTATGTCAAGGCTTTATTTTGTGGTGTCAAAGTATCATTGGCGCCATTCCTTTACATCTACTCTGCGAGACTGTGAAGTCCGTACGCATGAGGAGTATTTCCCTGATGTCAGAGGCACTTCTATGTGTGCACGAGAGTGTGTTTACATGAGGGGTTATAGATCTTTATTCATTTTTAATGTTTAACGTTTAACTTTTATAATGGTTAGAGGCCTAGTTATTAATTCAAGGACATTAAATAGTTATAACATGTTACACGTAAGTGCTGTGGAAAAGCTGCTTTTCAAATATGCAAGGTTCCTTTCTGAGCCAAGGAAACCATGGGGATGGCATCAACAGCGATCCAGACAAACCTTGATGTGGCTTCTGTACGGTGCAGCCCGATCTAGAAATCACTTTGTTTGTGTGTTTAGGAAATTATTGGGTGTCCAGAAGGAAAGTAGTATTTATATCTGCATTGACATCAACAAAGTAAAAATCTGTTTCATTTCACAAACTCCTCTGTCTTATACGTAGTATTTTTTCTCTTTTGACATCATTTTCCTTTGTAAATCATTATAGTCTGCCTTTAATATGGAAATTGCTCTCTGGTATCCCATCATTCTAATAGGTAAATTGTTTCAAAAATTCTGCAGAATTGTAGTCTGTTCTATACATTATTTAGAAAATAAGCAATATTGGTTGTTTCACCCAAAAAATCTGTAGCAATAGTTACATGATTATTGCTTGTACCCCTGGATGTTTTTAACCACTAGATGTTTGCAGTGGCGTAAGTTCATCCCAGTTGCCCGCCCAAATAGTTCGGCCCAGTTGGGTGCCCCCCAAATAGCTCAATCAGTAAGGTGTCTGTCAGTAAGACAGGTATTAGAACATACGGGATTGGTACTAAATCCCGACGCCGGAATCCCGACTGCCGAAATCCCGACAAGGAGTGGACGTGTATTGCCCCCCCTTGCACATCAATACGAATACGAATTGCCGTATTTTCGAGATAGTAAATGTCAAAAATAAGTGTATTTCTGGATACAAATACACCTATTTTTTTTTACAAATTTCCTTTAGTAAATTTCCCCCAAAGCATCACAACACCGGTTGGAAGGTTTCCTTCAGCGATATGAACTGTCTCTAAGAAGATCAACGACACTGTTTAAGCTGGAAGGTGTTGAAGTTATTAATCGTGCACTTGCATTCAAGTCCTTTGTTGATGGGATCAACTTTTCTAAATACCAAACCTGCAATATGATCGCTATGGATGAAACTGCAGGGTTTATGGGTGAAGCGTCTCAAACAACAGTTCATCATACGGGTGCCACATCAATCAACATTCCCACAACTGGCTATGAAAGTGCACGGGTTACCTGTGTTTTGGCAATTCGTCGGGATGGAAAGAAAGCCACAACTCTACTCATCAGTAAGGGCAAGAAAGAGATAAGATTGAACGTGTATCAGGCATTTACATTCTTGAAACAGAAAAAGCCTGGTGCACACAAGCAGTTACAGTATAAGGAAGTGGCTGGATTTAATGCTGCCACTTGTTTTGCGAGTTGGCCAAAGAGGTCTGCTAGTCTGGGATTCACCCAGCACTCACTGCGCTAAAGACATGAAGAACTTCCTAGCAGAAAGAATAGATCAAGTAATGATTCCCACAGAAATTACTGCCTATCTCCAGACTCTTGATATTGCAGTAAACAGGCCATTCAAGGACTATTTGCGCATGGAAGTCAATGAATACATTGAAAATAGAATGGAAATAAATCAGCGTGGAAACTTTGTGAAGCACCGTCTGCAAGAGGTCATGACTTGGGTGAAGAAGTCATGGGATAAAATTACTGACAGCTGTGCCGCCAATGCACTACGAGCAGGCTACCTGGACAAAACCTACTCATTTAAGGAGAACTATATTGCTGGACATCACAGATTGGGTCCATTTCTCCTGAAGGAAATGGAGGCACAAGAAATCCAGGCTGAAATTCGGGGTATGGAAACTTATGATAATGTTATTGAAGAAGATGACCTGACCATTTTTGAATAAAGGTAGTTTTTTCTCTTGTTTAAACTTACGGTACCTGTTTATTGAAATTGCTGTCAACTGTTTATTGAAATTGCTGGCACCTGTTTTTTGACATTTGCTGTCAATGTTAATTAAAATAAGCCTTACCCCGAAAATAAGCCCTATGGTGTGTTTTGTTGAAAAAAAAAAAATAAGACGGTGTCTTATTATCGGGGAAACACGGTAGGTCCTTTTCAAGTTCTGACTTACCCATTGCCCCCCCTCCCCCCCGCTTAGGTTATAGCTAGCACATTGGTTATGTTTCCCAAGATGCACAACCTTACATTTATCCACATTGAACCTCATTTTCCACTTTTTTGCCCACTCATCTAATTTATTAAGATCGCTCTGAAGCGTGGAGACAATCTCAGTTGATCTAATTACTCTGCTCAGTTTTGTGTCATAAGCAAAGATGGAAACATTGCTGAGTATACCCACCTCATTATCATTAATAAATATATTAAATAGAAGGGGCCCTAGCACCGACCCCTGTGGCACTCCACTTAGCCATTGCTCATAGTGTGCATGTATAAGATGGTATAAATGTGTACTGGAAGATACTGCATAAAACAGGGGTGGCCAAACCGGTCCTCGAGATCTACTAACAATCCATGTTTTTCAGGCCACCTGTGTATCTGTAGAGTGTTGGTAAGGAATGTTGTGGGTAAGGAAAGAATGCAGCAAAGTTTTGAAAATATGATTGTTAGTACTGACTACACCTGTGCACCAGCTAGGTGGTCAGGGATTTGTGATCTGTTATCAGATCTCATGGCCCGGTTTGGCCAGCCCAGGTATATGTCTACTAATAAACTCTTTAGGACAGATGGTATTAAACACAAATATCCAATTAATTCATTTTATTCATTTCACAACTATTGTGGAAAATCTACAGGAGCCATTAGTTGAGTTTGGGTGTATGTGTAAACCCATGTCATTCACTTTGCTTAAGTGGTCAGATCATGCATGAGAAAAAAAATGGAAGTCATTGTGCCATCATACAGAGCTTCCCAAATGCTGATAATTTTACAGTCATATAATAGTTATATAATAGTTATCCTTAGATTATCATACAGATGTGTATCAGCCCAATATATGACTACCTGAGAGCTTAACAGCCAATAGGGGTTCAAAAGATCCACAGCAAATGGGGCTTTTATTACAGGTTGAGTCTCCCATACCTGCTCGGTACCGGTGGTACGGGTGTATATGGCTTATCCCATTCATCATTGTTGCAGGCCAGCTCTAAAGGCACTGTGGTTGTGAACCCTGCCATCTCCATTATCCGGCCTTGTGAGAAAGATTGCCAATATAAGGAATATCTCAGATGGATTTGATCCATGGAACAGGGTAATTATCCCACCCCAAGATGAGTATTACACCAGAACTTTGACCCCTTATTCTGGTCCATTCGCACAGACCAGAATCTGTGCAAGGGCATAGATGGTGGGCATATGTGTATGGGCAGGGTCAGTTCTTCGCATGTGCATATGCCAAGTGCGTGCATCCACGGTGAACATATTGTTCGCCGGGCGTACGCGCCCAAGTGTGCGGGTGGGGGGGGTAGAAAGGGGAGTGGGGTGGCCCATTATAGTGGGCCGATGGTACAGAGGTGCACAACTGACATCTGACATCACCGGATGATACCTGCCCACCCACTTCCTTCAGAGTGCACACGCACATCTAATACCCCGTTTTCACTGCAGGCAAATTCCCGGGTCTATCATGTCGACCCAGAAATTTGCCTTTTAACACGGGTTTTTTTGCAGTGTGAACGGGTCGCATACCTGGATCTCATACACGGGTAAAACCCTTCTTTTTACCCGTGTTTAAGATTTGGGTATGAAGACACGGGTTGACCCATTCTCACTGCATAAAAACCCAGGTTAAAATGCAAATTACTGGGTAGAACTTCTTCACCCGGGAAATTGCGTAGCAGTGAAAACGGGGGTCCAGCGCTGCAGTCCCCGGCATTGCCGGGTAAAAGCCGAGTAGTTCTCACTCGCAGTGAGAACAGGGTATTAGATTGCTCTGAGCAACCTTAGATGTGCGTGTCTTCCACATCATTCGATGGTCGGCGACCATCGAATAATGTAGGTGTTCCGCCGGAGGCTGCCAATGGATGTTTATGTAAAACATCCATTGGCAGCCAGTGCGTGCGAACACAGTGCGAATGGGCGAATGTAATATTTGTTAAATTTGCCAATGCAAGCTGGAAGTGTTATCCTTTTTATTTCTCATTATTAAATAAAATGCATTGAGATTAATGTGTATACTTTATATTTCTCAGTGAAACCCAGCGCTGCTCATCTACGTTTTACCTGAGTCTCCCATACCCCATATTCCAAAATACAGAATTTATTGATCATGTTTGAGATATTGACACCTTTACTTTTTTTAATGGTACAACGTACACGTGCATTGTTTTATGCTCAAAATTAGAAAAAAAATTGTATAAAATTAGTTTCAAAATTTATGTTTAAAGTGAATATGAAACAAATGAACTTCGTGTCTGTAAACAAACTTTGTTACATGCACAAAATGATTAAACATACTGTATACAATTACATTCATGCCATGTACTGTATATAAGGTGTATATGAAATATAAGTGCATTAAGCTTGGGTCCCACCAGCAAGACATCTCATTATGGTTTGCAGAAATTCAAAATCCAGAAAAATCCAAAACGTGCATAATAACAATAATTTTGGAAATGGAGACTCTACCCGTATTCTGTTTTGTTTATAGAAACTTTGGCATTCCCTTGTGGAATAAGAAATACACAGTTTTGACCTTCTAGCATCTTCTTCACCAATTATTACAAGGGATGACGGATTTCACTCAAGCTTATTTAGATGACATAGGATAGGATGATAAACTAATACAGGCATGGGCAGCACTGGAAGGAATCTAAAGTGCATACTTTAAAACAGATAAATATAATTTTCACAAAGGTGAGGTACCATATATCTGATATATCAGATATAAAGTAAGAGGGGGAGGTTTGAACACCACACAGTCAAAGTGGTAGCTATTAACACCTGCCCTATTCGTAAAACTTCAAAACAATGTTTACATTCCTGTGGGCATCTGGTTTTTACCAAAAATGTCTGTCTATCTCGCTAAATTACATATACTGCATGACAAGAAAAAAAAGTCTTGTATCTTAAATAAGACATTAGATTGTATGGCAGCTACAGATGTTTCTAATTTAAAAAAAAAATCAGTAGAATTTCACTGGTCCAAATAGACATAAACAACTTTATTGTGTATTCTGATTCAAAATATGCATTTCCTAATTTCAAATCCTAACAATGCATTTTTGAATATGAAATACAGTTTGGGTGGCCCTTATCCGTGTATTCCAAAAACTGAAATATTCCGAAAACCGTGTTTTTTCAGAATTTTTGGGTATTGTTTTATTTTTAAAAAATTCCCACCCCTTTTTTGCATACTTACCTCGTCCATCGATGTCCACGGCGGACTCTGGAATCCTCTTCAGCGGCATCTCCGGCCCCAGGAGTGCATAGTGTGAGTGTGCAGGCAACCAATCAGATTCTATCCATTATCTTCTAGAAGGTGCTAAATAAAAAAGTAGAGTCTGATTGGTTGCTATAGGATACATCTCATCTTCAATAAAACTCCCATATAATAACTTCAGGGACAGCATCAGATTTTAGACTTATGGGAGGTGAAATTGCTGTGACAATCAGCCTGGAGGGGAGAAGTCCCTTCTGCAGCATTTTAGACATTGTTGTATCTTGAACCAGTGGCGTAAATTCATTCCAGTAGCCCAGAGACAAGATAAATATTGGTGCCTCCCTCCCCCATACACAAATACATACACAAATAAACACACACAGCACCTTGAATAAATATATGTATGCATTTGTGTATGTATGTACTGTATGTTATGCATATTATGTTTATTATACTGTCACGCCTATGGTCCTGCTAGGAGGAGGAGACAGCCACGGAAGTTTATATTGATGGCTTCCATTAAACTGATTAAAACTTGCAGGGGAGGAGAGGTGCCCCCTTGGGAGCAGGAGCCCGGTGGCAGATGACTCCATTGCCTCATTTTGTCATTTGTGAATTATTTATTTAATGGAGGGGGTGTTTTTAGCAAACATCTATTATCAAATGAAAAGTTAGAGTAGGGTACAACTATAAAAAAAAACAGCATGGTAGAATAAAATATTACAGTTGGAATTATTTGTATTATTCAATGAAAACAATATTGTCATACATAAATATATCTGTCTCTTTTCCAATATTTATATTTTAGGTTGATGCGTTTGAGAAATTTTCTATAACATGACAGTTTCAATATACATAAAATGAGACTTGTTTAAAAGTACTATTTCTATGTGTCTTGCAGGGCTGTCGTCAAAAATTGTGGGGCCTAATACTGACAAAATATGCAGTGCCCCATTCTCAATCCCCCGGCTTACCTCTTGAGACCTCCAGCACTGCCTGCACTACTCTCTACATTACTTCAAGGGAAATGTGCTTTGTTTATAACAAATTATACATGATAGACTCCAGTCCTGGACCACCTTCCTGTCTGGGGATGTACTGGAGTTACAGCAGCTTCCCTTGATAGCGACAGTCTCCACATACAGTGGATAGCGCCTTGGCAGTAATCCAGTGCTGTGAGAAAGTATTGCTAACCACTACACCAACTGTGATCTTTATTATTTTACAGTAGATAAACCACGACAGTCCGGTTACTATGACAACCACCAGACACACAGGAAGTGCCTTATTTCTGTGTAATTCACTTTCTGTATTTTTTTACCCCTGTTCTGCTCTATTTGTCGCAATAATAAATATCATAGCAGTATACTAATAGGTGTATTATAATATGATTATTTGCCTCCTACCCTAGCGTTGTTTTTTTCAATTATAGATTGGTTGATCTAATTGAGTTGGTCACATGACCCATGTTACAGGGTATATAAGCCAGAAACCTTCCATGCCAGATATCCTTTGATAAAGCTACCTGGAGTAGCGAAACCGGTCAGGACTACACTATTCCATCCACTTCCAAACCACTTTCAATAGAAAGAGATTCTGGGATTGCAGACCCGTTTAACACCATCCATCCGGACCCCCGTCCTATTTGGATTACAATACATTTGCAATTATAGAAGAGGTTGAGGACACCATCCCGCTTTATTCCATCCAGCGGTAGGAGTTGGTAATTTGTGCCATCCTGGGCCACTCCTGGACGATACATCTTGCCCTCCCTCCCCATTGCTAATCTGGGGACGCCACTGTTGCTCCGTTTGGACTTTCGGGACTCTCCTGGTCATATCCACCCCTATGGTTTGGTGAGAAAACTGAATCCATTTTAAAATTGTTTTTAAACATCCATACATTCTGGCTACATGTTCTTTTAGAATAAATAATAAATATCTGTGATAGATCTAACCAATCTGAATTTTTATTTTAGTATATTTTTCACCTTTACACTTTATTATTTAGCGCTGCTCAAACTTTTCTCCTTTTCTTTTTTGATTTTACAGTAGATGCCTTTTTCAGTAAATATCAAATTCAAGTTGTAACAGTGGATACATAGTTACCAGAGAAATATTGAATGCCTTCAAAACTTACAAATGGAGCACCTCTCATGCTTGCTGGTCCTGACGATTCTGTCACCAAGCGCCAGGACCCGCCATCAGATGGCTCGCGCGCCCCATTCTGTCTGTGCCCACCTCCATCCTCCTCCGCCTCCCCAGTTGCTCCCCCATCACTGCCTGCACAGTAATTCTCACAGAAAAGCATTCTATTTTGCAGGGGGATGCCAAAAACCCTGCCACTGGCCCTGTCTCTGCCTAATGGGGGTAGGAGAGGGGGGATAATTAGTTGGCATAGAGAAATGAGGTCCACCACCACTTTTAGCCATTTAATACACATAATTGAAATTAAGCCTTAGACAGGATATTCTAAAAAGTAGGACCATCCCTTTCCTATAATTGCTCAGGTTGGATGGGGGCCAATAGGAGTCAAACAAACATGTAATTACCGTCTACCTTAGTAGTAGGCCAGGGAGTCCTTATAACTCCCAAAGACTGGGCACTTAGTGCTGTAGTGATGCCCAAAGTGGCGGAGTAGTATTCAACAGCTGGAGCCAGGCAGGGTGACAGAGATATTTTTAGTCTAAATAAAATGCAGATGGAATAAAGGCAATATCCTTTGAGGCTGGTTTGGGTTGTTCCAATTGGTATGGGTGTAGGCAAAGCTACTGACGCATTTCGGCGTCACAACAAACAAAAGTTCACATTTCTCTTGAAGCAATGTAGTGTGGCCAGTGCTGCCGACACAGGCAAGCCTGGGGTTGAAGAAGGAGAAAGGGGACCCTGCCTATTTTGTCAGTCCTGGGCCCAACAATTTCTGATGGCATTCCCGGCCCTGTGCACAGCTTTTTGAAACCCTAGGCTAAACTTAATCTTACTTCTCCCACTAATCATACGCCATGTGTTAGTTACTGGATCTCGAAGGGGTAAAAGATTTGTCAAACTGAGAAAATCTGAAACAATTTGCTAATTGATTTCTAAATCTGTCTTTTTTCTGTACTTAAAACAATGTTTTTGATAAAGTAGTTTTGAAGGGGTGTGGTATGAGTCACCGACAGTCGGGATCCAGACAGTCATTATCCCGATGTCGGGATCCGGACTGCCTGGCCTCAGACAGCGTGGCCAGCGCAACAAAGCCCATTGCGGGCTCGCTGCGCTCGCCACGCTATTCTATTCTCCCTCTATGGGGGTCGTGGACCCCCACGAGGGAAAATAGCCGCCGGCCGTCGGGAACCCGGCCGTCGGTGTTTTAACAGTCTGGATCCCGACATCGGGTTAATGACTGTCGGGATCCCGACTGTCAGGACCCCGTCCGGCACCAGTTTTGAAGAGCCTGTTGTCCAAATGTAATGGCCTATGAGATTAGTTTGAGCTTTAAAAAAATTGCTGATTTAAGTCCCATGGCTATCATCCCCATCTTATAGAATAAAAGGCTAATGTTGCTCCTCCCTTTTATGGGAGGATTTAAATGTTGTGTACACCGGAGGCCACCAGATAGCGCCCAACAGAGCACTTCAATGTTCTTCCATCATTTTGATGGTTGGTAAATTGTATCTATTAACACAATATGCAGACAATTGTGTTCAGACACGGGCCTTCATGAGTTTGTACAAGGTGTCATAGACAAACTGCCTAGATATGGAAAATCACTGTGATCTATTGAGTGAATTTCAATGTTAGATGTATGCCTGTTGCAATATATGTGCAATTATAGTTTATGAACTCATCTCAGTTTGTAATAACGCGAAATGACTGTGATTCAATATATGTTTCATTTTTGTTATTTTTGCATAGTGTTCAGTTATTTAAAATCTGTTTATTTTCAAAAATGAGTCTAAAAAAATGATTACGCAATTTTGCATATGAAACAAAACATATTTCTCAGATGATCGGGTATTTTTATATAGATACAGAATTTTGGCAGATGGCCAGTGATGGAATCGCAGAATTGTTTCGTGATTCTAAGTTTGTTATTGTAATGATTTGTACTTTCCTGAGGTTGTATTGATTGTATTCCTGAGGTTGTATGATATTGTGTGTAACAGAGTATTGTTGCTTCATTTTCCTTATGAGGCGGAGTAGATTTATGGGATTGAGGTTGTATAGGAGGATGTCCGTGAGTCCTTTTAAAATTCCATAATGTAATGTGATATATTGTATCTCCTTCCAACTCATGTTAGCGACTAGAAGCAGGGCCGGATTAACAATGGGCCTGATGGTGCTACAGCTCCAGGCCCACTCTCCAAAGCTGGAACTTTTTCCCATAGAATAACATGGGACCCGCTAACTCTGAACCCAACCCAGTTCCAACGGCATCGCAGGTTGATCTCAGTCTAACACAAATCACTGGGCCTTCAATCTGATACCAGCCTGGTCCATATGGGTTCATTGGTTCTAGAGATATTGAGGGTAAACAGATTTTTTCGTTTCTGAAATCTCATTTTATGGCTGTTTATGTTGTTTGAGGACAGATTTCTCTGCAACCAAATGGCCCAGTTTCATAGGACCAAAATCATTTGAAAATCATTCGAAGCCCACATGTAAATGGGTCAGTTGGTTCTTAAGATATAGCTGGTTGTTTAAAGGGAGGGGAAAATACCAGAAAATGCAGGGACTAGACTGGTGTAAAAGGGGCCAGCCTGGGTAAATCCCTGCATTTTCTGGTGTGAAAGGGGCCGGTCAGCCCCCTGTTCTCTGCCCGGCTGTCAAGGCTGTCATTTCTGCCCGGCGGTGGCTGTCCCCAAGTTACTGCAAACATGTATTCCCCATTGGCAATGAGCATGAAATCCCACATGGCAACGCGCATGGAACCTCTGGCAATGAGCATGGAACCCCTGGCAATGAGCATATAGGTAAGCAGCACTTATGTAGCATAATTTTGAATAGACATTATGGTGTTTGGCATACTACGTAATGGACATTATGGTGTGTGGCTTAACATGTAATGGGCATTATGATGTAATTTTTAATGCGAGCCTTTGGTGCGCAATGCCCCTGTTCATGAAGCATATTGTGCATTATTGCTCAATCTGTTTGGTATACTGTGTATTTTGGCTCAATCCACGTGGCAAAATGTGAATTTTGACTGAATCCGTGTGCCATAGTGTAAATTTTGGCTCAGTCAGTGTGAATTTTTGCTAATTCCATGTGGCATAATGTGCAAGAAGTACAGTATAAGGGGGTTACTATTGTGTTGCATGATTTGTATAAGGGGTATATTGTGTGGTAAACTTAGGTGACCACATAAAAGGTGCTGAAATGTTGTCTACCAAGTTTTGGCTTTCAGTATTTTTTTTTATAAATGGAGTGCCGCCTCACCCTGCAAGTATTTTATGACATAGGCATTATGCGGGTGCACCTTTGGAGGGGAACCGCCAATATATCTCCCTGCATTTTTCCTATGCCAGCCCCCTGCTTTTTCCAGGCATATATAATTAGTTGAAAGTATTTACACAAATAGAGACACACCCATGAGCAGACCACCCAACCAGAACACTGGTCCCGCCACCCACATTATTAGGTGCTGGCCACAACCCCTATTATTGCGCATAATAGGCCCTTGATAATTTTCAGCTCCAGGTCCATTTAGACCTTAATCTGGCACTGACTAGAAGAATTCTGGATAATGGATTATTCCGTATTTTAGAGTATTTTTATTAGAGATGAGCGGTCCGGATCTTAGGGATCTGATAGATCCGAATATCGCGATTCAAGTCTGGATCCGAGCTGGCTCGGGAGTTCCCGCCTAAATTCCGGACCAAAAACGAGGCAAAACATCATCATCGCGCTGTCGGATTCTCGCGGGATCTGAATTCTATATAAGACGCACGCGCGCCCCGCCATCTTTTCTCCAGCATAGGAGAGGGAAGAGGGTGGTTGTGCTCTGTGCTGTGTGCTGTGCTATAATAATAATATATTATTTTGCTGCTGCTCACTCGATTAGGGTCTGCAGGGGCTGCTGTACACAAGTCCAGTGTACAGGGGCTGCAGTGGCCAGTGTACAAGGGGCTGTACAGGGGCTGTGTTCAGTGTGACAGGGCTTGTGTCCAGTGTGACAGGGCCTGTGTACAGTGTGACAGGGTTTGTGTCCAGTGTACAGGGGTTGTGTCCAGTGTACAGGGGCTGTGTACAGGGGCTGTGTCCAGTGTACAGGGGTTGTGTCCAGTGTACAGGAGCTGTGTACAGGAGCTGTGTCCAGTGTCCAGGGGATGTGTCCAGGGGCAGTGTCCAGTGTACAGGTGCTGTGTACAGTGGTTGTGTCCAGTGTGACAGGGCCTGTGTCCAGTGTGACAGGGGCTGTGTCCAGTGTACAGGGGCTGTGTCCAGTGTACAGGGGCTGTGTCCAGTGTACAGGGGTTGTGTCCAGTGTACAGGAGCTGTGTACAGGAGCTGTGTCCAGTGTCCAGGGGCTGTGTCCAGGGGCAGGGTCCAGTGTGACGGCTGTGTCCAGTGTACAGGAGCTGTGTCCCGGGGCGGTGTCCAGAGGCTGTGTCCATTGTCCAGGGGCTGTGTCCAGGGGCTGTGTCCATTGTCCTGGGGCTGTGTCCAGGGTGACGGGCTGTGTCCAGTGTCCAGGGGCAAGGTCCAGGGGCAGTGTCCAGTATGACGGCTGTGTCCAGTGTACAGGAGCTGTGTCCAGAGGCTGTGTCCATTGTCCATGGGCTGTGTCCAGGGTGATGGGCTGTGTCCAGTGTCCAGGGGCTGTGTACAGGGGCAGTGTCCAGTGTCCAAGGGGCTGTGTCCAGTGTGACAGGCTGTGTCCAGTGTAAAGTAAGAAAAATAAATAAAAGTAATAAATAAAATAAATACACATTTTTGGAGGATGATGGAGGAGGAAATAGTGGGAGATCAGCAACCTGATAGAAGTGCTGAAGCTGCTACCACCAGTCATGACAAGGCCGATACCTCTTTGTATTTGCTCTTTGGAGCATTTCTCTTTTTTTGGGATAGTTTATTAAACTGCCACCCCTGCAGTGCCGCTCTGCTTCCAAGATGTGCCAGGTTGGAAGTGTAAGGTCCACATGTATGTGATGCCCACTGCTGTCGCTTAGCTTAGTCATCCAGCTACCTCGGTATACCCTTTTGGCCCAACTACAGTAAATGAAAAAAAATTTGTAAGCTGTGAAGTGATCAAAATTGACTAGAAATGAGTGGAAACTAATGTTATTGAGGTCAATAATACTTTAGGGTCAAAAACAGGCCCAAATTCTGTTATTTTTGCCATTTTTAGCATTTTTTCATAAAAATCCAGATCCAAAACCAAAACCCACAAGGGTGGTTTTGCCAAAACCAATCCAGATTCAAAACACGAAGGGAGATTCAGATCCAAAACCAAAACCCGAAAAAGTTGCCGCCGCACATCTCTAATTTTTATATTTCAATGATGTATCTTGCATTTATGTTGTATAAGCACATTCACCACATGAAATACTCACAAATATATATTTTTTGTGCATGAAACAAAGTTTGTGCACTATGAAATAATGAATTTCAAGGCCAAGCAATCCTTTTCTGGCACATATGTACTGCCAGTTACAGATCCTGCCCCCACAAGATTGTCAGTATTTGATTTTCACATATCTTTGAGAAATTTGGAAACTTGGTTGAATTTTAGTTATTTAAAAATCAACACTCAAATCTCTGCAAGCTCCCATTATTTAATTCAGATTGTTAATTACTAACCCACGTGGTTCATTGAAGACTCCATCTTTCTCTGGATTTACTGTACTAAATAAAAAGAATAAACAATTTTTACAGACTTCTCCCTTGCTTTATAATTGAAACACTAACCAACAACATTAATAGAGGATTGATTCTATCTACCCTAACTGGAATTGAGCTCTATTGACCTTTTGTATGAGTGATTTGATATGATTGCATCTTCATATGGTTACCTCCTTTGGTAATTCGCTGATCCACTGAAAATAGAGAATCAGATCAACACTGACCAGAGCATCAGAGGCATTGTGACTCAAGCAAAGCTGCAGCAGATGCACAGTTCCAAAAACATTGGTCAAAAGCGGCCAAGCCAGGACTAGATCTATGGTTGAATCAGGCCCATAGAGAACAACCTTTTGCTGTTGTTGTGATACTGTATGTTCTTTGGATATATTATTTTAAATACAGAAAATATTCTGAATGGGTCCTCTTACCAAACTCTTACTTACGAACATCTATGCTACTGTACTACCAGTTATTTACAATAAAATAATTTGTTTTTAAAATAAACCTTTTTATACATTTCTGGCATATATACTGTATTTTATGTAATGAAATCTAAATCTAAATATTTTATTAAATGTCTGACTATCTCTTAATTGATTCACAATATATATACAGGTTGAGTTCCCTTATCCAAAATGCTCGGCACCAGAAGAATTTTGGATAACTGAATATTCCGTATTTTAGATTATTTTTATAATTCAATGATGTATCTTGAAGTATCTTGTATTTATCTTGTACGAACACATCAAACACATGAAATACACATACATATATTTTATTTGTGCATAAAACAGGGGGTGAGATTTAATAGGATAAGAGTTTCAGAAAGTGAGAGATTTGGTAAGAAATCTCCAGTTTTTTTAAAGCGGCAATCATTTACACTGCAAATCCAGTTTGATTTTGCAGTGTAAATGATTGCCGCTTTAAAAAACCTGGAGATTTCTTACCAAATCTCTAACTTTCTGTATCTCTCATCCTATTAAATCTCACCCAAGGTTTCAAACCATGAAACAAAGTTTGTGTACTATCTCAGATACTGAATTTAAATGCCATGCCATCATTTTCTTGCAAATATTTAGTGCCAGTTACATATCATATCCCCAGTAGTGCCAGCTATCATATCCCCAGTAGTGCTTTTAGGAATAAAAACACTTTCTGAAATGTATGGTTTTTGAAATAATTTGGATAACGGATATTCGGATAAGGGATACTCAACCTGTATATAAATGTCAAATCTTCCAGTTATTTTGATTTTGTTCTTCTTTAAATAACAAAAACACTCTTCTTTGTTACAATATTACAACTGTTCGTTTCTGGACCGGCACACACACAAAATAAATGGATTGAATATGTTTATTTGTAAATGACCACAATTTATATAATTTGAAAACCTGTGTTTTTTTATTTTTTTATTTTTTTTAACTGCTGGAAAAAAATAGTTATGATTAGTTATGCTTTTCTGTTTAACTTGACAGAGAAATTGGCAAATACTAGAATTTTATAAAGAGTGTATAAATTGATTGACTAAATCTTTGCTGTTATACTAACAATGGTCAAATGTTGACTACTTTTGACTGTGGTAAACATCAGAAAAACTGTAATATTTAAAAACAAGTATTAATTATTCTGTTATATGTATAAAAAACATGTATCAACCTTTCTGTGCCCTCTAAGGGAAATAAGAGATTTGGAATGTCAAATTTGAAACACAAAACTAAATACCGTTCAGAAGATTCAAGTAACTTATACTACAAATAAGATTTCCTAGAAAGGGAAGTGTATTGCCGAGAACAGCATACATAAACCATCTGGTTCCACTGGAAAAGAAGGGAAAAAACTGACTGCGTAAAGACAGCACTGCGCTTTGTCACTAGATTTCTTGGAAAGTCTCAACCATTCCTCCCCCTGCAACAAGTCCAAATTCACTACATCCTTGAGAAATACGTCTTTGCTATGGTTTTCCAGAATGGACAGTATTGTCCGAAATTCATATTTTGATTATTTTTGATGTTATATTCCAATTAAATCCTCTCCTGTCCATAATAACCTAAAAATGAGGTTGGTAAGAGTTAATACGGAGGCATGGGTGATTACTTGTACAGGTGGTTGGTTTACTATAAATCTATTCTCGCAGTTGTATTATTTCTGATTTATACAGTAGCAGTTACATGGAACAGACATAATAATTTAACATATAACAGTAGGCATGGCTTTTATCATTTCTGATGTAAACACAAAGGGCCAGATGTACTAAGCTTGAAAAGTGATAAAATGGAGAATGATGAACCACCGAGGCTGAATTTTAAAACTGACAGTTATGAGCTGATTGGTTGGTTGTTTATCGATCTCTGTTTTATCACTTTTCAAGGCTTAGTACATCTCATCCAAAGACATATGATAACTTTATGCAGAAGATTATGCTGGACAAAGATTCATTATTTTGTAACTTTTACTGATCAGCTTGAAAGATGCTGGCACTAATGGCAAAAGCATTGATTGACAGACAGTGATACCTGCACGTAGGCCCTTATTCAGATCTGATCGCAGTACCAATTTGGTCTCAAAATGGGCAAAATTATGTGCACTGCAGGTGGAGCAGAAACAAAATCCAAGTCCACCCAAATTTTATGGATCCACACCAAATTAAAACCCAGTCAAGATCTCTTGAATGTTCTGATTTAAACCGGGTCCTGGTTTAAAGTTGGATATTAAGGGCCAAATGTAATGCTGTCATGCGGAATGCAATATGTACTTCGATGTTTGTTTAAAGGGCAATCTTTTGCCTTGTAACTAACCCCTTTAAGAAAACATCCATGATCAGATGGCATTCCACATGGCCGCTGAACAGGATTACATTTGGCCTCAGATCTGAATATTGGTATTTTGATTGCAAACATATGATTTTATATAATTTAGATAATATCTGTCGATTATCTATTGACAAATCATTTTTTTTACCAAACCAAAGCACAATGAGAAATTAAAATCAAGACCAAAACAAAGCAGCCATTAATTAGATACACATCTCTAATTTAAGCCCTTCCTATAACCCACCCCTTCCACAGTCTAAACCGAAGCCACCTCTTACTTTAGATGAACCCTAACGGGGTGGAACTGAATCCCACCACCTCTAATGGTAGGGGGAACTGAGTTCCACCACTACCACAGCCCCGAACAGTAAATCCAACAGAAAAGCCTGTCCCAGCAACTTCTTCTTCTGGCACAGCGTATGTGATGTCATGCCATCACCGCTGCTGAAGGGAAGAAGAGCCACTAAGAGGAGCAGGCTCTGTGCTTGATGAAGACAGGGTGAGAGGGGGCTGGATGGACTCAGAGGTGGGGAAGCTGCTGGAGAAACACAGGGCATGGAGCTGCTTGGGTGACAGAGGCAGATGAGTATCAGCAGCACAACTGTGGACATTATGTGTATAAGGGGCACTACTGTGTGATTTAATATGAATCATGTGCACTACATGCGGTGTAATGTGTATATGATTGTGCTACTGTGTGTTGTAATTTTAATTGGTGTTAATATTGTGTGACCAACTGGTAAAAAATAAACCTGGCCCAGGGACAGCCTTTGCTCCATGATACGTCTATTTAGCATATTCACAACTGCTGTAATATTGCACTGATAATGGCACGGAGATATGAGTAGGTTTTTCCTGTGTAATGTCACCTGCCAGAGACACCACTTTTGTTTTGCAATAGTTATACAGCCAGCTGTTTGCTGTCTGTACATGTTAAAAACATAAAAATTGTGATGATGATTTGCAACTGGACCGGGCTGGAAATTACAGTATGGTGTTACTTACAGTACTGCCTTTTTTTTTTTATTTGTAAACAAACAACACAATGTTCTATTTTAAATGAACAATTTTTCAGAAGCGGAGAACTTAACCTTTAAAATGTTACCTCATTTATCGATTTTGGTTCAGTATGAAGGGAGAAAAACGGGATTGGTCACCAAAAATCACCTTGAAATAATGTATATGATATGTCAGAACATTTAAATAAATCTACAGAACGTGTTATTACATAATGTGACAAACTAGGTAATAACTGAATGTTCATTCAGGGTTGTTGGTTTGTCAGGATGGCACCAGCGGCGTAACTATAGCACCGCAGCTCCCGCCACCGCGGGGGGGGGGGGGGGCGCTGTGCATGTGGGGGTGCCGGGGGCTGCGGTGCTATAGTTACACCCCCCCCCCAATCCTGCGCAGACTTACCTATCTCGCTGGTCCCAGCGGCTCCGTTCTTCTGCTGAGGACCACCACAAAATGGCCGCTCCCATATAGCACACAGTTCTCTGAAACTGTCTGCTGTATGGGGGCGGCCATTTTGTGGTGGTCCTCAGCAGAAGAACGGAGCCGCCGGGACCAGCGCGATAGGTAAGGCTGTGGGGGATTGGGGGGGTGCTTGGCGGCGGGGGGGCGCCCAAAACTTAGCTACGCCATTGGATGGCACAGACGATATCAGCATTGGCTCCAGCATTAAACCAGCAACATTTGCTTCCTTGATAGTCCCCTGCCAATTTACTTAGGGCTTTATTTTGATCTGTTCGCCACTCCGCGCGATCGCACGGGGGAGCAATGTTTTACTACTGAGCGTGCGCATTTCTGCACATGTGTATACGCTGGGTGCGAGCAGGCATGACAAATTGCTAGTTTGCCATCCCATTCGCACCTACCAGTGCAGGCAGTGGGCATGGGGTGGTGGCGACGGGCTGCACTCAAGGGACAGCCCAGTGTTTCATGGGTGTTTCCATGAAAATGCTGGGCGTACCCATGGAAATGAAGCAGTGACACGGCTGCCAGGGGTGGGCAGCTGACATCACTGGCATGTCAGCAGCCCACCCGTTTCCTGTATAGGGAGCATGCAAATCTAAGACACCAGAGAGTGTCTTAGTTTTGCAAGCTCCTTCCACATCATTTGATGGTAGGAGACTATCGAATGATTTGACCCCGCAACCAAGTCTTCAAAAGGATGTTTAAGCAACACATCCATTTGCAGCCGTGCGGGGAATTCGGCAAGCAAGGGGGAGGGGCGGGTGGAAATTCGTAGCATTGCATATGGACCAGAATAAGGTCCATAGTGTTGGTCCCCCACCCCAACACAAGAGCCCAACTAATACATCCTCAAAACACTCACCAGCTAAATAATCACACCCATGTGCTACACCTGTGTATCTGTGTGCAGTGACATGTGAGGAATGCACCCTCTTTTTTTACATGAGTATGTATTGTAGATCTCAACAGACAAACTACCTTGTAGTCACAATAATTAATCAAAATAGAATATGTAGAGATCATCATAAAAAAAATGAAACATGTGGTTTTCATTAAAAGGTTTTGAATATATACAAAGAAAGCAATTACAATAGACATAAGGAAACAAAATGTAAACAAACGCGCTGCCAGTACAAAGCGTACAGACTTATAACAGTTAGTAGAAAAAAGGAAAGTCAAAGACATAAAAGAAGATCAGTGAGGGACAAAATATTAAAACATGAAAAACAAATACCAACGCGTAAAAGGAATAACGTTTATAATGGCACCATATGGGAGCGTAACACATGTAGCAGTGTGGGGAAAGATTAAAGACCATGTGAAAGATCCCTTAACCAACCAAGAGTGGCCTCAGCTGTCCTAAATCCTGTGAGTTTTGAAGATGGCTTTCCTATGGGTGTATAAATACCGCCCAACTTGAAAATGTGCAGACATTCATGGGCAAACCCCTGTTCTAGCACTAATATGAAAATTTCGGTCAAGGAGGTGAGTCATGGAGCATATTTATAGAGTAATTTTTTATCGTACTGCTCTACCAATCCAAGACCAAATAGACAAATTCTAACATACAATGAAGAGAGAATAGGAGTGATTATTTCAACATTCAATCCAAGCCAAAGTCCAAAACACGAAGACTATCCCAGATAATGTGCCAGAACCCAGAATCCAGCCCTAAGGACAACAGGAATTAAGATGAAGAACCTTTCTGGATAGGGATAAGAGGGAGTAATATGCCGTGTGGATAATAAATTTGCAAGGATTGCATTCTTTAAATTGACTCAGAACTTTCCCCAAATAACAAGTATTAAATTCAGGGTATAGATAGTAGTCATTTTTCTTATGGCCTAAACAAAGAAACATACTGTAGTTTTCAAAGGAGTCTTAGAAAGCTGCAGTCCTCTACCAAATCAGGAACATCCATAAAGTTGCAACTGAAGGTAACTATAAAAGGCTGTATGTGGGAACCCAAAGTATATCTGTAGATGTGCAAATTATTTCAAAATAACATCGCAATACTGTCTTTACTGAGAGCACCGTTTTGAAAAAAAAAAATGTTATTGACCTTAAACCCCCAACAAATAGCACACACTGGAATTGAGGCAAATGTTAATTAAGAGAAATACAATTCTAATGGTGTGTTGGGGATCCATCTGCAAAGCCAGATAGCCCACCAGCAAAGTATCAGGAGACATTCAGCAGGCCAAGTGGATGAGATGGACAGCTAAGTGGTATACACAAAGGTTTGAAAGCTCCAAACTCCCAATGTCCAAAAGAAGATGAGATAATAGGATCAATAGGAGCATCTTCCTAGTGTTATTTACTGGAGAAGATATGTTGATTTATGTAGATGGTAACCGACATGGTAAGCTTCTTCCAAACATAGGCCCATTGTTTAACAGTAATGGAATCCAGAATGTGTGGCCCATTTTCTACAGAATGTCAGCGTCTCCTAGCACAACAGCGCATGCACTGGCCACCGGGTCACTGGTTATGTGGCCATGTCTCGGCAGAGGTGCAGCGCTACGATGCGGGAGCCACCGAGCCACACATCAGGAAGAGAAGAGTCGCATGTGGCTCGTAAGCCGCTGGTTGGCCTCCCCTGTATTAAGGGCATACGCATATTCATCATGGCCTGGCATAGCTGCTGAAATTAGTATGCCAAGAAATTAGTCACATGCCATTCATTCTTATGGGCAATCACCGGGCATGACTATCTGCAGTATGTCCGTGCATACATCCGTATGAAGACAGCTACGTCTCTATGTATCATATCTTGAAGAGGGATAAAGTACTGTACCATTGATCAGCTCCTATCTGTCGGTTTACCAGCTTCAGGGTCAACCCAGACTCATTCATACGGGTCCAAATTTGACCCCTTTTTCGATGTTGGGGGGTCTGCTCATGGGCAAATATACTCATGTGCAAACCATGGCATTCCCATGGGCAGGGGGCAGCAGCAGGGGAACACCCAGTATTTTATGGGGGTCCCCATGAAAACATTGGGCATTCCCTTGGGAACGAAGGCAGGTTGATGCCTGCATGGGCCCTGAATTCGGACTGCAGCAGCCATCTAAAAGTAAGTATTGACTTACAGTACTTTACAGACCGATGGCTGCAGAAATCTTTGATTTGAGGGGATTTGGGCAGTATAGAGGTGTCTCAGATCTGTGAGCACTCGTAGCCGATCATCGAATGATTTCTCCCCTGCACCCAAGGCTGCAAATGGATGATTATGCAAATCGTCCATGTGGGGGATTATAGCGCTAAAGGCCGCAAATCCTGTGTTCAGTCCTTGTCTGCAAGGTTGCATATTTTAGTCCATGTGCAGAGCCTAGTTTATCTTTGTGTTGTCTAGTCAGTATATCCTAGTATCCTGACTCGGTTGGGACTTTTTGTTACCGTGAAAGACCAGGTGGCTTCCAAGGGTGGAGCTTAGTCTGCCCTTGAAAGGCGGCTTTTAGTGGTGAGGTCTAAGACCTGCACAAGTGTCATCTGCCTTAGGGTTTAGTAATAGAGTAAGGGTCAGGTCCAAGGTGCTGCTTTGGCTTCACCACCTAAGTCGCAGAAGCACAATTCAGGCTGTACCATAGTTGCCTACCCTCCTGCATTCTGCAGGAGACTCCCTGAAATAACAACAATCTCCCTCTCTCCCTCATTAGTCTAGCAATCTCCCTCATGTCACCTAGCCCACATTTCACTGTTACATCATAGTTATCTCCCCTCCTGCATTCTACAGGAGACTCCCTGACATAGCAGCAATCTCCCTTTCTCCCACATTACTCTAGCAATCTCCCTCATGTCACCTAGCCCACATTACACTGTTACATCATAGTTATCTCCCCTCCTGCATTCTGCAGGAGACTCCCTGACATACTGTACAGGTAGCAGCAATCTCCCTCTCTCCCTCATTAGTCTAGCAATCTCCCTCATGTCACCTAGCCCACATTACACTGTTACATCATAGTTACCTCCCCTCCTGCATTCTGCAGGAGACTCCCTGAAATAGCAGCAATCTCCCTCTCTCCCTCATTAGTCTAGCAATCTCCCTCATGTCACCTAGCCCACATTACACTGTTACATCATAGTTATCTCCCCTCCTGCATTCTACAGGAGACTCCCTGACATAGCAGCAATCTCCCTCTCTCCCTCATTAGTCTAACAATCTCCCTCATGTCACCTAGCCCACATTACACTGTTACATTTTTGGGTAATAAAGGAATGAGAGACAGATACATTTACACTGAATCATCAGCACCATTTCCCAGCACTTTACCAAGTATAGTATCTCTTAATAAATGCTTTGGGGCTCATCTACATTGGATATAAGTCATTTTAAAAGATTCCTGTCAGATGTAGCAGTACACACCCACGCTTCTAGTTGCCACGTTCACAATCTCTTTTCACAATCTCTCCATATATGGAACTAGCCACGCAATTTGGGTGAAGCATGACACGCCCCCTCAATGGGGCACTTTGCAAAATTCTATTACCTACTATAATCTTCTGTATGGGCTGTACTCAACATCTTGCAGACCTGCCAGTCAGAGCAAGCGTTAACCCCGAGTTCACCCCAGAGTATCATAACACATTGTTGGTGTAATGTATGTTAGTAATAAAGTTTTGACTCTTCTTGCTGTCTTTCAGAAGTGCAAATAAGCTGTAATTTTTATGTGAAAAAAAGGACTCTTGTATGGCTATGTTGCAAGGTCCTTGGCACACCAAGAGAGGTTATTTGGCAAACCAAGAGCCACAGTGCATGAGGACACATTTGAATATAGATGATTTGTTTTTGTTTGTAAAAAAGTTGAAAAAGAATGTGGAGTCAGACATTTCTTTTGTTAATAACAGTGGCCCTTATTCTGATCTGTGCGGAAATTCCCGCATTCTTACGGAGCGGTCCGCACGCCACGGTGTTTTGCCGCATGCGGCCATCGTCCGTAGAAACGCCCACGTGTCCTCCGCATTCGGACGGACTCACTCTTTAAGAACAGGGCGTGTTTACGGACGACATACAAACCATGCGTGTGCGGGAGAAACACTCAGATTCGGCACGGTATTACAGAGTATTACAGAGTATGCTCGGGAATACCGCATCCGACCGGGAGCCAAGCGGTGCTACCGCACGTAAGCGGAGTATTTACGCCAAACAACCCACTATGAAGTATCTTCTGCAAGACATCACATGACCCACTTATTCAATTACCTATCCTCATAAAAAACTTCTTATTTGGAATTGGAATCAATTAGATGCCAATATATCCTTACAAGCATGCCTAACACATGCATTGCACACATTAACCCTTACAGCAATTGAAGCAGCAATGGTTTCAATTAAAGCACTGACAAGCGTCCTATTAGTGAGTAATGAGTAAAGGAGTAGATTCTATTGGGTTCAGGTGTTAATGCTTGTAGTCATTAGGCGTACGCTCGCCTACCGCATGAACGAGTGGTGTCCGCAAAGCAATAGTACACTTGTGGACACCGCACATTTCTGCCCTTTTTGGTCGCGTGCATTCGGAGTGCTATCCGAATGTACGCCCCCCAACATAAGTGTACTCCCCCGTGTCCGCCCATGTTTCCGCCCCGTTTTGCCCACTTTGAAACTACGCCCATGTGTCATTCCGCATGACGCCCATAATACGCCCCTATTTCCCGACTGATTGCGGGGACCAGTTTTGGACGGGCTTTGTCCGAACTGGTACCGAGTCAAGGCGTGGCACATGCGCGTAGCGTTCTCCACGCATGCGCAGACGCCGTAAAGACGCTATCCGTAAGAACGCGGTAAAGTCCGCATCAATCAGAATAAGGGCCAGTATGTGAACAATAACAACCTCGTTTGTGTCCTCCACTAGCACTATTAGTGACAGGAGCATCAACATCCTAGTGATCACTTTTGGCTCAGTAAGATCAATTCAAAACCATCACATACCAATAAAAACTGTGGATAATAAAAATAATATTAAATTAAAACACTAACGGGGATATTCAATCTCCCACCGCCATTCCCAACGGGGGAAATGGCAGCGGGGCCCTTTTCAATGCTGTCTTCCTCGACAGCATCGAACAGGGATCTCAGCAGAACGTGCCCGACTTCACAAGCAGTGAAGCTCCCTGCTCCCAGCAGCAGCTCGCCAACTATCGGCCGCTTGTCGCGGCCACATCCCCTTCTCAGCGCTCGGCAGGTGGGACATTGAATCCTGCCTACAAAATCTCAGATGAGCAGACCAAGAAAAGGACAGGGTCACAGCTGTCAGGCCAGCCCGACAGTCATGACCCAAGATTGAATAACCCCAATACTTCAAGAATAGTTTGAGAAATGTCCCTGAAGAACCATAAAAATAAATTTTAAGAACTGCCGCGCGTAACAGTTTAAAATTTTTTCCAAAATGTTAATTAGATTTCTCAGAGATATAGACTATCCTGAATCTGTACTGAAAGATTCACCCAGAAAAGTCTCCAATCTTAATAGATGCAAATGCTTTGAAAGCTAGTCTGCTACCTTGTTATTGCCTCTGTGTTTGTGTGAGAGAGAAAGGGATGTATTTTATCTCTCTTTCTCTCTCTACTGTGTATATATATATATATATATATATATATATATATATATATATGGTACTTGTTTCCTAGCACGGCCACAACGATCATAATCGCGGTCATCGGGGGTAAATTCGGGGCCATCGCGGGCATCGCGGCCGCTAAAAAATCGGGTGCGATGGGCCAGACGCGATGGCCGCGATTTCCCCATAGAGAACAATGTTAAATGCCTCAATTTACCCGCTATGACCACGATTTCCCATAGGAAACAATGTGAAATGGCTCAATTTAGCCAAATTATCATAGGAACAATAGTAAATGGGCCAAAAACACCCCTGAACATTGAAATGTCCCCCCAAAAGTAGTTGACGCCACCCCGCCATCAACGTGAACCCGAATCGTGGCGAGCGCAGCGAGCCCGCGAGGGGCGGCGGTACGCGTCCTCCGACCTTTTCATGCCCTACTATCCACTAGGGCGTGGAGTGAGAATAGAATAGTGTGGCGAGCGCAGCGAGCCACCGAGCCCGAAGCGTGGCGAGCGCAGCGAGCCCCGCGAGGGGACGCGGATACCTTCACAGTTATACGCGTCACCTCGCGGGCTTCCCAGGTGTCCATGGCGACGCGGACACCTGGGAAGCCCGCGAAGGGACGCGTTTACCTGTGAAGGTATCCGCGTCCCCGCGCGGGGCTCGCTGCGCTCGCCACGCTTCGGGCTCGGTGGCTCGCTGCGCTCACCACACTATTCTATTCTCACTCCACGCCCTAGTGGATAGTAGAGCATGAAAAGGTCGGAGGACGCGTACCGCCGCCCCTCGCGGGCTCTCTGCGCTCGCCACGCTTCGGGTTCACGTTGATGGCGGGGTGGCGTCAACTACTTTTGGGGGGACATTTCAATGTTCAGGGGTGTTTTTGGCCCATTTACTATTGTTCCTATGCTGATTTGGGTAAATTCATCCATTTAACATTGTTTCCTATGGGAAATCGTGGTCATCGCGGGTAAATTGAGCCATTTAACATTGTTCCCTATGGGGAAATCGGGGGCATCGCGTCTGGACCATTTAAGCATTTTTAGGTGCACACGACGCGACCGACCAGATTTTTCACTGTTTTCAATGCATTTCAATGGAAAAATCGGGGGCATCGCGTCGGTCGCGTCGCAGGCCACTAAAAATTACCCCCGATGGCCGCGATTGTGGCCGTGCTAGGAAACAAGTACCATATATATATATATATATATATATATGTGTGTGTATGATAAGTTATTTTATACTAATACTGAAAATATAGATAAAGAAAACAAACAGATTTAGATGATTTCAAATTAATTTCCTGTTTTAGTGATTCATAGACTAAGATTAAAAGTGCTATTTTGAATAATATACGAATTTGATATACAAATCCTTTATTGGCGCAAGATCTACAGTGTAGAATAAAAGTTTTTGGCACCAAAGTTTTTAAGGGATGAGACCAAAACAACTGCCTATCTAGTTCTGAAAAACAACACATGGCTACTGTCAACAATCACAGGTTCTTTCAAACGCAGAACTTTAACTCCATGAAAATACTTGGAACAGGAGCTGTTTTCAAGGCAGATAATGTAGCACCCCTCTGCAACCTTAAGAATGGAGTAGGCGGTGCCTAGTAAACAATATCGGAACCCCTTTTTTTAATGAGTAGGACGACAAACATGGTAAGAGAAAGAAAAATAATTAGATTCAAAATCAAGGTGGCAGAAGCCAGCAAAGTGGTTCTCTTGTAGGAATTTAACATCACCTTTAAGACAATGTATAGTATGAAAATAGGTGGACTGTCTCTGCAGGCTATTCACACCTCAAACCTTAAATTCAATTTAGTAGACATAAGACACTGGTGTATCTACGTGCAGTAACCCTTTACCCAGTTTATCCATTAAACAAACTTTAATTTGCTGCCATTTTCTAGTGATTGTACCAGCCCAAAAAATCCACGTCTGTTGTTGTCGCGATAGATAATACTACAACTAGTGTGGCCAATCCCGGGATCGGGATCGGCGGGATCCCGGGATTTGGCCTAAAAAAGTCCGGGATTTCAATCCCGGTATTGGAGAATCCAATCCCGGGATTTCGGGATTAGACTGCGCATGCGCAGACGCTGCCCGGCTGTTCCCGTAAGCTGACCAGGTTTGCGGCCTGCGTAGTGTGACAGTAGAGGTCACGCTGCGCAGGCCACACGTCACCAGTGACCGCCCGCCTACCCGCCGGCCTGCCTCCGCCTGCCCGCCTCTTCTCCGCCGCCCGCCTGCACGCCAGCCTGCCTCCGCCCACCTGCCTGCTGTCTTCGATGGAGGTGCACTTGCCGGGAGGCACCGTGCACCTCCAAACCCACTCCCGGCCGCCCGCCCGCTCCCTTATGTAAGTAGATGTGCGGGTCGGCCGGGGTGGGTCCAATGCTAATAATGGGCTTTTTGGTTTGGATGCCAATCCCGGGATCCCGGGAATCCCGGGATTGAGCATTTTTCAATCCCGGATCCCGGGATTGAAAAAATGCCCCGGGATTGGCATCCCTAACTACAACGTATCAATCCATAACTGTCTCCGTAATTAATGATTTAGAATTGTTTAAAAATGATATTGTCTATTAATATGATTTTATTGTAATGAGACTTAACAGATAAATAGTATCTACAGTATATAAAATTAATATGAAATATTGCATAGACTATAAATATCTATTTGACTTTAAATCTACCAATTTACATGTTGAACCTAAATTGGTAGATTTAAAGTCAAATAGATATTTATAGTCTATGCAATATTTCATATTAATTTTATATACTGTAGATACTATTTATCTGTTAAGTCTCATTACAATAAAATCATATTAATAGACAATATCATTTTTAAACAATTCTAAATCATTAATTACGGAGACAGTTATGGATTGATACGTTGTAGTTAGGGATGCCAATCCCGGGGCATTTTTTCAATCCCGGGATCCGGGATTGAAAAATGCTCAATCCCGGGATTCCCGGGATCCCGGGATTGGCATCCAAACCAAAAAGCCCATTATTAGCATTGGACCCACCCCGGCCGACCCGCACATCTACTTACATAAGGGAGCGGGCGGGCGGCCGGGAGTGGGTTTGGAGGTGCACGGTGCCTCCCGGCAAGTGCACCTCCATCGAAGACAGCAGGCAGGTGGGCGGAGGCAGGCTGGCGTGCAGGCGGGCGGCGGAGAAGAGGCGGGCAGGCGGAGGCAGGCCGGCGGGTAGGCGGGCGGTCACTGGTGACGTGTGGCCTGCGCAGCGTGACCTCTACTGTCACACTACGCAGGCCGCAAACCTGGTCAGCTTACGGGAACAGCCGGGCAGCGTCTGCGCATGCGCAGTCTAATCCCGAAATCCCGGGATTGGATTCTCCAATACCGGGATTGAAATCCCGGACTTTTTTAGGCCAAATCCCGGGATCCCGCCGATCCCGATCCCGAGATTGGCCACACTAGTTGTAGTATTATCTATCGCGACAACAACAGACGTGGATTTTTTGGGCTGGTACAATCACTAGAAAATGGCAGCAAATTAAAGTTTAAGCACTCTAGTGGTTTTACTCGACATCGTTGCAGACAGAGAGTAGGGGCCCAGTTGGCGTAGGATGCACATATGCCTCCTCAACACAACTTCTGTTATCTCAGACAATATAGAGACAAAGGGGGTGGTGTGAAAAAATAATAGCGCTCAGTGTTTAACCACAGTGCAATAAAAAATGGATATCACCAATTTTGAGCACTTTTGTTCCAGCAGATGGACCTGCAAATACAAAACCCCCTCACACAAATGTGTGTGTAAGGGGTGACAAAGGATTACAAAAATAGTGCAAATTATCCTTTTTAAAAGATATTTAATAAAACAGGTCCACACTTACAATATGTAGACTGATATAAAAGCATAGTAGGTTTCCACAATGGCAAACCAGCAGGGTCCAGATGGAAGTGAGCGGTTCCAAAGGTGAGTTCTAGAGTACCCGTCCGGAACAGGGAACCAGAAGCACCAGGGGGACACCGCACCGAACCAGCCGCTGTTCTCCTCCAGGGGAAGCGTCCACAGCAAAACACTCAACGCGTTTCAGGATTGTCCTTCGTCAGGAGTGTCCAATTTTAATATTATATACTGTAGATACTATTTATCTGTTAAGTCTCATTACAATAAAGTCATATTAATAGACAATATCATTTTTAAACAATTCTAAATCATTAATTATGGAGACAGTTATGGATTGATACGTTGTAGTATTATCTATCGCGACAACAACAGACGTGGATTTTTTGGGCTGGTACAATCACTAGAAAATGGCAGCAAATTAAAGTTTAAGCACTCTAGTGGTTTTACTCTACAGCGTTGCAGACAGAGAGTAGGGGCCCAGTTGGCGTAGGATGCACATATGCCTCCTCAACACAACTTCTGTTATCTAAGACAATATATAACATCAATTAACCAAAAACAATCCAACTTACATTGCTTCAACAATTCCAATTCAACAGTTGTTAAGCTTAGGCCCTTATTCTGGTTTATTCGCAGCGGGCGCTCGTTCACACGGGGACAGATGTTTTGCGTATGCACATGCGCAGCATTTCTGCAAATGTGTATACGCTTTGTATATGCGCATGTGTATATGCCTTGCAAGTGGGGGGTGGAGAGTGGCGTGGGGTGCCAGGCTGGGCCATTAGCATATGTGAACAGCCAGCGTTTCATGGGCGTTCCCATAAAAACGCTGGATATACACATGCTAATGCGTTCGTGATGCTCGTGCAGGGGGCGGACAGCTGACATAACCGGATGTCAGCTGCCCGTCCAATTCCCTGCAACTCTACACACATATGTAAGAGTGGTCTGGACCACCCTTACATATACATGTGCCTTCACCATCATTCGATGGTTGGCAACCATCAAAAGATGGGGGAGGTTCCCACTGGCATGCGAATGGATGTTCATGTAAAACATCAGTCCGCAAGCCTTGCGAACAAATCCTGCTTGTGAATGGGTGGCGCCGGCTAACCATTCGCAAGGTGGGGTTAGGGTGACTCATTTGCGAGTCAAGCAGAATAAGGCCCTTAGTATTTACATTTTAACTGATTGCTTTATGTATATGATAATACATTTGTGTATTTATGGCATCAGTGTATATTATTTTTTTCTTGCACAGGAAGCATAGTTTTCTATAGCATATTCTCTAAAATATTCTACAATATTTTGAGTCTAAAAAAGGCTACATAACAGCATGTTATTAGGTTATTTATATAAAAGTTTATTTGGTAAATCTATAAAGTACAAGAGTTTACGATCGCAGACCGTAAATGCCAGGATGCACCTGAGATCTGGACATGAGTCCCCCCAGGAGCGAAACGGCATTTGTGGTCTCAAAGCACTTATTGCAGGGTCGCTGATGTCAGTCAGGGGCGGGGCAGAGCGCTGACGTGTCATCTGGGGGAAGGGGAGGAAGTAGCGCATGGTGCTGACTATCTCCAAGCGCAGCCTCCTCCTCCATAGTGTGAATGGGACCTGGATTGCTACCGTGTTCAACCCTGGTCATGACCAAGGTTTGAATACAGGATTGCTCAACCTGGGAAACATGGCTGTGGCACTTTCAGACCACAGATCAACCTGAATTAACATGGCAATAACCTGGGCTGATTTGGAGGTCTAAAAGGGGTATGGCTGAGTTGTAACCACTTTCTCAATAACATTTCCTAGAAAAGGAAGACTTGATCTGTAGTTGGTCACGTAGTCAGGATCTATGTTAAGTTTTTAAAGAAAAAGGTGCCCATAATCTAAAATTTTTCTTCAGATCTGGCTGGTTGGAACAGAAACATGGCTATGGATGAGTGACAGTTTGTCAGTTTTCCAGCATTTCCAAGCAAATGGTCACCTGTCATTTGCTCTCATCCATAACCATGATTTGGTTCCAACCAGCCAGATCTGAAGATAAATCTGCGTGTGTATGGCCACCTCATGAGCTAACAATTGCTTCCTTTAGTGGTCCAGAAAATGTCTATCTGCAAAAAGCATTTAATTATTTTTGGAAATACCAAAGGCAATTATGCCCATATACCCTTTTAGAAGCTTGGTTGAGGCAGCCTCCAGATCTCGGGTAGTGCGACACAAAATTATTTTATACATTTCAATGTCATCATGTTAGATGTCATTTTACCATTGTCAAAATCATCACAGTCAGCATTCTGGTATTGACATCATGGGGAAAGCATCTCATAGGTAAAGGACACCTATGCCCTCTCTGCTTGTTCACTGTCTTGATAAGTCAAATGTCTGATGTGGATGAAGAAGGGAAGCTCCGGGGACCTAATAGGAGACTGGGACATCCCCACCAGCAGCCGCACCCGATCCCCAGCCAAATTGTGAGTCACACTGCACAGCGAACTGCGATGCGGGACGCCGCTAGCAGTTCATCCACATCAGACATTTGACTTATCAAG
The DNA here is from genome assembly GCF_055691185.1 of Crinia signifera. NCBI lineage: Eukaryota > Metazoa > Chordata > Amphibia > Anura > Myobatrachidae > Crinia > Crinia signifera. Next base: position 11,780,922 of record NC_139225.1, on the reverse strand, counting down.
ACAGTGAACAAGCAGAGAGGGCATAGGTGTCCTTTACCTATGAGATTGTAAGGGGGTTCAGTACGAATCGCCCGAAGCCCATAAGGCACCTCCCTGCTAATCACACTACCTCCACCCCATCACCCAGACTCCATTACTTACACAAATCACCAAGAGAGACCGTAGGTCCTAGTTCAGGACCTACGGGAGCCAAAGAAGTCTAGTATAGACTATCTTAAAACCCGTTTGGGAACCTCAATTGGTGACACTTGTTAAAGGAATTCCCCACTCTGGGGACCCCCTACAGGTGTAATTAAAACAACATTTAATACCTACATAGGTACCCATTTACCCCTAGGGTAATTAAGGCTCCCAATCCCAATATCCCCATAACACCAGAGTCTGGTGCAGAAGCAACACTTGCATTTTTCTTGCATTTTTCTTTCATTTATTAAATAAACCTACATTCATTTTTACCTATCCACTTCACAATATTTCATTCTTTTCACATTAACACAACCCAGAGCATCAACACAAACAGGATAGCGCTGTCTCACCCCAAAATATTCTTCATTTCAACTAAAAAGGGACTGGGATACCCTTAATGGGACCAGCAGCACCTGTAACTAGTTTAGCATAACATACAAGCTGAGCGCAGTTGTGTAAATTTTCTCCATAGCAGTTTCCCAAATAGTAGATGCTTGATACCCCTACGCATTTCATTTTGACGACTTCATCAGGGGGAAATAACTTATTAGGCTCAATGATATCCTTTCACTAGGTTCTTCATCGGGGACTGTCTATAGAGACAGTCAAAAAGTCTACTCCAAAAGATTGTCATAAAGTAGGTCGATAGGGTCAAAAACTCAACATTGGAAATGTCGACATGGTCAAAATGTCAAAAATTAAAAATGTGGACAAATGACAACGTAGACATTTTCAATTTTTTTTGGTGTCCATGTAGACAGTGTTGACATGGACCCCTAATTAGTGTCATGCCTTTTTAATGTCTTTTTAATGTCGATATTTTGACCCTGTCCTCCTATTACATGTTGACCTTTTGGGGTGGACCTATTGTCTCTGTCTATTTAAACACTGTAGATCTATCAACCGGAACAAATGGGAGAGATGGGGTTTGCATGCATAAGACAAGTACATTCCTATTACTGTGACAATAATGATACGGTAGTCATCAACTTGTGATTGGCTGATGGCAGATTGTCCTCTCCATCAGATAATACTTATCATATTACTGTTGTGACTACACTGAATTAAGTTACAGCTGCCTATTTCCATGTATTAATTGTAATTTATATGAGGACAAATGTAATGAGGAATATTCATATTTAATTCTTAAAGAGGAAAACAACAGATGTTTGCATTTGATTTACCTTGTTAAAAAAAATGTGAACAGTATTTGCATGTAATTACCTTTTATTCTGAAATGTTACTATACCATTTAATGACAACTAGACACTATTCTTGTGTGTATGACACTTCATTACATTATTATTATTACATTAGTAAATTGTGGAGACATATGGTAATACGACTTTAGAATTTATTATAGAGCCACAGCTCGACGCTAGGCTGGAGCTTATGAAGTATACACGATTCTAAATGTAGAAGATATGTCTGGTCAGGGCCGCCGACAGAGGGGTGGCTGTGGGGTCTGGAGTCCCGGGCCCCGGCAGACATACCCCTGCACACAGCACAGGCAGTGGATGCAGCAGCCCTGCCAGTGCCTGGGATCACAGGGAGGAGACCCGGCTTGGGGACAGGGATGTGGAGGAGCCCTGCGCCCGCAGCGCAGATCAGAGGAGGAGGCCTGACATGGGATTACAGGGAGAAGACTTGTGGACTCCCGGCAGGGGATTAAGGGGAGATAACGCGGGGACCGGAAGGAGGACTCCTGGCAAGGGAATCGCAGGGAGATGAGGCGGGGACCAGAAGGAGGACTCCTGGCAGGGGATCGCGGGGAGATGACTCGGGACCGGAAGGAAGCCTCCCAGCAGAGGATCGCGGGATGTAGACCTGTCTCGGGAGGAGGAGGAGGCCAGTGTGTACGCTATGATTTATACTGTGTAGTGTGTGTGTATACGAATGTATGCTGTGTATGTTTTGTATGTAGCTATGCAGTGTGTTTTGAGTGGGGGGTGAGGGTGGGGTGGGGGGGCCTGGGGCTCGGACTAGAAATCAGTCCCGGGCCCCACAATTTCTAGTGGCAGCCCTGTGTCTGGTACAAATGATATTTTACAGCAAGAAACTTCAAGACATGCATCCAACTGCCCATACTGTAAACTGTATACTGTTACTGAAGTTACTCAAGAACCTTTGGAATATCGTAAAAAACATTAGTCTAAAAGAGTGTCAAGAGTCAAAATAAACTTGGATATCAACTCATCCATCATTGTCTTCTTTAAAAGTCCTTTCAATTCTTACTGATATATTCTTACTGATATAACCTTGTGGAGCTTATCATAAAAATGATCTTTCATTAAGTTGACATTTGGGACATTAGCATAATCTTCCTTTCTAAACAGAATTATTTGATATCATGTTATATTCTCCTGTGATTGCGAGAGTGGCAGTGGTGCAGAGGAGGCTCTGGTCAGTGGCAGTGCGGAGGAGGCTATGGTTGGTGACTGTGGCCTGCAGAGCTGCTCTGGCTGTATCCAGTCCACCTTCATTTGAAATCTGCAGCTAATGACAGGCAATAACGTGTGGCCACTTCTGACTTGCTACTTGAAATAACGGACGGCAGGATTTTTCAGTCAGTGCTCAAAGTTCCAGTATGCCATACTGAGGTATGCTGTCCCACTTCAAGCACTGCATATACAGATGGAGAGCCTCTCAGCCAGTGCCAGGGCTCACCAGATTGCCCCGGCTGGCGAGATGGTGCTCCATCTGACTAGGACACACGCACATCCCAGTTACTGGGTGGCGGGAGATGCAAAGCCTGCCGGTCTCTGGTTCAGGGAGACGGGCAAGGTTAGGGGGGAGCCGTGAGGTGGGGGCAATGGTCGAGGACCGGCAGCGGGGACCAGCGGGGAGCTCCATTGGAAGGGGACGCGCACGCATCTCGTGCGCTTGCATCCCCTTCTGACAGCTGGTGGTTGGCGATCCGGCCACTAGACCGCCACGAGATGAAGCACGCTTCATCTGTATGGTATTAATGCTGCCTCACAACTGCTACCAGGTACAAATGAGTATACACTAACTGAGTGTTGCAATATTTATTTTCTACATTAATTATGGTGGCATGTAGGGCACATACTGTATGTATTTTGAGGCATTGTAAAGCTGTGAACACACGCTTCGATTTTACACTGTTTTCTATTCGAATTTGCTTATAGAAGCTAAATGGAATTGAAACCTAATCGAAATCGAATGGTTTTTAGGACACTTTCAACTGGCATTAGATTCGATGCCCGCTCGCGTTTTCTCTATATCGAAAAATAAAATAGACTGGGCAGGCAAGGAAATATTGAATTTGATACAGTAAATCGAATGTGTACACTGCACCTTGAATGTAAATTAAATTTAATATCGAAATCGAATCAAATGCAAAAGTGCAGATCGAATGTGAAAACAAAAATCAAAGGCAAAATCGAAAGATGGTGGAGAGGGGAAATCGAAATCGAATTTATAGTAAAAGCAAATCGATGCGTCTGTACCCACCTTTAATGTCAATGTTTAATTTTTAATCATTTGACTGGATCAGAAATGTTTTGTTTATGATTAAATTAGATCTATTCAAAACATTTCTATCGATAGTACACACTGGCGGCAGTTAATTTACATTTCCTAGGCAACTGCCCCCATGTGCAGCTGCCAGTTGGGGGTCCTGCAGTGATTATCAGACATTAAAGGAGGTTGCAGGAAAGCAGCTACTAGAAGAATATCTTCCAGTGACTGTCCACTCTGTGTATCTAGCTGATCACATAGGCCTTTATTCTGGTTCACTCACACAGGCAAATTCCCAAATGGACTGCAGGTGGGGCAGATGTAACATGTGCAAAAAAAATTAGATTTGGGTGAGTTGTTTTGTTTCTGTGCAGGGAAAATACTGACTGCTTTATTTTTACACTGCAATATAGATCTCACTTTGAAGTAAATCCCCACCCAAATCGATTCTCTCTGCACAAGTAACATCTGCCCCACCTGCTGTGCACATGGTTTTGTCCATTTGAGAAGGAATTTGCCTTTGCGAGTGAATCAGAATAACCCCCATAGTTTGCGATCATCTTCCTCGACAGATGAGTGGGGGAAGATGGATCTGGATTAAAAATATTCTCAAACAAAACCTGTGCATCCCTAATTCAGGGATGCAGCATACCAAATATTTAATTTTTTAGACTTAGGTCTCCGGAATATTTGTATCCCAGAAAAAATGCCTGCATTGCATACCTGCCTACTTTTGAAAACTCCTCTCCGTGAGAAGCCCGGAGAGGAGTGAAAGGCGGCTGGACGAGCCTCCATTTTGGTGGCGGGGTGAGGCTGATGTCACTAAGCCCCGCCCCCACGACTGGCAGCCACATTGATTTGCGGGTCTGTGGATGGGGGGAGGGGCTAAATGATGCGAAATGACGCTATTTGCGTCATTTAGCACCTCCCGCGGACCCGCAAAATTTAACCGCGGGGAATTGGGGAGCAGGGACTGTGGCCACAATTCGGGAGACTTGCCCACCTTCCCGGGGGGCCGAGAGGGTGACTCAATTTGCGGGTCCCTCCCGGCCATTCCGGGAGGGTAGGCAAGTATGCTGCATTGGTAAGGTAAAGGGAGATTAGCTGATTTCTGTGCAAGATGACTTATTACTGCACAAACAGAACAGAAGAGGTTAAAGATTTCCTTCAGTTAAATAATATCATCGTAACTCACTTGACCCAATTTATGCCAAATTACAGACAAATATAAACGTATGTCTGAGTACTGTATTGCTGTTGGGTTTTTTCTTCCCCTTACTAGTCCCACGCTTAACTGCTTTACTTCTGATTTCATCAGCAAGAGAGAAAAAAACTGCAATTGTAATTATATTTCAGAGCAAACAGAAATCTGCCTCTTTTCAAACAAGTTCGGACATGTCCAGGCACGTTGCTTCCAGCTAAACACAGACTTTTTCATCACCTCTTCGTTTTATGAGCTGGTTACCAAAAGTCAATTTCTAAACATTCTTTTTCTACAATCATTTGGAGCCTTAAAAGTACAAAATATCTTCGACTTCAGTGGGAAAAGAAGACTTTTTTTTTTTCATTTTTAAAATCAATTTTGTCATCTTTTTCATCTTTGTCATCTCTATTGGCGTTTTTTTTCTCAATCCTGGGATTCGAGATTACAAAATTCTCAATCGGCCTCCCTAATAATTAAAAATGTGCTGCCGGGTGCAGGGCAAGCGGGAGTGGCAGTGCAGGTGTGCAGCGGTACTACCGGGATGCTACGCAGCATAATGACCTCTGACCACGTCTCGCTGCGCAGAGCTGCACAGCCGAATACGGGAGCAGCTGAGCAGGTGTTCAGACACTGCCCAACATTAGACTGCGGGCAAATCCCGATCCTGGGATTGGCCACCCTAGTACGCACTACACGATTTGCGTTAATGATATGCACAATAACGTTATCATTAACTATATCAACTTGTATATTGTTCAATGTTCGAACAGATCATTAACAATAACCCCCATATATATACATATATATATATATATCATCAGTGACTGCATGTTTGGCAGGGGGCCTGGTGACATCACTTAACAAAATCATTAACAATATCATTCAGATGTATTAAGCCTTAATGAGATAAATTCAAGAGTGAAAGAGAGAGATAAACGACCAGCCAATCAGCTCCTTACTGACTTTTTTCAAACACAGCCTGTAATATGGCAGTTAGCAGGTGATTGGCTGGAAGTTTATCTCTCTATATCACCCTTGCATTTATCTCTTGTTAAAGCTTAATACATCTGCTCCAGTGTTTGAAGCACATATCAGTCTGCAATGCTGTGCCACATTTTGTGTTGTGTGGTCCGCGTTTTCGGTCCGCCATCTAGTGTTTGTAGCGGCTTTTAAATTTATATATGAGGTTTTACCTATTAGAGTCTCCTTTTTCTCTGACCAACGCTTTAGGTTTGTAGCTTGGCACATGCTGACTTTTAACATGATTCAATTGGTGGAATATGATGTTTAGAGATAGTGTGGGATAACAGGAGGTGGTGACATCACTTCCTGTGTACAGGTATATAACCTGATCCGGTGAGGCAGTACAGTTGTATCCTCTCTGGAGGATGGATGCCAGGTTGCTTATCTGATACATGTTTTATCATGGCTGTATAATTCCTGATGATGCTCTGGTAAAGACGTAAACGTCAAGTTAAGTAAGATGGTATGTCTTCTCTGATGTAAATAAATTGACTTTTTGAAACCTTGACCCTGGTGAGTGCCCATTCTACCCATGATATATATATATATAGTTCATTATGGAGAGTGTTGAGTCCCTGTATTTGTATTTATTAGAGCATGTGGTCACAGGCCACTTCACCCCAACCTGGGAATGGCAAGTGCTGTGGTACTCTGTATGTGCCCTCAACTGAGCAGTGTGTAGGTCTCAAAACAAGACACGGCACTGGGAGGCTTCGTATAACAAATATATTGAAAAGCAAAAACAATCACATAGTCCGACGTTTCGGGGTACAATTACCCCTTTTTCAAGGTGTGAGAACAAAATATACAAGTACAAACTAACCTTATATCCCTGAGGTATGAGAAGAGAATCCCATCACCGCCAATCGTGCTGCCCTGTATCGTGGGCGGGAGCCGCCACTGCCACTTCTGGCCCGGTCCCACTGATGACGCTGCAGAGTCTCCTTCGTCTGCGTCGCTGTGTTGCCTAGGCAACCTGCTGTCATAGCGTATGCCGGCTGCTGGATCCCCGCACGGCTGCACGATTAATCACCCTGTGCAGAATACAAAAAAATAAACATAATGTCACTGTGAATAAAATATTACAACACACAAGAAAACAAAATGGTACACATGTACATTGCATATGCGAATAGGATTCTGATCAAGCCCATAATATCAAGGGGAAGCGAATATTATAAATCATCTGGGTAAATAATGGAGTGTAGATGGATCAATTCACTCTGTGATGTATATGACACAGTCCTGTAATAAGGGATGTAGTCCTGTTTTAACTAAACGGTTCTGTCAAAACCTCAAATATTGCTTTGGGTATATATCAAATTATTTTGTATAATTTCATATATATATATATATACTACCCAATGCTAGGACTATAAAAAATAGGTGTATATTGTGTCTTAAAATCGATACATAACAAGTTAAAAACTACTGGTGCACTATAAGACACTCACAAGAGTGTTATAAATGGCCTTTCTGATACAGAAAATAATGCCTGGTGAGAAAATGTGATATTTTTTAAGAACACCAATAAATTGCCTATGTATTAATGAGTATTAGAAATCCCTCATAGGGGTCACTCCTGTATGTATTTTAAAATACCCCCCCATGCAAATTTTTCATTAAGTCCAGATGGATTAATGGTTTTTAACTCAAAAATCCATCGGGTTTCAAACTGTAACAGCTTGCCTGCTCTGTCTTCCCCTCGGATATTAACGTGTACATGGTCAATAATTTGATGTTTTAAATCATTGATAGAATGTCCCTTTTCTACAAAATGCCTCGCAACTGGTTGCTCCGAAACTTTGCCTTTCCTCTTGTCATGAATAGCTGTATTGATGGCTGAACGGTGTAATGCCATTCTTTCACGGAATGTTCTGACTGTCTTACCTACATATTGAAGTAGGATCGGGCAGGTGATAACATACACAACGTATGTCGACGTGCATGTAACCACATGTCTAATCCGAAACGTCTTCTCTCCTGATTTGTCCTTGAAGGTTGGTCCTATGATCATATGTGAACACGTGGTGCACAGTGGCGTAACTATGCCTCCGCAGCCCCCGCCGTGGCGGGGAGGCGCAGAGTAACTATGGGCGCCGGGGGGGCTGCGGTGCTATAGTTACCCGCTGCGCTGCTGCCCGGCCGCATCTGCGGTCACTGTCCCGTCACTCGCTCCAGGCGCCGGCTCCTGCTGATAATGAAAAGTGACACTTAGAAAATGGCTGCCCCCATATTGCAGACAGCTTTGGCAGCCATTTTCTAAGAGTCACTTTTCATTATCAGCAGGAGCCGGCGCCGGGACACTGGACGCTACAGTGACCGCAGATGCGGCTCTGTCAGGTATGGGCATGGGGAGGGGCGCAGAGGGGAGGGAGAGAGAGAGGGGGGCATAGAAAAAGTTTGGCGGGGGGCGCAAAATATATAGTTACGCCACTGGTGGTGCAGCAAAGGCAGCTGTAGCACCTGGACTCTTCTTTAAAAAATTGCCTCTTTGGGTGTCGTTGGTATGTTGTCCATAATTAGTGATGTCCGTGTGGACAACCATGTCCTTAATATTGCTGCTCCTCATGTGACACATGATAGGTCTCGTTGTTTTGAATGTTGGCAGCGCCAGATCACGGGAAACTAATGGCCACAAAGCTCTGGAGGCCCTGGGTAGCACTGGACTAGCTGTGGTATATTTGCATGTCCATGGTATTGTTCCCTCTTTGTTTCTTGTTTTGGGAATAATCAAGTTTTCCCTGGGCATTTCCAGAACTTCTTTCTTGACTCTGTTTAGGAGTTTACGATCATAGCCCCTTTCTTCAAATTTTTGTTGAACTTTATTCATTTCAGCTTCCAGTGTGGCCTTATCACTGGTGATCCTGGCCACCCTCATAAATTGAGATTTAGGGAGACCTTCCTTCAAAGCTTTAGGGTGATGGCTGCTAGCAGTCAAGAGAGTATTCTTATCAGTGGGTTTATAATATGCGGAGGTCTGTAGATGATTCCCCACCTTAGTGACCAATACGTCCTAATAGTGTAAGTTTAGCTCACTGATATTATACTGTAAGTGATTTTTATAGGGGAACCCTCAAATTGACTCTGTGCAGAAGCTCTATAAGCATATCCATCTCACCCGGCCATATGATGCAAATATTATCAATAAAAACGTGTATACAGTCTTATGTGCTTAGTTATCTCTCTATCTTGGAAGAACATGGCTTCTTCTGCTGCCAGCATAACAATGTTGGCAAAGAAGGGGGATACACTGCTCCCCATAGCACATCCGCTGACTTGGCAGTAGAAATAGCCATCAAACAGGAAAAAATTATGTTTAAGTGCCAGTTCCAGCAATCAGACAAAAAGATCTACTGTATATTGCACCCCTCAAACTGTTCGAGTGCCGGACAGTTTCCTGACAGTCGGGATTCCGACAGTCATTACCCCGACATCGGGATCCCGAATGTTAAAACCCCGACACTTGTGGCCCCAACGGCCACCGGCTATTCTACCTCGTGGGGGTCCACGAGGGAGAATAGAATAGGTGGTGAGCATAGAGAGCCACCGTGCCCACAGCGTGGCGAGCACAGCGAGCCCGCAAGGGGCTTCACTGCGCTTGCCCCGCTGTCTGAGTCCGGCCAGTCAGGATCGCAATGTAGGGACAATGACTGTCGGGATCCCAACTGTCGGGACCATATACCACGCCCAATTGTTCCTGCACCAAGAAATCCTTAATGGCCTTAAGCCCTGTTTCATGTGGGATGCTGGTGTATAGACTATTGATGTCTATAGTACATAATACTGTATTAGAAGGCAGCACTCCCACTTCTTTTAATTTGCATAGGAATTCAGTTGTGTCCTTGACAAGCCAGTGCTTGAGTACCAGTGGCTGTAACATGTGGTCCAGGAAGATCGATACGGGATGGAAGATAGAGTCCCTAGCCGAGATGATGGGGCGGCCCGGCGGGGCCACCACAATTTTGTGTATCTTCGGGACCGTAAAAAATATGGGAGCCAAAGGGTGTTCTTGCTTCAAGGCATCCATAACTTTTTAGAGATATAGCCTTTCATCATGGCTTCCTCTAAAACCTCATCCAGCTCCTTCTTGTATCTGGATGTTGGATCCAACAATAATTCATAGACATTGGGGTCTTGCAGTTGATTCAAGGCCTCTTATTTACAATAAACAAAGCGCTATAGTGTGTTGCAATACCAATACAAATAAAATAGTTAAAAAATATGAAAAAAAAAAAAATATATATATATATATATAAAATATATATAAAGGGGGGTGTGGCCTAGCCAAACGAGGAGCAGGACGTGCTTTATTAGAGCTCCTGCATCTGTGGCAAATAAAAAAGTGTTTTAGGCGGTCACAGTGCCAACCTTACCTTAGAGGCAGAACTGATACCCCGTGCCTACCCTCCGAATTGGGATCAGAGGCGCTGCGGAGCCGGGGGGAGGGAGAAATCCCACCCTGCAGGTTGCGGCCCTCTCCCTACCAGAAGCCGCAGCCTGGAGTAGCTGTCCGTATCCGGCGGCGGAGCTCCATGCACAGATCGCGGCCTTATATGGGTCCCGGAGCATCCAGCTGAACTCCCCTCGCTGCTGGAGGTGGGAGGTGAGTGCCCCAGCCTCTCCCTGCCGCTGCTGCCCTGCCCGGGTGGCCCTGGAGCCAGATTGGGAAGGAGGAAGCCGAGTGTCTCCCTCTGGCTCCGGCTGCGGCTGCCATCTTGGATTTGAATTCTACCTTGCGCCCGGCTCTCCCTGTCTGCGATCGCAGCGCATCAGGTACTGTGGCTCTGCCCCACCACTGCCCCTCACCCTTCAATAGTCTGGAGGAGCCTGTTCCCTACAGTGCCTCCACATATCTAAAATAAAAGTGGACACAGATCCTGTACACTGCACAGCCCCACTCTGCTGCTACTGCCTGCCAGCATCTTACCCATCCCTGCCTCCTGAGAGACTTGATATTGCTGGCAGTGCCTTTGAACATCTGCTTGTAATGTTTCTCTGCTGCAGCACTACAAGGTGCTCTGTACCACAGAGGGGCGCTGTATAACAGTGAGGGGATCCCCTGAGCCTGCTGATTATATTGGGCTGCTGTGACCCATTCACACCTGTGCGGGGTACACTTGATTAGGTGCCTACGTATAGGAAGGACACTGGTGTCGAGCTTGTGATGTATATTTGGATGCCCTGAAGGGCTCCCCTGTTTCTCCCCTGCAACCGTTATTGCTTTGATGTTGTATAACTAACTGGGACGACTTCTGCTTCATTATTGGCCCTCACATGCTGATTTATCACTTGTGGTCTTGGTGATTTCCTCCCTGTAAAGATGCCCGGGAAGAGAGGTAGAGCTTCGAAATCAGTCTCACAGGTGGCATTTTTTAAACCTTTCCCTCAACGATCCACGACTCAGTCAACCACTAAACCAAATATGAGCTCGGACCCTTCCCTCCCCCAGACCCCTAGGGAACTGACATCTCCCCTGATTTCTGACTCCGCTAACCAGCGGGAGCCAGAGGACTCTGACGCTTTGACAGTAGGTACCCTCAAACAACTGCTGACTCAGTTCAAGGTTGAGATGACTACAGACATCCGATTGGCAATCCAATCATGCCAGCGTTCTATAGATGATCTGGGATAGCGCACGGATCATCTGGAGTGTAAAATGGGTGAGGTGGTAGGGTCGCACAATGTTCTGGTTGCCTCCCATGCTGCTCTAGAGGACGAAGTGGCTACCCTGCGTGACAAAATAGCAGATATGAAGGATAGGTCCCGACGGAACAACCTCAAGCTGAAAGGCGTTCCCAAAACTGTATTGAACAGCAGTGTGAATGACTTTGCTATTGACGTCTTCAAGAAACTCATCCCATCGGCCTCCTCCTCAGATTTACTGCTGGACCATATTCATAGGCTTCCTAAAGCCAGAAATGCCCCTGAGGGTGCCCCGAGAGACGTCTTGATGAGGGTGCACTTCTTCCATATCAAGGAGTCTTTACTTAAAGCTGCTAGACCAGGCCTTGACTCAGCAGAGGCATTGGGCTCCCTACAACTGTTTGGTGACCTTTCCCAGGCTACCCTGATTAAGAGACGTTCTCTTCACCCCATAACCTTGGTTCTCCGAAAGACGAACATTATGTACCGATGGGGGTTTCGCACCAAGCTCCTTATATCCCGTGAGGGTTCTACAATATCCATTGCGAACGTTGAAGATGGCCTAAAACTCCTCACTAAATGGAACCTGCCGGGTGACACCTCCGGGTCAACCCCAGATAGTCGGCTTCAGCAGGACTGGTCGACTTCAAAAAGGAATTATTTGTTGTTTACATTAGGTTTCCACATTGATTTGGTAGTTTTAAGCTTTACTGTATCTATGTTATCTGTACATTCGTCCTATGTTTCTTTCACCCCAAGGAGCTCAGTATGAGTCTGCTACGTTCTGGAGCCTCCTGACCTCGCTCTATGTTTTGTTTGACTGATAATTAGTTCTCTATGTAACTTTTGGAGAGGGCAGCTTTATATTTGTACTCCCTATTTAAGTAGCTCTTTTTGTATATTTTGTTTACTCTCCTTGGTCGGTTGCGGGGCGGATGGCCACTATCCCCCCTTATATGAGTAAGGCGTGTCTAGTTTGGCGCCTTACTTCGGCTCTTCTCAGGGTCGCTTGTTTATATATGTTTGTTTGTATCCTTCGTGTGTCTTGTCCCTGCTCCCCCCTTCCTCTAATACATATCTTCATAACTATGCTTCCTTAACGTATGTTGAGATTTCTATCAGCACCACGGCCTTCTTATGGTTAATATTGTCTCTATGAATGCTAAGGGGCTAAACTCCCCGCAGAAGAGGAGAGTAGCTTTAGCCTATTTTCACAAACTGAAAGCGAATATTGTTGCAATCCAGGAGACCCATTTTAGAAAGACAGACCCCCCAAAATTCTCTGACAATAGATTTCCAATCTGTTACTGCGCAAATGGTCCATCTAAGAAGGCTGGGGTAGCGATACTCATCTCTGCTCATTGCCCATTCACCGTTACCTTCCAATTCTCTGACCCTGAGGGAAGGTACCTAGTATTAGTTGGTAGGTTAGACGATAAGGAGGTCACGCTGGTTTCCTGTTATGCCCCCAACTCTAGGCAGATCCCCTTTTGCTCTCACCAGTCCCATGTGTCCCCCCTCCTTTTGTTCCTGTATGTCTTTGTCCTAGTTCTTTATTTTCCCCCATTATATACGGGTTTACAGCGAGTACTGACAGAATTATACTGTGTGACATTTATGTTAGGTAACATTTCGCAGTGTTAAACCTATGTGAAACTACCTGACGAATTGCGAGATGTACATTATTACATGTGCTGTTTGCCTTAATAAAAATTGAATATTAAAAAAATATATATATATATATATATATATAAAAAGCTTTTGCATAATGTTTACGCTCTTTTGAAGATGGATTGCAGAGTACGGGTAAAGAGATCAGTGGGGAGGTACTAGCTATCCCTTACTATTGTGTAGGTCACAGCATCGGCACAGGGCACAAGGTACTCTCCTCCAGCTGCGGCTTTCTCCCAGTCCGTCTCACGGCACTTCCGGTTCGAACCAAAACTGGGAGACATACTCATTAATGCACCATATATAAATTGGCGTAAGCTGGGTCAAATTTGACCCGATGCCAATTTTCAAACAACCTAGTATGCTTAAACCCATCAGTACTAACCCCAGTTTGAAAACTTTTTTTACGTCTAACTGATACCATTGCTACTTCTACTATGGACAAAGGTAGCCTTGAAAGAGTTAATGGCCAATAACACCATGGTCTTTAGACAGGCCTATAAGGAAGGGGCACTAGTGGTCCAAGGCTGGTTGAACTATGCTCGTGAGATTGCATGGCAATTTATAGATACACAGGTATACCAAAGGTTAAGCCATGACCCTGGTCTAGAATTAAATCTGAAGTTGATAAAACCCTTGATTTAGCATCAGCTGCTGGTTGGATTGATGAATATGAATGTGGTTTCCTTAAAGTGGATTTCCCAATCAGCCTCATTCTCTATATGTTCTCTAAAATCCACAAGATCATAATAGATCCCCTAGTTGTCCTATCATCTCAGCTAGGGGATCCGTCTGGCAGCCTCTTGCTCAATATTTGAGCCATTGCCTTCAGCCATATGTTTGTAAAAGCACTAGTTATCTCAAAGAAATTGGAGATTTATTGATGATTCTCAAGGACTTTGGACTGGCTTTGAAAAATTATAGTAAGAAGCTGTTTGGCTGGTGCATTATCTCCGGCCACTTTATGACTTCACCAGTCTTAATAAATATGCCTCATAAAGACTCCAATAGATTTCTCTTTTACTCTAAGGACTTTTAACACATGAATGAAGACGCAGTGGATAGACACAAAAAATCCAGCCAATCAGCTTCTAACTGCCATGTTATAGGATGTGTTAGATAAATGAAAAAAGTTGATTGGCTGGTACTTTCTTTATTTCCACTTTATCTCCATCCAAGCCTTAGCAAATAGACCTCTCAGTCTTCACTAGTAGACAGTGGTCTATGTCTTTTCAAACAGTACATAGAAGGTTAGAGAATACTCTTCAAAGGTGCATATAGAGAGAAAAAACAGTATTTTCGTTGGGTGTTTCTTATGTGGCACCTGTATCAGCCCATGTTGGTGTTTTAGAGATGTTATTTTTTCCAAATAAAGTGTGAATACAAAACTGGCATAAGTGTTCAGACTTAATTGAATGTGGGTTATTATCAAGGCAGATATTGAATGATGGGCATACCCCAACTCACAGTAAAAAAGGAGATTTTCAAGCTCGTCGAGGTTTCTTTACAGTGAGTGTCGATTTTCACACCTCAAGATTGGAATTTCTTTGCACTGTACAACGATGTCCACTCATGGGATTGGATTTCGCCAGTGGGGTAAGTGTTCCCAGTGTAGAGATGGGAAGTAAAAAAATATATAATAAATAAGTATGTGATCCAAAGTAAAAATCAAGAGAAGCCATGATTAGAGGTAAGTCAGTGAACACGACAATTCACAGCGTACCTCACTCACCGCATAAACACAAGTGTATCACACACCAAGGTTTCTTTTTTGAAATAAGTGAAGCAATGATGTGTTGTGTGTATGCCCCATTCAGATTGATGTGTTGACACTGCTACGATGAGTATGAAGGCCAATGACATTGAACACAGCTGCTCTTGCCGGAGAAGAAGATGGTCAGTGAATGGCATTGTACTATATGGTGAATGCTACAAGCAATGTTGATATTGATTCCAATAGCTGTTTGCCAGAATGAGTGTGTGCAGAGGTCCATTCACTTACAATATTTTTGGACTATCATCATTGTAATACTTTTTAGGAATACTCATTCAATCCCTTATATTGCTACATGTGTATACAATCCTTAAATGTTTCACTTTCAAGAAATTATTTTCTAACATATTTTCATGTAAATCTGAACAAAAACTTATTTACTGGCCTACTGTTACTAACTGTTACTAACTACACAACATGGCAGGGCCCAAAACATCTCACCTGGTAGAATGTATTACAAAAAGAATAACGGAATGAATACAATGGGAATGTAGTGGGTTAAACATGTGACTCAGCATCCAATAAGGAGGCTGCGTTTGGCAAGTTTGCTGGGGATATGAGTTGCAGGAGAGGGAGGAAACATCCTCTTTCTCCTGAGTTTTCCACCCTCCCTCCCCTTATTTGTTTGATGTAGGGTGGGTGCTTAATTGCGTTGGCTGTTTGCCGGGAAAGAACGGCAGGTACATTGATTTAGGTCTTCATTAAATGATGAGTCAGTTTATATAGTTGTATTTCGGTGCGTTAACCTTCGTTGACTATAGGCCTTTGCTGTATCATCCTCTAGGGGAAAGCGACACCACCTGGACGGGTGGGCAGTCAATGTAGAAGGCTGACCGGATACCGCTTGTTGTTTGGGTAATGTTGACTGAGTAGGTGAAGCTTAAATAATTAGCTGTTCTTTCTTGACCACCATTAATTAATTAATCATAATCAAATTAATTAGCTTAAAGTGCTTTAATAATAAATACTGCTAACACTTTCTGCCAAACCTAAGTCTCCGAGTCTTTATTTCAGGTTTAGATAAGTAAGTGGTGAACTGCATTCATACACAAGGTCACACATCAGACGCTAGGATGTTTAATAATAGGATGAAATCCCTATTAAATAATGATATACAGTTTAATACAGATTTGTCTGTTATCTGCATTTGGTCTATGAAAATATTCTATAAAATTAGTATATGTCATTATAGTGAGATGTTATATGATCTCCGCACTAAATCTGTAGTATCAATTAGCTATTGTATGTGAATATTCACTATTTAATCGCTCCTAAGCCATTTCGTTTACCCTGAATACTTTGGGATAATTACTAATGACTTATTATATGCCTTTTCCATTGAGCAGAATTTGTAAGCTCATTTGAACGAGGCACTCATTGCTGGTTTTCATATTATAATCTGCTAGCACTTACTAGTGTGAAGTGTCTTATCTTTATGATCATTTGTAAATTGTTTTATGAATAACTCAAAAATAATCAACCGTCAACACATTACAGCTATGAATAATTAGCAATAAAAATATCAATACTGAAATAAACACTTGATTTTTTTTTTTTTTACTTCCTTGCCAGCAATAAGCTCCTGTGTTCCATTTTTCCAAAACAGTTTCTTAATGCCTGCCCCGTATTGCATTCCACAGAAACACATATAGTTGTTGGTGGAGAGTTTGGACCCTGCTACAAACATCCACTCTTTTGATTAGAATTGCTGGCTACTCTGGCAGTGAGAGGACGGAATGGGGTTAACTTATAAATAAGGAGCCTCATGATCTATACACTGAGGACTTCACTGGGCCAAAAAATGCAACTAGAATATGGGGAGGGAAAGGCCAACAGAGCATAGGCTTGGACAGCTGCGTATTGGCGGGAGAGTGGTGTCATTTGGGGTGGAGGGAAACTTGTCTTTACTTAGCGCTTTTTTGCAAAAAATTATTCAATCACTAATAGTGTACCCTTTCTGGACCCCAAAGATTATGAAGCATCCCAGAGGCACTTTGGCTAGAAAATGTACGGAGAGAAAGAAAAAGAAAACACACTGTCCCAAGTGTGTTGGAGCTTCGCTCTTAATTCAGAGCATATTTTAGTCTTGCATAATAGAGAAAATACAAGAAACAAGAAAATCAGTACAGAACAAAATAAGATCATGATCCACAGAAAATAATTTTTTTTAAAGTTTTGGATATAAACAGGATGTTATATCCGTGACGCTCTGCCCCCAACTTACCTCTGTATCTCTCCTCCTTCTGATATAAATAATTTCATCAAATAAAAAGGGGAAGGTTGAAATATGTGTTTTTATTCAATAATTGTTCTTGGTTCTCATTTTTATTATAATGTATAAAATATACTATTTGGCAACTTGTTGGTTGCGTAAGATTATAATAAGCAATGATGTCACAGAAGATATAAATCATAGAATTTCATATCTAATATAAATCCAGATTCTGTAAATTATTTATAAATATACATTTCAGTTTTTTTTTTAGTTTAAATGGGGAAACAGGGATAGAGAAAAAAACGGGGGAGGTTTGAACTGAGCCTTGTAAAAAAGCAATACTGGTTGAGTATCCCCTATCCATGCATCCCGTATCCGAATTATTCCAAAAACTGTGGTTTTTTGGAACAATTTGAATTTGTTTTTTGTCCCCCCCCAAAACCCTTTTTTAATACTTACCAAGTCCCCCGGCATCCATGGCAGGCCTTCAGCATTCTCTCCTGCGTCTCCAGCAGTCCCAGGAGTGCTTTGACGTCACCGGCGCGCCTGGGAACTCGCGCAAAGCACTCCTGGGACTGCTGGAGACGCCGGTGCTGAAGGCCTGATGTGGACTCCAGGGGACAACATGGACACCGAGGGACCACCGGGCACCACCAGGGGACAGGTAAGTATGCCAATTTTATTTAAAAAAAAACCTTATCCGAAATGCTCGTGGTCCCGAGCATTTCTGATAAGTGATACTCAACCCGTACAATGAAACTTGTGATCACTATATAAAGTATTGAACTAAACTACAGTATCTACTCTATACAAATTACTTTATAGAACTAATAAGACCAAACAGCAGCAACAGGTTAAGGGGCTTAACGATGCAGTCATAATGAAGCCAAGCAGACCATACACATGACATTTTTTAGGGCAGTCATGTAACTAGATTTACTATTTATATATTCAAAATGGTATACGTATACCTGCCATATTGTGTTACTTATTGCCATTTAGAGGCAGTTGAACATTTTGCTCCATTAACGATGTGTTATCACATTGTTGTTATATTTATGAATACAGAAATATAGCAATAGACAATGTAATGTTTTTTCAATATACTGGAGATCAGCTGTAGTTCAGTAATGAATCAGGATTCATCTACACAGTTCTTGGTGGTACTTCTCTTTATTGTGGTCTACTCTACTTTAAGGTCTCTACTATCGACTCCTTCCAGCAAAATTCATAGACATCTTTTTGAGAATGTCTGTGTGAGATTAAGAACCAATAGAATGTTGAATTGAAATTATGCTTGCTACATTGTTCTAAAGAACAATCAATCAAAGGGTTATATTGTGATTCGTCCATGCATTCATACATTTGTGATCGCCTACTGGGAAACGGGCAAGAAGATTATACCACAGTGGAGTCATGATGGGGAGACTGCATATGAGCTGGTAAACCTGTGTACTATAGGCCCAAATACTTAGTCAGGAATGTATGAAGGTAAATGTTGAAAGGGATCTTTAAATGATATAGGGATTATCTCACTGTCCACTGCTGTCCTAAGGTTCCTCAATGAACTCTGCCAGGCTTACCATATTATCCCTTTAAACTAGGATGCTCATGGTTTACACAGGTTTTGTGGCTGATTAAAACCAGTTTAATGCAAACTTGACGTCAACCAGTCACTTAACATGAGTAATTCATCAGTGTAAAAGTTGAAAAGGATAGTGTGATAAATCCAATAATACTGACAGGATTTCAGATTACATTGTAGATTTCTTAATGTCCCTTAGCTCCACCGTTATAGACTTTGGGAACGGTAGCGGAGATCTTCTTGGCCTGAGTCAGTGGGTTTGGGTGTCCAGCAGATTTCTTTTTCTGTTTGATAAAGACAGGTACTGTACAGTCTCAAGGAGTGCAGGTTTTCGTAATTGAATGAGACATTGTAATTTTGGGATTACCATGAGTTTCAGTAACATCCAAGATGAATCGCCAACACAGTAAAAGTAAGTAAAAAATAAAATGTACCCAAAAGTAATAGCGATCGTAAGGCCTACTATCCCCTTAATTTACTATAGATTATTTTGCCAATACATGCATTCAGAACCTGTTTGAAACGTCAACCAGTAGATGGCAGTATTGTGGCAAAGTCAGTATTGACTGCAGCTTTGTAGCTTTAGAGAATTGTTTGACAAGGACAGTTTTGTCTCTATTATTATTTATTACCAATTATTTATATAGCGCACACATATTCCGCAGCGCTTTACAGAGAAGATTTGAAAATTCACATCAGTCCCGGCCCCAGTGGAGCTTACAATCTATATTCCCTACCACATGCAGGGGCGGGCTGGGCCTGGGGGGCAGGGTGCTATGTGCCCCCCAGGCCGCTCTATCAAAGTGTGTTGCGGGCTGCTGCTCCCTGTAGCCCGCGGCTACAGGAACATGGCCGCTTGTTCCTCCTGGTACCTGGCGCCGGCAGTGAGAGACGCTGCGTGGGGAGCATGACGATGACGCCACCCGCGCCCGTCCATGCGTCTGTGCTGAGTGTTCTGTGGAGGACAGTGGGACTGAGGACGACAGGTGGAGGATGGTGCCTCTCAAAACATGGCCACGGCCCGCGGCTACAGGAACATGGCCGCTTGTTCCTTCTGGTGCCTGGCGCCGGCAGTGAGAGACGCTGCATGGGAGCATGACGATAATGCCACCCGCGGCTGCCCATGCGTCTGTGCTGACTGCAGAGTGCTCTGTGGAGGACAGTGGGACTGAGGACGGCAGGTGGAGGACGGGGCATTGCAGGTAATAAAAATAGTAATAGTGTGCATTGTGGTGTTGAGCAGCCTGTGGTGTCCTGTTGCTTATGCGAGGGAGCAGCCTGTGGTGTCCTGTTGTTTACCCAAGGAAGCAGCCTGCGGTGTCCTGTTGTTTACTCGAGGGAGCAGCCTGTGGTGTCCTGTTGTTTATGGGGGGAGCAGCCTGTGGTGTCCAGTTGTTTACGTGGGGGAGCAGACTGTGGTGTCCTGCTGTTTACGCGGGGGAGCATCCTGTTGTGTCCTGTTCTTTATTTATGCAGAAGAGTAGCCTGTGGTGTCTGGAATTGAACTATAGTATAATCAACTGCAGGCCTAATCTTTTTTTTTTTTTATTAATACATATTTTTTAAATGAAAAACCTGCATTTAACAATGTGCTATTACTTATGGGCCAGTGCTCTGGACTTGCTCCCCAGGCTAAAATTTGCCAGCCAGACCCTGACCACATGTACATGCATACACATTCATTTGAGGGTTAATTTTGTTGGGATCCAATTAACCTACCAGTATATTTTTGTACCGTAGAAGGAAACCGGAGTACCCGAAGGAAACCCACGCAAGCACGGAGAGAATATACAAACTCTGCACAGTTAGGGCCATGGTGGGAATCCAACCTATGACCTCAGCGCTGTGAGGCAGTAATGCTACCCTCCATACTGTTACTACAAAAGAGCTAAAGAGTGCACAGCAGCACTTCAAAGCAAATGTAAATCTTTGGTTATGATTGTGTTCTTCATTTAACTGTACAGTTCTTAAGATTATGACTATGGTCTCCACAGAGACAGCAAATTGGTGAGGTCAGGTCACATGGGGCACTGCCTACTGAGGAATTTGAAAGGTTTCGTAGAGGGAGAAATGTACACTTGTTGAGCTCTGAGATTATCCACAAAAGTTGCACACAGTGATTTTCGGTGATTTTGGCAGCATTTTTTTTTATAAACTTTTTTCATTGAAACGTCAGTTGAGCGTATAATTTACAATATTCATAAGCATCGCAGAATCCAGTAGGATGTCAATATAAATTACATCCGTATTCACATATATGTAAATACAACGTAATTTACAAAATTAAGTATTTATAGCAGAGAATCACAGTTTTGTGTACAGGCTGTAAACAACTGTTCATTTACTGTATATATTTTTGAGTAGTTATTTAGACACAAATAAGGTAGCACTGAAAGCTCTCATTATACTGTATAATATGGTAGCATATCAATTATATTGATGTATCAAACAGCTGGCCTCAGATACCAAGGATATTTATTTATTTATTTACAGTGTCTTATATAGCGCAGCAGATTCCGTCACAGTGTCTTATATAGCGCAGCAGATTCTGTTGCGCTTTACAATAGTAGATAGTGATAAAACAAACTGGGTAACAACAGACAAACTTGGAGGTAGGAGGGCCCTGCTGCAAGCTTACAATCTATAGGGACATAGGAGGGAAACACAAGGACAGGCACCAGTAGCATAGCAGTCCCACCAAATTACAAGTCCATAAGGGAAGCTATATAATACATAAGTGCCTCAGAAGGTTATGTGTGTGGTACTTAAATATGATAGGCTTGCCTGAAGTTTTCAGGGAACACTTGAAAGTTTGAGGGCTAGTGGAGAGTCTTATTGTGCATGGAAGGGCATTCCATAGGATGGGAGCAGCCCGATGAAAGTCCTGTAATAGTGAATGGGAGCTGGTTATCCCTGCAGAAGACAGACGCAGATCTTGTGCAGGCGGAGTGGTCGAGATGGGAGATATTTTGTGATAAGTAAAGAGATATATGCTGGTGTAGTATGGTTAATGGCTTTATATGTGTGTGGGAACACTGATGGCGTATGATGGCTATGATGCCTCCTCTAGCATCCTCAAAAACTGTCTGCTGTAAGGGAACGGCCATTTTGTGAGGGACATTTTTCATAAGGAGGCTGGGACGGAGGCTAATAAATCTGCAGGTCCCGACTTCCGGCAACAGCAATTTCGGCGGTAGGCTACAGCGTAACAATAGCCCCGCAGACCCCCGCCGCCCACACTGTGTGGCGCTATTGTTACGTTACTGTCTGATTCAATATCAGCCCCAAAATATTATACAATCCGCACTGGGATTAGTCTCCGTATAGCTGCACAATAAGGGAATTTATTTCCTTTTATGGTACCGTATTTTTAGCTATGTCCTCCGAGTTGATATCAGTTAAATTCTCTGATCACTTATGTTGTCAATCTCTTTGAATGTCATGAAATCTACCTAATGGACTGTAAGTGATCATTTGTGCTTCCTGCATACAGGACTTCCATGCATGGGATATTTCCTTTATGATGGATTGAAGAATAGATTAATATCAGGGTTGTGTTTTCATGAGACTGGAAGAGTGACAACGAGTGAGACTAAAGTATTAACAAAGTCAAGAAGCCTTTTCTCTGTCGATTCAGGCTTTAACTCATCTTCTCAAATGTAATAGGAGGTATCACTGGAGACTTTCTCTGGTGATAACCTGCAGCATTTGTGTCGCTAAAAGAGACCTCTATGGGAATGGTGTAGTCTACCTAACAAGAAGTGACAAGTTATGCTCTGGATGTAGCTGGTTATTACAGGCAATCAGGCCATGTGCAGCTGGAAAGGCTTTCCTTATTACCAGCTGGATAAAACTACTATGTACTTTACTGTAACCATTTGCCGTAACATTAGACGGCCATTAACTACAAGGAAACCCCTTTCTAAAGATTGGTGTTTATCCTAGGGCTTCCAGAAGAGCCCCAGCATAGTAAATTGCATCAGAATGACAGTATGCAGCAGTACATAATCATTATTGTAAAATAGACCCCTAAATCTGTGCTTAGACCATGTTTGTACAGAAGACGAGTTCAGTGTTGGACTGGGGCAGAAAGCCTGACTGCAGCAATGCAATTCTAGGTCGATAAACTGTTTTTCAGCTGCAACTGTTTTATGACCTGCTGAAGTTAGTCTGGATCCTGAAATTATTTGGGGCGGGATTCTCTAAACGAAATATGCGGTAAAACCCTGTTATTGGGGGTTTTACCGCATTTTGATATACAGGAAAACCTGCATGGCGTGTTGACACTGCGGGGGTGGGGATACCCCATAGAAGCCTATTCACTTCTTAGCGCCACCCCGCACGGACCCCCGCCGCCTCACACTGACCCCCCCCCCCCCTCACCTATGTCCGGACCAGTGACCTCCTCCTCCCTGCACTGTAAATCCTCTTCCGGGTGCAGGAAGGAGGAAGAGAGCCCACCGCCAGCAGGGTAAGGGAGGGAGGGGGAGCCGACGGGTCCCGGCCATAACACAAAGGACAGCTCTTAATGCAAGAGCTATCCTTTGCCATAACTGTAGCATATGTTAGGGCATGTGTGATAATTATGTCTGCGGTAGCCGGCGATGTGCGGCGGAGAGGGGCCGCGGATGTTAGAGCATCCCGCCCAGAGTCTGTTTAGTAAAGGGATGGGTACAGGATATGTGAAAAAATTTGCAGACAAATTTCATAAACATCCTTCCATTGCCTCAACTTACCATCTTTACTATGTCATCCCCATATTCCAGGTCATCTCTCTTCTCTCCCCTTAATACCATCCTATGCAATTCTCTCCATTCCAACCCCTCCCTTCTTCCCTCAATTGTCACTTTAGCTTTCATACCTGTCAGCTCATCTGTTTCTTTTTGGCGCCACTCCACCGACAACATTGTACAGATCAGATTTGTCATCTTTCAAACACAACCTGCTACAGGGCACTTAGGAGATGATTGGCTGGTACTTTACCTCTGTCCACTTTATATTCTAGTTCCTCCCGACTGAACCCATGGCATTTATCCACAACCTCGTAAATGCTTTTAAAATGGCCTGGACCTTGTACCCACAGAAGGGCTAGCCTACGATACATTGGGGATCTTTCCCTCACACCCTGGTGGTCTACTCCGACATTGGATACATTTTGTAGTCTAATGGTTTGACTGAGTGCTCTGTGAATATCATCATCAAGATCTGATTCCCTCTTGATTTCCCTTGATTGAACCAACTGAAAGCAGTCTATACTTTCAGATGTGGTAGCGGCTTTGTTTGTAAGGTATTTCCATATGGATGGAGAGTGCCAATGTATATGGATTGATCCATCTGTTGACAGCCCACACTTTCTGTCAAATGGGTATTTCTAGGAGGTAACTACAGAAGGGCCTTTTTACACTTAATGTCTATAGGACATACAATGTGAGGCGCCTGGTGTGACTGAGCCGATCAGAGAGGAGTCACAGGTAATATTTCTGTGAAAATTACCCTGGATGTCCTTGACTTTAATTTACGTTCTAGATCCCTGAAATCATTTTTGAGGACACCCCACCTGCCACTAACTCTGTCATTTGTGCCGACATGCACCACAAATGCTGAGGCTTTCCAAGCCCCACCCTAGAATCTGTCCATCTGGTCTGCGATGTGCCAATACCCAAACACCCAGAAGACAATTTGCTGTATGGTGATCGCAGTCCCGGTAGCAGATTGCCCTGTCTGTTTTATGGAATATAGAATCTGCTACAACCACAATCTGTCTTGTTGTCTTGGATTTACTTGCCCTCACTAAGCCTGATGTGCCAGTTCTCTAGTTGCTAGAGGAGTTGGTCACATCCAGCCCCTCCAGTACTGTAGTAACGTCCTCAGTAGCTTCATCCAGTCTGGGGAATCTACAGGGATTAGTTAAATCAACACTGGCCTGCCTCTTCCTCCCCCTACTACCCCCTCTGACTGTGACCCAGCCAGCTGGCTCATCCACTTCATCTATTGCTAATACCCCCTGATCCTCCAAAGTATCCACTGTGAGGCGAGAGCTTTCTTCTAATTTGGCAATGTCCCTCAGAGTTTGGACGATTTGCTTTAGATCAGATATCTGGGCTTCCAAAGCAGCCATCCCTACGCACTGCACATAGATGTATTAACCCTGAATCTTCTGATCTGAGTGAGATTGCCAAACCGCTCATGGTCGTTTCAGGGTGAAAACATCTAAACCCTATATATTTAGAATTAATCTACCAGAGCTGCTTTATTCTATACAAGCAACTACCCCAAAATCAATGAAAAAGAGATACAATAAGACACAAAGAAGAAGCTACAGATGTAGCTTCTTTCTTCTTGGCCTTTTATAGGATTAATTGAGAAAGACCAGTCACACTGATCCCCTGTTAATCCCCTCGCTGTATTGTTCTCTTTATTGTATTGCAGCTGAGAACAATAGATGAAAGGAAGCATTTTCTGAGCCTAGGTGCAGAAATTTAGTCAAGATGAGCCTGGCTCCAACTGTACAGTACCTGGGCCCCTAGCAAAGAGAAAAGAACAGCAAACAAAAACAGAACAGAAACAGCAGGGGCTGACGCCTCTTGCAAACTGGTTTTACCTCTTCATGGATTTAACTCCTTTTTGGATGTACAGATGGACCCAGGCTCATCCTTGGCCAGCGCTCGCCAGATCCCTTTCACTGGTGAGCGCCGGCGATAGAGATTGGGACATGCGTGCATCTCACGAGCACGCGCGTCCCAGTATCACGGCGGCTGGGCAGCGTCTCCCTGCCCGTATCTGCTTAAGGGAGATGCTGTCCAGTTCAGGGGGGTCGGGCGGCGAGGGGGACCGCTGGCGATGGCGGGAGAAGCAGCGGGGACCCCGCTCACAGGTGGGTCAGCCCTGCTCTAGTGCATGCTGCTAGTTCTATTTCTAACACTGGCATCAATTGTTCCTTAGTATATTCCAATCAAAATGTAATTGTCATTTCGTTTTTCAAATGCTCACAGTTTACAATATAATATAACCTTAGTGAATTATCCCCTTTCTACGCCCATAGCTTTGTTTTCTTTTTTCCCCTTACATAGAAAGGTTTTTTATAAACATAGGAGAAAGGCATATTTCAAATTTAGAACCAGAATCAGAAAAAGAAAATGACTAACACTCCAAAGTATTTATGTAGCAGCTCATAACATCAATGTGTCTCTCTGGAGGCTGAAACAGGATCAGATCACACTACAGCATGGTACATTTTATACCTTCTGTATGATAGCGTTGGAAATCAATAACAAGACACATTTTTAAAAATTTTATACTAAATCATACCTCCCAACAGTCTTAAGTCCGACAGCGGGATGTCTGTGTGCAGCAAAGGCACTTGTCCGAAATTTGTGGGTGTGGCCTATAAATTGCAACATTCCACAAGGCCATGCCCCCCAATTTGCTGCTGGGGGCTTCTAGCCATGCGACCAAGCCCAGGGTTGCCTACTTTTGGACTGTCCTTTACGGACAGCCAGCTACAAGAAGAAGGGGGCCGGACTGGTGGCCATCCCGGGAAAGGGGCAGAGCTGGAGGTGGAGCTATCCAAATGAATCATGTGTTTGGGGGTGTGTGCATTGAGACTGCTTTAATTTGGCAAAGCTCCCCACTGTGAAAAGCCAGTATTACAGGCATTTCACAGCGGCGGGGCAATGATGACGCAATTGGCATCATCAGGTCCCCGTGACACCCCCATCCCCGCCGAGGGATGATTACGGGAGACTGGGGAGATTCTGGGAGTCTTGCCCATCTATCCAGGGGGCTGTGCGGCGGATGGAATTTTTGGGACCCTACCGACCATTCTGGGAGGGTAGGCAAGTATGCCCCAGCCCCTCTGCTTGCGAATGTAGACACTGTAAGTACTGTATGCGCACAGCGTCTGTTCTCCACTGCTCAGCAGGTGACAGGGGGACTTCCAACTTCCCCACCACAAAACACTGCCAGACAGTAGGGAGGTATGCTACAGAATAACACAACAGTAGCATGCTACAGAATTGTAAGTACAGTACTATACCCAGCAATTACAGTACCTCTTTCCATCTCTCAAATACAGCCTGTAAACTGTCAGAAGCTGCTTGGCTAGTACTTTTACCTCTCTCAAAAATTTGATGAAATCCCCCCCCCCCCCCCCCCCATTAACAAATTTAAAGAAATATATATAGAAAACATTATCTGTACTTCGGAGTAATGGACAAGCAAACCTTGTATTTCATTACATTGACAGTGTGGTTATCAATAAAATAACAGTACAGTACAGTACAGTATCTTTTATTTTAATGAGACTGACCATAAATATAACAAAATACTGTAGCCTAGGCAAATTGCTGATGTTTTGATACTTTCTCATGTTTATTTGGAGACATCTTATTGCTAAATGAGTCTGGAAGAAACCTGCAATCCTTGCAAACACTGGTAACTTTGGCAGTACAGTGCGGGTGCTCCACCAATAGCTATCTTCCGTCTCATGTACCATGTAAAGATATAACTGTGGTTATGAGCTTTATGTAAATGTTCTGGAAATAAGGGCAACACCAGCTTCTTTACTTGAAGGGATGTTGGAAGGATAGCCTTACTGGATGGAAAAACTTACAGTAGTGTGTTATTGTAACCTTTATTATTTATTACCTCCATATGCAGTACAGTATATTTTAAAAAGTTATCTAACATCACAAACTGAACATTGCTGCTCAAAATACATGCGGAGGTGTATAAGCAGGTAAAAAGCAACAGTTTTACATAGAGCAGTCTATCTACTCATGTATAATGAGTGCTGCAAATATATATATATATATATATATATATACTTTGTGTGTCGGCACTCCTGGAATTAGTAATCAACTTGCCGTGTGCCTCCTGAAGATTTATCAGTTTGAACGCTGATATCTTAGCATATCCATCGCAGCAGTGGCACTCCGGTCTTACCCAAGAAATTGAGACAGGAACACAGGTTAAAGTGCAACGTTGCAACGCTTTATTTGCGTTTTTATCAAGCCATGGCCCTCTCATTTAGCCTCAGCGCTCGCCAGAATGTCCCGGCTGGCCCTTCTGGCGGCCGATGCCGGAGGCTGGAGGCTGGCGATTCCATCGCCAGCCACAGCCTGAATGACAGGCACTACATCTGTAGATAGATAGATAGATAGATAGATAGATAGATAGATAGATAGATAGATAGATAGATAGATAGAGAGATAGATACTGCATTTATTTAATTTATATATACTGTAGATAGATAGTAGCAAGTACTTGGCAGTTCTGGTATATAGTTGATTGTTCAGCTGGCTGCCTTCTCAAAAGTAGTAGCATATAAGTAGTAGTAAGAGTGGCAGTCACGGACTTAACTTAATCAGTAACGACAGTCATGGTTTAGTGCTTCAACATTTCGGTTTTATTTCAAACCGTCATCAGGAATTTCCTGATGACGGTTTGAAATAAAACCGAAACGTTGAAGCACTAAACTATGACTCTGTTGTTACTGATTAAGTTAAGTCCATGAGTGCTGCTCTTATACAGATGAAGCCAGCTTAATCTTTTCAGGGGCTGGGGATACTTTTGCCAGCCCCCGCCAGCCGCCAGCTCCCGCCAGGAGGTGCGCGCACAAGAGAAGCTTGCGTGCCCCATGGCAACGGAGCTTACCCCAGGTCCCCGCTGCCTCCCCTGCCACCGCTGCTGGTCCCTCTCACCGCCCCGACCTCCCCTAACCCTGTCCATCTCCCTGAAGAGGAGATGGGCAGGGATGAGACTGGGACGCACGCGCATCCCAGTTTAATGGTGTCCCTGTCTGCCAGCACTCGCCAGAGGTGCACCGAGCAAGGACAAGGGGCGCTACATCTGTATATGCAATAACATTTTCATCGTTTTTCTAAAATTACATTTAAAAAGCATATCTATTTGCCTGTTTTATGCATTGGTCATGTATAAAATGACTTGACTATAATAAAGAACTGCAGCATACAATGATGCAGCATAAGTATTTGTTCATTATGGTGGAAATTTACTAAGCTCAGCTGTAATGGCTGAGCCTATGAACAGGATAGGCCAAGATTGCCCATATTTTCTGCCCGAGAATGCTGCAAATTTACATAGTTGCCGAGTTCTCAGGCTCCATATTTTCCGGTAGGGAAGTCATTTGTATTCGGCTGCCAAGTTTCCAGGCAGCCAAATATAGACAACCTTGAAGCTTTGATGTGGACGTGTTAGTTGACTGCTCTTCACCCTCGGTCCTCTAAAGCAACATATTGCCATGCACAGAGAGCCAGCCCTCCAGTGACTGCCCAAGTATTGGCCAGCAGACCAGGGGCATAACTCCAAGAGGCAATGGAGGCATCAGCTTCTGGGTTTCAAGCCCTGAAGGGGTTATCTCAATGTATAGAAACTTGGAAAGGATTGTCACTGGCATAAATAATATTTACAGAGGATAATCACATAAGCATCATATACCGCGTTATTGACAATCACCCACGGTACCTGATTGGTGGGGCTCCCAAAATAGTTTAGCATTAGAACTGAGAAAAAAAAGAGTCAAGGTATGACCATATATTGTCATGGAGACTGGTAATGTGTTTGGTTTTGGGCATGACCCACAGCCGGAACCGCTGTTTTGAACGGCCATGGTGCACCCTGCACTACCTTTGTTGACCCCCTCTGGCTGATGTCTGATACCTGCATGAACTAAGGCTTCACCTATAATCACCACGTTTGGAGGGGTGACTCCACAAGGTCTGCCCTATCTCCAGTGTAACCAGGTCTTAGGTGGTGACAAGGTATCGGCAATCGTCAGAGGACAGGGATCAAAAGGAGATCTAACTACAGGGGCCTGTCTGGAAAAACAACCTGCCTAACAGTACCAAGCCAAGGATGGGAAAGGTGACCTCGTCACAGACACCAATGACAAAAGAACCGGGGTACCTATAACAATACCTATGCTGGTAATACAAATAAACAATAAAGAAAACAGGAGTACAAACAACTGGTACCCCAAACGACTAAAACAAAGGAGTACTAAGCGCCTCACCATGCAGGGGAGGAGAGAACAGAGAAAGTTCCAAACAAAGATAATAGGCTGCTCGCCAGATAATGAGAATAAAGTAAAGAGCAAAACCGGGCTCCAATGGAGCACTTACATGACCTGACACTGGCACAGGAGGACCAGGAGACTTCAAGCAGCTGCAGAAGGAAAAAAGCAAGCTGGGACAGACAGGAACAGACTAGCAGGACACTGGAACTGAGTGGGAGCTGACAGAGACCTGCAGAGGGCCAAGTAAAACTTGCACTGGGCAATATGACCGGGCGGGGCTGTATTATGTCATATACCTTAAAAGGGATGTTCAGGCCAATCAGACGCCAATTTGAGTACCAGCCCCCAAGTCCTGATGTTTCAGGTGGCCAAGCACTACCCTACACTAACTCTGTTGACCTCCTTGGACCAATGACCACAGTCTGCAGATAGCTAGGCTGCACCTATAATCACCGCGTTCGAAGGAGAGAGTTAAGCCCACTCCAATCCCGATGCAACCAGGTCTTATTCGGTTATAAAACTGCGGCGATCGTCAGAGGTAGTGCCAAAAGGAGCTCTAACTAACGGGCGCTGTCTGGATAGAACACCCTGACTGACGGCATCAGGCCAAGGACAAAGAGTGTGATCTAGTCACAGACACAAGATACAAATGGAGTGGGGCGCCACCAAACAAAAACACGCCAAAGCAAATACTGGATACACAATAACTGACGGTACCCCAAAACAGGCGTAAACCCACAACCCGTGGGCCTCTCTGTACTTAGGAGAGCTGGACCAAGACAATAACTAGAACCAAGGACAAAGGGCAGCTCACCCACCATAAAAAAAAGAAATGAATAGAACCAGGCTCCACTGGAGCACTTACAAGACCAGACTGTGAACCCCGGCAGCACAGGATGGAGTAGTGCAGGCCGGGAACAACTGGCAGGACTGGACGACAGCAACGCTGACCAGGACTGGACCAAACCAGAACAGGATGGGACCTGGACAAGACTGGATCAAGACAGTACCAGGACAGTACCAGGACGAGACCAAGACAGGACCAAGACGTGACTGGACCGGGACAAGACCAAGACAGGACCTTGACAGCAGTGTGGCCTAGACACACTGCATGAAGCAATATCACCGGCGGGGCTGAGCTGGGCCAGCTTCCTCCATTGTAATGACAGCGGAAAATCGAAGCACTCAGCCGTGATTGGCTGTAGGCATCTCCAGTCAGTGTGGGGTGAGCTGCTGCCGGGGACAGAGACACCACTGGAGCCTGGAATTGAACATACAGTAAATCAGTTTTGCAGACAGAACTTGTGTGGTTTTTGCACTGTGCATGCTCTATAACTAAGTGCTAATGGGGCTTGTCAATGGAATCGTGGGCTATTCAGAATTGTGCAAATGTGAAGACACCCATATTTTCAGACACATAAATTACACTAACAATAGTTGCGGTGAAAGTTATATGGTAAATGATGATGGCCATTACATCAAGCTTACGGGAATTGGTTTGTTTATCTTATTGATAGTTTCTTATATGGCACAGCAGGTTCCATTGCACTTTACAATTAGAAACAGGGATAAAACAAACTGGGTAGTTACAGACAGCCAGGTGGTAGGAGGGCCCTGCTTGCAAGCTTATAGCCTATAGGGTTGTCATAAATCTTGGTCTTAGCAGCCCGAACAGGGTTAGACATTCATTCATTGCTGTATCCAACTTATCTGTAGACTACAGTAACTCAGTGTTTACTTTTACCTGGCTGCTCAACTGGTCAGCCAGACCAATGAGCTGACACCAGTTTATATATCAACAAGATTTAGGGGACAGCTCATTGCCTGAACAAAAGTGTTTCTTCTAAGGATCAGTCTTGGCTCCAATGCATCCTAAGATCATTCCAGGGACTACTGTGCTCCTGCATGAACTATTGCGCTTTCTGGAATTCCTCCTACTGCTGTCCTGCCCCTATCAGCACTGCAGCTTCCATGCTTCCAGCCTTCAGAGTACCTCACTACTTCTGTGTAAGCACCATGCCTTCCACGCTTCATACAGACTTGCTACCAGCTCTCCATTTCCAGTCCAGCCTGTATACCTGTGTTTTATCCTATCTGCTGCTGTACTCATCATCTACCAATCTCATGGACTCTGCTCTGCATTGTGACGGACACTTTTATGGACTGTGTGGCAATTATTACCATATCCTGTAACTTGTGGGTCACTCTGGTTATGGCATTTTCACATTGACTCCTAGTGGTTTCCAAGTACCGTGTGCTGTTGTCTTGGGCCGTCAGATTAGTCTTCCGGTTCCAGAGTACGTGATTGGGTTACAGTTCATACACTCACATCCAATACTGTTTTTCCTGGATTGTTGTCCTGTTCTGAGTTTCTCTTTTGGATTCCGAGAGCAAATTTGGTGTCAGAGCAGTACCAGGCTACAACTTTCTCAAGCTCTTCCCTGGTTATATAAGACTCCAATTCCTGATTTGGATTTTGGTTCCATTCTCTTGGCACTATGTTACTTTTAGTTCCAGGGGTTTCCATGCTTTTAGAGTGGGCCTTTGGCCTAACTGGCCCATTAGGTTATACAGTAGATAACCTGGTGGCTCCTGGTTCCATTATAGTATCTTTGCATATCCCCATTCTGTGGGTCACGAGTGTGTCTCATTGCCTGTAAAATCTATGAGCTACATTAACATCAAGCCTCCCCATTTTCTGTATGCCTAGACTCATAAGCTGGGCCCCAAGCTGGATCTACTGATTTTTTTTTACAAGAATGCATCACAGAGCCAACTTCAAATCCCTGATCCTATAATTTATCTAATTTGATGACCATTAACGTATTAAAAATATATTTCACAAATTTAAAAATCACAAAATTAATTATTTCTATGAAAAAGACATCCTTGTTTGTATTTAAATTTCACAATTTTAAGAATCATAAAAGGAAATCAAAATATTTGTTTGCTCTTCAATGTAATGATAGTTATTGTCTGGAGAAATCAGACCCTTTTTGCATTTAATCGGCATACTGTATAACCAATATTTAATGGTGCCCACACACTAGTAAAATATGGCACTTTTTCTTATGATTTAGACCCATCAGGACTATAAATAATGTCAAATATTGTATGTGTTTTACCTTTGTATCTGCTCCTATGAGCGGTCCCGTTCTCTTTGTACAGTAGTTGTTCTCTGGTATAATGCTAATCCTCATTACTACTGAAAGCATTAGAAAGTCTAATTCCCCTATTCATGATATCAACAAGCCCCACCCCCTCCTGTGTCCAAGTGACAGTACTTAAGAGGGTGAATGTGATGTAAGGCATCCCCTTCTTATTTATTATTTATTTATTTACAGTTTCTTATATAGCGCATACAAATTCCGCAGCGCTGTACAGAGAATATTTGAACATTCACATCAATCCCTGCCCCAGTGGAGCTTACAATCTATGTTCCCTACCACATGTACACGAACACAGACATTATAGGGTTAATTTGTTGGGAGCCAATAAGCCTACCAGTATATTTTTGGATTGTGGGAGGAAACCGGAGTACCCGGAGGAAACCCATGCAAGTACGGGGAGAATATACAAACTCTGCACACTTAGGGCCATGGTGGGAATAGAACC
Source organism: Crinia signifera (assembly GCF_055691185.1). Lineage (NCBI taxonomy): Eukaryota > Metazoa > Chordata > Amphibia > Anura > Myobatrachidae > Crinia > Crinia signifera. Next base: position 11,747,488 of record NC_139225.1, on the reverse strand, counting down.
CATGATCTCATGTCCTCATGCCTCACATGAACCCATGTGAGGCAGTAATGCCAACCATTACACCATCCGTACTGCCCTTATTCAAACACCTGCAGTGCCTAGGATACGTCTCCCTCATCCCTACCAGTGAAGGGGTTAAATATTTTATAATGTACTTAAATGAATTAAACATGTCCTCCCTTCATCTCTACTTTAGCATAGTATAATAAATAAACATATAAAAATAAAGGCCATCTCTAGTCATTGGTGCCATCTTGTGAAAAATGCAAAGAAACCAGCATTTTTTGAAGGTTCCTGGACTCAATGGCTGGAGTGGACAGAAATGTGGAAAACTCTTCAAAAATGCTGCGATTTGATTGTTCGGTCCTGTCTACTAAGCATTAAGTTTGAATAGTTTCATATTTTACTTCTAAAATCAACATCCTCTCATCCAGACATGATGTAACAGAGGAATGGAAAAAGAATAGCATAGAAACCAGGCACTCTGCCTTTTTCTAAGTTGAAAGGCACAGCAGTAGGTACAGAAGCAGGACAGGCATAACTGAGACGTCTGTGGCTCCGAAGCTCTTTCTTCAAGACTCATTCAAAATGAACTACATATGGAAAAACATTCCAAATTCATATTGCAAGTTATCCCATCTAATAAAATGTCACAAGGTAAATGTAATTCTTTTCAGATAACGGGAGCTCTGTTTAGAAAGTACAGTACTTTCTGTACTTATTACCACACGAATAACAGAGGTGGTGGTATACACACTGCTTAGAAATCAAGGGAAATCATAACCAAAATACAGCCAGCAAAGATATGGCAAAGATATGGCCAGAAATTACTACATATTGAATTTTAGAAAATGAACCTCATTTGAACCTGAAGAGGTGGAAGGGGTTGGCTGACAGCCTACAGCAGAATCAAAGAGATCAATAGATCCACACTATTTATATTGTATATATCTATATCCGTGGTTCCCTGGGGGTACTCTGCAGACCAGTTGGGGTACTTAAAAATAATATTGGTAATGGCGGAAGAAGAATAAGTCTCCCAATGGCAAAAGAAGTCTACCATTGCCATGGAGACAAACCACGTTGTGGATTTCTGGTTTCATCTGCAGCGTCATCGGCTTCTCCTCATGCTTTTGCCCAACCAGCAGTCCACTAAGAGCTAACAAACAAAGTAAAAAGCAGCGCTAAGGATTAAAAAATACTACTTCACCGAGTGACTCAATAAGCATGTAAGTTTTAATCACACAATCACAATAAGAATTTTTTTACAAAAAAATTAATTTAAAAACAATATCAGGAACCTGATGTAAACAAGATGTAATATTCTGCATAGGGTTGTTTTTATGCAGCTTATTACATCTTGTTTGCATCAGGTTCCTGATATTGTTTTTAAATTTAATTTTTTTCCCCTTTATTCTTATTGTGATTGTGTGATTAAAACTTACATGCTTATTGATTCACTCGGTGAAGTAGTATTTTTTAATCCTTAGCGCTGCTTTTTACTTTGTTTGTTCGTTTTTTTATCCAATTGTGGAGCAATTGAGTAAGCACACTCTAAATTAGCGCTCCTTATAACTGACTCACTTGCGTTAGTTTTGTTTTTCTTTCTCTCCACTAAGAGCTACCTGCGCTGCCCTCAGACATCAGCGAACATCTGCCCCGCACTGACATGGGTGAAAGAAGCATTAATCCTACAGGCGTTAGCTGGAACTCTGGAGACAATACACAGCCAGCGGCCAGACAAAGAGGGACCCCATTCCTGACCATATACTAGTCAAGGGGTACGGGAGATAAAAAAGGTTGGTAACCACTGATCTATATGGTCAAAGGCCACAGTACGCTCAGGGACAAAACATAACTCTCCAAACTTGGTGTCTACAGTTTCAATTCTGCTACTCCGCTTCCAGCAATGCAAACCATATCACAATGAGCGTGATACAATCTAAGGGGTTCATTCGCTAAGCCTTTAAAGGGGTCTAATTATCAAGACTTCTCCTAACTGTTATTTGTCAAACCCAGACTGTGAAAAAATGGAAGGGGGAGAAATAGAGCGGGAGTTCTAATGGTCTAGACCACCAGAATTCCTCGATCTAATACCTGGCGCTTATTTAGAGAAGAGAAAAAAAAAAAAAATTTTAAATTTGAAGAATGTATAAGAAATTAATTATTAGTGCTGCAGCAACGGAATTATGAGCAGCCAATTACTCATACTAGAAAGTAGAAAACAAAAGGTATTTCGTTGCGCTGCGAAATAATAGTATCAATTTGCTGTGCACAAAGAGATCGGACACACTGTTCAATTTTTTACTAATAAATTTTATGTATGCAAAAAGATATATATATAATATGACATTTTAATTTTTAAAAAAAAAAAAAAAAAACATATGTATACAAATTGCAATCAATTAAGGAATACATGTAATAAAATTACAATAAAAGAACACATCCGGTACAACGTTGTACCGGATGTGTTCTTTTATTGTAATTTTATTACATTTATTCCTTAATTGATTGCAATTTGTATACATATGTTTTTAAAAAAAAAAAAAAAAAATTAAAATGTCATATTATATATATATCTTTTTGCATACATAAAATTTATTAGTAAAAAATTGAACAGTGTGTCCGATCTCTTTGTGCACAGCAAATTGATACTATTATTTCGCAGCGCAACGAAATACCTTTTGTTTTCAAACCCAGACTGTGACATGACAATTAAGAGCTGATTGGCTGGTACTTTATCTCCATCTACCTTAGGGGCCAGATGTATCAATCTATAAACAGTGACAAAATAGAGAGTGATAAACAACCAGCCAATCAGCTCCTAACTGCCAAATCACAGGCTGGGTTTGAAAAATGACAATAAGGAGCTGATTGGCTGGTGGTTTATCACTTATTGAAGCTTGATACATCCGACCCTATATCTTTCAAGGCTTAGTAAACAGACCCCAAAATACCAGAGAATCAGACCATAACTGACAAGTTAGGACCTGCTTAGCTGGTACCTTGGGGCAGATGTATTATGCCTGGAGAAGAGATAAACTGGAGATAAAGTGGAGATAAAGCACCAGCCAATCAACTCTCAACTGTCATTTTCAAACACAGTTCATTGGATGGTGCTTTATCTCCTTTCAGTTTATCTCCACTTTATCTCCAATTTATCTCTTCTCCAGGCTTAATACATCTGCCCCTTGTATCTCACCGCTTTATCTCTCTCCAATGCTTAGTAACTAGAACCCTAAGTATGCTTTCCATTGACTGTTGGGCAGGGTATTTGCTACCAATGGACGGAACAGTTGGATGGATCATAGTCACAGATGTCCTAACCTGACCTGGAATTTCATACCAGAAAAAAAAAATCATTAACCCATCTATCTTATAATTATTATTATTTATTATTGTAAACTTTTAACTGGTAACTTTTTAACTAATAGTTTTCATATATTTCTCTCCATCCTTTTCCCACTCTTCTACTCTCTTTAAGCTGCATATACTTAGATATTTGATTAGTTTCCAATATGTCTTGTTCAGATGTCTGTACATTATTAACCTGGCTCTGGAATGTTATTGTCTTTTTGGAGATCTGGTTTCCTGAATTGTACTCAAAACTATCTTTATAAGTGTGAAACTGTAATATGTTAACATTTTGCCAAAATTGGTCACAATATAAAACATCTGGAAATCAATTTGTAATTTCTACAGGAAATTCTTGTCTGTCAAAGTTCTCCACACTAATACCCAGTCTATGTTATTCTCTTGCGTAAATCAATGAGAGACTTATAATATAAGGGGATCATTATAATTCCTTTTTTTTTTTTTTTTTTTGCAAAAATCTGTCCAAAAATGTGTGCAGCTCATCCAAGGTCCTGTATTCACCTACTTTTTTACTAGGGGTAAATTTACTAAAATGTGAGTTTTTAGAACTGAGAGATATTGGGGGAAATTTGCTAAGAATATGAAAATTTGGATTCTTAATACGAATGAATATAATCGTATTTAATTTACAAATTCGCATTCTGGAAGGAAATTTACAAAGCATTCATATTTGACTGCTTCGTATTTTCAAATGGTGTATTGATTCGTATTTTTTGCAATACAAATTTGTATTTAATGGCCGTATATACGATTCCCATCATGGCCCTAACTGTGCAGAGTTTTTATATTCTCTTCGTGCTTGCGAGGGTTTCCTCTGGGTACTCCTGTTTTCTTCCACAATCCAAAAATATACTGCACCGTTACTTGGCTCCCAATATAAATTATCCCTACAATGAATGTGGTAAGCAGTTATGGGTCATAAGATACACTGGAACAGTGACTGATTTGAATGTATACATTTTCTTGATAAAGCTCTGTGGAACATGTGTGCAGTACATAAATAACTGTTAATGATTAAAAATAAATATATCACATATCCCCAGGAGAGTCCAAGTGGGGTAGGCCATTGTGCAGAGATGTCCCTCAGGTTTTCTAAGAGTTTCTCATCTTACTGAAACCGGTGATACCCAGCGTAGTCTGTTTAGGAAGGAGTTGGTGTTTTTGAGATGCGGCTGCTGCTTTTGGTGGTGGGCCGTCATGTCAGTCATGTGAGGACACTGACACTTTTTTTAAATGTCCTTATACAGCCTGGGAATTGCTTGTCTAATGAAATTAATCTAGAGCAAGGACACAGTACGTCAATCAACTGTGTAAATCACACTTCACTAATGGCAGATATTGGATGCACGTCTAACACCTGCATAGTTTTTATGGCCTCAGTAATCAGCTTTGCTGTCCTACTTCATCTTCCTTGCTCCTTGCAAATAATAACCCAAAAAATGGCCGGTGTACATCCCTACTCTGTTTTGCTATCACCTCGTTCGGTGTCATTTATTCTAGGGGTAACCTATTCTACCCAGGGTAATCCTACGCAGTGCCAATATGGCTGCCTCACCTAGTACCGTGGAATACACAACCGGTGGTAGTTATCATTCAAAATGCTGTACACCACTTCCCGCAGACGTATATACAGTAATACTTTTCTGGATGAATAGGTTAAGGAACTCTGGATCTGGGGGTGGATATATTTAAAAATAACTTTCAGTCTGTATATATACTGTACATCATATCTAATTGTTATATTAAATCAAATACATCAAATTTATCATTCAAGTCCATAGGTTTCGTAATGATCACTTTAAATATTCAAGATATCTCTTTTATAGAGAGCAGTTGTAGCTAACATATACCACGCTCTTCTTGAAACTGTGTTTCTATAACTTCACAACATCTCCAAATCAACTCCCCATTGTGTTTAATGGCAGCCTGATGAGATGCAGGAATATTCTCATTCGTGTTTAGCACATGCAGAATTTGCTCCCTAAAGTATTATTTGGCCCATTTAGTGGTCAGACCCACAATTTGTATACCACATCTGCAAAATATTAAATAAACAACACCCCTTGTATAACAATTATGCAAACCTTAAATTTGAATCTTTTCTCCTGTATTAAAACTTTCACAAGAGGTTGATTGTTTTACTAAAGGGAAGTTAAAACATCTCTTGGCAAAATACAAATTCACAGATATTTTTGCCAAGTGTGACTGTTGGTGTGTGTCCCACAAATTCTCTTTTATACTGGGAAAAAAGTCTATTTTACAAATGTTTCGGTATTTTGGGCATTAAAAAGTAATGAATTGTGAAAATATTTGTATGATTGAATTTATTGCCCAATAGTAAGAGATGACATGTTGGCAGATTTAGCATTAAATGTATTTACAATATTGTCATATTAGTAGCATAAGCAGTGGTTACTAAAATAGATATACTGTACATGTATGAATACATTTTTCCAAATATATACTGTAGCTTAGATATATTTTGTTTTACATTCATAAATGAAGATGGCGCTGTAGATGAGTTCTTGCAGATGAGTCATCTTAGGAGCTGTTTGTTCCTTTAAAAAAATGTTGAGCGCTTTAACTGTATAATTATGGAGCTCGCTCTTTGCTCACTTCCTGTATGAAGCCAATTACTTTCAATCTGATTGTACAATGCTAGAAACCAATAGCATCAGTTGTCTGATTATTGTGCTCATCCAGTGTGGTCTAGGATGCAGTTACAATCCCGGTGGTCAGAATCCCGGCATTCAAAATCCCGACGCCGGAATCCCGACCGCCGAAATCCCGACAGCCGAAATCCCGTCACTTTCTCTCTCTTTCGGTGTCCACGACACCCATAGAGAGAGAATAAATTAGTGTGGCGAGCGCAGCGAGCCTGCAAGGGGGGGCGATCCACTTCCCCCCTTATCGGGATTTTGAACGCTGGGATTCCGACCGCTGGGATTTAGAAACAATCCCTGTGGTCTAGCTGCTCTAGATAGATTGGTATTGCTGACTGACTACCAGGAACTTGATTATTTTGTACTTTGTCTGACTATAACTCTGGTTCCGGTTTCCCTTGATTTCTTTCTGACTTTAGGGCAAATGTACTAAGACTTGGATAAATGATGAACAATAAAGTGTAGAGGAGAAATTGAATTATGAAGACAGATTGGACAATTTGGGATTGTTTACGCCAAAAATGAGACGTTTAAGGGGAGACATACTTAACATGTATGAATATATCTGGGGGGGGGGGCAATATAATGAACTGTGGGGCATCCTCTTTGCTTTGAGGAAGGACTCTAGGACACATGGGCATAAGTTTAGATGGGGGTTTTACCACATTTTTTCCTTAGTACATCCCTCCCCAAGGCTGTCTTGGACTCTACTCATTCTGGGTGAGAAAGAGAAAGACTACCAGCTGAATTATCTTTGTGGAGAAGTCTATCTATAAATGTACCCCATTTATTTGTTTTATTGCCTCAGCACATCAGAGCAGAAATATACCTTTATGTACGTTTCTAACTTGAGTTGCTGCTGTGGAGAACCACCCCCTTTTTGATTTTGCAAAAAGGTTGTTGTTCTCTGCAGCGGCAATTCAAAGTTTAGAATCCCAACGCATCCCAGAGAGTATTTTAACCCTTAGTGACCATGGGCCTTATTTTAGTTCACTCTTTCTGACAAAATCCTTCTTAGATGGGCAAAACCATGTGCACTGCAGGTGGGGCAAATGTAACTTGTGCAGATATAATTAGATTTGGGTGGGGTTTTACTTCAAAGTGAGATCTATATTGCAGTTTAAAAGTAAAGCAGCCAGTATTTTCCCTTCACAGAAACAAAATAACTCACCCAAATCTAATTCTCTCTGCACATTTTACATCTGCCCCCCTGCAGTGCACATGGTTTTGTCCATCTTAGAAGGATTTTGTCAGAAAGAGTGAACCAAAATAAGGCCCCATGTCCGCTGCCTAACCCTAACCATCCCTTCTGCGGCCTAACCTGTGTCAAGATTCTGTCCATCAAGAGATGGCATTGGTATTCTGTGATGCTCCCAACTGCCAACTTCCTGACGCATCCCATTGGAGCAAACCAGTGCAATGTATAGTTTAAACAAACCTGGGGTAGATGTATGAAGCAGTGATAAGGAAGGAGAAGTGATAAAGTGCTACTTTATCACCAACCAATCAGCTCCTGACTGTCCCTTTTTAACCCCTTGAGTGATGAGTTTTGCTGGGGCAGGACAAACCTACCAGGGCAGGTTTGTCCTGACCCAGCAAAACTCACCACAGAGCTGTGGGCCACCCTCCTCATCGCTTCCCCTCTCCCTAATCTCTGCTCCGGGATCGCAAGCCGGAGCTTCCGTGCACTTCCACTGCCTTAGCCTTCGTTCAATACATGTAGCATTCTCGGGGATGATCGGGGCAGCTTGGGAGGACTCAGGCGCCTGGACTCCCGAGTCCCCCCCCCGAGCCGCGACGAACATCCCCGAGCCTGCCGCAAGCTGCCTGCTTACTACTACAGCTAATGGCGGCTGGGACACGGGACCTCCGGCCGGCCGCTGGAGAGGTGAGGGGCAGCTGTGGGAGGGGTGGCTAGCGGAGAGCGGCCACTGGGGGGGTGCCCTGCCAGGTGATGCGCTAGTGGTGCCCAGGCACCACTGGCTCACACCATCTTCTTTTTCCGGGCATACCACTCAAGTGGTTAAACCCAGCCTGTAAATTAACAGTCAGGAGCTGATTGGCCGGTGATAAAGTACCAGGCACTTTATCACTTTTCCTATGTTATCACTGCTTCATACATCTACTCCTATATTCTATCGGTGCTCCATATGAATATATCCAAATGTCCGCATAGATTGGCTAACAAAAGGGCTACCATAGAATTTTGCAGAACCATGAATTTCACTCTGGTTAAGGGTTCACCATACAGCAAGGTAATGACCCAAAACATAACATGTTAAATGTTCATAAAAATGTATTTAAAAAAAAATCTGTCTCTCTAGGATCTTCTATACAATATGTTCATTGATTTAATTAAACTGCATACCTTTGCCTGAAATGTTATTTTTTTTAAAACATTTGCCTGGTAATGCATGTGATACTATAACAACATAGAAATAACAATTTAATAATCTCTACAGATAAAGATAATAACCTGTCAGTAGATGTATGACTTGCAGATGCCTGAGGGCTGTAGTGAATATATACACTGTTATTGATAACTAGCTAGCTGCTAGCAGCCCTTTACTACATAATGTAACCAGGGCCGGTGCAAGGCACCAGAGCGCCCCAGGCAAGTTGGGGTGGGGGCGCCCCGGTGTCTGCCGCCCGGGTACCTGTCCTGCCGCGCTGTAAAGCTTGCAGCGGCGGCGGCAGCGGCTGCAGCGGGGGTCCCTGCAGTCAATAAGAAATAACGAGCGCTATCCGCCAGGCTATGCGGAAGCGCTTCTGTTTGGAAACACTGGCCGCACGGCGCACGCTGATTGGCTGAATCTCAGCCAATCAGCGTGCGGCCAGTGTTTCCAAAACAGAAGCGCTACCGCATAGCCCGGCGGATAGCGCTCGTTATTTCTTATTGACTGCAGGGACCCCCGCTGCCGCCGCCAGCTCTTACGCCGCAGGACAGGTACCCGGGCGGCAAGGGGGGGCGAAATACCGCCCTCCAGTGGCCGGCACCCTAGGCAAATGCCTAGATTTGCCTAGTGGTGGCGCCGGCCCTGAATGTAACATTACTCTGTAAAGGCTTAGGTTTGGAATGGATGAAACAAAAACAAAGGGGAATATGTATCAAGCCTTCTTATGAGTGAGGAATTAAACAGGGATACAAGTTACACAAATAAACAGGTGTACAAGTAGGCTACTACAGATGTAGCGCCCTTCATTCAGCTCTGGGGCTCGCCAGAGCGCCCCCTCTGGCGAACTGGTGCTCCATCTGACTGGGATGCGCAAGCCCTACCCATCTCCACTTCAGGGAGTCAGGCAGGGTTAGGAGGGGAGCGGGGAGGTGGGATCGGGCGGCTGGGACTAGACGCAAAGCGGTGGGGGGCGTCTGGGAGCTCCGTAGTAAGGGGATGCGCATGTGTCCCCTTCCGGGGGCAAACAGTTGGCAAATCTACCGCCAGCCCCGGCAAGAATGTCAGGTGCTACATCTGTATTCTAAATTTAAAAATATGCTACTTTCTAGAAAATTCTAGAATTGCCCTCACGTTTGAGACACCAAATCAAATGTAGGCGGAACCAACACCAAAATAGCTGGGATTTATACATCACTACACCTGTTCAATATGCTTGGTAGCCTAGTGGTCCCCAGACCTTTAAGAGGCAGTGACGAACCACAAACATCCACATTTCAAATAATACCCTAAATCCCCTGAGACCCTAAAACCTCAATAAATCAGACAGGCAATACATTACCATAATTCCCTGTATACCACAAATACTTGATAATTGTTAGCACCCACTCCGGTCACTTTAACAGATGTCACAACGGATATAGATGGGCGCCTGACTTAGATGGTTACTGTATTTGCAGTGTTGGTTACCTATGGAAAAAAATACCAATAATGGTATTAAAAGCCCTGTCAGGGCGATAATGACAAGAGCAACCACTTGAAAGTCCCACAACAAAGAACCAAGAAAAAAATGAGACAAGTGGTGCTAGGAATGAATGTCAGAAATGTAATTATAAAACAATGAATTGAATAATTAAAAAACACACACTGATAAACATATTTAAATAAAAAAAAAAAATAACAGTCCAAGAATAATAAGTCACCATTGAGTCCCATTCCTATTGTGCCACCATTGAAATACTTGGGTGGGTATTAGGGAGAAAGTTCCACTGGGTTCAAACACGGGAGTGCCCCTGAAATGGAATCATTTCCATATAACCGCTAGAGGTGTTTGATTCAATTAGTAAGGCATTGCAACATGTATTCTCAAATTGGTGCAATGAAAGGTGCCAAAGAAAGGTGATAGTTGTAATCCAGTATTGGTAGATGGAAGGCTGGCTGGACACTTTTGACAAAGCGGTACCCTAGACTGAGAAACGGGTGAGTGGCCTACAGACCAGACCATTCCATCTTTCACTCTTCTTGGAAGGTTTTCCACAAAATTTTGGAATATTTCTGTGGGAATTTGCGCGCATTTATTCTGTAGAGCATTTATGAGGTCACGCACTGATGTCGGTTGAGAATTTTCATTCCAGTTCATCCAAAAGGTACTCAGAGGGGATATGGTCAAGGCTCTCTCTAGTCTTTGCTTTGTGCACTGGGCACAGTCATGTTGGGATAGAAAAGGGCCTTCCCCAAACTGTTACCACAAAGAGTAGCATTGTTCAAAATGTCATGCAATGCTGAAGCATTAAGATTGCCATTTAAGGGAGATAAGAGGCGGAGCCCAACCCCTGAAAAACAACCCCATACCAGAATGCCTCCGCCACCAAATTTGAGAGTTGGTATAATGCAGTCAGGCAGGTAATGTTTTTCTGGCACCTGCCAAATCCAGACTCACCCATCTGACTGCCGAACAAGAAACATGATTTGTCCTTCCACTGAACATGCTTCCACAGCTCCGCATTCCAGTGGCATCCTATCACAGTACAGGGGTGATTACGTCAACCAGGAGCGACCAATGGCCGGCCGCGCCCATCTTACAACTGGTCAAAGCCGCGGACGGCCACGGACATATTTACTGTGGGCTGCACAGCGGTGGCCCAGGGGGGAAAGTGGCGGCCTGGCCACGGGGGATAAGTGGACAAATCTGGACCGGCCCACCGGGAAATAGCCCAGTTTCCTGGCGGGCCAATACACCTCTGTCACAGTACCATGCTTGAAGTCACTAAGCTCTTCAGAATGACCCATTTTGTATCACAAATTTTGTAAATGGGACTGCATGGCTAGAATTTATACAGCTGTGATAACTGCTCTGTTTGAAACACCTGAATTCAATAATTAACAGGTGTGGCCAAGTTCTATACGGCGTTCCCCTGGTCCGCCCACCTCAACTACCTGTGTGAAGTCTACAGTATTTGTAAAAATTGTGGAAAAATGTCTGTCTAGACAGGATAAAAGATATGCACTTGTGAATTATTTCAATAACCTGATGATCGCAGGATCTCTTCCAGGTCCTGCTATATTTTGTGTGTTGTTCTCGTGATATCTTTCAGTATATAACAGATATTTACATGTTAGAGTGAGTATATAAAATAGTACCTGATATATTATCGAAAACATATTCAGTTTCAGCCGCAGCTTGATTAAAGACACATTGCCTGTGATTTCAGCAGAGTGAGGGGAGAACGACTATACGTGTACAGGATAGTGAGGATGACATGAATTATTACACCCCCAGATCTCTGCCTCAGTTTATGCCTTGTGCCTGCCACAGGCTGGAATGTTTCTGGGAAAGCTGATAAATAGAATGTTAAGAATGAAAGGATTACATGAAGGAGCGATACAGTTTATGTATCCAGAACCTGAGAAACTTGCTTGTTCTTTGTTGGGATAACTTTCTTCCTTTTCAAAACAGCAGATCATTCTCGGTATTCGCTGCAAGAGAAAACAGCAGCAGTTGGGAACACAAACGATGGCGTTTAATTGCACTTGGCCTCTGAAATAAACACGATTAATTTACATGAGTTAATCTGGTTGATGTAATATAACATAGATACAATAGCCTAAACAACCGTATTGTAGATTAAAGGACCATACACTGTAGGCTACAGATGGAGCCCCTGCCATCCTTGGCCGGGGCTCGCCAGACCCTCCCCGCTGGCGAGCGCCGGTGGCAGGGGCTTCACTGAACTGGGACGCACGTGCGTCTCACACGCACGTGCATCCCAGTCTCTCGGCGGGGACGCTGCATGTCCCTGCCTGTCTCAGCTTCAGGGAGACGGGCAGGGTTAGGGGGGCGCTTGGGGCGGCGACGGCGGGGGAGGCGGCGGGGACCGGAGGCAGGCTCCGTTGCCCAGGGGGCAGCCCTGCAAAGATGAAGCCAGCCCCATCTGTATTTTGAGCTCACTTTTCCCTTTTGAGATACTTTTAGTTCAAAATCGATTCGTGCGTATGGGCAGAGGTGATGAGCAGTGAGCGCTGATGCGCACTCCCGCATCATCGCTATCCGCTGCTGTCCATTGCACTTTATTACAGGCCGAGTGAACCACGTTCTATAGTCTCCTACTATGGAAAGTGGTTCATCCCCTGTAAAAATCACTGGGCTGGGTGAAAATCGCTCAGTGAGTATGCACTGAGCAATTTATCGCCCAGAAATTTTCAAAGAATAGGTTTTGTGTGGCAATACTCTACAGAAGCCTATGTGCCTCTTATCTCCGCCCGCCGCAACCCGCAGCCTCCAACGACCCCAGCCGCAGATACCAACCCCCCTCCCCTTGGCACACCTTCCTCCAGGAAGCCTTGAGCCGGAAGGTAAACTCCTACTCCCCCTAGCAACGCAGCCTGAGGTCCTTCCAGCTGCAGGGGAAGGAGGAGGCGCTGGGGACAGCCTGCTTAGGCTTCCCGGCGTGGGGGGAGTGAGGAGAGCCCAGGGAGGTGACAGAGACCCCCCGCACACCACCTCACAGGTCAATAAGGAGTCACTAGGCCGCTAGGCGGCCAATAGTGGTATTCGGGAGGAAGAGCCTCAGGATGTAAACACATCCACCGGCTTCTCCTCAAATATGTATAGGTGGTGGTTGTGCTGGGTCAATGACAGCATACACATTTACAGGCGCCCCTACAGATACACAAGTATTTTTTCTCCTTTTTTTACAGTGCATGCTGCACGGATCTGACTGATCTGTGCAGGCTAAAGCCAAATACGCCTGGAAAATGACACTTTCAGGTGTCTTAGGCTTGCATGTGTTCTGGAGGGGAACATGACGGGCAGCTGACATCCGTCGATGTCAACTGCCTACCCTCCTGCACCCGCGTCACCCACTGCCTTGCCCGCTGTGTTGTGTGCGAGCAACTGGTGACTGAAACTAATTGAAAAGTAATGTTGAGTTTCAAAAAACTGTATAAATTGCACATTGCATGATATTATCTGTTTTAATACATTTTTAAAAACCAAGTTCTCATTTGCTTTCTGTTTGCTGCCCATATGCCTTTCAGTCTACAAAGTATCTGTTCCTTGTGGTGGTCTCCAGGCATCCTGTTGTGTTTCCAAGACCGATATACTGCTAATGACATCATTAGTATCTGCCTGACGTTTATAAATAGAGTGGTGCAGCACGGCTTTAAATATGACCATTTTTATTCATCAGTTGATACAAGACTGATCTACTGTAGGTACAGTATGTCTTTCATTAGCATTCGGGAATTGATCCCTTTATAGATGCTTTTTGCTGCCAAATTGCATATGTATTTTTAATGTCTGGTTGCAGCATTGTACACTTGGTTTGAATGGGATTGGCTATTATCTACGTGAGTCAAGAAATAATCATCATGAAAAAAAACTGAGATATGAGCAGATCCGGTTCTCAGAAAACTGAACCCACCCACGTTTTGCAGTCATTGAGCAGATCCGAGTCCAGGCCCGAGATTTCCTATTTCACATCGATCCTAAAATCAGGGCCAAGCGTCTTTTTCCTGGTGTCGGATCTAGCGTATTTCGTATTTTGAAAGGGCCTAATTTAGCATGGGTGGCTAAATAGAGAATTTCAAATTGAGCAATTATTGAACGACTGCGCGTGCGCACCATACACAATGCACATACATTTAAGGGGAATTAGCGAAATATAGATTGAAGATGAAAACCCCTCGTCGTTTGATTGACAGGAAGCCAGCATTTATGGCTTTGTTGACCTACTGGTTTCTAGGTGTGTCTGAAAAAACGCAGGTGTGCCCAGGTGTTTTTGAGGAGGTTCAGTGATGTCAGCGATGACCACTTCCAGCCTGTCTCAGTCACAAATTAGTGGAAACCTCAGACCTACCCACAATTGTATAGAAAGCAAAAGCAGTTTGCTGGTTCGGGATTGCATATGGATTTGTGAGTGGATACCTTTCAATTTGCAATTCTCTCACAATTTAGCAAGGGCCGTTCACTCTTTCTGTCTAGGTGGCAGCTTACTCCTCGCAGTCCACTGCAAATTCTTACATTAGCGACCCATGCTGATTTAAGTTGGGTTCCATCTCACTGGAGGTATTGGGTAATTGCCAATGTCAGCTGCCCTCCCTCCCAACGGCAGGGCAATGCCTTTGTTTTGCTAGGCACTCACAGGAAGTGCCGGCGTGCAGTCCCCAAATGCCTCTCGCCTATCACTCAACTGAATCAGGCCCTGGTTTGCTACCAGTGACTGATTGGAACTGAATTGGATTCTGGACTGGTGTAGAACCAACTGGAAAGTAGATCGGACTGTAATTGAATTGCTGGTACTAGACGAGACTGGAACTGGGCTTAAACTGGTCTGCATCTAGACTTGAATGATACAGCACTGGAAGCTCTAGGGAGTACAGGAGAGTAAGACTAAACAGGGCAAAGTGCAATCCTATAGTTGTGCTTGAACAGAATCAAATGGTTAGAAGATATTAGAGGATTGAGACTGTGCTGCTGGGTGCTGATGGCTGGATCTCTTTCATGATTACAGAAGTGCAAGGCTGTTGCGAAGACTGGAGATGAGGAATGTACTCAATAAATAGAATGCTAAGTTGGAGATGATACATGGGTTAACCGCACGGCAGCGTTCTGGATCTGTGGAGCAGATAGAGAAATGCGCCGCAGCAGAACATGCTCGCGTGGGATTATTAAACACTGTAATCAGGTTCAGGTTGTAGCCACAAGTAAACTCTCAGACAGAGATAGCCTGTAGTGAAGCTTAGCAATCAAAAATACAGGCACTTGACAAAGCTGTAATTGCTGCAGACTAGAAACTAGTTACAGGTACACTGAGGGCAGAGTCTGTGAGGGCAGAGTTTGTGAGGGCAGAGTCTAAAGTCTGTGTAATATAATTGTGGCAAAATCCCAGTTCAGCACTGTAGACCATAACCAATGCAGCTGAGCAGTTTAGAAAGGCATAACTCAGAAACCAGGAACTGTTGGGACCGGGATAGCAATAGCTTGTTGCTAACAGTGTAGGGATGCCAATCCCGGATCGGGATTGGCGGTATCCCGGGATTTCGGTCAATCTTGGCCGGGATTTCAATCCCGGGATTGGACCCTTCAATCCTGAGATTTCGGGATTGAAATGCACATGCATGCAGTAATTGAAAGAGAGCACAATAGGAACAATAAGTATATTGTCCATCCAACATCATTCCTTAATCAAGTGCATTTTTTATGCTATTTTACTATTGATTTTTATGCCACTGTGTGCCAGCTGCCCAAAGTGGCACTGCACCACCACCACCCCCCCCCCATCACCCCCCTTATCCCCCGCACCCGCACAGTATCCCCCACCCGGCGGCCAGGCGCGCACTATACACAGTGCACCCTGCAGAGCGCCGAGCCTAGGATACAGAGGGGCTCGGCGCTCTGCAGGCTGCACTGTGCAGTGAGTGCTCGGAGGAGCCCAGAGTTCCGAGTCCCAGAGGGAGAAGATGTCACCGCCACATCTGGTGAGTAATAGTAATGGGGGGTGCTGGCGCGCGAGGGGGGGTGCCGCTGGGGGCCCAGGCTGAAGGTCAGTCCCGGGCCCCAACATTAATAGTGGCGGCCCTGAATGCATGGAATTTTTGAACACTATTTCATTAATTTTATGCTTTTGGTTCTACTCTCCCTGATTCTGTATATAATCTCTGGTCATCAATGAATATGAATAAGTGGTTAGACTCTTGACTCTTGACCTGACTCTGATCTACCACCTCCATTGTCATGTTTTTTTTATTGATGTATGTTTTCTTTTTAAAAGTTGATTAAAAAATAGGTCCTTAGTCTTTAAATCAGTATTTTTTGGCAACTGCTGTTGCTTAAAAAAGGAATTTAGTAGCAATATATGCAAATCTATGACTTGTTTCCTTGTTTCAATTATAGTAGATTTCCAGTATATGCCCAAAAAATGTAGCAACCCCACTGGAATACATAAATACACTGAAATAAATGGAAATGGAAACACTGATGGGTCTTTTCATTACTGCATTTTAGTATTAAACGAGACAGCTATACAACTGTTTGACATTTGCGTATGTTGGAGGTCATATTCGAAATGATTCTGCATTTTGTTTTGTGCTTCATGTGCCTGAAGTGCCCAAGAAATTTGTTTTTAACTTAAAGATTTCCAGAACTCTATTGATGTGGGAATAAACTGAATCAACATTGCTGAGGAACTTTAGACACAAAGAAACAAAACAGGAAACATACACAAAGGCCCTTATTCTGATCTGATCGCTGTACAAATTTATTCTCAAAATGGGCAAAAGCATGTGCACTGCAGGCGGGGCATATGTAACATGTATAGAGAGAGTTAGATTTGGGGGAGTTTTTTTGTTTCTGGGCAGGGGAAATACTGGCTGCATTATTTTTACACAATTTTGAACACACCCCACCCACATGTTACATCTGCCCCACCTGCAGTGCACATGGTTTTGCCCATTTTCAGAACAAATTTGTACCGCGATCAGATCTGAATGGGGCCAATATCCATTCTCAATACATCATAGTTCAACCAAAAATATAATCATCTATTAGTCTTTCTCAACCGTTGATCGCTTATAGTGAATCTAGACAAGCTTCACAAAATTTCCCTAAATAATAGAATAGATTTCTTTAAAGGTATTTTTTGTGTCTTATTTTCCCCTCTAATGAACTAGAAACATGCCGAAAAGTAAAATCTTGAGTTAAGCTTTAATTTCGGGCTTTGGCTGAAAATTCCTTTCTCTGTGAATATAATAACTAATGGTATAGTCAATAAGGAAACATCCTTTAAAATCTTTTAGTGAAACTACGGGTGCGAAACAGGATGCGATTTTTAGTCATTTTTAAATTCGAGGTGCGTATTCTGGGTAAAAAAGTGTGAATAAGTTCGATAATGTGCGAATTTTAGTCATGAACATGTGCGATATTTAGGCATGAAAATGTGCGAATTTGAGGAAATATGCGAATTACTGTTGAAAAAAAAATAATTAAACTGAAAAAAAAAACTTTTACACATTTTTTAAGACAGGATCATGCACAGATCTCAATGATCTGTGCTGGGTTCTGGCCAATTCATCTGTCAGAACCTGGTCTACATATGTGGCAAATTTTAGATACATTTTCCCGATCTGGATGCGAGTTACGGCGCGACTAAAAATCGCACATTCAGAATGTGCGATTTTGCGGCAAAATTGCAGGTTTTTTGCCGTTTTTCACATCTCATTAAATATGCGAATTCGGGAAAAAGTGCGAAAAAATGCAAAAATCAAATTTGATTATCAAAATCCTATTTTTTCATATTTTAATAAATGAATAAATATGCTGCGCTATATAAGAAACTCTAAATAAATAAATGAATTGACTGCAGTTCCTCTATTAACAATGGCAAATACTATTTCAGTCATAAACCAAATTCTGGTCAATTACGTATTTGAAATGTTTTTAATTCTTAGTAAAAGTCATAGAGCTTAGTGGATACAAAGACCTCACAGGAAATGCTTTTGAGAACATAAAAATAGTTAGAGATGGGAAATGAATATGTGTTTCCGAAAAGAAAGGTCTCATTAATATTTGAATCAAAAATAAATTTTTAATCTTGAAGCTTTGATTTGGAAGTGAACAAGAATTGGAGATGAAGGGAACATAAAAATTCCTAATGATTTAAAGTGGGAGCCAAAGACACAACAGAACACTCTAATTCCATTATCCATGTGTTCAGCAATGATCACAGGATGCTAACTTCTGTTTTTTTCATCTAGTGAGGTGAACATAAAGGGAATTGTAGCTTGATTGTTTACTGTAATCTAAAGCTTGAGAAGTTTTTCTTTACCAGAACAATGAGCGAGACGTTCTGAAAGGTGTTTGTACACAATGATTGTAGTGGAAATTTAGATTTTGCCATTTTTTTAAATGCAACTGAATGACCTATAATAGTGCAACAAATCAGTATGAGAAGTGTTAGGATAGTGCCATATAACTGCCCACTTCGACCACTGTACGTAGGGTCGGATTCTGCTTGGATCGGTCCCCAGCTTATTCTCTCCGGGGACCCATGGTGAGGCTCTGTTTATACGTATGGTCGACAATATGCATGTGCAGGGCCGCTATACAAATGCCTTTGGTGACTATGACAGCTCGCCTGGGTAGGGATGGGAGCGGGCAGGGCCCTGAGCAGTGGAACGGTTGTTGGGTAAACCAACAAAGAAGTGAAAAACAGTCATAACATCCAACATTTAACCTCTTAAACATCTCACTCGGAGAAGGATACATATTTGGGTGATTCAAGTGTCCTCACCTTCCATCCTGGTCTGGGAAGCTCTTGTGTGACTTCTGGAGTTACCAACATTTTTCCAGATATCTATTTGTGGTTGAACGGACAAAGGAGGTTCAAGGGGGTCTAGCCAATTTTGTAGAATGATCATTGGTAGTTCAAGAATTTTACAGAATTTAGGGACATCTTCATATTCCTGTAGCATGGAGTGAGTTCCCTCGTGTGTCACCTGAATACTTAGGGGGAAGCCCCACCGGAATTTAATCTCCCATTTCTTCAGGGCGTCCATGAGAGGTTTAAGGAGAGGCCTCATCTCTTCTGCGGAGTACGCCATGATAGGTATTGGAAAATCTGAACCTGATTAATTTTATGGCTGTTACTTGTCCTCTTTGCCACAACCCGCAAGGTTGAGAAAATCCCAGCCCCCGACTCCACAGCTCCCACTCACCGGTTACAGGAGCCCCAGAAAGGCACCTGTAGGATGGGGTAAGACAAAAAAGGGCACTGGGGAGGGGATACGGTCATTGGGTCACCAGCAAGTTGTTAGACAGTCATTAGGTGGACACCATTAGGTCTACATGTGTCTAGGTCAACATGCAAGAAGGTCAACATGGGTTAGGTCGACAGGGTCATTAGGTCTACAGGGTCATTAGGTCGACAGTTGACCTTCCCTGAAATTTACTATTTGAAATTCAATTGTTGCCGGTGAGTCCTTTTTTTTAAATAATCAAAACTTATATAGATTTATCTCACCTGTCAAGCAATGCCTTCCAGTATCCAAAAACAACAGTCCTATGGTGTATATTTAATTCGACAATATTACAGAAATACATCTTTCCAAATGCTATACAGATGGAGCAGCTCTCGTTAAAGCTCACCACCGCCTTCCCGCTGCTCCCCCACTGCTGCCTGCACCCCCCACCCTACTCCGGCTTGTCTCCCTGAAGCAGAGATGGGCAGGGTTTCTGTCTTCCACCACCAAGTGAAGAGGATGCTTGCACGTCCCAGTCAGATGCAGTGCCTCTCCGCCAGCAATCACTAGCTCAGGGGCTGGCTGAGAGGCGCTACAGCTTTAATTCTATTAGGGTAGGATTTGACTGTTTTAGCAAGATGTATAGTTTATTCCCTTGTTTAGACTTCCCCAAAGCATTGACGCCTCTATTCGTACATCACATTTTATTACCACTTTTGCACGTGAATGAGCGTCAACCCAGGATTTCTGCATGTGTGTAAGAAAACTACCCAAGAATAAGGACCTAATTTATCAATAGACTGCGCATGCATATGGCCCGTAGGTGAGGTCATCCTGTAATAAATTCTGCAAAATTTTGAATCGCTAGTCCTACGTAAGGTGATTGATAGAATAGCCGTCCTATTTATGTCATGGAACAATGCAGGCGGACCCAGGCGTTTGAGGGGAAGTCATGTGACATCAGCTCTAGCTCCGCTCAGCCTGATTCTATCACAGCAACCAAGAAAGTCCTACACACAGAGTGCACACAGTGGAAATGGTGTGCGGCTAATTGTGGCTCCAGCTAATTTCCGCAAGCCGTGCTAAGCGATGGATTGCACCAATCGGAACTAATATCTAGTCTTAAATTTACAGTTGCAATTGGCGCTGTCCAAGGGTTTCAAACATAAGAAATTTATACAAAAAAAGCAAGGGAATCCAATTCAAAGGACGCACTCATCCCTCCACAGAATAAATGGTTAAAATCCATGCTTTATTAATAGATTATTAAAATAAATCCATCAGGTTCATATCACATGTAATTTACTGAATGAATGGTGTATTACTCAAGGATTATTTTAATAATAATCTGTTAATAAAGCATGGATTTTAACAATGAATTATGTGAGTGCATCCTTTTGAATTGTTTTCCCTTGCTCTTCATCAATTAATCAGGTCTGAATATGGCCTTAAATCCCAGGTCCATGACCCTGCTCCCAACCAGGGTCATAGAGATGAGAAAAATTAGATGTTTCTCAAAAAAAATAATGTTGAGGAACTACTCACTAGATTCTAGAACCTTTCAGATCTCGCTTGAGAATTACTTTTACCATCAATCCCTGCAATCATTACCCAAATTATAACCTGTAGTAAAGATTAACATAAACAATAACCATACTACAAGATTCTTAAGCAATCATTTCCAGTAAAACAAAAGGAAATAATAACAGATATTTGCATTGGCAATCAGTGGCGTAAGTTCATCCCAGTTACCCGAAGGCAAGATGTATATTGGTGTGTCGTTCCCCCCCCCCCAAACACACACACACACACAACCTTATATAAGATATGTATATGTCTGTTATGAATTATATATCTATATATAGAGAGAAAACACATTTATTTCAGAACTCTGCCACTGAAGCAACATTGTTGGCTTTCAATTAATAAATTTAAACTTGCAGGGGTGCAGAGGTGCCCCCTTGGTAGCGGGAGCCCAATGGCAGGTGACTCCATTGTCTGCCTGTGATACGCATTACGCAATACGCAATACGCAATACGCAATACGCATGAAATCACAGGAGTTCTGGACCAATTAGAAAGAACTAGACATAAATGCATTATAACACTATGTTAAAACATTGTGTTATTAAATACTTATTCATTTTTCCCAAAGCATGTTTAACCTAGCTGGGATTGTGTCCTGAATAAAATTAAGGCCTGTGACGTTTGAAAAATCTTCGAGGAATGTGGGGAATGAGTGATTGCTTATTGCTACTGACTTCCTTACTCTGCAACGAATGGAGGAGGAGGAAAGGCTGATGAGAGACAATGGGGGGGGGGGGGGTGATTCAGGTTGGTTTGCAACAGAAAACTACTTCTCTAATGGACAAAACCATGTGCACTGCAGGTGGGGCAGATGTAACATGTGCAGAGAGACTAATGTGCCCTACACACAGAGGGGAGTTATTTTGTTTCTGTGCAGAGTAAATACTGGCTGTGTGTGTTTCAGTTTAAACACACCACCCCCAAATGTAACTCTCTCTGCACATGTTACATCTTCCCCACCTGCAGTGCACATGGTTTTGTCCATTAAAAGCCTGAATTAGGCCCAATATGCAATAGCAACAGCATTGGCTGCAAAGTACAGATTCAAAGATAGATTTGAATTTAATGAGGCTCATGGAAACACTATGTAGCTGACGCAGAGTGAGTACTGTATATGGTGGTGTAGCATATCATTGCACTCTCTGCCAGCAGATGGCAGTGTTTCGGAGACTCACGGACGCTAGACATACAGTATATACCTGCGAGCAGGATGTGGGTCACTTGGATGTTTCTGTGCAGGGTTTATCATACTACTACACAAGTATTTGCTTTGCAATATATGCATTGGGTCCTTGTTTGGCTCTCCTCCTAGTGTAACCTTCGTAGTGCGCCCACCATGGCTGCCTCATCTGGTGCACTTGTGGATGGGATGAAAAATACATGGACCTGAGTATACATTGAAATTATCCATTTTGAATAATTTCTTCTAGGGGTAATCTATTCCACCCAAGATAATTCCTACGCAGAGCGCCTAAAATGGCTGCCGCACCTGGTACCTTGTCAGGGTGGAGTACACAACCCATGGAAGTTATTTTCCAAAATGCAGCACCACTCCCGCATTATGCTTACTGTGTAATCAAGGGTTTCTTTTGTCTGTGACTTGTCTGTTACTGTACCACCAACATCCTCTGTATTATTTGCATTGTTTCTTAATGTCTGTATGTCTATAAAGCGCCTTGAGTCCTGTTGGAGAAATTGCGCTATATAAATTAAACGTACTTACTTACTAATAATTTTTTTTATTTATTAGTGCCCCCTCTGTCTTTCCACTATTGTATATATATATATATATATACTAGCAAATAGTTGTGGTGGCCTGTCAGAACAGGTGCAGAAATTTGAGGATGACGATGATAGAAAATTCATTTCTTTATCACAGTACGTGGAGTATGCTTTTGATAAGAAATGGTGGGGTTCTCCCAGCTCTCCACACATGCTCCACGCTGCTTCTCTCATGGTGTCAACTGCAAGCTGCTCGGGGCCTCGTTTCTAAAACTTCCATCACTGCGAGATGTGCCAGGTGTTTGTGCCGCCCACTTGTGTCACTTGGCTTATACGACAGACTTAACAGAACCCTTGGCTTGTACGTCGGACTTGGCAACACTCCTGGGCTTATACAGCAGACAGACCAACTCTTTTTTTTGTGGTGGTCCCAAAAAAATCAATTATTTCAGCCACAGTTATGGAAGACCCTGTCGCTGAAATGGTTTGTTAAATGGTTTGTTAAACTGTGCATGTCCTTTTTACGGAAGGGTGTTGTTTTGGAACAGATTCAGATGCGAAACAGGGCCAGAGATACAGACCTAAAACATGAAAAGTGGCCACGCACAACCCTACATAAAACTACCTACTGCAAAAGAACTCACCCAACTCGCACTCATAACATTGACAGGATTTAATGTAAAATAAACATCAATAAGTATCAAGACAACAAAAAATAACTTTTGTCATAATTTTGACATTTTGCATGTTCATTGTTTTGTGTCGTATATGTATGTAAATGTGTCCGTGTCATGATAGTTGGTTCCAGAAGAATTTTAATAAAAGTTATATTTTAAAATCTAAAAGTTGTGCCCCCAAAAATGAGAGTTTTCTTTCTTTAATTCTTACTATACTATATCACTCTCTAGGGAGCGCCTCCACCCAAAATAACTGATACAGTAGTATTAATTATTCTTCATATTGTAGAACTCAATATATCAAGAAA
Source organism: Crinia signifera (assembly GCF_055691185.1). Lineage (NCBI taxonomy): Eukaryota > Metazoa > Chordata > Amphibia > Anura > Myobatrachidae > Crinia > Crinia signifera. The sequence goes on along the minus strand of NC_139225.1, from coordinate 11,724,026 downwards.
TTTTATTAAATCTAACATTCAGTGAACCTTGTGCATAGTCAAAAATTCCCCTTTCTCTTTCCCCCATACAAACAAAAAATAACTATCAGAAATCACTAAACATAAGTACCTTGAACAAATATTGAGCACTCGCACACCTACAGTACATACAGATGGGGCAGGTCCCATCCTGGCTGGCGGATCGCCAGAACGTCTGCGCTGGCGACCCGCCAGCAGCCGCGCCAGCGAATACACTGAGACGCGCGTGCGTCTCACGCGCACGCGCGTCTCAGTCTCCGTCGCCAGCGCGACGGAAACCCTGTCCGTCTCCGCCTCAGGGAGATGGACAGGGTTAGGGGGGGTTAGGGGGGGATGCGGGCAGGCGGCGGGGACCCGGGTTACCTCCGGCAAGCCAGCGGGGACCCGGGGGAACGGATGGAAGCGCCGTCAGAAGGGGACGCGCGCGCCTCTCGTGCGCGCGTCCCCTTCTCACCATCGCCATGGCGCTGGCGGGGGATGGCGGCTGGTGACGCCAGCGCCATCCCCTGCCAAGATGGGACCTGCCCCATCTGTACTCTTAAAGTCTACTGAAAGCGCAGTAAAAGGCATGAAGCACAAGCATGTTTTGGTCTGAAAGTCAGAGACTTGCTGTAAACTACAGTCTGTTTGAGGTCATCTATAGGAGGTTTGGGACTCTGAAAACTGCTACACATTTGATCTGGTTTAAAGTTTTAAGCCTCCAAACTGCTATTTTGTAAATCCTGTGGTTTGGCTTGAAAACCGCTTGCAATGTGTAACATTTGCAAACTGTGTGTTCTCATAAGAGCGGTCAGGAGCCCTCTCTGTATGACTTCCAGCTGCAAGCTATTCACAGGCACACCTCACCTGTGGCCCCAAACAGCTAGTTTAGTACAGGCCAGCGGGCAGGTGGCACCCTACCCCCCTGGCCCAGCTCGCCACTGATTTTTTTTTTTGCCTTCTAAAATTAACTTTAGCCTTTTAACTGACAGCATGCTCGCCAAACTACTCTTTTTCATGTCATGTCTGTGAATTATTTTGAAAATCTACTCATCCTACACTACCCCTACAACTATCCCCTCTATGCTCAATTCTACTTCCACTATTCTTATAACTTGCCACAACACAAAATATTACAAACCTCCACTAACATTTATTTAGCTCTTCTGCTTTTATCAGCTCGTGATATATCTACAAATCCAGGCCCTATTCACCTGCTCCAATCACATTCAGCGGAGTCAAAACAATATAGAAGTCTAGCCAACCTCATCAAATGTCCCATGTATCCCATCACCCTCCAAGTCACTAAAATGTGCCTTACTAAATGCATGCTCTTTTTGCAACAAACTACCATCAGTCCACAACCTCTTCTTCTCTGGCAACTTTAATCTACTGGCTATTACAGAGACTTGGCTCACGCAATCAGACACGGCTTCCCCTGCAGCACTATCACATGGTGGTTTCCACTTCACACCGACCTCCAGGCCTGGTAACAGTAAAGGAGGTGGGGTAGGTATATTACACAGTCTTACCACTGGTTCCATCACTCACATTCACATCATTTGAAGTTGACTCTATCAGGGTTTTCACCCCTTTCTCTCTGCATGTCGCAGTTATCTAACGCCCACCTGGGCTTTCCAAACAACAATTTCTGGAAGATTTCTCTGCCTGGCTCCCCCACTTCTTATCTTCTGACATCTCCACCATCATCATGGGTGATTTTAATATTGCTATTGCCAGCCCACTTTCTCCTCATGCCTCTAAACTCCTCTCACGGCCTCTCCCAATGGTCTGACTCTCTTCTACTCACAAGTAGGGTCACTGCCTTGATCTTCTATTCCCCAGGCTGTGCTCTGTTTCTGAGGGGCAGATTTATTAAGCTTGGAGAAGAGATAAACTGGAGATAAAGTGGAGAAAAGGTAAAAGGAGATAAAGCACCAGCCAATCAACTCCCAACTGTCTTTTTCAAACACAGCTGATTGGCTGGTGCCTTATCTCCTTTTACCTTTTCTCTGCTTTATCTCCAGTTTATCTCTTCTCCAAGCTTAATAAATCTGCCCCTCAATTCACTAATGCCCCATTCCCTCTCTCGAAACACACAACCTTATCACCTTCTCAACCTCCTCCATTTCTCCAAACTCTATAATACCAAAATTATACAAGCCTCCTCTAACCCACAGAAATATTAATGCTATTGATTTTCAACAACTTTCTCTGCAACAACTGCTCTCACCCATTTCTACACTTGCCTGTCCTGAGACAGCTGCAACCCACCTGAACCAGACTCTACATACAGCCCTTGATGAAGCTGCTCCAGCTATTCCTCACAATCCATGTAGGCTTAGATGCCAACCGTGGCACTCTAAATGAATAAGACATCTGCAAAAACTCTCGTAGATTAGGGACATTGAATCCCACCCGGCGATATGTCCGTCAAGCAAAACAGAAACGGGCCAGGGTCACGGCTGTTGGGACGGATCGACAGTCGTGAACCAAGATTGAATACCCCCCTTAATCTATAGAAGCTTTTGCTTTACCAGTTGACAATAAAAGTATCCGTGCCCCGGGTGCTTGATACCCTTACGTCAATGCAAGGAGTGGGGAGGAGAAGGAGTGCAGCCAAATTACTGCCTAGCGCCAGTTGAAGTAAATCCTAGTTTCAGCCCTAGCTATTGACCATTCTGGTGACTTTTAGGGGGTTGGACGACTTTTATGAACAAGTATACAATTATCTTTATTATTTAAATCATTTATCAATTTTTTGGTGATTATTTCTGCGTCTTTATTTTTTTTTTACGCATTTTTTCCCAAAATATGATTTCCATTTTGCATTATTGCTACATACATGTTCATTCTAATATTAATGATTAAAATGTTCTTTTTTCCCCCCTCTATATCACTATTTCCATAAGTTTTATTTTTTGTAGCACTTTATGTTTCTAGCACTCTTGTTGCCACTAGGTATGGTATATGCGTCACAGAACTGTTCCATGATCAGAGTGACAAGCACTGAGCGGATACTAAGCTATAATAGCACGGCAACCTTTATTTACTGCTGCTGGAACGATCACAGGAACTTTACTTACTTACTCAACCTCCAAAAGAGAAGAAAAAACAATCTGGCATACTAGAGTGCAACAATCTGTTTATATAGTATTCTATTCCACAGCGCAGTTGTAGTAGGGGCTTAAATAGCCATCAGAAAGACCAGGTTTGCATTCCAAGAAACAAAAGAGCTGAACTCTTATTCTAGAGCGTGCAGTTAAAGTCCTGAAGCTGAGCCAGTGGCCTTTCAGCTGGACCAAGGCTTCTGCCAAATACTACAATCTCTCTTACACACACAGCAGCCCCTTGCGGGGTTAACTCACTGTTTGTGCCAACACTGTTCAACTTCTCCCCAATGTTGCACAACATCCTCAATGCTTGGGGCACCAAGGATGGTGGAATGGTTAGCATTACAGCCTCCCTAGCACCGAGGTCATGGGTGCAATTCCCACCAAGGCCCTTACTGTGTGTATATATTCTCCTCGTGCTTGCATGGGTTTCCTCTGGGTGCTTCGGTTTCTTCCCAAAATCCAAAAATATATTGGTAGGTAATTGTCGCCTGACAGAAAATAACTCTATTGCGTATGTAAGGACAAGTACTGCAGAATATGGGCAGTATTCAATGCTCCCATTTTGTTTTGGTTTTTTTCCGGCGAGGTTCAATTTTTTTTGGCGAGGAGGCCAGTCCTCTCTCCAAAAATATACCTCGCCCAATTCAACGCTCCCAGTTCACCGAAGAAAAAAAAAAAACAGAGAGCTTTGCCCTCTTCGCCACTTGGTCATCACCGTTGTTTGCCGTTGCTTTCATATGGGAAATGTGGTGCACCTCGCCGTTTGTGTATTCAATGTAAAAATGGAGAAGGCTGCTCACTGTTTTTTTTTTTTTGGCTTGCCTCTCCGTTTTGCTCTTGCCATTTTTTTAGGTGAACTGAACTTACGTGCTTTTAAAACAAATGTATATTCTTTTGTTTTTGGTGTCTACAAGTCTATTTTTCTGTTATTTGCAGGATCTATATTATTTTTGTTTTCTTTAGAAGCGCTACATTAATATATTTTTCTTTTTCTGTGGTAATTTTTTCCCCCCATGATGTGTTTTTTTCTCACTGATTATTCTACCCATGATTCACCTCAGTTATTACCGATTAATCACCTCTTCTTCCTCACTTCTGCGATTGGACTTTGAGGAGATACACTGCTTTTCACACATCAGCTGCTTTGGAATTGTTTTTTTTAAGGCTAATTTGCATTTTTCTCCATATATCTGCGAAATTTGAACACTGTCTACAAATGGAGCGAATAAATCCTTGTACGCCGCATTGGTCAATGCTCACCATCAGTGGCTGCGAGCAGCTGACACATTGAATAGGGTGAACAGGAGGCATGGCGAGCGGTAGAAATAATGGAGAATGCACAGCGAACGAAAACTGGAGAACACTGTGCCGCGCTTGCTGGAGCATTGAATACACCTATATGTGTGCACTATATAAGTAACTGATAATAAGAATAATCTCAAAAAATGTACACAGCAGCCCCTTGTAACCTCGGCTGATTACACAGCTGCTACTGCTTGTGATCTCCATTTCTCCTTGTCGTACCCTAGATGACTCAGTGAAAGGAGCTACAACTAAGCACTTTCCATCAACAAAATAGCAAATTGACTGAGAACACACCCATTGGTCCATGTTTCCATTTATAAGAACTGTAGGGATGGAAAATCTTAGTGTAAGGCAGAAAAAGTGTGTCTCAGCACATCTCCATGTCTTTGGCATCAAATTATTTTTTAGGACACTAGACTGTATGTATCTTAATTTCCAACAACAAAGGAAGTAATGGGACACAATTCTGGGAGGCATTGGAGTCATATGCCGCCGGGCTCCTTCTCCCAAGGGGGCACCTCTCCTTCTCTTTGAGTTTGAATCAGTTAATTGAAAGCAGTTGATATTGCTAATGTGGCTTACTCCCCCTTCTAACATAATTTTTGCAATTGTCACACCCTGTATTAGACCCATGACCTTACTGGAGACAGATACCTTACTGAATGAGCTATTTGGGGAGGGCACCAGTACTTACCTTGCCTCCGGGCAACTGGGATGAACTTATGCCACTGGATGCAAGCCACAGTTGTTGTGCACCAGTGGAAGGATTGATGTACAATTACTGTACAACAACTCTCCATCAGCAATATCTGTAACTTGTTATCAGTTTCATGCACTTGATAAATTGTCAGGACCAATTAGGGTGAAGCCTTCACTAGCAACACCAGGGTTTCAGATTGGAAAGTCACTGTACAGATGTAGCACCGCTCATCCAGTGCTGGGGCTCGCCAGACAACCCCCACTGGCAAGCGGATGCTACATCTGACTGGGAAGCACGCGCGTCCCACACACACGCGGGTCCCAGTTTCCTGTCACCGGGGGACTGAAACCCTGCCCGTCTCTGCTTCAAGAAGATAGACAGGGTTGGGTTGGGGGGGGCAGGGAAGTGGGGGACGGCGATGGGGGACAGCAACGAGGCGGCGATGATCCAGGGGGGGGGGAGAGTGAGGAAGACAATGCAGCAATGACTATATAGTGCACATAAAATGTAGATAGCATGAATTGTATGCAAATAGCACATGAGTTAGCAAAGACTGCATAGCAATCAAATCTTAAGTCGAATAGCAAAGGAATCTCGCCGTGTGTACACACCATTTGACCCACTTACCCCATCCGCACTGGCGTAACTACCGTCCCGCAGCCCCCGCCGTGGCGGGGAGGCGCTGAGGGTATGTGGGCGCCGGGGGGCTGCGGGACGACAGTCACTGTCTGCCTGCCTGTCTGTGTGTGTGCGCACCGTCCGGGTCCCAGCTCTCCCGGCTATTGCCGCAGCGCTGCTCTCTCACTGATACAAAAAGTGACACTTGGAAAATGGCTGCCCCCATACCGCAGACAGTTTTTCGTCTGCTGTATGGGGGCAGCCATTTTCCAAGTGTCACTTTCGTTAGCAGCAGTAGCCGGGAGAGCCGGGACCCGGCGCGGACGGATGCGGCCCAAGGTAAAACACACACGCACACAAACACACACATACACACACACACGCTCTCTCCCCTCAATCCCCTTCCCTCCCTCCCTCTCCCCCCCCGCGCGCCACGGCTCCACGCTGCTTGTTTTTTGTTTTTGTTTTTTTTAGGGGGGGGGGGGCGCCCCCCTGCATTTTCGGCAGGGGGGCGCACAATTATTAGTTACGCCACTGCCCATCCGGCACTGCTGATTCACTTCATGCCATGTCTCAGCTGGATATTCATCTTAGGACGTTCCTATAGTTTCAACTTCATTATACTGGTTCTGCAGCCAGGCCGCGTGGGTGCTGCCATCTTGCCTAAGGTCAGCTGACACTATTATTGCTTTTCACAATTGATTATACTTCACATGACTACAGTGTACAATTCTCATGCAAAGGGTCCTATATAAACCATTCCCAGGTACCTGTGCTTTGCCAGCTCAACTTGTCTTCAAGTCCTCATCTACTTCAATTGTCACAAACAACTTTCTGTCCATGAGTAACCTAGTTCTGTTTTATGATTTTCCAGTGTATTCAGAGTGCAACCGAAAATTCAGTATGGATTGAATGCTCTACATTACTGCATTAGTATCACTACTAGTTCCCATCTGCCGCAGGGACCCCGCCGCTGACTGCCCAGCCACCGCAGAGACCCCCTGCCTTCTGTTTATTTGCTACTCTGATACTACTCTGCTGATTTGGTACTTACTGGTTCTTACTTTGGCTCCACATTTGAATACTCCTGTAACATATCCCTTTGGTATGATTACCTTCTTTATGTATTCCCCCAGCACACCAAGGGGCATTAGAAATACGATTTTAAAAATCACATGATAGTAGGTAATTCAGAGATCTTAGTTACGTTAACCTCCGGCCCACTTTATGGCTAATACTAGAGGTCCCTACACTGCATGATAACAGGAACCACTCTAGGCCATATAATTGTCTTCTGAAGTTGGCTATATTTTTGCAAAATTATGTAACTGCGGAATAAACATGTTTTGTATGTCCTCCTAGTTTAGATACAGCCGGCTCTCTTTCAGCACCTGAGGGGTATTACTAATTTGATTGAGCGACTTTTCAGTTTGTTTTACCTTCTTCATGTCCCTAACTCTGGCTAACTCTTGTGACACCTGAATGTCAGCTGCAGCATCGAAGGAAAAGTGTAAATTCCTATATCATCACAATGATCAAAAATGATAAACCAATAAAACAATGTAACTCTTATTAAACGGGTAACATACAACGCATAATCATAAAAATTGCGCTTTAGAAGCATTAAAAAAATTCCTTTACTTTGTGTTGCCTCTAACCTGGTCTTCTCACTTCTAAGTTCTACCGCAAAACCTTCTACTGGCTGGTTATCTTTGGTTCTACTTCCTACAGCTGCCATCTGGTTCCTTGGAGTGGTACTTGAGGGTTAGTAATTTGAATCATCTTGTCTCTGTGTTATGGGCACAGGATTATTACAAACAAAAATTTGAATTAGTGAGAATGTTTAGAGGCTACTATAATGCTGGTATTCTGCAATGTTTAGAGGCTACTATAAATATTTTGGCTTTTGAATATTGCTACTGTGCTGATGTCAGTGCTCAGAACACAATCCACAATCCAACAAAATACTACATATCTACTACATCTTCTCCTACTACTGTATAATACTAAGGTATAAGAGGTGCCAGTGTATGAGGGCTGCCCAAAGTACTCTAGCGCAGGTGCATGTATGTGCACAACTGCAGTGATATCAATGTCATTCACTATTTATTGTCAAGGTCATGAATAATAGTGGACCTGGCTTCATGTCTTCTGTTGTTCCTATCCATCCTACTCTCTGAGCCACCTAGTGCTTACAGCTATGATCAGAGGATCCCTCTGCTCTTATAACCTCCTATTCCCGACTTTTCCTGTGCATTCATCTTTGGCGTGCTCTATCAGACCTCTTTCCTAAACTTGTATATTACTGAAGCATGCCCTCAACATACCGCTACACCCTATCGACAGGTTGCTATGATCCCCCATCACTGATTTATGGGGCAGGACCTCTCTCTATGTAACAACAGGTTATCAGCACCCATACTCATGCCTTCGCTGCTTTACTACTCATATTAATGGGTGTACAGTTATGTAGATTTACAGAATAAGGCTTATTAGTTATTACTACCACATGTTCTCTACTGTTGGTGCCATGATATTAACAGAAGGCAGATGTGATGTGAATGCTATGTATGTATAGTATGTTTTGTGGTATGTGTAGAACTGCAGTTTAGATCAGCTTTTTGATTGCCTTCCCTATGTATATACATAGTCATCTAACTACAGACATGGGCCCTTATTCAGATCTGATCGCAGTACAAATTTGTTCTCAAAATGGGCAAAACCATGTGCACTGCAGGTGGGGCAGATGTAACATGTATAAAGAGAGTTAGAGTTGGGGGGAGTTATTTTGTTTCTGTGCAGGGTAAATACTGGCGGCATTATTTTTACACTGAAATTTAGATTTCAGTTTCAACAAACCCCACCCAATTTTTATCTCTCTCTGCACATGTTACATCTGCCCCACCTGCAGTGCACATGGTTTTGCCCATTTTGAGAACAAATTTGTACTGCGATCAGATCTGAATGAGGGCCATAGAACAGTATTTGTGATCCTTTCCTTTCTGACGCCGTTATTTCTGTCAATGGATCTGTTATTATCACCTGCTTTGTTTGTGCAGTCATTATTATGTAGTCTAAGGTCTGTTATGTTCCCACTGTATCTGATTATACACTTTGCTAGTTTCTGTGGACCCCTTGTAGTATGCTATAAATAAATAATAAGAATGAATAGCCTGTCCTAGCCTATTCTAAGAAGTGAGGAGAAAACATAAACAAAATAATCTTAATCAAGATAGCAATATAGTTAAAAGTATGAACACGTTGACAGAAAATATGTTAAAAGTCTTACTATAATGTTGGCTATAGGTCATGGTAAAATCCAACAAGAACAGGTGAACCTGCAGCAGAAACCATTGGTACAGTATAGTTACAGAAATTATATAGAGATATTTTGGAACTCAAGTGGTCCTTAATTAAGTTCTAATTGAATAAGTATTAACAATATTAGAAACGCTCCTCTGGATTGGACTAATCAATTGGATAGTGTATTTTTAGATCCTTCTAAAGTTGCATGGAGCCATCTCTCCTAAGTTCCTTAGAGGCAAGTACTATACTAAACGTTATACCACTAGTATTACAAAGTGGCAGGAACATTTTCCTGACCTCAGTTTATCTATCATTCTATGAGCGTTTCAATAATCTATTCATATTCTCCATGCAACCAGTTATATAGAATAGTTTTTTAGACTGTTTTAGAGGAAATCTACTAACGCGAATGCCAGATTATTGCCTCTTGAACGTTCACCAAATGTACCAAATCTAACGCAACTTTGTTTCTGGAACTGTTCCTTCATCGAAATATTTTGGATAAAAATAAAACAATTTATAACCGCAGATTTAGTTTATTATTTACCCTTGTCTCCCATATGCTCTGTTTTCGGTATTTTACTTATGTTACCCCCACCTCCGTCACTAGGAATTATAAACATGCAATGGCAATCACATTAGTCTTCCGGGCTTATAAGAACGCAAACAAGGGTTGTTTTTTTTAATAAATAATATTATGCATGATAAATGATACACATGTCAACTTGAGTGGACAACATACATCTGCAACATAAAATACTTAAAAAATTACCCTATTATGGAACAGCATTTTGAACATGATTTTTTTTGGGGGGGCGGTTTTTTTTTGGGGGGGAGGAGTTCTTCAGAAACAAAAAATGCTCTAAAATGAAAACAATACTATTTTGCTACGTGCTTGATGATGGTGAGCTTTTCTCTATTGTATTATTTTTTCACCTTATTGTTTTTTTTAGAAATATAAAACTCACAGATGGCAAAACTTCAAATTTTTGAAGAGATCCTAAGAAGAGGAAACTATGCACTAGTATTGTCAAAAACAAAGTTTGTATAGTTTTTCTAGGAGAAAATGACTTAAAAGCCTCTGTAATTTATATATTTACTATATTTATCAGGGCAGCACGAATGGTGTAATGGTTAGCATTACTGCCTCACAGCGCTGAGGTCATGGGTTCTATCCCCACCATGTGTTATATATACAGGGCAGTACGGATGGTGTAATGGTTACATGACTGCCTCACAGCGCTGAGGTCATGGGTTCTATCCCCACCATGTGTTATATATACAGGGCAGTACGGATGGTGTAATGGTTACATTACTGCCTCACAGCGCTGAGGTCATGGGTTTGATTCCCACCATGGCCCTAACTGTGCAGAGTTTGTATATTCTCCCCGTGCTTGCGTAGATTTCCTCCGGGTACTCCGGTTTCCTCCCACAATCCAAAACTATACAGGTAGGTTAATTGGCTCCCAACAAACTAATCCTAGAATGTCTGTGTGTCCGTGTACATGTGGTAGGGAATATAGATTGTAAGCTCCACTGGGGCAGGGACTGATGTGAATGTTCAGATATTCTCTGTAAAGCGCTGCGGAATATGTGTGCGCTATATAAGAAACTGTTAATAAATAAATAATAATAATAATAAATTTCTTCTACTCAGTTTGATTAGACTGTATTTAGTGAAACAATTTTGCTTCATTTTTCTTGTATTTTTCTCTGCAGTGTGAAACAACCTCTATGATACCTTTTGAAATTGTGTGCTATTTGCCTATGCTAAATTTAATGCCAGTTTTTACATATTGATTATGTATTAGTATTTACTTACGTATACGTTGTCTTCACATCCATCACTATGGTTACCTTTACTGTGATTTCCATACACTCAACCGTGCCCAGAAGTGATGCTACCAAAATTGATGCTCCCGAAGGTATCATGGACCCGGAAGCAGTATGGACTGCGCTAGATGACGTGATGACTTAATTGAGCTTTTTATTTTATTTTATTTTATTTTAGGTAAGCTATCCTTTTATTGCTTGTATCCCAATAATGGATTAAACATCTTAAATGTTCATACTTAGTGTTTGGTGACCTTCTGTCACGGACGGCCACACCAGCACACGGCGGGTCCGGTACTCACCCCTCCGTGCCCGTCGCCGCCTGTCCATCTGGGGCTCTGGTCCGGGCATCCTGCTGGTTCTGGGTCGCCTGGGAAGTGTGGCATACAGGGGCGGTTCCCTGAGAGTCCTGAGGGAGTTGTTCTTGGTTATGGGCAAAGTGCAGATTGGATGCCAGGTTAAGGTTTCCTCCCTTTCTGACCATACTAGCCAATGACAGCCGCCCACTATGTATTTAGGGGATCTGTCTTGGTGAACTGGTGTCAGTGCAAAGGTTTCCTAGCCTTGTGCAGTTGGAGACTCCTAGCTCACTCCTGTCTTCTGCAGCCTATTCCTCAGTCCTCCCTGTTACTGACTCCAGGAACCCTGACCTCTCGCTGCCTTCCAGGTAGTTACCTGTGGACCCGGTATTGCCAGCCTGTGGGCTCCCATTGGTCTCAAGGACTTCAGCTACTCTCAGCCTCCTGGTACCCCCAGTCCTGTGAAGAGCATCCAGTTCCAGTCTTTCTCTTATACTCTGGCTCATCATCCATCTCTTTACTGTGTCTGGGATATCCCTCTGCATTGGTCGACATCTCCATGAGTTGACACAAGACTCTGACTATTATTGTTTAAACTCAAGACTTGCCAAAGACTTTATTTGGGACTCTTTGTTTGCCTTTTCAAGCCCTGATTCGATGAAGAAGTTTGCTTTCCTTTATGAAACCATCCATAATAAAGCCAGCTCGCTTGAACCCTACTCCGTCTGGTCCTAAAGTGATTCCTACACACCACACGATCCAAACTAGTCCTCCACCTGTGACACCTTCATTGCGTCTGGCTGGGTACTACTGCCATTCTATGTGTTTCTGCATATATTTTAGCTGAGCATTCCAGCACAAGTAACTTCTATAAACAGGAGTGCCTTGCCTACTGGATTATAAATAACACCAGACAACAAATTGTAAAAAAAATTTGGGATCCTAAAAATTACATATGTTTATTAATAGAATTTAGAGTGTTAAAAACGACAATGACAATGAAATTGAAAGACTTGTTGCCGTTTTATTGTTATTGACATTTGTTGGTTTCCAAAACAAATAGCTTAATATACATACACAACATCAACAATAGTACAAATCATTGCTTTTAATCCAGCTTTCGTTTTGCAAGTCGCCTGTACACTATTTCCGGGGCATCTCTGACAAGTGTCCAACAGTAGTCTGCTAGCATTGAAGCTTTCCATTTCCCCTGGTAACTATTCTCCATCTCAAAAATATCCTGGTGAAAACCTTCACCGTGTTCATCACTAACGGCGCCGCAGTTTGCCGGGACAAAAATATAAGTGAGAATGAAGAAAATGCATCTTCGAAGATGTATCGTACCCAAGTGTCTGATACGAGGAAATCATATTTCCAACCAGATCAACATAGTTTGCTGCCTTCTTATTTCCCCAAAAGTTTTGGGCTACCAGACAAACATCGTTCCAAGCAGTCTTCTCATCACCTGTTAAGATACTATCAAAATCTTTGTCCTTGAAGAGATTTCGTATTTGTGGTGCAACAAAGGTGCCCTCCTTGATTTTCGCTTCACTGAACTTTTGCCTAAGGTACTGAAATGCTCGCCCATCCCTATCCATTGCTTTAGTTCATCGCTAAGAATCTTCAAAACTTGAACTAATAAACAATTTTAAACATATTTCTGTTCAGCGCATTGAAGTCAGTAAGAATTGGATGTTTTTATGTAGGATCCTTTTTGGCTCCTTCACTCAACTGGGGGCCATACTTATATCCAACAGAACTCCAGAGACTCATCAGCACTCCACAGACTTGTAATAAATAAATAAAAAAACCGGTACTTATGTAATATCTGCGCTTGCCACGCTTCGGGCACGGTGGCTCGCTGCGCTCCCCACACTATATAAAATCAACTCCATGCGTAGTTGGATAGTAGGGGTATGAAAAAATGGGGTGCATTTAACATGAGAGCCCAAATAATACATAAGTACCAAAAAAACTTTGCCTTAACAATTTCACTTTAGCTGTCTGTCTCTCTTGTCCTAAAATCAAACATATTCAGAGAGACATTAAAGATGATAGTGTAGGGGTTGACATACTGTACCCACATAGCACTAACCACACTCATGCAGCACTGATCAAACCAACTCCACTCTACTCTGTGAGACTTGCAGTTCTAAGGGCTAGATGAATTTCCCTTCTCTTATCCTATACAATAAAAGGTGAACGCAGCTCCTCTATGGGGGGTCTCAAGTGTTTTTTGCTTCCCAGCTGCCACTAGATGGCACCCAACAGACCAAGTCAAGAGTTGCTCTGCTCCGCAGCCACAGCCACCAGCGCTGACAGTTCCGTCATTTCGATCATTTTGATTATAGCCCGGTAGCGAGTTGTTTAATTAATAGAAGGAGCGAGCATAGCTACAATATGTCTTATAATAATGAAAAACAAACATGAGTAAAAACAAATCTAGTTTCCCTTGCTTAGTTTTTGATTTATGTCCCCTGTAATTGCGAAGTTTTAGTTGGAGGGCCTGTATTGGGATTGTGGAGGGGAAGATACAATAATTCTTCAGTGTGTGGGAGGACTCCGTCATTTCCAGCATTTATGTCATTACAGTTCTCCTAGCAAGGAATATCTATCTAATTACATATTTAGGCCTTTGCTCCAATGGGAGAGGAGTATATAGAGAACGGCTACAAATGGTTCGAGCGCCATGTTTATGTTCATAAGATCAGTTATTAAGTAGTGATATATAAAGTAGGATTATGTTAGGAGACAACAAGTTCATTAGCCAAGCTTCGTTTCCACAGTTTTGCCAGCAAAAGAAAATGACACGTTAAGGAGTTTTATGTACCATCTGTTTCGTGGATGTATCAGCACTTCATTAGAACAACCAGACACTGTAATTTATAATGAGCACCACTTCTTGCTTTGCAATATTACGTTCAATTGTTCTTCCAGCAGGACATATTGGACATATTAATGTGTTCTGTTTGATATTTTAGATCTTTAGACCATTTGGCATATCTCAAAAGATGAATGTCAACTATTATTAAGTGCATGGAATGTATTTGGATGCCTACGTATTTCAGAGATATAGTTTCCCATGTATTATTATTTTTTAGTATTATTTTTTATTATTATTATTATTATTATTATTATTATTATTATTACTATTAATAAGGGATGATTATTTTCAAAATTAATCTAATTTTCATAAAGCAAATGTACTATTTTTATCATTTATGGGGTATTCAATCTCCGGCGAGCACCTCCCACCGGGGAGATGCCCACTGGGCCCTATTCAATGCTGTCTTCCCCGACAGCATTGAGCAGGGTATCTCGGCAAACGAGCCTGACATCACAAGCTGTCGGCTGCAGCTCGCCTCTTCCTGGCCGCAACTCACGGCCACGCCCCCTTTTCACTCCCCGCAGGCGGGACATTGAATCCTGCCTGCGTGTTCTCGGTCGAGCTGACCGAGAACGGGACTGGGTCACGGCGGTCGAGCAAGCTCGACTGCCGTGACCCTGACATTGAATACCCCCCTTAATCAATTCTCATAATTAATAAATAATTATGTATGTAATTAATAATGATAATTCTATTCAAGAAAGATTACATCCATGATATAGAATAAATGCAGTAGTACATGCATGCAGTAGAAAAAAATGCTGAAAAACACTGAAACATACTGTAAATACCCTGTTGCAAGCATCCTCCTCCTCCTCCTTTATCTCTCTTCACTTCTCTATCACTATACTTAGGGAAACAAAGTTGGGAATTGCAAAGAGGTATTAGGGTTCAGTTTTTGTACAGCTCAATCAGGGGCGGATTGTGATAAAAATCTGGCCTGGGAACGGGGGGGGGGGGGTGCTGACGCTACAGCCCGGGGGGGGGGTGTCGTTGATGATACAGCCCGTGAGGGGAGGGGTGCGGACACTACTCAGCAGGCACCGCCGCGCTTCCGTCGTCATCCGACAGCGACCAACGGCTGCAGCTGGTCACAAAGTGCAGCATAGCCCGTTCTTTGTTCTAAATATGGCCGCCGCATATGTGCATATAATATATGCATATATGCGGTGGCCATATTTGTTTTGGGCAATGCTGCCATTTGTGACCAGGCTGCTGATGTAATTTCAGTTTTCAATTAAAATCCCACAAGGGTAATACAGGTACGGTATCCCGTATCCGTACATCCCGTATCCGAATTATTCCAAAAATCGTGGTTTTTTTGGAATAAATAAAAAAAAATTCCCCCCTAACAGTTTTTATACTTACCAAGTCCAAACCTCAGCCTCACCGCTATGCTATCCCAACAGCCATTACCCCTGCTGTGGTGCCTCTACAGCCCTGGCACACCACCAGGTCTATGTGTTAGGCGCGGAGCACCCACCCTATTCACAAGTGGTGTGTTGACACGGCTCAGACGTGCTAGTATACCTGGCCAACAAGGAAACTGGCATAGGTCCTAGCTGGTAATCATTACCGGTCGATTTGAGCAACACCGAGACCGAAGGATATGAGGGAGAAGTGCCCTGTAAAGGCAACTCGAGTGGAGCTCGAATGGGCAGGGAACTGACCAGGAGGTTGATAGGTCAGAGGGGGAATAGGAGAGCCTGTCTCAGCCTCTGACTCTGTTGTCACCCTATATGTCCGCCGGAAGGTGCAGAGGCCCTAGATCTTCCCGCACGGCAGCCACGTTTGAAGCACGGGTTAAGCCTGTGCAACTCCGGTGCCCTCCAAAGCGTCTTAGGTGGTGGAGACAACCAACCGACGGAGGTAAAAGGTGGACAAGAGGAAAGCTGACTAACACCCCAGTGGCTGCGACAGGGACCCAGGTGGGAAGGATAACTAAATGGGAAGGAGACCCAGAATAACCCAAAGATATACTGAGCTAAGCGTATACAACAAAATAACAAACTGAGATACAGAAAGTATAGGCACGAGAAGGGTATGGAACGATACCACTGGATCCTGAGAGTAACAGAACAGGAACAGCTCCAAAGAGATCAGGAAGCGGATGATGCAGGGAAGGAACTGCAGCAGGAACGCAGGTCTGAAGCTGGAGAGTTGCCAGAGTGAGGAAACCGCAAGGCGCCCACAAAGGATTATAGCCAGCGTCTGAATGGTAAAAGACGCTGGTATTTAAAGAGGGGAAGTGCGCGCACAGCGCGTTCCGGATCGCGCCGTGATGACGGCGCAGGGAGAGAGAGAGACGCCGGGCGGCTGTACAGCGTCGCTGCTAGGCAACCCCCCGACGCCCGGGCGCCGAGCAGGAAGTAGCCGGCGCTTGGGACGTCGCCTGGCAACGAGGGTGAGAGAGCGGCGACATCTGACAGTACCCCCCCTCGAGGAGAGGTCAACCGACCTCTAAACCTGGGTTTGTCAGGGAAAGACTGAAAGAACCTCCTTTTAAGCCAAGGAGCGTGAAGATCCTGATCCACGACCCAGGACCTCTCTTCCGGTCCAAACCCCCTCCAATGAACCAGGAAAAATAATTTCCCTCTAGAAATTTTGGAGTCCAGAATGGAATCAACCACATACTCCTCCTGGCCACGCCGTAGGATTGGCAACGGCCTACGAATCACTGGCTGGAGAGCAGGTTTGAACAGTGAGCAGTGGAAGGTGTTGTTAATCCTGAGAGAACGGGGAAGCCACAATTTAAATGCGACCGGGTTAACCTTCTTGATGATTTTATAAGGACCAATGAAATGTGGGCCCAATTTCCGTGAGAACTGCCGGAGCTTGATGTTTTTAGTAGAAAGCCAGACCCAGTCTCCAACCTTAAACAGGCATGGTCTCCTGTGGCGGTCAGAGAAGTGTTTGGCTGACATAGCAGCAGAGAGGAGCGCTCCCCGAACCATGCGCCAAATCTTTCTCTTAGAAGCCACCCACCTAGAATTACCCACTTTGGCATAAGTGGGAATGAAAGAGTTCGCTCTAGGGTGGAAACCGTAATTGCAGAAAAATGGAGACTTTTTAGTGGCGGCATGCCAGGCATTGTTATATGAAAACTCCGCAAATGGCAAGTTCTCGACCCAATCCCGCTGGGTCTTGGAGACGTAACACCGCAGGAACTGTTCTAATGATTGGTTAACCCGCTCAGTCTGACCATTCGACTGGGGGTGAAACGCAGACGATGGACTCAGCTTGACTTGTAAAGCTGAACACACCGTCCTCCAGAATCTGGCAATGAACTGGACACCTCTGTCCGAAACAATGTCAGCAGGCAACCCATGGACCCGAAAGATATGTGTAATAAATAAGGATGCTAAAGTCTTCGCCGAAGGTAAGCCCTTCAGAGGAACAAAATGTGCCATTTTACTAAACCTGTCTACCACCACCCAAATGGTATTAAACCCTGAAGCTGGTGGCAAATCCGTAACAAAATCCATGGAGATGTGCGTCCATGGTTTATCAGGAACAGGTAAGGGAACTAACTGACCCATGGGAGAAAGGCGAGATGACTTATTCTGAGCACACGTGTTACAACTGGAGACAAAATGCTCAACCTCTTTCTTCATTCCTGGCCACCACACCGCACGGGACAATAAAGAAAGAGTCTTAGAAACCCCTGGATGGCCAGCGGACTTGCAAGCATGAAATTCTGAAAAAACTTGTTCGCGGAGTCCTTGAGGAACAAATAATTTACCATCCGGGGTAGTGGCTGGGGCCGAGGATTGAGCTAAAAGTACGGAATCCAAGAGTCCTTGAGTGAGTCCTGCCCGAATACATAAAGGAGGAATAATAGGCTCGGGGTGAGACACTGGATCTTGTAAGGCCGAAAAACTTCTTGACAAGGCGTCCGCAAGAACATTCTTAGCTCCAGGTCTATAGGTAATAATAAAATTGAACCTGGCGAAGAATAAGGCCCATCTGGCTTGCCTTTAATTCAGCCTCTTGGCCGAACGTAAGTAAGCCAAATTTTTGTGATCGGTAAAAATTGTGATCTGGAATTTGGCCCCCTCCAGCCAATGCCTCCACTCCTCCAAGGCACACTTGATGGCCAGCAACTCCCTGTTACCTACATCATAATTAGATTTGGCATCCGAAAACTTCCTTGAATAAAAGGCACAAGGATGCAACAACCCATCCATCTTATCCATTTGGGAGAGGACAGCACCCACCCCAATCTCTGATGCGTCCACCTCAAGGACAAAAGGACATTCAGGATCTGGGTGACGAAGAATTTGGGCAGAGGAGAACGCCTGTTTCAGTTTTTTAAAAGCCTCAACGGCAGAAGAAGACCAAGACGCAGGGTCCACTCCTTTTTTGGTGAGAGCAACAATAGGAGCAACAAGATCCGAGAAGTGCGGAATAAACCTCCTATAGTAATTGGCAAAGCCCAAAAACCTTTGTACAGCCTTTAAATTAGAAGGCTGGACCCATTCTTGAATGGCCTTGAGCTTAACAGGATCCATAGAGAAGCCTTTGGGAGAGATTATGTAACCGAGGAATGAGATGGTATCTACCTCGAACTCGCATTTCTCGAGCTTAGCAAATAAATTGTTCTCTCTGAGCCTCTGAAGAACTGCCCTGACATGCTGACGATGCACCTCCAAAGAAGACGAATAAATCAAAATGTCGTCAAGATAAACTACAACGAAAACACCCAGAAAGTCCCTAAGGACATCATTGATCAGATCCTGAAATACAGCCGGGGCGTTGGCTAGGCCAAACGGCATGACTAGATACTCATAATGCCCTGAGTGAGTGTTGAACGCCGTCTTCCACTCATCCCCGGCTTTTATGCGGATCAGATTATAGGCTCCGCGTAAATCAATTTTTGAAAAAACAACAGCTGAACGCAGCTGATCAAAAAGAACAGAAATCAAAGGCAACGGATAAGAATTTTTTTCCGTAATGTCATTCAATTGACGGAAATCAATACACGGACGTAGGGTCCCATCTTTTTTTTTAACAAAAAAAAAAACCTGCTCCGACCGGAGACTTGGAAGGCCTGATAAAGCCTTTTTTTAGACTTTCTTCCACGTACTCCTGCATTGCCTTCTCTTCAGGCAGAGACAAAGAGTACAATCTACCCTTAGGTAGTTTAGAACCAGGTAACAAATTAATGGCGCAGTCATACGGGCGGTGCGGAAGGAGTGAGTCCGCCTCTTTTTTAGAAAAAACGTCTGCGAACTCCGCAAACTGGATAGGTAAGCCAGAGGGAGTGGGGGCAGCAAGAAGAGCTGGAAGGATGACACAATTACCAAAGCATTCTCTACCCCACCGTATCAACTCCCCGGACTTCCAATCAAAAACCGGATTGTGTTTTTTAAGCCAAGGAAGGCCGAGCACAATCGGTGCGATGGGGGACTGATGAACCAGAAAACATATTATTTCCGAGTGGGAGAATCCAACCCGGAAATCCGGTAACTCGATATAATGAGTGATAACTCCACCGGCCAGGGTGCTACCGTCTAAACCGCACACTGAAACCTGCGAAGCTAAGGGTAGCAGGGGTAAACCCAGATCTTTGGCAATTTTATCGTCCATAAAATTAGCTGCTGCGCCGGAATCCACTAACGCTTGACCCTCCCAACAAAAATCAGAAAATCGAAAACTGGTAGGGAGAAACAACGAGTCAGATGGGGAGAATAAAGAAAGGCCCGAGAAGATACTCCCCATTACTTCTGGGCTTTGCCGTTTCCCTGTAATACTGGACATCTGTTCAAGCTATGATCCTTAGACCCACAGTACATACACAGACCCAGTGTACGTCGACGGGCTTTCTCCTTGGGAGTCAGCCTGGAAAATAACCTGGTTGCCCCAAGCTGCATGGGTTCGCCCAAGTCAGGAGGAGACTCCTCAATAGGCTCAGAACTGGGTAAGGCCGAGGCCCCCCTTTCAAAACGTCTCTCCTTGATTCTCCGATCGATCCGAATAGCCAAAAGGATCAATTTATCCAGAGAAGAAGGAGAGGGGTACTGTACCAAGCTATCCTTGATATTATCCGCCAGTCCTAGGCGAAACTGACTCCGTAATGCTGGGTCATTCCACCCAAAATCAGCAGCATAACTTCTGAACTTAGCGCTGTACTCCTCGGCTGAAAGATTGCCTTGTTTGAGTGCTCTAAGATGAGCCTCAGCTGAGGCTGATTTGTCAGGGTCATCATAAAGGATCCCTAATGCCTGAAAAAAGGCATCAACCGAGCGGAGAGCCGGGTCATCCGGGCCCAGACTAAAGGCCCAAGACTGAGGGTCCCCTTGAAGAAGGGAGATTACAAGACCCACTCTCTGCTGCTCGGTACCTGAGGATTGTGGTCTTAACCGGAAGTATAACCTACAGCTCTCCCTGAAATTTACAAAGAGAGGCCTATGACCAGAAAACCTATCTGGCAGATTAACTTTGGGTTCAGGCGACTGAGCTGAAAAGTTAGACTCTACCTTGATAGACAGGTCCTGTAATTGTTTGGTTAGGAGAGTAACCTGATTGGCTAGTGCTTGTGCCGAACTAGGATCCATGATCACCTGGATGGTAAATCTACACACAATATGGTTATAAGGACCCCTAAAGCAAAACAATAACTAGAAGGGAAAAAAAATAAAAAGACAACCGGGTGGTACCGGCCAACTGTTGTAGAGGCTGGCTATACTGTTAGGCGCGGAGCACCCACC
Source organism: Crinia signifera (assembly GCF_055691185.1). NCBI lineage: Eukaryota > Metazoa > Chordata > Amphibia > Anura > Myobatrachidae > Crinia > Crinia signifera. The sequence continues at coordinate 11,703,255 of NC_139225.1, read as the reverse complement.
CTATTCACAAGTGGTGTGTCGACACGGCTCAGACGTGCTAGGATACCTGGCCAACAAGGAAACTGGCATAGGTCCTAGCTGGTAATCATTACCGGTCGATTTGAGCAACACCGAGACCGAAGGATATGAGGGAGAAGTGCCCTGTAAAGGCAACTCGAGTGGAGCTCGAATGGGCAGGGAACTGACCAGGAGGTTGATAGGTCAGAGGGGGAATAGGAGAGCCTGTCTCAGCCTCTGACTCTGTTGTCACCCTATATGTCCGCCGGAAGGTGCAGAGGCCCTAGATCTTCCCGCACGGCAGCCACGTTTGAAGCACGGGTTAAGCCTGTGCAACTCCGGTGCCCTCCAAAGCGTCTTAGGTGGTGGAGACAACCAACCGACGGAGGTAAAAGGTGGACAAGAGGAAAGCTGACTAACACCCCAGTGGCTGCGACAGGGACCCAGGTGGGAAGGATAACTAAATGGGAAGGAGACCCAGAATAACCCAAAGATATACTGAGCTAAGCGTATACAACAAAATAACAAACTGAGATACAGAAAGTATAGGCACGAGAAGGGTATGGAACGATACCACTGGATCCTGAGAGTAACAGAACAGGAACAGCTCCAAAGAGATCAGGAAGCGGATGATGCAGGGAAGGAACTGCAGCAGGAACGCAGGTCTGAAGCTGGAGAGTTGCCAGAGTGAGGAAACCGCAAGGCGCCCACAAAGGATTATAGCCAGCGTCTGAATGGTAAAAGACGCTGGTATTTAAAGAGGGGAAGTGCGCGCACAGCGCGTTCCGGATCGCGCCGTGATGACGGCGCAGGGAGAGAGAGAGACGCCGGGCGGCTGTACAGCGTCGCTGCTAGGCAACCCCCCGACGCCCGGGCGCCGAGCAGGAAGTAGCCGGCGCTTGGGACGTCGCCTGGCAACGAGGGTCAGAGAGCGGCGACATCTGACAGTACCCCCCCTCGAGGAGAGGTCAACCGACCTCTAAACCTGGGTTTGTCAGGGAAAGACTGAAAGAACCTCCTTTTAAGCCAAGGAGCGTGAAGATCCTGATCCACGACCCAGGACCTCTCTTCCGGTCCAAACCCCCTCCAATGAACCAGGAAAAATAATTTCCCTCTAGAAATTTTGGAGTCCAGAATGGAATCACATTTACCTAATCGAAGACTATAAGAAGGAAGTATATTCACAAATCAACAATGCCAATACCTATGAAGAACTCCAAAGTAACCCGACAACTCGATACAAAATGCGTACATGGCAGCCCTGGAACAACGACTGTTCTTCAACAACGATCTGGCAGCTAAGATTCCATTCTTTATATGCTACATAGATGATGTGCCACTCTTAAGGACCGGAACTGAATTTGAGTTTCCTATTTCCGTCGAGAAAATGAACACACTAGAATGCCCCATCAAATTTACCTACACCTTGAGCCAAAGGACTGAGAACTACCTCGACGTATGTATTACCAATGTTGAGGGCAAGTTATGCACATCCAACTACACTAAGAAGAGAGACCAGAACACATTATTGTTGGCTGATGGTCATCACCCCCTGGCGCTGAATGCAACCTCACGTTCTCACTACTTCTATGGGTAAAAATAATTACCAGTTATGACGCTACTTTAAATCATGATCTGGATAAGACGGAGATAAAATGTAAAGCTCGAGGGTATTGTAAACACTCACACGATTATGGCTAGAGAAAGGGTTAACAACGTCTCTAGAGATGAGGCCCTGAAGAGAAAAGCTCCTGGTGTCAATAAAAAAGATGTGATAGGTTGGGTGCTCGAATTCAATACTGCTGATGACACAGTGGTGTCAACTGTTAAATCTTTTTGGAAAGCACAACTGCTGCGTCTTCACCCCCGCAACCCATAGGTACAGAGAACTGCCATCAAACCCACCCCCTACCCCAAACCCCAAGGAACCCCACCACCTCCCGAGCTAACCCAACCCACAATCCCCAACCAAAATCAGACCCTGCAAAAGAGAAATAACAGAACAAATAATTCATGAAACTATACTGTATATTAAATAAAATGTACCCACATAATAAAATAAATTAAAACATATTGATTAATAAAAACAAAAGATTCCAAGAGGTACATGTTCTAACGTGTGAATTTTTAGAAGTAAGAGATGTTGCCATAACAATTTAGTAAATGTAACCCTGAGTGTTAAGAACAACAGATGCAAAAACAAGATGGTGTAAGTGGTGTCACACATAAGAACTATAGATAAATATTATTAAAAGCAATAATTATAAAAGATGGGGTTAGTAAAAGCCCAAGTTATAAAGCCAGTGAAAATAAGTAGCTTCATTAATTGCATTATAACGGTTCTCATCAATATCTGTAATCTATCAGGTCAAGAATCTTTCAGTAAAATGATTATAATTCTTTATAAAAATGTTTGGTAATTCATAAACGGCCACATAAAGGAATGGTGTAGCGTGTCTTTTTTTTTTTTTAAACAATCAATTTTTTTAATCTTGCAGATGACCAGAACGTAGATACCGTAGGCATAAAAGTAGCTGTCAAGTTGATGTGTATTGGTTGGAGATTCCCGTTGTTCGTAGGGATTTTACTGAATTCCAATACAAATGACAGTGTTATGTACTGTACGTTTCACATTTCTCCAAATGAGATGCAGTACGCAGAAGGTAAAGTTTGCATTTCATCAGTCTGACGCATCTTGAGGGCACCCAGCCATATTTTTAAAAGCTTAGTTAGAGAAGATGAAGCTGAAGGTTACGTATGCATCTCATTGTTCCATTATTGGATAAACCATTTGAAGAAAATTATAACCATTGCTTCTTCTTGTAAACAATCAATTTAATTAGTATAGTGATGTAATCCCCTTAATTAGCAAATGGGATATTGAAAGAAAGTAGTTAAAGTGAATATAAAATACAACTGAAGACAAACGTAACGTAAAATGAAATAAGGGCAAATAAGGAGCCTTACTGTTTTAGCAGATCTAGATGAATATAGATCATCCTTATATAATAATAATAATAATAATAATAATAATAATAATAATAATAATAGGACAAAATATATTTATACTGGTTTCACATTGCAAACCTGCTTTCAACCAGTTTTTGTAAACATGTCTTAAAACGGGTCAAAAGCCAGTTAAACCCCTTTCATCTTGCATGTTGTAAACGGTATATTGCAGTTTCAATACCGTTTTTGTACTTTTCAGATTCAACCCGTTTCACCCATAGAAAGCCATACAATGTAATTTTAAATGTTTATTTCCTGCTTGTGGGCGGGGATCATGCAGGGAGATAACCTATCACCCTTGTGTGGTTATCATTTGTAGCAAATACCGTTTCTGAGCTGTTCAGACTGCAGGGAAAACGGCTCAGAAACGTGTAGGATCCTGCTTTTAACACTTTTCAAAATGCCGGTATTCTGTAACCGGTAAATTGACACTGGAGCTTTCACACTGCAGCTGTTTCCATTTTAAAACGGTAAAAAAAATGGCAATATACCTTGTCAAAGCTGCAATGTGAAAGGGGTATCGAACACAGTTTTCCTAAGTTTGCTTCTGTATTGTATGTCACCCAGAGGTGATACCAGGTGGGCGGACACCCTTTCCTCACTCTGCCCTATCACCCCAGCCACCCTAAAGGCAAGGGCATCCAAAAAGAGGATGGGGAAGATTTCAGAGGGCTCATTTTATAAACCAGGAGATGCTGGCTGTCCCTGGAATTGGAACTGTCTTCTCACATTTCAGGGTGACACTCGGGTGTGGGAGGAATCCCCCGCACCCAGGTAGTACCACAACTGATTTTTAATGAAATAATGGAGAAGCAACTGAAGTGCAGACTGCATTTTATCATTTGTTAAACTTTGCCTGTCCTTTGCTGCAGATGTCTTCAGTTTGTTTGTGGGTCTTTCTGCCTTTAGTTTTGCCTTCAGCAAGTGAAATGCATGCTTGACTGTGATGAGATCAGGTTAATTGTCCTAAGGCCCAGGCATGTCTCAACTGTGGCCCTCCAGCTGTTGTGAAACTACACATCCCAGCATGCCTTGCCATAGTTTTAGCATAGACTAATAGAAAAACTGTGGCAAAGCATGATGGGACTTGTAGTTGCACAGCAGCTGGAGGGCCATAGTTTGGACATGCCTAAGTAGATTATTCTACTTATTTGTCTTAAAAAACTCCTGGGCTGCTTTTGCGGTATGATTTGGTTATTGTCCATTTGTACTGTGATGCACCGTCCAATCAACTATACAGTATATCTCTACACAGGTTCCAATTTGATGTTGTTAAATCTGGGGAAGGACAACATACTCTAGTTAACATTATCAAGCATACATTAAGTGGCACAACCATAGTGTATTTATGACAATCTTTGTAAGAAATAAAGAATTTCGTCATTCACAAATTGAGGGAAAATAGCCTTAGTCAAGAACTATTGTCATATGGAGTTGATGGAATCTTCAGAATTCGGAAAGCTAATTGGTTGTTCACAGCTCTTCTGGAAGATCCCCAGTAGCCATTGTTTTCCATTTAAGCTATTCCATACTGTAGCTACAATATAAAGAAACAGTCACTCTTGTTGGTCACTGTATGAAGTGATTGCTGATTTTTTTGCTTGCCAAGTTCGGTTGTACTTCATTTTTTACTCTGATCGCAGTACAAATTTGTTCTCAAAATGGGCAAAACCATGTGCAGTGCAGGTGGGGCAGATGTAACATGTATAGAGAGAGTTAGATTCGTGTGAGTTATTTTGTTTCTGTGCAGGGTAAATACTGGCTGCATTATTTTTACACTGCAATTGGGATTTCAGATTCAACACACCCCACCCAAATGTAAATCTCTTTCTACACATGTTACATCTGCCCCACCTGCAGTGCACATGGTTTTGCCCATTTTGAGAACAAATTTGTACTGCGATTAGATCTGAATAAGGGCCACAGTTGTACATATATACACATGTGTCACATATCAAAGTAATCAGCACATTCTGTTGCTGTAAGTAACGCACAGTTTGGTTTAAAAAATGCATTATACTAGCAGCGTTGCACAGGTTGCAGCTCACCCGCACCATTTGTCTCGCATTATGTGAATATTGACGCTAGATATATAAGGCCACATCTGTACATGACCAATTGTATTATCTACTGCACCTCCTACTCTCTAACTGTGGCTGCTGTGCATGGACATTGCACACCTAATAGGCTGAGGCTTTTTTAAAGCGGCAATCATTTACACTGCAAAACCAGTTTGATTTTGCAGTGTAAATGATTGCCGCTTTAAAAAAAAAACCTGGAGATTTCTTACCAAATCTCTCACTTTCTGCCTCTTTCATCCTATTACATTTCACCCAGAGATTTAGCTAGTTCTGATTGCCCCATTATTAATCCCCATCACCCTTCACCTGTCATGTACGAAAGGGGGCCTGGGGCAACTCTGAATCAGCACAGTGGGAACTTTCCCATGCTCCTGGGGTGCCAATCTGTCCCTTCTCTACCATGCAATCACTTTAACAACTAACATGCAGATTTGTGGCACGGTTGTGATATATATTAGTACCTGCACCCTGGATTACTACAAGAAGCTTCCACCAGAAAGTGGTCAGTGGTAGCAAGAAACATCTAAAGGGCTTCATATTTTTTTGACAATGTTTATCAAATAGGATTAAAGATTGGGAAGCATTCCACACTCGCTATGTGACACCAAGACTTATAATGTGACTGCACTGCATGACACCCAACACACCCACATTTTCTTATTGCTAAATATTTTGATATTGGCGCACAACATCTGCTCTTACTTTAATTGATCGTAGTTGCTTGGAACATGTTGCATACGCTTCAGATTACGAATAAAGTATATTGCACATGTGTAGAATAGATGAATCAGCACTTGCTATATGGTTTATGGTTTTGCAGGTTGACAAAAAAAACAAAGCAAACACATTGTAATCTGTGTGATCTCCAATGCTGACAGACACCGTTCCCCCCTTCCAGCAGGATACAGTATTTTTGACATGCAAAGAATTTTGATGCTGGCATGTAAGATCTCACGCGACTCTCAGTCGTTACTTTGGGATGCAGTTAGAATCCCGGCGGTCGGAATCCCGGCGGTCAAAATCCTGACACCGGAATCCCGACTGCCGAAATCCTGACCGCCAAAATCCAGTTACTTTCTCTCTCTATGGGTGTCCACGACACCCATAGAGGGAGAATAAATTAGTGTGCCGAGCGTAGCGAAGCATGGGCCCACTGCGTGGCGAGTGCAGTGAGCCCACAAGGGGGGGGGGGGGCGATCCACGTCGTCGTCCCCCTTCCGGCATCAGGATTTTGACTGCCGGGATTTTGTACCAATCCCATTACTTTCTACCCAGTCCAGAACATTCTACATGCATTTAAGATTAGAAAGTTATTGTCATTCCAGAATATGGAAGTTTCACCAGATGGAATAGCATTGGAAATATGATTAATTGTGCTGTCTCATCGGTCATAACCATAAAGGTATCAACATCTATGCCATGGAACATTCTAATGTCTTATATTATTCATCAGACTTCTATACATGGCAAAGAAAAATCAGGGAGAACTGAGAACGGCTTGACTACCATCTTGTTGGAATGCTCTGTGCTAGTGCAAAGTTCCGAAAGATAAAGGCTTCCCTCTTTACACTCTTTTAGAACCTCCATTCTAAGGACAGATTTAAGGCCATGGCCAACACAAGGAGCAAAAATGAATTTCAGCAGAGCACCCTCCAGAAGCATTGCAAGGGTCAGATGGAGCTCCTCTCGCCAGCCTGTGCCAGCCCAGGGGATCTGGTGATAGTTCAGACTGGCTGACCGGTGCTCCATCTGTACCTCTATGTTCATTGCCAGGGATTTTTAAACCATTTTTATGGGTTACATGCTCGTTGCCATGGTTTTTATGCTCGTTGGCAGTGGTTTCTTGCTTTTTTTCCAGGCCAGGTGTTTCTTGCTTGTTGCCAAGGGTCTCTTGCTTGCAGGCATGCAAGCATTCCCAGAATCCAGCACTTCTGGGTAATGCTATATGTCATGGTTGCCTACCTGTCTCTCTCCTTCGGGGACACAATGCTCTGTTCCTGGACTTCCCTGGTAATGTATGATTGCCATCACCTGTGGTGACACCTTTCTTATCAATTACCGAGCTCCCCACAGGTGATGGCAATCATACATTACCAGGGAAGTCCAGGAACAGAACATTGTCTCCCTGAAGGAGAAGGTCAGGTAGGCAACCGTGATATTTGTGCTGCGCTTCCCTAACAGATTGTAGAGGTCCAGTAGGACCTCTATCATCATCTCCTTTTGGAATGGACATTTCAGCAGACTCCTGCGGGCGGCCAGAACGCATGGAAGGGTTTATTCAGCAATGGGATCTCAAAGCAAAATCTTTATCAAATGGACAAAACCATGCTGCTGGGGCAGGTGGGGCAAAAGTAACATACTGTATGCAGAGATTTGGGTGGGGGTTTGTTCAAACTGAAATCTAAATTGCAGTTTAAGAAAAAATAAGCCATTATTTATCCTGCACAGAAACAAAACAACTCATCCAAATCTAACTCTCTCTGCCCATGTTACATTTGCCCCACCTGCAGTGCACATGGGTTTGTACTTCAAAGAAAGATTTTGCTTTTGAGATCCTTACTGAATAACCCCTAAATCTGCAGAGACCATGCGTACATGAAGCCAAGCCACCGCTTGGGGGAGAATTGTTACGCAACGGATCGTGCATACATATTTATCAGGCTCCTAAGAAAGATTATTTTTGTTGAGACAAATGGTGTTCAAACTAACTCTTGATTTTTAAGCGAAACATATGAAGATTCAGCAGGACTCAATCCAAAGTCAAATTATATAAACATTCAAATCATTGAAACCATCTTTATTGTGTCTAGTACACATCTGTAAATTTTTGCACTACAACAAAACAGAGTTGTCCATCAGTTTCTGCAGAAACTTCCAAGTGACAACACACAATACAATAGAGGCTCGTTAAAATCCATGCAGTTGCTCTTCATTTTTTTGTTCCAGGGGAATTAATATACTGTCTGTTAATTATTTTCCTACTGGCTAGTGGTTCATACAAATTTTACTGACAACTGTGAAAATCGTTCTGTCCTTTTCCTATAATGTACAGTATTTCATCGTTTAATCACTATTTATTGGTTAACAATTGTTTAATACTGGATGTCGCTCACAGTTCAACATCCTCGTTCCATACATAATTTTGTTTGCCCTATTAATCATATCATTATTCAAATATGCAAAAAAAAAATTAATTATTATGGTAAATAAACCAATACATTGGAATTAAAGGAGCCCATACATCTAGCCTGTATAGGGGCAATTTCAGCTGACACCAACATCAGAAAAATCCAACACTTTCTCCAATTCTGACCCCAAAATATGTTGTATTTCCATGATTCATCGACATATTACCGGTCAGCAGATTGGTTGAAGGGGGAATCGCGATGTATGGACCGCGTAAGTCAAGCCATAGTGTTATGAATCTGAGGGGATCCCAGACAAGAGGTTACCGGGAAAGACAGGCCACGATCCCAACCCTAACTCTGTTAATCCCTCCAGAGGTTATGGGCACCTGCAGAGCTAAGGCTTCACCTATAATAGCCATATTCGAATGGGTAAATTAGGTTAACCCCAAACCCGGTGCCACCAGGACTTTGAAAGGAAACAAGGTGCCCAAGCCTCCAGAGCGGATAAGAGAAAAGCAAACTAAAACCTGTAAAATGGGAAACAAAACAAAATGTGACACAGTTGTCCTCCATGGAAAGGGATCCTCCAGCAGACCAAAGTATTATTTTCATAAGTTTTTAATAAATGACCCCTACATAGATCAATTACAAAAGGTAGTGAGGTGGAAAATAGGGGTACAATCCTCCACCGAACTACCATGAATGCAACAATGCAAGAAGATGTTAAATGTAGAAATAATACTTCCCAGCTAAACTTATGAGTGCAGGAATGCAGGAAGGTGTTCAACATATGTCCTCATAAATGCAACAATGCATGAAGGTGTTAATAATATACAAAACAACCCATGTTGACCTGGATGACAAAAACATAAGTAAGGTAAACCATATAACTCCACACAGATATATGCTAGCAATGGACAGCATAAAAACTACTGGAGATAGAATGAGCACTTATCTCTATCCTTGCAGGATCTGGGAACAAGTATAGAACTCCAAGGCCACCAGACACAGGCTGGATCTGGGAAGCTGAATAAACGTCAGCTGACAGGAAAGCCTGACTAAGACAGGCTGCACTAAGAATCACCGGCCTCTGGGTGAAAGGCAGCAGGGGAGATAAAGGGAACACTCCCAATCAGAATAGCTAAGGCTGACAAGCTCTCTTAAGGAGGAGACTTACTACAGGTGAGCAGCTTGAGACACAAGGCCCAGAGCTAATGGTCTAATTATACAACAGCTGAACTGCACATTGAGGACACTGGAGTCAGGCTGCATTTATACTGACCTGCCAGAGGTGGCTCATAACACATAGACTAGACATAGACAGATTGAGTAATCCTTACAAAATACTTAGTTCCTAAAGCCATTAGCAACTATGGAATGCTTTAGATATGGATGCAGTGAACACGGCAGCTGTGTCTTTGGAGGCAGATGCTGGGGTAAATATACTAAATATATAAATATAAGATGGAAGTTCTAGAGAAGATTGGATGCTCCCCATAACAACCAATCCAGATTCTGCCCATTATCTTCTAGAAGGTGCTTAATAAATAAAAAAGTAGAATCTGATTGGTTGCTATAAGCAACATCCCATCTAATAGATCTCACCATCTGGGTATATGGACCCAGCTGTGTCTAAATATGATAAAGGCGTCTTGTTTCAATAAATGCCTTTTGAATGCTTGTATGAGCTACTACTACATCTGAAGAAGAACAACCATTTGAGAAACCTTCAAGTGCCTTGCAACAGGGCTGCCATCAGAAATCGTGGGACCAATATTGACAAAATATGCTGATCCCCATTAAAAAGAGCAGAAAACAAGAAAAAAAACACTATGATCCCACAGGAAAAATAAGACACAAACTTTACAGGTTTGGCTGCTTGGGACATATGAGAAGAAGCTGATTCTGTAGTAGTGTGGGCATATTGATAGAACGGTACAACAATACCATCAACCCAGGACTACCATTACATAACCCACGATCAACCCTCGGCTACCATTACATAACAATCATTCCCAGACTTGATCAATCTACTCTGGTGAAATAAATCAAAATCTTACATTTGGTTTGGATTGTGACCAAAGCTTTGGCCACACAAAGATTTCACATCTTTTCTTAATTCCTTGGACAAAAAAAAGAAAAGTAAATGACTGCATTCAAAATTGTGTTATGCTGATGAGCTGCCAATTTTTGAAATTACTGTAGTTTTACATTTCTTAAACAAATGTTTTTAAACTATAATTGGTTACAGTGCAAAAAGTGTTCATTTTTGTTTTTATCGTGCAAAAATGTACTCTCGTGTTTATTCGGCCAATTCTAGGCGGTCACAGACGTAAAGTGATAAGATCAAATCTGAAAACCCTTTGGGCTTATCCATCGGTTCCATATAAATCACAAGAGTAGGTAAAGACGGGGGCCAATTTATACCCATTCTTAATGGGCTGAATTTGGCCCTGTCCCCGATCTAACAGCTTCGGAGAGTTTCACATTCTCCAGGAGGGACATGGGCGGCAGAGGGGAAACTCCCACTGTTTTATGGGAGTCGCCCCCAAAAAACACTGGGTGTTTCTCTACAGATGCAGGTGTGGCGATGCCTTTTTGGGGCGGTGGCTTACGTCACATGACGTCAGCTGACTTTTCTTAGCGAAGGCAGGAGAAATCATTCGACGTGAGCGGATATGAAATTATTTCTACCCGCATGCGAGGGGATGCGTTAGCGTACACATCCCCTCGTATGTTAGAGAGGGGATTCGTGGGGGGGAGGCAGGCGTTCAGTCAGGTGGAAAGCATTGTTTACCTGATCTGAATCAGGTCTACAGTCTGTTAAATGGACAACAAAAAGTAAAATTGACAGTACTTTTTGTTGTCCATTTTGAATAAATTGGGCACAGTGTAATAGGGCGTCAGAATCAGCAATTTTGGGCGAGTTTTCCCATTTTTTCAAAGCTGCAATCAATTACATGGCAAAATCAACCTGTTTCCCAAAATCGCTCACTTTCTGATTCTCACACCCTATTATATTTGTCCCAATGCTTCAACATTAAAATTATTAGTTGTCATATTGGGCCTAATGCAGACTGGATCACAAAGCACATTTTTTTTTCTAATGGACCAGGCCATGCTGCATCGCAGGTGGGGCAGATGTAACATGTGCAGAGAGAGTTAGATTTGCGTCTGTTATTGTGTTTCTGTGCAGGGTAAATAATGTCTGCTTTATTTTTACACTGCAATTTAGATTTCAGTTTGAACACACCCATCCCAAATCTAATTCTCTCTGCACATGTTACATCTGCCCCATCTGCAGTGCACATGGTTTTGGCCATAGTGAAAAAATGAGCTTTGGGATCTAGTCTGAATTAGGCCCATTATGTGGACCCCTCGGCTACTAACTTGTTCCACAGCGCTACTGGCAAAATGTTCTATGGACACATGAAACTAACTGAACCCAATAATACATTCAATTCTGTTCATTGGTAGAATAAGTAACTAAGGGGACAGTTATTATTTCAAACATGGGCAGTTGGTGTTGGATAACTGTTTCCCACAATAAATGAAACGATCCTTTAAAAACTGTGTTTTGTCCCGGGATTTAGGTGGAAAGAGGTTATAAGAGACAAAAGTAACAGAGGTGTTTGTAGGAAATTGCAGGTGACTACCTCAGCCAGGGCCGCTGACAGGGGGGTGCTGTGGGTACAGCTGTCCCGGGCCCCGGCCTCTGAAGTGGCCCGGGCAGCTGCCCACAGTGGCACGGAGCTAACCCCCCCCCCCCCCCACACCGGCACAACATCTCCCCAGCCAGGCATGCACAATAAACAGTGCAGCCTGCAGAGCGCCGAGCCTAGGATACAGAGGGTCTCGGCGCTCTGCAGGCTGCACGGTGCAGTGTGCGCTTCCGACCGTCCGTGAAGGAGGGAGATGCCGTGCCGCCACTGCTGGGGGGGGGGGGGTGGGGGAGGCCGGATGCAGGCGGGGTGCATGCGTGAGGGGGGCATGCGGGGAGGGGGGGTGCCGCTGGGGGCCCTGACTGTAGTTCAGTCCCTGGCCCCAACATTTCTAGTGGCGGCCCTGGCTTCATCTAAATGAATTTGACACTATGCCACAAATATAGCATCTCGTAAAATCAATGAAGCACAAATCCTCCCATAAAAAAAATAACAATTTTATCTGTATATGAAGGGCCAGGTTCATCAAACAGAGACTAGCATCTACAGCAGGCATGTCCAAACTGTGGCCCTCCAGTGAAACTACACATCTGGTACATAAGGAGTTCATCAAACTCACACCACTGCGGCAAACACCTGGGTTACTGCCAGGTTAACCCGGGTCTTGGTTCAGTGGAAATGGGTCAACAGAATAGAGCAGGACGTGTAATGGACATTCACGATTACAGTATACCAGTCATTTAAATACATCATCTTTAAATCTTAACACTTAACTTAATAAACTTATCTAAAATAACGACACAGACACAAATTCTGGCGTTTCAAAATAACGAATGTCAAATTTATTTTGACAACAGACTAAAGACTATAATATTGGTGGCGGCACTAAAGTACGGTCAGATTAAGAAAAGGGGGGTGGGTAGGATCACCATAGCATTCATACACCGCTGGTGACCAACTCTCCCAGCCATCCACCCGGGTCGGTGGTGGCAGGCATCTTCCGTGCACAGAAGTATGGCTCGTGACAATCGATGCCTGGAGAGCGCACCCACTATCTACACACATTCCAATACACAATTGACCGTTCTTTACCGCCGCCCAAGTGAAGAAAATAGAGACAGAAATAGGGATGGGAGGGTGGGGAAAACTTCCAGAGAGGAAGCTGCTCTCTGGTCACAAGACCCTTCTCCCCTTCTAACTCCTCCCACAACACCCATTGGCTGCCAGACACAGCCCTATCTATCTTCACTGTTACCTCCATGCAGCATGATCCCCCTTTGGTGATTTATGTCACCTCCAGCTTAATCAGCCATCGGTGTTCCTTTTCACTTAGAAATTCACTCAGGCCAAAGTCCTACACTGAGCAGGTTTTTGGGTCATTTTGACTTAAAACTCAAACAGCCAATAAGAATATTGTTCCAGGGATGGGTGGGGTTATCCGAGTGATTCAACATGTGATAATGGATGTACAAAAGAAAAAGCTAACTTTGCACATTATTATACCTGTTTATCAGGACTACCAGGACTAAGAATGTGAATGTTTTTCCAGCACCAGCAGCATCAAGTGGCTGTTACGTTATATATACATGTAAAGCTATTCAAGATGAGCCAGTCTAAAGCAGTGAGTTTCCGTGACCTGTTCTCTGAAAGTCTATAGGCAACAAAACCAGTACATGCTGTATCAAAGGCAACCTGTGTCCTGAGTACCGAGGTTCCCATAAACTGCTGTTGTCAAGTTTTACCCAGTGATAACCAGTGCTGTGTGTGTCTTATGGCAGATGTTACTGTGACTTCCCATTATTTCACGCAAGTCCTTTTCATGGGGAAAAGAGGTCTTAAAAATGCCACATTTAGGAAATTTAGTAAATGGAGGATCACAGAGGGTATAGAATTAAAATAAAAAGTGTAACATTTTATTAAAAAATAAAAAAAATAGACACGATCCAATGAAAATAGATTTGCACCCAGTTTGATGAAAGCAATATTCAGTGCGGATCTATAGACCCCTCTCCTGTTTCTGTGAGGGACTGATAAGGTATCAACACAGTTAATGTGGAGTATTGGTTCCAGGTGTTTTATTGTCCGCTGACCATGAGTAGGGATTTTGTCGCCGAGGCAGGCGGATGGCTGCGGTGGCCATATTAAATGTCATTAGACTAAGCAGTATACTTCCGAATCGGCTGTGTCAATAGGTCTTGGTTCAGGGTTCTTTGAGCAGTGTGCAATGTGTCCGGCGGTATCTGTTGCAGGGCTGACGCGTTTCGCTGCTGCTTTTTCAAATTACTTTTGCCTCAATAACTGAATCCCTACTAATCATGAGTGGAAAATACAACACTGAGAACCATTTACTCTACATTAACTGTGCCAATACCTTATAGGGGGTGTGGTATGGGGCTCCGACAGTCGGGATCCCGACTGCCCGTACTCAGACAGCATGACGAGTGCAAAAAAGCCCCTTGTGGGCACGCTGCGCTCGCCGCCTATTCTATTCTCCCTCTATGGGGGTCGTGGACCCCCACGAGGGAAAATAGCGGGTGGCCGTCGGGCACCCGGCTGTCTGCGTTTTGACAGTCGGGATCCCGACATCGGGTAAATGACTGTCGGGATCCCGACTGTCGGAAACGCTTCCGGCACCCCTTATAGGTCCCTAATAGGAACAGGACCCTCCAAAATAGGAGAGGGGTGCTCAGATCCTCACTGAATATTGCTTACACCCAATTGGTTACCCATGAATTTATCATGTCTCTTTTTAATATATTTTAATAAAATGTTATACTTTTTTATTTCAATTCTATATTCGGTACATGTGTACTTTCACAGCGCCAGCATGGCGCCTGTGCGTCTGTGTCCCCTTGCGGGGCTCGCTGCGCTCACCCACGCTACGGGCTCAGTGGCTTGCTACGCTCGCCACGCTATCTAAAATCAACTCCATGTCAACGTGGATAGTGGGGGAACGAACTATCCACATTGGCATGGAGTTTACAGCCCCGCAGCTGGACACAGACGCACGGCGCCATGCTGTTGCCGTGAAACTACACAAGTACCCTATATTCTTATATATATCCTAAATATTCTCTAAGTAGCGCTGTTTAATAACTCTTTTCCCCAACTGTCTTTTACGGGAGTGACCACACCGGTCATAAAAGCCGCTGGTTGAGAAAATAGTCCCATTTTGGCGCCTGTAATATCAGTTATTGATGTTAACATATTTTCTAATTCCATTTCTTGTGCTTGAATTTTTTTTTTACGTGTTTTTACATTCAGTAGTGTTCTGCAAGCTTGGCGTGGACAATTCAGATGTGATTAGATTTAGCATTGCTCCTTGGAAGCCACAGTGATGTCAGCATATGTTAATAGTAGGAAGCATTTAGTATAAGTACACACCTCCATCGTGCATACATGTGATCCAGTGCTCCTTCCATGGACACAGCATCGGATCACCTTTGACACCATGGGCTTGCTGAATGATTCATCCATCCAACAGAAGTTCCACTAGTCTTTTAGCACCGCTGCTGCCGCTGACCCCTCCCCTCCATAGCTGCGGCCTGCCAATCTCTTGCCGTCTGCAGCCACAGTGCGTCCGGAGACCCAGGAGGACCCATGCAGTAAAGATCCTGCACATGCTCCAAGTACTGAACATTGGAACTTTATAATAGCATCGGGCCCAAATTTCATAAATGTGCCCAATGTTTATTATTACCAAGGCCTGATTAAGTTGCAGCGTGGAGCGCTGGGTCCAGGAGGGGGGGGCACAATGGATTTTGCTAGAATGGGAGAGCTTTCTGGTGCCGCTGGATTGGGGCCAATCAAGGTCCCCTGGGAACTGTGGGAGCAGCGGTGCCTGCTGGGATTGCTGGTGTCACTGAGGCTATCCTGTGAGAGTCATACCTGGTTCCCCTGCCGAGGCTGTGATTGATTGATACCACTACTACCATACCCTCCAACATGGCCCATTCCATTAGGTACAAAATGCTCTGTTTCTGGACTTACCTGCCAGTGGCAGTTGCAGATGTGAGGCTGCAGCACAGTCCAATATTCAAAAAGGGGAGCCACACCTACTGCCACCCCAAGCATCACTGTCCTGGACTCACTGACAGTTGATGTGCAGCACTGTGCAGCAGTGCTGGCAATGGAGACAGTGGCATCAGTCACAGCCTAGGTGGCAGAGCCAGTCACAGCTCTCACAGGATCACCTCTTCCCAGTGTCCCTGCCTTGGTCACTCAGCTCCATTCTCATTGCCACTTAGTGCCCTAGCAGCTCTGGCATCAGTCACAACCTAGGTGGCAAAGCCAGGCATCTCATCTTCCCGGTGTCCATGCCTCGGTGATGCTGGCAATTCCAGCATGCACTGCTGCTCCACAGTGGCACCGCTGCTCCACACCGCTGCTCCACAGGTCTCATGAGACACCAGGAAGCACTCCCACCCCAGCGCAATCTATTTTGCCGGTGCTGTGCGTCCCCCAGGACCCAACTTGCAGCCTATTGGTTATCAGGCCCTGCCATTGTAGTCGATGAGTACTTCGGCACTTGTGTATTATAGCGGCGCCCATCGCATCGCATACCATAAGGCATGCGATGGTATGCAATGCGACGCAATATCGCGCGATATTGTACAGTCATACAATTTTAAAATTGTATGACATTGTGTATGACATACAATGCCATACAATGCGATGCGATTAAAAATTGTATAAGCACCCTAATGGGTGCTTACAATGTTAAATGCACCCCCATGCCCCCCTCCCCACTATAAACGTGAACCCTAAGCCTGGCGAGCGTCCAGCGGTACGCGTCCTCCGACCTTTTCATACCCCCACTATCCACGTCGGCGTGGAGTTGAGAATAGAAAGTGTGGCGAGCGCAGCGAGCCACCGAGCCCGAATCGTGGCGAGCGCAGGTATCGGCGTCCCCTCGCGGGCTTCACATGTATCGGCGTCCCCTCGTTTACCTGTGAAGGTATCCGCGTCCCCACGCGGGGCTCGCTGCGCTCGCCACGCTTCGGGCTCGGTGGCTCGCTGCGCTCGCCACACTTTCTATTCTCAACTCCACGCTGACGTGGATAGTGGGGGTATGAAAAGGTCGGAGGACGGGTACCGCCGCCCCTCGCGGGCTCGCTACGCTCGCCACGCTTCGGGTTCACGTTTATAGTGGGGGGGGTGGCGTGGGGGTGCATTTAACATTGTAAGCACCCATTAGCACCCTTTAGGGTGCTTATACAATGTTTCATCGCATAGGGGGCCAAAATCGCGTTGCATCGCATGCCATCGGGTGCATGGCATGCGATAAAAACATTGCGCGATGTACATCGGGGGCGCCGCTATAATACACAAGTACCGTACTTCAATAATGGCAAATCTACCAAATTCTGAATATTTGCTGTATTGTATCGTATACTACCCTCAGATTTTGTTAGCCCCCTATATGGGCTACTATAGCTGAAAATTGGAGAGGATGAATCTATTGGCCACACAGGTGGATTTGCCCCCATTATTGGAATAATTGGTGTATCGGAGAGCCTGTGTCCCAACAAGAGACATTTCTTAAGTTACAACTAGTTCACTTTTCTTATTGATGCATTATTGTTAAATAGACCTATTAAAGTGGATACATCAAGTCCTCCAGCATGCAACCACAAGCTCATATAAATGCACTATCGATATATACTGTAGCAGAAACCTTAGAGCCGTGTAGTGGGGGGAATAACATCGAAATACATTACAATATTAATGGGACAAGGTGGTTGGCTTAAAAAAGTAATCAGTATTTAAAAAAAAAAAACCCATCCAATGGCACCCGAGATTAATTAACAATATAACTACATCAAAGAGTTACTATTGCCTAGATTACAATCTATCCCAGGCGGGGGGCGGGGGGGGGGGGGGGGGGCGCTCCTGTGCTCCCCCGGGGGTCACTGCATGCGGGGGGACAGGGGGGTGCCGGGTATTGTGGCGGCAGGCCACCGCATCATTCCAGGGAGGGTTGCCAGGGGCGGGAGGTGCCGGTGATACGGCGAGTGCCACTAAGTAACTCCAAGGGTGGGGAGGGGGAACGGGTGATGCAGCGGCGGCCGCTTAGACGCTCGGGGTGGGGGGGGGACACCTGCCAGCGCCACTCACCTCCATCCAGGGGGAGGGCATTAAGATTATATCATGTATAATAAATCATACACCCTGGACTAGATTTACTTTGTGACGGCTATTGCTACAAGCACTCCTGATAAAAGATTGTATTGGAATTTTGCTAATTGCTGTATGCAACAAAAAACTTTGGGGTAGCATCACATTTGGAGTGCATGGGTTTGAATCAGCCTGCCACAAGCGGCCCCATAGACTATGGGCTGAATTGGCCCCCAAAGTCTATATACAGTATATACTCACAATTAGCCTGGTGGCTCAGCATTATGCCTGGTATCTTTATGTTTGGGCTTACTGGGCAGATGCCCTAGGGCCCCACAATTCTAGGGGCCCTCGAGCAGGGGTTTGCTGGTGCTTCCAGAGTTACCTGTGAGGCTGGTAGAGATTTCTGCCCGGCTGCTTTGATTGTGAATTACACAAAATCAGAGCGAAAGAACATTCTCTTACAGCCTGCAGACAGTTACCGGCGCCGCAAATTTGCCCGACAAATTCGGCCGCTCGGCATGCAAACGGAGGTTTTATGTGAACATCCATTCGCATGCCTGTGGGAACCTCCCCCATCATTCGATGGTCGCTTACCATAAAATGATGTGGAAAGCGCTCATCTATGCATGGGTGGTCTAGACCACTCGTCCGTCCATATAAGCAAAGAAAAGCAGGGATATGGGCGGGAAGCTGACATCCGGTTTAGTCATCTGTCCGCCACCCGCATGCACTTCACGACTTCATTTCCTTACGCATGCCCTGCAATGAAACGCAGGGCGTGCACCAGCGGCGTAACTATAGCACCGCAGCCCCCGCCACCGCGGGGGGGGGTGCTGTGCATGTGGGGGCGCCGGGGGCTGCGGTGCTATAGTTACACCCCCCCCAATCTCCCGCAGACTTACCTATCTCGCTGGTCCCGGTGGCTCCGTTCTTCTGCTGAGGACCACCACAAAATGGCCGCCCCCATATAGCACACAGTTCTCTAAAACTGTCTTCTGTATGGGGGCGGCCATTTTGTGGTGGTCCTCAGCAGAAGAAGAACGGAGCCGCCGGGACCAGCGCTATAGGTAAGGCTGCAGGGGATTGGGGGGGGGGCAGTTTGCATGGGCGGCGGGGGAGTGGGGGGGTTTGCATGGGCGGCGGAGCGGTGGGGGTGCGGGGCGGCGGCGGCGGGGGCGCCCCCCCTAACGGCGGGGGGCGCCCAAAACTTAGTTACGCCACTGGCGTGCACATATAGTAATGACCCTCTCCACCCCCTGCTCGGAAGGTCAGGAGCGAGCACTCGGCGACCGGACTTCTCGCCGAGGGCATAGAGACATGTACAGAAATGGTTCGGTTCGGTACGCTGCACGAATTAACGTCCGAGCGAAGCGATCTGAATAAGGCCCTTAGTGTAATATAAATTCTTGGCAAATGCCGGCTAAACAATGAAAATAGTTTAAAACTAAAGCAGTACATTACACAATGTTACCTTATAAGTCAACTTTAAAATCATATAGTATATTGTATATCAAAGTTGTCACTTTGGTCCTTATTCTAGTTGAATCGGTCGGATGCGTATTTTTGGACAGGAACCAAGCCCCGCCTACCGTACGGATCACTCACACCGTCCGAATGAGGTATGACGCCGACCGAACAGACCGCGAGTGGATTTTTCATGTAAACACCTCCACCATCTGTGGGAACCTCCCCCAGCATTCGATGGTCGCCGACCATCGAATGCTGGACCAAGTGGTCAGGCAGCACCGAGTGCTCCAGACCACTCGGACATTTCTCCGTGCGAAAGCAGGGATATGGGCGGGCAGCTGGCATCCGGCTATGTCATATGTCCGCTTACACACGTGCGTCACGGACGGATTACCATACGTAGGCCCAGCGTTTTCATGGGAACGCCCATGAAACGCATACGCGTACGCATATGGTAATGAACCCAAACATCCCTTCACGCCCCTCTCCACCCCCTGCTCGGATTGTTCCGACCGATCGTTTTCTGTACAGAATTCACGCCGTATTCGGACGTGCGCTGCGTTCGCACATGCGCAGAAACACCTCTGCACATGCGCAAACACCAACCATCGGCCGTCCGTCCGTACTCGGAGCCATCCGACTCAATCAGAATAAGGGCCTTTGTGTGGTGGTGTGCGCTGTGCTGCTGCTGCTCCGGAACACACCCAGCATTACTGCACAGAACATACCGAACAAATAATATAGTATCTCATAAATCCATCCAAACTACAATCCTGGAAATGCCTTCAATCATTTCATAAAACATAATAGAAAGTACAGTATAGAATGCTTTCACCTGATGAGGTTTATCGAATCCTCTCATTAATTCCACGTTTTACCATAGGGGGGAGCTGCAGAGATCGTTTTAGAAGTGAGAGTGTAATACATGCAGGAGTTAAAAAAAAAAAAAGGAGAAAAAAAAAGAAATAAAACGTCCCACTCTAGAAAAAAAAAAGCGATCTACAAAACGGCAAGCAGGGTACATTACCTGTGCTTCCAACCTAGGAGAGTCACCGAGGATACACTGCACATTTAAATGATTTGGGACACTGTTTATGCCTTTGCTGTGTTTTTTTTTTTTTTTTTTTGGTTAGTGTTTTTTTTTTTTTATGTTTACATTTTTTTAAGTCATCTTTTGGTGTCCTGGCATAACATGAAATAAATGATTTCAATCAGAATAGTAAAAAAAAAAAAAGATAAATCAGGATAAATCTGTTCCAGTATAAAGCATTTTTTTTTTTTTTGGGGAAGAAGGTACTGACTTTCCTCTTCATCCGATGGGGACTTTTGATGCAAACTCTGGATTATCTGCTTACAAGTGAACTGGAAGAGAAGAGGGAGAGAGGGAGGGAGATTTGTGGAACTTTAAAGAACCTTAAAAAGTAAGGGGGGGGGGTGGAGGCAGCAATAATACAGCAGGCAAAGGGTGGTATTTGTAGCAAAAGGCAGCTAAAGAATCAAGTTTCAAGACTTCTTTTTGGGAAGCTGCCTGTTAAAGGGTGTATGAGGGCTTCTCAGCAAAAAGCTGGAGCATGAGCTGCGAAGTAGTAGTAGTCAGCCAGGAGGGAGGAAAGGCAGAAGCACTAGGAATGTGTGCAGTGGACAGGGATGAGCATGGAAAGTGGGGAGGCAGCAGGAAAAGGGGGGATAGTGTATGCTCAAATTTCTGCTACCTGAATGGATGTTATGTGTAAAAAAAAAAGGAAAAAAAAAAGGCAGAAGAAAGACGAACAGACACAGAAAATAAAAGTGATCCAGCCCAGTCATCAGCCTGCACTAGATCTTGATTGATCAGGCTTGATCCCTGCAGGAATCATCCAGTGGGGACTGGGAAGGTGGAGCACCCCTTGCGCAGATTAGCATATTCCTGTTTACTCATCCTAGGAGGGGGGCTTCTCTTTCATTTTGTAAGGAGGAGAGAGGAGGGGGCTTAGGGGACAGTGTGGGCTTTAATGCTTATAAAGAAGGCAAAAAAATGTTCAGTTGAGCATCCTTTAAAGGGGGGGAAGAAAATAAGCATCTAATTGTCAGATATTGGTTTTGTTTGGAATTTTTTTTCTTTATGTTTAAATCTCTTTTACTTTACATGGAGTGAAAAAAAAATTAAAGGGCAAATTGAAAAAAAAAAACTAGTGGACCCCAAGCATCTACTGAATGAAGAGACCCATCAGGTCAGTGCCTCTTGTTTGGTCATCCCAAGATCCTTCTTCAGGAATACACAAAGAACAACAAACAAACAAACAACACCAAAGAGGTCAAGTGCCCGGCAGGATAAGCTGGCAGATCGGGAGATCCTAGTGGGGAGCAGGGGGGGGAAGTGCTGGAGATGCTGCTCGGGACTTTGCTGCTGCTGCCTGTCGGGCTCCTGCTGGACGCAGCCTTGGCAAGTGCCTCCAAGTGTGGGACGGATGAACGCACGCAGCGGGCACGGGGAAGCCGCAGTTTGCGCTCTGGGCAGGAAGGCTCCTGGAAAAGCCGCAGTTTGCGCAGTGTCCAGGAGGGCTCCTGCGCCACCAGCCTGGCCCGGGGCCGGAGGTCCCTCACCAGCATAGAACACCTGAGAGGGCACCACCACCAGCGAGAGGCAAGCGAAGGTGCTGAATCTGTGGCCACCGGGAGAGCCCTTTATTTCACCGGGCATGGGGACCAGCTGCAGCTGAAGGCTGGTAATGAGTTGCCAGGGGACGCGTTCACCTTACAAGTTTGGCTGAGAGCCGAGGGAGGGCAGAGGTCCCCAGCAGTTATTGCAGGTAAGCACCCACTAGTATCATGCATGACTGCAACTTGTTTCCCATGCCTGTCATTGTCTAGGTAAAAGCTCTATGACATCATCATTACTTGTGTCTGTAAATTCTGTCATCATCATCATCCTCCTCATCAACATCATCATCCAGGACAGTTGCAGTGTCTGCATGCTGATTATATTGCATTTAATGACCCTTAAAAAGTGTATTTTGTGCCCTTCCCTTGGTTTGCGGGACAGTAGGTAACAGTAAAACCCATAACTAGCACTTTTTCTAGAGAGCTAGCCAAGGCAGAAGTTCTCCAGCAGAAGTACTGTGTAAGGCAGGTGCACACAGCTACTTGCCTGCAGTATCAGGGCTGCTCACTGTCACTGTTACATACATGTTGCTATTGCAGAACCCTAAAGAGATGCAGAAAAAAAATGACACAGGGGGCAACTTTCTAACCCTGGAAATCTGAGAAGACTTTTGCAATAATTTAAGGGAATGTCTGGAATGCCGAACTTTTGCAATGGGTCTGTTTTGGGACAGGGGGGAAATTTACTAAAGTGTGAGTTTTTAGAAGAGGTTTCTCATAGCAACCAGTCTAGCTATTATCCTAGATAGTGCTAGATAAAGGACAAGTAGAATGTGATTTTTTTTTTTGCCATGAGCAACATCTCTCACTTGTAAAATTGCCCACTTTAGTAAATGTACCCCTTACAATCTGTATGTGTGGCAGCCACAGAGAGTGGGGCGCTGAGCAGTTAGCATTGCATTCTTACAAGTTGCAGGTGAATAAATCTGGAGGTCTCTCCTGCTGCTAGAACTGGCGATGAGAGAGATTTCACAGAAGCGCCCTCACATATGGCCAGTGATGTCATTACTACAGAGCCAGGGAGGTCCTGAAGTTTGGGCAGTAGTAGGAGACTTGGGTACTGATGAAGGTAGATCCGTTATTTCGGTGATTAGGAAAAGCAGGACTAGCTGCCTGGACCCTTGATGTCATCTACAGTAGAGAATGTGGTGTAGCAGCGCAGCCGATGGGGGAGATGGACTGCTATTTTATTTACTATATAAACATACAGGCGTCGTGTGTACACTGGCAAACACAGTCAATCTGTGGGGGTGTTGCTTAGAAAACGCAGCAGCGAGAGGTGTGAGAAGGGAAATCCTCAGCCTCAACCTCAGAGCAAATAGCCAACATGAAGCTTCTCTTGATAACAGTTCTGCAAATGAAACTGCTTCTGCGGCTCTTGTAGAGTTAAATGGTTTCCCTTTAAATCCTACACATATAAAGATTTCAAACCTTGTTGTTAATTCTTATAAGTGGTATAGAATAATATTAAATGAATCTCTCTCTTTCTCTCTCTCTCTCTCTATATATATATATATATACATAAATACGGTATCAAAGGGGTCAATTCAGTTGGGTAGGATGGGGCAAAACGCCTTTGTAACGGTGCTGAAACACCGGCAACCTTACCTCGCCTTTACTCTCCCCTACACACATCGATTTTTGCATACAGCCTGGCCGTGAACAAAAATCAGCGAGTTTGGTGCTTCTGCAAGTGACAGTTATATGCGCACACTTGCCGGCACTTATGCCATAAGCTTTATTGAATTGACCCCCTTGTGACATCAGCACCGCATTCTTCACGGTAGTAAATGACGTAACAAAATAAAATAGCTTCTTCTGTCTTAACAAGCTCAACGAAAGTACTTTGCCTGTAAACCCGACATAAACAAACCCTACACAGTATATATGTCTAAGAACAACTACGTAACAGTTCTAGGACAAACCGTTAAAAAAGGAATAGGAAATACAAACAACGGTAGTAAACAAATAGCAAAGGAGTGTGGAAGTAATTGTGTCGCTACCTCCCGCTTTTTAATGAGTAGCTGTGTAAAAGGAACCCGTGATAAGATGTATATGAATGCTGCTACTGCAGTTGTGTGGCAGCTGAGGGTGGTGCCGGTGCTGTGTGTGGCAGCCTTGTTGTGATGTGGGGGGAGAGGTCTTACCTCATGAGGGTATGTTCCACTATGATGACGACGAGCCACTAGCGTAAGCGTAGCCAGCGTTAGCAGCATGAATAAATAAATGGTTTTCTTCCAAGAGACTTCTCTTGGCAGCGGAGAAGATTTACTATACTGGCGTAATGGGGGCTATACATTTTGCTTTAGGGCACCATTTCAAATATTCCTCATTAACTTGTTTCTTTTGCTCGACTGTTTTTCTACCTAGAATTTTTTTTTTTTTGTACTTCATAATTTGTACCATATTTAACAGCTACCAAGTTACTGTCAAGAACAGGATTTTGTTTTGTGAAGTTCATTTCGGTAGTTGTGATAATTATAATTGTTGTCAGCCGTTCCGCAGCACGTCTCTGTGATCACAGTGTGCTGTGAGTTGAACTCAGATGATCTCAAGGATCTGCTGTGAGTTATCTGAATGTGCTCCAGAATTTGGATATGCCTTAGTCGGTGGTGTCAAACTCATGGCCCTCCAGCTGTTGTGGAACTATACGTCCCAGCATGCCCTGCCACAGATTCTATAGAATGGATTGCTAAAACGGTGGCAGGGCATGCTGGGACGTGTAGTTCCTCAACAGCTGGAGGGCCTTGAGTTTGACACCACTGTAAAGATGTAAAGAATCATTTGCCTGTGGTCAGTTAAATGTTTTATGCTTGCAGCTTGCTGGTTCTGTCTGTCTGCCCTTATGTACGCATAATGCAAAGAGCAAACATAAGGTAGGTGTGTGTTTGTGTGTGTGTGTGTGTTTCTGTCAGCTGTGATCAAAAACAGTGGGAGTATGCAGAACAGGCATATGAGATGAAACAACTATAGAGACCCAAACAAATTGCCCTCTTCTGTGCCCCAAATTGACCCTCGTCAGCAAGTGGGCTGAGATCACAGTTGGCCAGCCCAGCGCAGGGGCCCGGACAGCATACCCCGCATCCATTTTTGTTACTTTCTGCCCGCCCCGCTACTGCCTATGTCATTGATTTGATATGCAGAGACGACTGTGGCATCGTCGCAGAGTCTCAGTGACAGGTTTGTCAGGGAGGGGCCACATATTTCGGCATACGGGTCCCCTCCAGTCTTAAAACATTGCTGTCAACATAGTGATAGGCTGCAGCTGTACATTTCCCAGGGTTCCACAGTGTAAGAGAAAGTGAGTCCAAGAGACCCTTTTCTCAAGAACATTTGGTACTTATGAGTTATCTGGGCGCCCGATTTTTTGATTGTATGCCTTAAGTTAAGGCATACAATCAGATGCGATGCGATGCGATATCGCATCGCATCGCATCGCATGCGACCATCGGATGCGATGACCCGATTTTTCCATAGGAATCAATGTTAAAATGGACTGAGTCCATTTTAACATGGAATTCAATGGGAAAAAGGGGTCCTTTTCATACCCCTACTATCCAAGTGGGCATGGAGTTGGATATAAACCTGTGGCGAGCGTAGCGAGCCACCGAGCCCGAAGCGTGGCGAGCGAAGCGAGCCCTGCGAGGGGACGGTATTCTATGTCCCCTCGCGGGGCTCGCTACGCTCGCCACGCTTCGGGCTCGGTGGCTCGCTACGCTCGCCACAGGTTTATATCCAACTCCATGCCCACTTGGATAGTAGGGGTATGAAAAGGACCCCTTTTTCCCATTGAATTCCATGTTAAAATGGACTCAGTCCATTTTAACATTGATTCCTATGGAAAAATCGGGTCATCGCATCGCATCGCATCGGATGGTCGCATGCGATGCGATGCGATGTGCCCGATCCGACCCGATTTAGAAATCGGGCGCCCGGATAACTCATAAGTACCGAACATTTTGACCCTTAACTCATGTCCTCACTGTTAATAGAGTCGATAGCAGGTGTTAATTAACATGGCAAAATGTGGATATTACCAAATAAGCTATTAAGAAAGATTCACACACTTATTTATTATTTTATTTATTAAGTTTCTTATATAGCGCACACATATTCCGCAGCGCTGTACAGAGAATATTTGAACATTCACATCAGTCCCTGCCCCAGTGGAGCTTACAATCTATATTCCCTACAACATGTACACGCACACACAGACATTCTAGAGTTAATTAACCTACCAGTATATTTTTGGATTGTGGGAGGAAACTGGAGTACCCAGAGGAAACCCACGCAAGTACAGGGAGAATATACAAACTCCGCACAGTTAGGGCCATGTTGGGAACCGAAACCATGACCTCAGCGCTTAAAGCTGGATGTATCATAACTAAAAATGTGGTCTACCGTAATGATCCCTATATGTTTCCTCTGGGGACCTGCGGCGCAGCAAGTCACATAGAATTGTATGGGAGTGTGATGTGCGTATATGTATCAAGCTTCATAGAGCGCAACTTGCTGGAACTTGGAGCACCAATCAGCTGATTGGACATCCGTCGGGAAATCAGAAAATCCTCTTCAAAATCTCTGACTCGTTGATCCTATTTTTTGATCATCACATTGGAATGGGAAATCTATCATTTACAACATTTTCAATTTGGTAGACCCAATCCAGGCATCAGGATAACAGGGAATTGACCCAATACTACAATACCACAATCCAAAAATGTATGTATGTATCTTGATGTACAGTATGATCCCCATAACATAAGAACAGAAGAAAGAATGTAACACCCTACCTATATATAAGCCACAGCTGTTAAAACAACTACTATGCATCTGTGTGTGTGTGTCTATGTATATGCGTACACACTGGTGAAGGCAGGAGAGGGGGTCTTTACAAAGGTCTTTGCTTAGACCGAAACGTTGACCGTTAACCCACTGTCATGTAGTGAACAAACCTGTTGTGGTATGTATGAATAAATAGTCGTCTGCAAGCAAAAGGACCGGTGACTGCTTTTTTATGTGGTACGAGTCTTTATTTTCTCGTATCGTGGAGACACTTGTCCTTTAATAAATGTATCTGTTTGGTTAAGCGTCAGCCTAAACTACATTATCAGCGTAGCCCAACGGCTGCCTTACATGTGTAGTTTCTCGGCTTGTATGATATGGCAGGTGTCAATGTGTTCCTGAAACTCCCCCACTATCCACGGCAGCCCGAATCGTGGTGAGTGCAGTGAGCCCCGAGAGGGGACGCGTTACGTGTCCTCCCGACCTTTTCATACCCCCACTATCCACGTCGGCGTGGAGCTGATTTTATATAGTGTGGCGAGCGCAGCGAGCCACCGAACCCGAAGCGTGGCGAGCACAGTGAGCCCCGCGGAATAGGAGCCCGAAGCTTGGCGAGCACAGGGAGCCCCGCGGAATAAGAGCCTGAAGCGTGGTGAGCGCAGCGAGCCCCGCGGAATAGGAGCCCGAAGCTTGGCGAGCACAGGGAGCCCCGCGGAATAAGAGCCCGAAGCGTGGCGAGCGCAGCGAGCCCCGCGGAATAGGAACCCGAAGCTTGGCGAGCACAGGGAGCCCCGCGGAATAAGAGCCTGAAGCGTGGTGAGCACAGCGAGCCCCGCGGAATAGGAGCCCGAAGCTTGGCGAGCACAGGGAGCCCCGCGGAATAAGAGCCCGAAGCGTGGCGAGCGCAGCGAGCCCCGCGGAATAGGAACCCGAAGCTTGGCGAGCACAGGGAGCCCCGCGGAATAAGAGCCCAAAGCGTGGCGAGTGCAGCGAGCCCCGCGGAATAGGAGCCCGAAGCTTGGCGAGCACAGGGAGCCCCGCGGAATAAGAGCCCAAAGCGTGGCGAGCGCAGCGAGCCCCGCGAGGGGACGCGGATTACATGTCAGGTCCCTCTCTTTGGGGATCATGTGGATAGTGGGGGTATGAAAAGGTCAGGAGGGCATGTAACACTGCCCTCGCCACGCTTCGGGCTGCCGTGGATAGTGGGGGTGTTTCAGGAACACATTCACACCTGCCATATCATACATCTCAGCAAAAGATACTCAGACGCAGGAGTGTATCATTGCTGGAGCGTCTGAGACACTCCTGCGTCTCAAACAGATGGAGCGCCTCTCTGCCGGCACCAGCATGATCCCCTCTCTGCCAAAGAGAGGGGATCATGCTGGCGCCGGCGGTGTGAGAGAGGTGCTGACTACGCTAACTACACTGGGCGTAGGAACACACTAAGCTGATTCTGACAGGTAGGCTATGCTGACGGCGTAAGGTGGCGCCGTGAAACTACACAAGTACCATATATATATATATATATATAAATATATATATATATATATATACAATCCAAAAAGAATGCAGCACTCCAGCGATATTTTTTAAAAAAACTCTTTAGTGAGCAAAGGTGATACAGCAACGTTTTAACACAGTAGTGTTGTCATCACTACTGTGTTGAAACGTTGCTTCTTTTTGGATTGTATATATGCTGCGGCGTTGTGCAGGCACCCGCTAAGGAATAGTGGGACGAGTGGCTGTGCTGGACTACCTCAGATTATAGATATATATATATAATAGTTCTATACATGTAATTAGTTATTTTGTAATTAGTGTTATTATTACTAACTTTATGTGTAATAACTGTAAAATAAGGGCCTCATTCACAGAACGTAACACTTTGAGGATTCGCTAATGGGCTTATTTCATCCTTTCGGTATTTGACAAACAAGGCTAAACATAGATTACCACTGTTTGCCCCTGTACTGATGCCGCATATGGGTGGGAGTCACTGGACCTCACCAGAGAGATAAGTAATGTTAAATAAATGCCATCTGCATATTCATTAGAATCAATCCAATACTAAACAAAATATGTCTCTGGCATTAGGACTCATTATCAAATGGGGTCATTAGTTTTAACAAACAGAAAAACCAGTAAGAAGGCCAAGCTTACAATCTATAGGGATATATACAGTAAGTGTTGTAGGGCTAGACTGCCCATCTGGCACTTATGCTAAATGGCAGATGGGTCCACCCTCCAGGAAATCAATGTCATGTGATTCATTCCTCACCATCCCCCCTATAGTGTAGGCCATTTTCTGCAATCCTCATCTGTCAAAATTTCCATACACACGTATGTAGGAGAAACATTGGACAACGTAGTCCCCATCTCTTTCCACGTGTCAGAGTTGAAGTGTTGACCTTTAAGGTGCTCTTTCATCTTTTGGAAGTGGGGTGCAGCGCCTGCGGTTCAAGCAGGGCCGGCGCCACCACTAGGCAAATCTAGGCATTTGCCTAGGGCGCCGGCCACTGGAGGGCGGCATTTCGCCCCCCCCCGTGCCGCGGGGGATACCTGTCTTGCGGCTGTATATATAAAGCTTGCGGCGGCGGCAGTGGGGGGTCCCTGCAGTCAAGAAATAATGAGCGGGTACTCTTTACCTAGAACGGCGCCCATCGGGGTGATCGCGGGATCGCGGGCAGTACATAAACGGCCGCGACGCGATGCCCGCGATCACCGCGATTTTCCCATAGGGAACAATGTTAAAAAGTCAGATTGATCGCGATTTTGCATTCAATGCCTCAATGCCCGCGATTTTACCATAGGAATCAATGTTAAATGGGCTACAGAGCCCAAATAGGCTCAATTAACCCTTAAATGTCACCCCAATTTTTTTACGCCACCCCACGATCCACGCCAACCCGAAGCGTGGCGAGCGCAGCGAGCCCGCGAGGGGCGGCGGTACGCGTCCTCCGACCTTTTCATGCCCTACTATCCACGTCGGCGTGGAGTTGAGAATAGAATAGTGTGGCGAGCGCAGCGAGCCACCGAGCCCGAAGCGTGGCGAGGGGACGCGGATACCTTCACAGTTATACGCGTCCCCTCGCGGACTTCACAGGTGTCCGTGGCGACGCCGACACCTGTGAAGCCCGCGAAGGGACGCGTTTACCTGTGAAGGTATCCGCGTCCCCTCGCGGGGCTCGCTGCGCTCGCCACGCTTCGGGCTCGGTGGCTCGCTGCGCTCGCCACACTATTCTATTCTCAACTCCACGCCGACGTGGATAGTAGGGCATGAAAAGGTCGGAGGACGCGTACCGCCGCCCCTCGCGGGCTCGCTGCGCTCGCCACGCTTCGGGTTGGCGTGGATCGTGGGGTGGCGTAAAAAAATTGGGGTGACATTTAAGGGTTAATTGGGTCTATTTGGGCTCTGTAGCCCATTTAACATTGATTCCTATGGGAAAATCGCGGGCATTGAGGCATTTAACATTAAAATCGCGATCAATTAGGCTTTTTAACATTGTTCCCTATGGGAAAATCGCGGTGATCGCGGGTACACGATTTTGATGTACCCGCGATTTACCCGCGATGCCCGCGATTTTTTACCCCCGACGCCCGCGATTCTGATCGCGGGCGCCGTTCTAGGTAAAGAGTACCAATGAGCGCTATCCGCCGGGCTATGCGGAAGTGCTTCTGTTGTGGAAACACTGGCCGCACGCTGATTGGCTGAGATTCAGCCAATCAGCGTGCGCCATGCGGCCAGTGTATTCACAACAGAAGCGCTTCCGCGTAGCCAGGTGGATAGCGCTCGTTATTTCTTGACTGCAGGGACCCCCCGCTGCCGCCGCCGCAAGCTTTATATACTCAGCCGCAGGACAGGTACACCCCCCCCGGCACCGGGGCGCCCCCACCCCGACTCGCCTGGGGCACTCCGGTGCCTTGCACCGGCCCTGGGTTCAAGTAGGTTCTGCCACACATCGTTCAGCCCCGTCCTTGCGCCCTGCAACTTTCACCTCTTCCCAATGATGAAAGAGCACTTTAAGGGTCAACACTTCAACTCTGACACGTGGAAAAGGGATGGGGACTATGTGGAAAAGTGAATACAAATTGATTTCATTGATTTCAAGAGACTGGGGCCTGGTTTACCCTGCCAACATCTATGTGTTGGAACATGTGGCTGTGAAATGTGTATAGATCATCTTGAACATTGAGGTTTGTATCCTCTTGATCACATGTTTCCAGGTCTCCTCATAGAATCAAGTGAAATAATTAGCTCCACCTGTGGATCTTTTAATATGTGTCAGTCAGTAATGAGTGCACCAGCAGGTTGAGCTGGAAAACATGAACTGTGTGAGATCCTGAGGACCAAGTTTGAGAACCACCGCTCTTGATCCGCTTAAGGATTGTGTCGATTTGCTGCATTTCTAAGCACATCGGTATGCGATGATATTCCGGTTTTCATCGGTATTTTAAATGTTATTAAAGCGAATAAACACCTCCATGATTCATGATTACTAGTTGAGCTTAAACTCTAGCTGTCCAGCAGTTGAGTCTAGTGACTCCAAACACAAGCTGGCCCACAGTCGTCAGTGGGTAATTAGCCCTCATTGACCAGTAGGTGCTGCTGCAGCGTAACCATGTATATGCAGTCTTTAGCGTTTAGCGGTGTTGATGTAGGAGCCTGGTAGTGGCAGAGAGGTACCCATCCTCTATGTAGGGAGTCAGCATCGATTACTGGTGGTGAGAGGTCACATTGGTCTCATTGGATTTAAACAAAGAAGCATTGAGCGGAACTCTTTGTGATAATAACATTTCCATAATCTCAGTCAAAATCGACGTGATGACATGATTTGAAGTGGGCAGACTGTTAAACGCTAGTTGTGACATTAAGGGGGACATGCAATCCCGGATCATGACTGTCAGTCCGTCCCGACAGCCGTGATCCATGCCCGTTTGCCTTTTACTCAACAGCAAATCGGCAGATGGGATTCAATGTCCCGCCTGCCGATCGGCCAAAAAGGAGGCGTGTCTGCGGAAACGGCCATGGATTGTCAAGATACGTCCGGGATCGCGAAAAAAAAACCCACGGCCATTCTCGGCAGAACGGACCCGACAGCTTTTAAAGTCGGGCTTGTTCTGCCGTGATGCCCGCCGCTATTTCCCCCGTCGGAAATAGCAGCGGAGGATTGCATATCCCCCATAGTGCCAATCTTGCAGAATACCCATCTGCATTTGACTGGAAAGTCACCAACTATGAAATATGTGGGCATGTTAACATTTTATTTTTATTTTAGCGGCACAGTCACTGAATCAATCGTTTTACAACATACAAGAAAACAGGGCTAATTGTATTGCTAGGCAGCCGTTCCACATATATGTATATATATATATTAAGTAGGAAATATTTTATACACATTTTTATTGGATTCTTAATAGAGATGAGAGAAGAGATTCAGCCAATTTCAAGATTCTTTCTCATTTCAGCGACTCACTGCTGGCAAAACCATTTACATAAGACTGAGCCAAAAACATAAAAAAAAATTCTGAAGTAAAAATGAAGATTCCCTTCAGAATGCAAGATCCAGTACACAGATGTGTCCTCATACACCTCTGGTCCGACTGTGCCAAAGAACCCAGTTTTGGGCCAGATGCAGTAAGCTTCTAAAGTGATAAAATGGATTTTAGGAGTGATAAACAGCCGGCCAATCATCTCCTGCCTGCCATGGTTTTGTGTGCTATAGACTTGAGATTTGTGGCTTGGTTCAGAGTTGATCACAAAAGCCAAATCTTTTTCAAATAGGCAAAACCAAGTGCACTGCAGGTGGGGCAGATGTCACATGTGCAGAGAGAGTTAGATTTGGGTGACTTATTTTGTTTCTGTGAAGGGTAAGTACTGACCACTTTATTTTTACACTGCAATTTAGATTTCAGTTTGAACACACATCATCCAAATGTAACACTCTCTCTGCTCATGTTACATCAACCCCACCTGCAGTGCAGCATGGTTTTTTCCATTTGACAAAGATTTGGCTTGTGTGATTAACTCTGAGTTAGGCCCCTGTGGTGACCATACACTAATGTGATTTCTCGCAACAGTATGCGGCCATCCAATCCCGATATATCGCATGCGGTCCTTTTGCATATGATGTATTGCATGCTACCCTGTTCCCCACCGCTGGAAGGGAATCCGAGCCGCAAGTCAGGCGTGCAGGCATCCTATGTCAAACAAAAAAATGTTGCCCAATCTCACCTGATTTCTAGTCCCAATCTGTCGGAATTGGGTGAAATTTGCCCAAATCGCATAATTTTATGGGGGCCTTAAGCCCATTCAACTTTCCTCTAGTATACCGATGTATCCACATACACCTCTCGTCAGAATGTGTTTCCTTTGCCCCACGAATCCTTCCCACAAGAGACTTTAGTCATATCACCAATGTGACTAAACATCCTAGCATCTGATGTGCGACCTCTAGCATGTATTGTATATACATTCACATTTCGTAAACTTACAAACTAAACCTGAAATATAGACTCGGAGACTTAGGTTTGGCAGAAATTGTTAGCTGATTTATTTAAAGCACTTTAAGCTAGATGCATTTATTAATAATTAATGATTTAATGGTGGCCCAGAAAGATTGGCTAATTAACTAAGCTCCACCCCACATTCTGCCTACGTCATCAAACCTACCCTAACAAGCGGTATCCACTCGCCCTCCTGCATTGACTACCCACCTGTCCGGGTGGGGTCGCTGTCCCCGAGCGGGTTATCCAACGAAGGCCTAAGTCAATGAGAGGTAAGCACACCGAAAAAAAAAAACATATACACTGCAAGATCACTTAATAAAGAACTAAATCCATTAACCTGCCGTTCTTTCCCGCCTATCAGCCAACGCAATTAACAACCAACCAACTACAAGCCAACAAGGGAGGGAGGTCGGGAAAATCTTCAGGAAAGAGAGGAGAGGAAGACTCCTCCCTTTCCTGTAATCATATCCCAGCTAAAACTGCCATTCCCTGAATCCTTATTGGGCAACCGAGTCACATGCTCTCCCAGGTACACACAGCCTTGGATGTTTAACCCACTCCACGCCTATTGCAGTCATTACGTTAATCAAAAGTACAATGCAAATGTACACTGGCCTCTGTTGTTGGCATGTTGGTATTTTTATATCCAGCTAATCTGGGTACAAATGCAAAAGATTCATTTGGTTGCAACTTTGATGGTGTCGATTATCGGTAGCCTGTGTATGCATTATGGCTGCAGCGTGCCAAGATACCTCTACGATGCCACTCATAGCAAGGAATCAGTCTCAAAGGGATTGACAAGAAAAGGCCGTATGGGGGAGTTCCTGCAAAGACGCAATCATGTCATGACCACTTTTGTGGCGTATAATGGCATGAGACTGTGATCTTGTACACATAAAATATGGCGCCAGCCTTGGATGCCCTCAGGAAGTCAATGTCCCTCGTATCCGCATTGCAGTTGTGACAGAGTTTGCCGTTACTGAGATTGTTGCGATGGCTTTTGTGGGAGTCTCTGTTTACTTGTTGGTAGTTAATACACTTATGATGCTTCGCAGTTCCGTCAATGAATGCCACTGCTGTGTTAGCAACGAAGATGGGGCGGGCATAGCCACAGGAACCCCCAGCTTTCGTTTTCATGGGGCATTCTCATGGGCATGTGCCCCTGGCTTGCCCCAATGCTTGAGAAGGGCTCAGCGACTATGCAAGTCACTGAAGCCATTCACAAAGGGGAATTGCACAAGCGCATAATGTACCATGCACATTCGCAATCCGACAGCCTCCAGCTGTGCACCACTGGCGCACCACCACTAGGGCCACACCCCCTGTCGCCCCCCCCCCCCCCCCGCTTATGTTGTCACCTCCGGCCAGTGCTGACTCCCCCCCCCCAGAAATAGTACGCCAGGGCTCAGTGCTGCTGCCGCCGCTGCCATTTACAGCAGTGGACAGGCAGCAGGCCCCACTCTGCAAAGTTCGGGCGACTCGGTAGTTCGGTTGCCCGGCGCATCTGAGTCCCCCGAACATCCCCGAGCCTGCCGCCTGGTCACTGCTATGCTGTCTGTGAATGGCGGCAGGCGATCCGGGGTGGGGAGTCAGGACTGCACTGGCTGGCGGTGAGGGGAGGGGGGGTGTCTGTGGTGGGTATTTCTGGGCCAGGACAAACCTGCCCTGGTAGGTTTGTCCTTCCCCAGAAAAACCCATCACTCAAGGGGTTAATGTGTCTGCTTTATATCCATTCCTGGTTATAGCCAATTCGCCTGGATATATAAGGCTGTTAATAACTAGAGAAATGTGGGTTCTTAGGGTAAGATGTATGAAGCGGTGATAAGGGAGGAGAAGTGATAAAGTGCCTGGTACTTTATCACCGGCCAATCGGCTACTGAATGTCCCTTTTTAAACCCAGCCTGTAACTTAACAGTCAGGAGCTGATTGGCCGGTGATAAAGTAACATGCACTTTATCACTTCTCCCTTATCTCTGCTTCCTACATCTACCCCTTAGGGTACTTATGAGTTATCCGGGCGCCCGATTTCTAAATCGGGTCGGATCGGGCACATCGCATCGCATCGCATGCGACCATCGGATGCGATGCGATGCGATGACCCGATTTTTCCATAGGAATCAATGTTAAAATGGACAGAGTCCATTTTAACATGGAATTCAATGGGAAAAAGGGGTCCTTTTCATACCCCTACTATCCAAGTGGGCATGGAGTTGGATATAAACCTGTGGCAAGCGTAGCGAGCCACCGAGCCCGAAGCGTGGCGAGCGTAGCGAGCCCCGCGAGGGGACACAGAATACCGTCCCCTCGCGGGGCTCGCTTCGCTCGCCACGCTTCGGGCTCGGTGGCTCGCTACGCTCGCCACAGGTTTATATCCAACTCCATGCCCACTTGGATAGTAGGGGTATGAAGAGGACCCCTTTTTCCCATTGAATTCCATGTTAAAATGGACTCTGTCCATTTTAACATTGATTCCTATGGAAAAATCGGGTCATCGCATCCGATGGTCGCATGCGATGCGATGCGATATCGTATCGCATCGCATCTGATTGTATGCCTTAACTTAAGGCATACAATCAAAAAATCGGGCGCCCAGATAACTCATAAGTACCCCCCTTAGTTCCTTGAATTGAATCAGTGTTCGGATTTTAAAAATGGCATCCTATTGGCCATCAGCTCTGACATGTTTTGAATAGCCAAAAAGATAAATCCGGATAAATCCAAATTTACGCATCTCTAAAAATAACTGCACAAACGCTTGCTTGTTGTGCTTGCACTCTAGGATATCAGTTCCTGGTTTCTTGACTCTGCAGGGACCAGTTCACAGTAGCAAAGAGTTGTAACACAGCCTGAATCAATAAGAAAGCCAGAGATTCAATACACACTGAGCTGACAAGTGTAGACTGGGACGTTCAGATGAGACACAACAACCTGCTATACCAACGTCTGTGTGCTTGTACAGGCTTCTTTATGTAAGATTATAGGCTGGGGACAAATGTGCATCCTAAGACACAGCATCGGACCTACCATTGGAGGTTTGCGGTACCCCATACCTCCCAACTTTTGCTGCTTCTGGATCGGGACACACTCGCAGCCCCGTCTATTCTCTTCAGTCTGGGGGGGGGGACAACTCCCAACTGCGGGACAATGGCGGCCCCGGGTGGGACGCCGGAACATGCCCAAAAACCATGACGTTCCTGCGTTAAGCGGGACAGTTGGGAGGTATGTTGTTGCTGCGCAAGCTGCTCCTTGGCCGACTATTTAGGACTCCTGCGAAGCCACACCCCCACATGCACTGCATGCTTGGCGGGACTTGGAGAACCACAACTCCCAGCATGTGGGACATTAAAGGACCCTCTACAGTACAAATAGTGAAAAAATACACAGACACATACGTAAAGCAAATCTTTATTACACACATAGCCCATTTATCCAATACTCACCTACACTAGCTTGCACAAAGCATCGGTCCCCTTCTCCTGTAGAACTCATTTACGGTACCAGTTGAAAGACAACATACTCACCAGCCGCATCTCACGCGCTCATGCATCCATTTCCGAGAATGGAGCGCCACAAGCGTCTCGACGTCCTGTTTTACAACCTGTATTTTAATTTGCATTCGTATGGGTATAGGAATACAAATGAATACGTCATCCAAAGAATACGCAGGGAATCAATCTAAACGAAAGCTTCCTATGCTGAAATACGGCACATCATAAAATACGCCAGGAAAAGACACCTCGTTTTTTGGGCCTATTTGGCTGAGGCCTGCACGGATCAGTCAGATCATGTCAAACTTTAAACTTTCGACCTTCCCATTGCCGACCTAATGCTTAAGTTGACCGTCCGCCCTGTTGACCTTTGGTGGTCGACATTAATGTAGAAATGGAGCCTTCCTCAACTAGCCGTTTCTGGAGAGCCATGGTGAACCAAGGCCTATTGTTCTCAGCTGCAATACAATACATAGAACAATACAGTAGGGGATAAGCAGAGTAATCCTATTACTCACTTAATCCTATTAACCCCTTCAGTGGTGTGTTTTTTTTAAGGAGAGCTCCCCATTGGGCGAGTTTTTTATGGGGAGCGCTCCCCCCCCCCCAAAAAAAAAAAACCCCACTACACTCTCCCCGGGTGCGGACAGCGCCGCTGAACTGTGAATCAGCCGCTGCCCGGCCCTGCTCCCCGCCGCCCCGACCCTGCTCCCGGCAGCCGGCTTGTCATAATCCGGCACCGGCCAGGTCAATAG
The DNA here is from genome assembly GCF_055691185.1 of Crinia signifera. Taxonomy (NCBI): domain Eukaryota; kingdom Metazoa; phylum Chordata; class Amphibia; order Anura; family Myobatrachidae; genus Crinia; species Crinia signifera. The sequence goes on along the minus strand of NC_139225.1, from coordinate 11,665,616 downwards.
AAAAGCCGGAGGGGAGGGGGGATGGAGGAAGGAGGAGGAGGCGCGGCGTAGGAGAGGGAGCCGGGCAGCGCCGAAGCTGCCTGAGTTCAGCGATTGAACTCAGCAGCGCTCTAAAAAGTGTCAATCCCGAGAATTTTCCGGGCTTGCCAGACTGGGCACTGAGGCACAGCCCGGAAAATTCTCAAGATTGCCACTGAAGGGTTTAAAGGACTAGGGGCCTTATTCTGGTCTGTGCGGCCGGAGCCGAATATGCGGCCAGGACCGTGCGTCCTAAACCCCGCCTTCCATACGGATCGCTCACTCCGTCCGAATGCGGTAAGCCACTGACCGCACGGAGCACGAGTGGATTTCTCATGTATACACCTCCTACATCTCTGAACCTCCCCCATCGATGGTCGCATACCAACGAATGCAGGACCGAGCGGTCAGGCAGCTCCCGCAAGCTCAGACCACTCGGGCATTTCTCCATGCAAAAGCAGGGATCTGGGCGGGCAGCTGACATCCGGCAATGTCATATGTCCGCCCCCTACACGTGCGTCACGGCCGCATTACCATACGTACGCCCAGCATTTTCATGGGAACGCCCATGAAACGCGGGGCGTATGCATATGTTAATGAGGCCAAACAGCCCTTCACGCCCCTCTCCTCCCCCTGTTCATAGTGTAAACAATTCATGCGGAATTTGGACGTGTGTCCCTTTCGCACATGCGCAGACACAAAACATCGGCGGAACGAACGCACGCGGACATATCCGCACCAACCAGAATAAGGGCCTAGATGAGGATGGCTCCATCTGTTTGTCAACTTTCATAGCCTTTGTAGCAAGTAACAGAAGAAAAGAAGAAATAAACCATAGAAAAGAAATAAACCAAAAATAAACACGATATAGGGAAGGCCGTTTTGTTAGCTTTATAAGTAATTCTATGACATACACAAAAAATTAACAGTTTTAATTTAATCAGTTTTAAATTTTCAAAAATAATGTAAAAAAAAAAACCCTATAAATTCAGAATTTTTCAATCGGAAAAGCGAGTCCATGCTGACGATCTTGGCTCCTCGGCCACTTGATAGGTGTGCTTTAGGTATTGCATTCACAGCTGGAGGGTTTTGTAGCTTGTCTGAGGATTATAAGGAGTAATTGCTTTCAGGGACATCTGCGTTTGCTCATTTGAGCGTTGTCTGGGACCTTACAATCAGACAGGGCCTCTTCTGGCGTCTTCTGTTAGCTATGGTGACAATGGCTATGTTCCAAAGGGATCCATTGCACTTACTTGAAATGTCGCCTGCCTACTGATATACTAGGCATTTACGCTTTGATTTGTCCGCACATGGCAGACTGTTTAAATGTTGAGTTCCTAGCACCCTACTGTGATATTCTGGTGACAGAAAAGAAATGTACTGAGGTTTACTTGGTGAATGATGCATTGACTATGAAGTCAAGTTTAATAATGCGCTTTCCATCATCTAAACCAACTTTTTGGTCACCACGTGCACTTTGGCAGGTAATCACACAGCGTCCATTTACTACAGCAGTGGATGGGATATACTTCCCTACTTTGTAGGTCAGGGGTAGGGAACCTTTTTGGGGACAAGGTCCGTTTGTATGGGGGAAAAATGCCTCGCGGGCCATATATAAAAACAAAACACTTACAAGTTCACCTGCGGCAGCCGTCCCGCGCTCCGGCGGTACTGTACTTTACTCCCTCCGCAGCTGCCGGGCGGGTGGGGGTGGGGGGACAGACCAGCTGCGGGGGCCGTGTATGGCCCGCGGGCCGGAGGCTCCCCATCGCTGTTGTAGGTCAACCAGATCAGCAAGATACAGCATCCGAATTAGTGTGCTAGCAAATTTTTTGTGGACACGTGTTCTGACCTTTGCAAGTACAACATTTGTCACAAGGTTACTTAGCTTGTGGTGTATTTACATCCCTACATTGTGCTAGTCATCCAGCCTCCTTCAATCCTGGCTTGTACCAGTTCAAGTCTCCAGCGCTTCTATACAGCACACTGTGCGTGCTCTGTTCAAGCCTCCAGCATTACTCTACAGTGTTCTACACCCAACACCCAACTTTGGTATCCAAAGGATCAGGCAGGTTTGAAGGATTGAAACAGAGGTTTGTTCGCGGGAAGAGAGATAAATGCTTCCCATACCGTCACCCTTTTTTAAATTCATTTTATTATTCTGTATTGCTTCAGCATTAGTAAACCATGTTTAGCCTTAAATCTGGTTGGGAAATGTTATATGTTTGTTAAACATTAAAATTAAAGATTTGAGCCGACCATTTTGGTTTTGGATTTCAACCGTGATTGTTTTTTGATTCCAAAAATTTACAAAAAAAAAGCTAAAATAATTTTTATTCCTAGATTATTATTAACCTCAATAACATTCATTTCCACTGGGAAATGCATTGGGATATGGCCTGCGTCGTCACAGTACTTGTACATTATAGATACACAGTGAGATACAGGCTGCGGAGTCACAATTCTTGTACAGTGTGTTATGGATACACAGTGGTGCACAGCCTGAGGAGACACAGTTAGGGTTACCGTCACCCGGCCAGGATTATTGCGGATAGTCCAGTAAGAAAGACCGGAGTCCGGAGAGGTGGCGATCCCGGACTATACAATGTCCAGGAATAGGCAGCTATTGCCGGACATGCTGTAGTCCTGGAATAGCACTGGAGAGGGTGAACAAGGGACAAGTGCCTCAGCAGCAATGAAGCTGATGAACACTGGACATGTATGTCATTAGCACTGGAGCAGATCGAAACTAGACATGTGCTTCAGCACTGTAGGGGATGGACAGTGGACAGGTGCATCGGCAGCAATGTTGATGATGGAAACGGGTCAACTGTGTCGGCAGCACTGGAGCTGATGGAAACGTCTGCAGCAATGTTGATGATGGAAACTGGTCAACTGCGTCGTCAGCACTGGAGCTGATGGACACTGGACATGTGTGTTGGCAGCACTGGAGGGGATGGGCACTGGGCAGCCACTTCTGAATAGACACAGCATAGCCACTTTAAGTGCTTCAGCAGCAGTGGAGCGGATGAACCCTGGACATATCGACACTGGACATGTTCATCGTCAGCACTGGAGTGGATGGTCAATGAACATGTACGTCAGCAGCACTGGAGATGATGGACAGGAGCGTCGGCAGCACTGGAGCATATCGACACTGGACATGTTCATCGTCAGCACTGGAATGGATGGTCAATGAACATGTACGTCAGCAGCACTGAAAATGATGGATAGGAGCGTCGGCACCACTGGAGCTGATGGACAGGAGCGTCGGCAGCACTGGAGCTGATGGACAGGAGCGTCGGCAGCACTGGAGCATATCGACACTGGACATGTTCATCGTCAGCACTGGAGTGGATGGTCAATGAACATGTACGTCAGCAGCACTGGAGCTGATGGACAGGAGCGTCGGCAGCACTGGAGCATATCGATACTGGCCATGTTCATCATCAGCACTGGAGTGGATGGTCAATGAACATGTACGTCAGCAGCACTGGAGCTGACGGACCCGGGACAGGAGCGTCGACAGCACTGGAGGGTATGGACATTGGGCAGCCACTTCTCGATGGACACAGTACCGCCAATTACATATAGTATGCCTTATATATGTCTCTTAGCTTCAGTTTATTAGGTAGCCTTAATTATTATTGTTATTACTTATTCGGTGTAGAATGGTATATATGGTGTGCGTGTCTGCAATGAATAATCAGACTACCTATATCTGTATTCCCCAAACTGCTCCCTGCACCACAATCTGGGCCTAATTCAGACCTGATTGTTGATCGGGGAGGGGGGGGGGTGGTGGGGGTGGGGGGCAGATGTAACATGTGCAGAGAGAGTTATCACTTTTGAGGCTTAGTACATCTGGCCCATAGTCTCCAGTATTTCTGTGACAGTTAAACCTGTTCCATTGTGCCAATGCCTATTTACCTGTCATTTTTCAAACAGCCCGTAGCATGGCAGTTGGAAGCTGATTGGTTGGTGGTTTATCACTCTCCATTTTATCACTTTTCAAGCTTAGTACATCTGGCCCTCTATACTTTATTAGGGAAGTGCTTGGAACGCGGGAAGTTAAGTGCACCATTTCGGAAAGTTTGACCACAATTCCCATCTATTTGAATCTATTTGAATCTCAAGACAAAATTTCCAAAACCGGAACCCCATAGGCAAAACCGTGTATACATGGCATTACCTATATTCCGATTCAGCAGGGTCCCCTGCTGCTCACACATGCCCTGGCTGATGCCCTTGCATGTGCAGTAGGACGTTGAGCAAAGACTACTTATTGTATGTACCATTAGAATCCCCCCCCCCCCAAAAAAAAATACCTTGATGGTCCATTTTGCAGCTTTGTGGTCACACGGTAGAAAGAGTTAAAAGCATCAGGGAAAAGAGACCAGTTTCCTGCCAATTTAGGACCACCCATTTCTTTCATTTCAACTTGTCCAATTTCTTCTGAAATATTGCTTTGTTAATCCTTCTTTTTGTAGACAGGGAAAGGACACTGTGACCTTATTAAATGTGTCACTAATGTTTTTATTGCATTGGTAAAAATATGCTTATAAGTGCACTTTCCATTTTAAAATACAGCTGTGCACAGACAGATTTCCACCCAGTCCAGCGGTCACAGTAGGAAGATGTTGACTCAGGAAGGGTAGTTGTGTCTGGGAGGATAAGACAAACGTCTTAATGGTGCAAACAAGTCGTTTGTACAAACTAGTGAATCCGAGGCTCTTTAAGACCATGACAACCATTAGTCAATCAATCAAAGAGTGTTATTGGCATTTTTAGTGATTTAACAGGATCATGGGTCACGTACAGAAATTGCTTCTACAGATCGTCCTGTCCTTGTGTCTCTAAAGTTCACCCTGTCCTGTGCTTATTCGGACTCTTTGAGGACCGTTTCAAACATCTGCGATCATAGTTCTATTACAGGAAGGAGGCGCTTTTCCAAGCCTTGTTTAATATGTTCTAACAAAGGTTTTTATTTCCTTTTTATCCAAGAATATATTACAGCATTTGAACTATTGTAAAAGAACCAAAAAAACAACGCATAAAGTATTGTGTGCTTACTTTATGATGAGCCACAGATGTAGATCCAAACTTTAATGATTGCATTCACATATTACAGGTATTTCCAGAGTCAGGCTGGCTTGTTCTGTAGGTAGCCCATGTATTTCTCCATGGGAAACTACTGTAGGTCCCAGACCATCTGCCAGGTTGCCTCTGCATGCAGTGCCAGATTAATGTTCAGAAGGGGTGTGGTATGACTGCCCGACAATCGGGATCCCGACAGTCAGTATACCGACATCAAGGACCTAGAGCTGAACATTTTTTTGTGCCACCGCATGGTGTGTGACCAATATTGTGTCTAGTGATTATCTGAGATTGTGATTACTGCTATGGGGGTTTGGCCTGTACAGGAAGTGTTGGGTGTGGCTATCAACGAGGAGGGCATAAACTAGGGTTGCGGCAAGATCTAGGTCTGTTTCTTGAATTTTCCCATCATGCACTGGGTCCACATATACGTATAAGTAAGTAATATGTGTGGAGGGGTCTGATGGCATATTAGGGTTATGTGCAAGAAATGGTCACATGGAGGGGTCTGGTTGCATATGTGGGGCATGTGGATGAGTATAATGGCAAGTAAGGGAGTGAGAGGAGCCTGATGTTAAAGGAGTTTGATGGTATTTAAGGGGATGTAAAGAGACCTGATGGCATTAAAGAAACACGATGATTCAGATGGCAAGTAGGAGAATCTGATGATCACATAATGGTCACGTAGAGGAGTATGCTGGCATACTAAAGGGGCAGAATAGATAGGCCAATGTGATTCTTATCAAATTCTTTGTTTCCTATAAGAGGCATGTAGATGGGTATACCAGCAATTAAGTTTGTAATGCATAGTATGAGGGTATCATTTAAGGAGTATGATGGTAGCATTTAAGAAGTATGTGGAGGGGACTTATGAGATACATTAGAAGCAAGGGGAGGGTTTGGTAGCAGATCATGGACAAATTTGTTCTCAAAATGGGCAAAACCATGTGCACTGCAGGTGGGGCAGATGTAACTAGTATAGAGAGAGTTAGATTTGTGTGAGTTATTTTGTTTCTGTGCAGGGTAAATACTGGCTGCATTATTTTAACACTGCAATATAGATTTCAGTTTCAACACACCCAACCCAAATTTTTACTCTCTCTGCACATGTTACATCTGCCCCACCTGCAGTGCTCATGGTTTTGCCCATTTTAAAAACAAATTTGTACCGCGATCAGATCTGAATAAGGGCCCTATATCTGGAGTTCTTCACCCATTTGTACACAGCTTAAAAAAAAAAAAAACAGCCAGAGTGGGCTGTATTGAAGCAAGCATCTAAAAAAGCGTATTTACCGGGCAGATGTTCTCTATTTTTTTATTTTAAATCATGTCCATATTTTATTCTGCATGAAAAAGTGGAAATATAAAATACAGTATTATAGGGTACATTTTTCATTTTGTCAGAAGAGCGCATCTGTGAGCAGCTAGATTGCTGATGATTTATTAAGCAGGACAGCAAAGTTCTGTGGGGACAGCCGCGTCCTAATAATGCAGCAAAGCCTTTCCGCTTTCACCCTCTTAAAGTGGAGTTTCTTAGACCTATGCCAACATTGCGTACTCTTTGATTTAGAATCACATGTTAATTGAAATTAGCTAGGTCTGCCAGTTGGGAATAGGAGAAAACGCTTAATGGCCTGGCCTAGTTTTCTTTACAAGGGGAATTTTGTTTTAATTTGGAGGCAAATCGGAGTACGCACCATTCCTTTCATCCCAGATTATGTAAAAAAAAAAAAAAAAATTAGAAGAAAGTATTAGGAAGAAAATACTGTATATGCCAGTGGACATCATGTAATGGGACTGTCATTTCATAATGGCAAATCATATCAGCTGAGATTGATATATGATAAAGATGCCTGCTTTCTAATAGGAATACAGGTCCATACACACCGGGCGACTATGCCCAGCGTGCATGGTCAGCGATGATCGTGTTCATTGCTGCAGGAAAAGCCGCTCAGTGCATACACACTGAGCGGATTTCCCCCCTGCCCAGCGCCGACGGAGGGGGGGGGAGGACGGCGTTGCATAGCGGAGCGCTATGCAAAAGTGGAGCGCTATGCGAAGCCGTCCTGAAAGCTGCTCATCTGCTGGAATAACCAGCAGATGAGCGGCTTTCCCGGCGATGTTGCGGGAGCGCACAGCAGCGCTCACCGCTCATCGCCGGGCCATACACACTGGGCAGCTTTGAGCTGAAAGCCGCACAAACCGGGCGTTTTCAGCGACTTTCAGCTCAAAGTCGCCCAGTGTGTATGGGCCTTTAGTGTAATATGGTACACCAGAAAGATATATACTAGGAAAGGGCCAGTTTATTAACATGCCTCCCCCTCCCCCCCCCCCCCCCAAAAACAGATCTTGTGCATTGAGATACAATCTTAGGGCCTGGTTCGTTTTGCTCCGGTTACATTTGCACCGGGGACCGATGTTCTTTCCCCGCGTATGCTCGTATTTGCATATGCACATGTGCAGGGCTTCTGTGCGGGCGCCTTCGGTGACTTGCATAGTTGACATGGCGCTTGCAGGTTGGGGGAGACGCGCAGGCGCCTGGTACATGAGGATGCCCAACAATGCTGGAAAACACCGGGCAACCCCATGCGAATGCAAGCGGGCAGCTGCCTTCCTGGGGCGGTCGGCTCACGTCACAGGACATCATGCACCCGCCCAGTTTTCGGACCCGGGCGCCACAAGTCTAAGTCATCCCAGATTTGCACGCAGGGGGAAAATAATTTGATGGATACCCCTCGAATGCTACCCGGCAAATGGATGTCTATGCAAAACATCCATTCGCAAAACGTTGCGGATGTGCGGACCTTGGTAGGGGGCGTGCGTTTGCATGTCCGGCGGGCAGCGTTAGAAGGATTGCTAAGCAGCAAACTTACAAGCTTAGCGAGCCAACCAGAATGACCCCCTTTAGTGTTGCTCAGCTCCAAGGAGTCACTGTCCAGTAGCGGTAATACGCTTTCTGTTGCCCGGCCATTTAGGCTTACGCCATCTCACTGTATCTGCACTTGCATGCACAAAGGAACAAGATCACCTGCTTCCAGTTCTTCTAATCATGTGAACGGTACTTTGGTGAAAAAAAAAAGTAATTAAAAAAAATAAAAAATTTAATAAAAAACACAAACATAAAAATGCTTTATTTTAACAATAAAGCCTTTCTCCTGTGGGCAGCACCGACCCATGCTTTCCTTAACACTGGGCAACAATTAAAAACAAAAAATTTTGGATCCTAAAAATTACATGTTTATTAATAGAATTTAGGGTGCAGAAAATAAAAATGACAATGAGATTGTTGCCGTTTTATAGTTATTCACATTTGTTGTATTCCAAAACATAAAGCTTAATATATACATACATTACACAACATCAACAATAACACAAATCATTGCTTTTAATGGTGCTTTTGTTTTGCAAGTCTTTTGTACACTGTTTCCGGGGCATCTCTGACAAGTGTCCAGCAATAGTCTGCTAGACTGCATTGAAGCCTTCCATTTCCCCCGGTATCTCTTCTCCATCTCCGGTGAACACATTCACTGTGTACATCACTAACGGCGCTTCAGTTAGTTGGGAAAAAATCTAAAGGTGCGTACACACGGTTCGATTCCGTTTTCGATTCGATTTCTATTAGATACGGACTATTCCACCTACTCTGAAGTTTTTTTCCACTCCGTTTCGACTTCCACTATTTTCTCTTTGATTTTTTATTAGATTTGCCATTAGATTTGCTAATAGATCAACACTGGCTTCAGGCAGGAGATGGACATCGAATTGAATGCTGCAGATTTGCACTATATATTTTATCGCTAAGGATCTTCAAAACATGAACTACAAATGGAGCCCCTGTCATCCTGGGCCGGGGCTCGCCAGACCCTCCCCGCTGGCGTGCGCCGGCGGCAGGGGCTTTACTGAACTGGGACGCACGTGCGTCTCACACGCACGTGCGTCCCAGTCTCTCGGCGAGACAGGCTCCGTTGTCCAGGGGGCGTGTAAGCGTCTCGTGCGCGCGCGCCACCTGGCAGGGCTGGCGTGATGGCGGGGCTGGCGTTAGAAACGCCAGCCCCATCTGTAATAAACAATTTTAAACATAATATTTGTGTTCAGTGCATTGAAATCAGTAAGAATTTTTGTATTTACGTAGGATCCTTTTTGGCTGTTGCCTAGCGTAACCATCCAACTTTCATCCAACCATCCAACTAGTTGGTTAGATGGAATAAAAATCTCATACTAATTGGGAGCAAATGTAATTTGAAGTTCAGTAATTTGCTCCCAAAATCTGGAAACGGACAAAGGGCGAGATGTACTAAACCATGAAAAGTGATAAAATGGAGAGTGAAAAACCACCAACCAATCAGCTCCTACCGGTCATTTTTCAAAAACAGCCTGTGACATGGCAGCTAGGAGCTGATTGGCTGCTGGTTTATCACTCTCCGTTTTATCACTTTTCAAGCTTAGTACATCTGTCCCAAAAACTGTCGTACAAGGTGTGCTGTGAATCTAAAAGGAAGGAAAGAGACCTCGTTTCGCTACCACAAAGCTGCTGCGGTGTCACTTCCATTAAGTAGTTCCACAAAAGGGCAAGTTAAGTGGGACAGCGCTAGGTTTCATCAGCCAGCACAATGATATAAGAAAAATAACAATTTATCTCAATAATGATAAAAATAATAACGTGAAAAACGCTGCAGATTATACATGCACCATATAAATAACTGGTAATAAATAAAGTGGCAATTAATTATTAGCCTGTGTTATTTTCTGTGCATTAAAGGCTTTATTAAAGCACGCTGAATGCCGGATTTGAATCCGCGCGTGTAGGAACCCTCAGCACATTCATTTCCACCTGACAGATAAAAGTTCCTCATATGGATTCGTGGAGAATATCTGTTCTCTAGAGCGTTTGTCTACTGCTTTGATACTTGACAATTAAAGGCAGGAAAGGCTAGGCCCGCCCCCTCCCTGTGCGCAGTCTACTGTGGCTGGGGATTGACCTTGAATTCCCTTTTCTGTATGAAATCACCTCACCTGCCCCTGATTTCTCTGTGCAGCAAACACAGAGCGCATACGGTGCACACAGCTACAACGTTATCCAGGCGTTTGGGAATGCAACATGCATGAGAATGGCACAGCACCTTTACATAGTGCCTCAGACAGAACGTGTTTTTTGCTGTGTGCTTTTGCTGCAGTAACAAATTGGCATTGGTCCATCTTGTACTCCACAAATCCTGCACTTTCATTTACCATCATCCAATCTGTTCTAAGGATGCTGGAAGGAGAGTACACATTGCTCCAAACGGTTTATTTTTGCAGGACAGTGAATATTTCGCCACTGTCCCTTTCTATTGCTTTCACATCTCAAACCCTGGTCAGGCCTAGGTCAGTCCTGGTTCACACCTTTCACACTGAACCATAATTACCTACCGGACCCTCTCCATGAGGGTGAAAATGCTCTGTTCCTGGACTTCCCTGGTCATGTATGATTGCCATCACCTGTGGGGAGCTAGGTAATTGCTAAGAAAGGTGTCATCACAGGTGATGGCAATAGGGTTACCACCTTTTTGTTGAGAGATTCCCGGACAGTGGCACGCCCCTTCACCCGAGAAAGTCGGCTCCTGATTGGCCGCTAGGCGGCCAATAGAATCATTCGAAGAAGAGGCGTGGAAGATGAAACATCTCTGCGTCTCTCCTCAGTCTGAGCGGGTACCGGCCGTGTGATGCGTGACTTGGGCTACGGTGGAGAGAAGAAGATGGGATCTTCGCCAGAGCACCTGGTGAGTAGGATTTCCTTCCACAGGTCCCCATATGGATTTCTTCGGATCCTGGACCCCGGACTCTTCAGCCCTGGAACCCCGGACCAGCCTCGGAACCAAGGCCACGGACCCCGGACTATGGAGCCCCGGGCCCCAGACCCTGAAGCACCGGACCCCGGACCTGGACCATGGAGGCCCGGACCCAGGAGCACCAAACCCCGGACCCAGGGACCTAACGACGGGCACAAGATAGGTAAGTATCAGTATGTGTGGGCTTTGGATGTATTAAGGTTTTATTTTTCTTGTGTCTGTGTGTTTATTTGACTATTTTTAATACTGTGGAACTACAAGTGCCAGCAGACCCTTTAATGCCCCGCATGCTGGGACTTGTGGTTCTCCAAATCCCAGCTTGAGGGGAGGCTTGCTGGGACTCATAGTTCCACAGTATTAAACAATAGTTTATTCTTTCTTTTACACAAAGATTAGCCCGCTGACCACCACACAGGGCCACCGCGGACATCACCTGGTCAGGTAAGTCCTAGAGGGGGGGACCCCTTTATTTTCCCCCTACGTGTGAGTGGCAATACTGGGGACATTACGAGTGAGTGGCACTACTTGGGGCATTATATTTGTAAGCGGCATTACTGGCGGCATTATGTGTGTAAATGGCACTACTGGGGTCATTATATGGAAGTGGTGCCATAGGGGAGGGCACCAAGGGGGGTACAGTATCATCCAGCTCCTAACAGTCACTTATCAAACAGCACATGTAAATTTATAGATATGAGCTGATTGGTGGGTACTTCATCTCTCTCCACCATATCTCTCTTCAATCTTTGATACATATGCCCAGTGGCTTCTACCTTATAGTAAGCGAGGGGCTGCCACTGGCCGCGATGCCAGCGGCCCCGCCCCCTGCTGCCGCTGCTCCCGGCTAGTCCTCGCCACCGCGGCTGCGGTGCCTGTACAATGATGACAAGCACAGGACAGGCGCATGCACAGTACCGACCTCAGGACAATCAGGAATTGTTTCCAATAAAGTAAGCAGACCGCACGCACAGTGGCAGAGCTACTGTGGAAATAATGAAGCTTAAGCTCCGGGGCCGTTAACCCCCGAGGGGCTGTGAAGCAACTTTTTGTAATGAGCCAAGTTTTGTAAAGTTTGTAAGTGTGTTTTATTAAAATAAGGTTATCTTAGTGATCAAATCATCGTCTTGCTTGTACATTTTTACATCAAAATTCAGATTGCCTGCTCTTTTTTAAGTACTGTATTTGCATAGCTTGTTACCAAGCTCCCATGCACAAATGGGGTTACAGTATTTCATTGCAGGCTCTCCAAGATTCTGCCCGGGTAAAATCCTGCTACTGCGGTCATTTCAATGCAGACTTTCCTATTCTGTCTGAATGTTTCTGTAGCGAGCTGCCCTACTGCTTTTTGTTACTTTGTTAATCACCCCACATAGCCAAGTGCTATCAGCAAACATGGATACTTTGCTTTTTAGGCCATCTGCAAGGTCATAAGTACAACGTGAAATTCTGCAGCCCACGCTGATTATGTTCTGGATTTTTTTTCGTTTTTTTTTTACTACCTTCACTCAGCTCTAACAATTTTGGTAGAAGGTTATGTGGCACGGTATCAAACACCTTGGCAACTTCCAAATCTATCACATCATTGGCACTACTGAGACACAATGTCAAACTTACTTCTTCATAAAACAAACCATATTTGTTGAACATACATGATCAGTCTTTCATGAAACCAACGCGTCACTCAATTTATGAACTGCAAAGCATCCACTGTGCAGGGCATAACCAGCTCTGTACCCACTGTGCGGGGCATAACCAGCTCTGTACCCACTGTGCGGGGCATAACCAGCTCTGTACCCACTGTGCGGGGCATAACCAGCTCTGTACCCACTGTGCGGGGCATAACCAGCTCTGTACCCACTGTGCGGGGCATAGCCAGCTCTGTATCCACTGTGCGGGGCATAACCAGCTCTGTATCGACTGTGCGGGGCATAATCAGCTCTGTACCCACTGTGCGGGGTATAACCAGCTCTGTACCCACTGTGTGGTGCATAACCAGCCCTGTACCCACTGTGCAAGGAATAACCAGCTCTGTATCCACTGTGCGGGGTATAACCAGCTCTGTACGCACTGTGCGGTGCATAACCAGCTTTGTACCCACTGTGCAGGGAATAACCATCTCTGTACCCACTGTGTGGGGCATAACCATCTCTGTACCTACTGTGTGGGGCATAAACAGCTCTGTACTCACTGAGCAGGGTATAACCATCTCTGTACCCACTGTGTGGGGCTTAACCATCTCTGTACCCACTGTGCAGGGCATAACCATCTCTGTTCCCATAGTGCAGGGAATACCTGTCTCTGTAAGCACTGTGTGGGGCACAATCAGCTCTGTATCCACTGTGTGGGCACAACCAGCTCTGTACCCACTGTGCAGTGTATAACCAGCTCTGTGCCCACTGTGTGGGGCTTAACCATCTCTGTACCCACTGTGCAGTGTATAACCAGCTCTGTGCCCACTGTGTGCTGGTCGTACAACCTGGGTCCTCAAACCCTGGTAAATTCCTGGGTCAGAGACGCGGAATTTACGACCCTTTCTCAAAAAGGACCCATGTTGAATGGCAAATTACCGGGTAGAATTGCTTCACCCTGTAATTTGGTTTTCTGTGTGAAAGGGGTATAAGTGTTGAGCATAGTTGAAGGAACATTTTGTGCCAATTTGTAGAGGTACAGAATGTTGTCCGTGCAACTTAGAAATTTGCTTTTCCCCGCGATGGCCATTCCACACTGTATTGATAAATTTGCATTGCATGTTATTTATAGTCTACAAATAGAGTTAAGAAAACAACAGTCAGTCCATTCTGTTCCGTGGTGGGGTTTGAATGCCGGTGGAACATAAATGAATTCCATGCAGGATACTTATAGTAAAGTTCCACTGGAGGAACATGGTCATTTCCGCAGACAAATGCAAAAATGAGAATATTTAACAGAAGAATTTGAAAAAGAATTCTCCCTTCTACTTGCTACGTAACTTTATCAATTTGATTTCAATGCTAATCTTTACGTACTTGATTTTATTCCCTTCTAATTTGAACAAATGAAATGTGCTATTTGTTTCCCATAATTAATGATGTCTTCTTATTTGAATACTTTCTTTTATTTAATTTTAAAATTAAACTTTTTATGTAATTGCTTGTTGTGTTTGTTTGATATGTGTTACATTGCTTCTTTGTGTGTGCAGATTAAAACAAATCAGAGTTCTACATTGGTCGCAGGAGTTTATCTAAAAAAGTTATCAGACGCTTATTATGGGATGCGTTATCAAGCAGCTAACTCGTGGAAGTGTCAGTTCCCAGTAAAAACACAATACGAGTAGAACTAGTATTAAATGATACTGATCTAGGATCAATGAATCAATAAATGTTGATTTATTTATACGGTACTTGTTTCCTAGAAAGGCGCCCGCTAAGCAATTTGCCGTTATAATGGCCCATGCGGTGCGATTTCCCTATGGTGCTGTACGTAGGAAATATGGGCACCATGCTAAGAAACAAGTACCATTTATACATTTAAAAAAATGATTTGAAAGACAATAGTATATAAAACAATGCGGGTGATTCTGTAAGGCTCAGTAATCAGCGAATATCGATGCATACCGAGCGCTGTTGACATGAGATTGGTCATGAAAAGGTTGACATTTTCATGATTGTTTTTGATCATTTTTTGGCTTTTTTCATAATTTATCATCCATTGGTAGGTGAGCCGTGCGAGGGCATGTTCAACCTTAATTAGGTTTCCAAATTTTTAGGTGTCGACACTCACTCCCAAAAACCTGAAAACCTCATGTCGTCCATTTCATGTGTCAATCTTTTCCATGTCGCATGTTGACCTTTTGGTGTTGACTGTCTATCTAAACACTGTAGACCTTTGCCAGAGCATTCCTGAAAAATTGTTAGCCAATGTCTGCAGTCATTCTACAATAAAAAGGAATGAATACTGTGTATTCTATTTTATTTACACATCCCTTGATTACCACGTTCTTATTCCCCGTAAATCCAAACGGTAAAATAATCCAATGGGAAAAAACAAAAAGTAAAATGGAGACACAATGCAAATGAATGCAGATAATTGATTTTAATGGGTTAGTACACAAACATCCAATTCAAGTTGCATTAGGAGGAGCCAGCCAGTTGCAAACTCCTCTGTTGACACATTGATAATTTGAAATCATAATCATTGTGACTCTTGGAGCAAGTACTCATTGCTACTGTATATCAGTTTCTACTTGTGTTTGGGCATGGGCATTGCAGATGGAGCCGGCCTCATTTTTGCAGAATCGCCAGCCCCCGCCAGCGGCCGGCTCTTGCCAGGGGCGCGCGCAGGAGACGCTCGCAGGCGCCCCGTGGCTATAGAGCTGGTTCCCCCTCCGCCTCCCCCAGTGCCCCTCGCCACTCCGTCATCCCCCCTATCCCTGCCCGTCTCCCTGAAGAAGAGACGGGCAGGATGCCGCCGCATCGCCGTCTTGAAACTGGGACGTGCGTGTGTGTGAGACGCACGCGTGTCCCAGTCAGATGGAGCACCTCTGTGCCGGAGATCGCCAGCGTAGGCATGCTGGCGATCCCCGGCCAAAGATCAGAGGCGCTCCATCTGTACATAGCATTTTGGATTAAGAAATTGTTATAGTCAGATTTATAGCCCCCCTATACAGTAAATGGTACCATTACAGTTTCTTAATCAAATGCATTTACCCAAGATCCTTGCTTCACCGCGGGATATCCCCAGCAAACTGTTACGAGCCGCGGCCTCTTAGGGTTTTTGTTTCAGGTGAAGCAAATTCCCTGACAAGTTGGGCTGTGGCAGTGTGAACACACAGCAGTGGTGTAATGGTCAAACCCCCCCCGTAAAGATAACGAACACCCAACCCGACCGGGGGGGCTGCAGAGCTATTCTTACACCACTGACACACAGGTTTTAATGAATTTGCCCATTTTTGCCCCCCTCCCCCAATCTAATTTTTTTTTTTTTACGGAATTCTAAATTGGGTACCCCATAACAAATGTCAGAAAGACAAAGGGGGAAAAAAATAACAAATACTCCCAGTTTTAGCTCCTGATGTTTTGTTGCAGGTATTTGGATACTTTAAATACCATGATTTTGTTTTGGTATTTTTAAATACATTTTTATTTTTATTTCCGATATTGATCCAGTGTAGATACCATTTTATACTCTGAAATCAAATGGATTCAGGAGGTCATTGCTCCACTGCTTCGTGCAAACGGGCCGGCAACTATGCAAGTCTCCGCCCCTGTTCGCCAAGAGGGTATGCTTATAAGCGAATATGCGCATGGGCAGGTGTTCCCCATTGCTCCCTATTGCGAATGAATGAACCAGAACGAAACCCAGCGTTTCATTGGCGTTCCCATGAAAACGCTGGGTGTTTCCATGGTGATTCGTCCGTGACGCTGGTGCCGGGGGGCGGGCAGCTGACGCCACATATCCAGGGCACGGTAAATCACCAGAGAGTGATTTACCGTGCGAGCGGGGGGCAGGCGTTCATGCGGACGGTGGGCAACGCTTAGTTGGCTCGCAATGCTGTGAAATTCCCATCTTTGCGAGTCAACCAGAATGAAATCCTCAGTGTGCAGTAAACGGTGAATGGATTTTGTTTTCAAACCTTTATTGAGACAAATACATACAACCAAGATAACAGTGAAGATTAGGGACTCTTGGTTTGCCTGGGATGCTCTGGGCTAAATGAGTTTGTATACTGTACAGTGTACATTGCAATTGTCAAGACTACTAGTCCCTAACCACATTGCCAATTACAGTGAATAATGGAGCAGGAGTTTCTCTATCTATAGTGCCAATCATTCTGTTTCCATTAAGTCAAACATGCATCTCCTATCCTTCATTATTAGCCTGTAACCAAATGACTGTTTATGAGCCAGCCTTTCCAACGTGTACTAATGATTTCATGATATGTTTACGGGTCAGTCTTTCCTGAGATCGTAGTGTACTAACAGCAGTGTGATATGCTTATGGGTCAGTCCTGTGTAGGCCAGTGTGTTCTAATGGCAGAGTGACATGATTGAATAATGGTGCGAGACAGCTTTTGTTTTTGTATTTTTTTTTATTTTTTTATGTTTAGCAAGAATAACCTAAAAAAAATATATATATATATTTGGCTAATGGGAACACTTGTGTAAACCTGCATCTGGGCCCCCTGGTCTACTGTTCACGAGTCTTCGGAATGTTAACACATTTTGTTTATAAACAAATATTAAGAGCTGCAATGGCCCCACACATATGAATTATTTTCCCAAACTCATTTCCATATATGGGAGGGGCCCTGGACTGCGCACACTCACTGTATGATTTGAGAGGCTCTACCTCGCTGAGACTTGTAGTACCACACATAAACATTACTATTTATAATACATTTAACTTTCAAATTATAAAAAAAAAAAAATGCAGGGTATAAAAATAATTGATATGCGGTCTTTAGTTATACAGTCAAATTGTCGACCACTATTGGTCGACAGTCAAACCCTCAATACATTAAAAAGGTTGACTTGCATTAAGTTGAAAGGCTCAAAAGGTAAATGTGAAAAAATTCAACATGGAATGAGGTTAACGAGTATTTTTGAAAAATATGTATTTTTTTTTAAACCGAATTGTTCATAAGTTACCATCCCTGTGGCCATATGCGAATATTATAATGTGCCAACCGCAGCGAGTCCATGTGCCCTAAGCAAGGGGAGCGCAGCTCGCGAGGTGAGGCTGTACGCTTGTACGGTGTCCGTGTCGACATCTGTTGACATAGATACAAAAATGTGAAAACTCAGATCGACCTTTTCCCAAGTCGACCTTTTGCATGTCAACATTTTGCTTGTTTAAACCCTTTGAATGTAGACCTAGATACTGTGGATTTGATGTTGGGGGGGGGGGGGGGGGTGGAGTTATAGCCAAAATATACTTTGGACCTTATTCTGGTTCATTAGCTCGGATGCGAATTCAGACCCTTGCGAGTGAACCAGATTCCGCCTTGCGTATGGTGGTACACCGGCCCGCCATTCGCAATACGCGCACGTTCACACTGTTTGCGAATGGATTTTTTACATAAACATCCATTGGAGGTCCATGGAATGATGTGGAACGTGCATGCAGATATAAGGTGGCACATTCAGAGGGAAGTGGGTGGGCAGCTGACATCCGGTGAGGTCGGCTGCCCACCCCTGCACCCGCATCATCGGCTCATTACCATGAGAACGCCCAACATTTTCATAAAAACACTGAGCATTTCCATATTATGGATCGACCTGCCGCCCCCCCCCCCCTCCTTCCCCACTTACAGTTTGTTCGCCATGTACGCACGCACCCAGCACATGCACAGAAATGTGCAAAGAGAAAATATCGGCCCCCGTGCGAACGAACACGGCCTTGCGGACGGACCAGAATTAAGTCCCTTGAAACATTGATATGCCAGAATAAGGTCCTTTGTCTCACATGCACAAAACACTTGTGCCATTGAGATATAGTAGTGGATACTTTTCTTATAAATACTTTATTGTTGGCAATATCAGGGCAGTGACACCAGCAGTGTACGCAAGCACATCAGCGTGCAGGGGCCAGTAACAAGTTAAGCAGTTGCAGGCATTGAGATAATAAGTCACAATTATATCTTATCAACTGATTGAACAATCATTACGATGACGCAACATCCACTATTGTGAGAAAGAAATAACCTTCACCCTGACGTTTGCTTGTCTTTGGTTTGTTGTGAGTTTACTAGCGGACCATGTTTGGACTGAGGTCATCGCGTTACCGAGTTTGCTGGCTCATTTTGTTTTGAAGCCTACAAAATAAAGATTGGAAACTAAAAAAGTTAAACCAGGAAGGCATCTTGTTATGCCTGTCTGTGAGTATCTAGTAAAGTAAAAAGTATAGTGTTAAAACGATATAATTCCAATTAAATAATGGGATACGGTCGGAAGACCTAAAGATGGCCGACAGTCATTAGTCGACACCGTTGGGTCGACATACTGCACGGTCGACAGGGGTCTAGGTCGACATGGTGGACCCAATGATCCATACCCTGAATAATTATGTGTCTGTGGATTGTATGTGTTATTTTGAGCAATCATTTCAACAATTTCAACAATTATTTTGGGGCAGTACGGATGGTGTAGTGGTTAGCATTACTGCCTCACAGCGCTGAGGTCATGGGTTCTATCCCCACCATGTGTTATATATATGGGGCAGTACGGATGGTGTAATGGTTACATTACTGCCTTACAGCGCTGAGGTCATGGGTTCTATCCCCACCATGTATTATATATACAGGGCAGTACGGATGGTGTAATGGTTAGCATTACTGCCTCACAGCACTGAGGTCATGGGTTCTATCCCCACCATGTGTTATATATACGGGGCAGTATGGATGGTGTAATGGTTAGCATTACTGCCTCACAGCACTGAGGTCATGGGTTCTATCCCCAACATGTGTTATATATACGGGCAGTACGGACGGTGTAATGGTTAGCATTACTGCCTCACAGCACTGAGGTCATGGGTTCTATCCCCACCATGTGTTATATATACGGGGCAGTACGGATGGTGTAATGGTTAGCAATACTGCCTCACAGCGCTGAGTTCATGGGTTCGATCCCCACCATGGCTCTAACTGTGCGGAGTTTGTATATTCTCCCCGTGCTTGCGTGGGTTTACTCCGGGTACTCCGGTTTCCTCCCACAATCCAAAAATATACAGATAGGTTAATTGGCTTCCAACAAAATTAACCCTAGAAGGTCTGTGTACATGTGGTAGGGAATATAGATTGTAAGCTCCACTGGGGCAGGGACTGATGTGAATGTTAAAATATATTCTGTAAAGCGCTGCGTAATATGTGTGCGCTATATAAGAAACTGATAAAAAATAAATAAACAATCGCCATTAGCATGCTGGGTTTTGCAAATAATGAATTGTGTAGGTTGTTTTGCTGTTTTTTAGAAACAACCGACAATCGCTGAAAATCATCGCTTTTGATATATCTCTGTGTTAAACGTAAGTTTTATATTTTTGCTCTAAGCTTCAAAGATCAGAAAGATCAGAAGGATTTCAGGCGTGAATTCACGATTTTGACGGCTGGCGTGATGCATTGTGTGTGTTTCTGTGCACATTGTGAGTGGTACAATAACGATCCTGGCCCGCAGGACATCAGGACAAGACGAGGATCTTATGATCTTATGTCAGGGTTGCCTACCCTCCCGAAATGGCCGGCAGGGTCCTGAAAATCGGGTCCCCCTCACGGCCTCCCGGAAAGGTGGGCAACACTCCTCGTTTCTGGGGGAAATCCCCCCCCCCCCCCCTGTTCCCAGCTAGCTTACCCCTGACGCGCCGTTCAAATAACCGGATATGCCTATTTCCGATGAGGGGACGGGGCTAAAGTGACAGAATTGTGCCATTTTAGCCCCGCCCCCTCAGCGACGATCAGCAAATCGGATAATTTAACATCATGGGGGCGGGGCTTCATGATGTCACGCTCAAGCCCCGCTTTTAGCATTATTTATATTGCTAAATTTAGTTATAATTACAGTTATTATTTAAAAAGTAGGTGGGTTTGTTTATAACTTGAGAGGCACACATGCCTTCAAGAAGAGACAGTGAACATTAGGAGGCTGGATCCTCTTCTAGGGGGTACAATATGCCCAATTCCAAGATTGTGATACCCTAATGTATATTTAGGCAGAGACAATTGTTGATTTTTTTTATCTTTTATACTGCTAAAGAGAACTAACTATTTAATTATTAAAAAATGTGTTTATGTGAATTTTGTAATTTTCTGAGGCTTGGCTTGTGTACATTATGGGGGTTATTCAGGTTGATTCGCAGCCTTGCGAGTCCACCAAACCCCGCCCAGCGAAAGACCGCCCCCCTGCTGCCCCCTCAAAGTGCGGCTTCGCCCGAACAGCTGCGAATGGATGTTTTGCGTAAGCATGGCTCGGGTAACCGCCCACATCTTTCGATGGTCACCGACCCTCGAATGATGTTTAGCGTGCACGCATATATAAGTGACTTTTCAGTTGCGTATATATGCGTGCACGCTGGCGTGGATACGGCCGGGCAGCGGACATCCGGTGATGTCAGCTACCCGCCCCCCACACCCGCGTCACTGCCTCATTACCATGAGAACGCCCAGCGTTCTCATGGGAACGCCCATGGAACGCTGGGCATTCCTATATGTTAATGGGGCAGCCCGGCGCCCCCGCCCATCTCCGCCCCCCCCCCCCCCACGCCGGCATGGGTGCGTGCACCCGTTGACCCAAAAGGTCGCCGTGGGTGCACGCACCATACGCCTGCACATGCGCAGATACCCAAACGGATCTGAATCAGGCCCTATGTCTCATGCCAATTGTTTGGCTTGTAAGCAGTGGCGAGGGAGGCTTGGTATTATCTGATACAAAATGCAGCCGCCAGACTATTAACCAACCAGCCCCGCTCCTGCCACATAACTCCCATTCTATACACCCTTCACTGGTTACCTGTAAAAAGGCGAATCATCTTCAAGATTGGCTTACTCACTTTGAAGGCCCTACATGACCAGGGCCCAAAGTACCTGCAGCAGCTTCTGATTCCCTACTGTCCAACTCGATTACTACGATCCGTTGAAGAAGGACTACTAACAGTACCCAGAATCTCCCTGACTTCATTTGGGGGTCGAGCTTTCAACTTTGCTGCTCCAACTCTTTGGAACTCTCATCCTCGCATAGTGCGAGAATCCCCCTCTGTGGAATCCTTTAAAAATAGACTAAAGACGTACCTATTTACTCAAACATTTCACTGACATCCACTGTTAAGCTTGTTTGGTATTTTGAGCTGTAAAGACAATGGTAAAGCACTATGAGTCCTATTGGGAGAAAAGCGCTATATAAATATTATTATTATTATTATTATTATTATTATTATTATCTATCCTGGTCCAAACTCCCCATTCCAGGTATTCACTGCACTTCCTAGTCACCCCCAGGATTGTCCATCATTTTTATGAAACATTACTGACAACTTCTGACCCAACACAACAGCACATTTGTGCGACCACTTGGTGTAATGCATGTGCCATAGGGACTCATAGAAATACACACAGCTTAGTAGCAAACAATCACTCAACTACATAAAGCTTGGAATCAGGACCTATATATGGTGTTATTTGTCAGCATCTCTGTATGAACCCCTAGAAGACAGTGGGCAGCCATTGTTGTGCATGTGCCAAGTGTTTAATAAAAGTTTCTTCCATACTGCAGAAACTCTTTAACCCCTTCCCGACATTTGACGTACATTTACGTCATGGTTGGGATGTACTTCCCGACACATGGCATAAATGTACGTCATGTTTCGGCGATCGCTGCGATTGGCTGTTCAAACGTGAACAGCCAAAAGCAGCGTTTACTGTGTTATCTGTAAAATTTTGACTCTGCTGCCCCCTAGTGTCCAAAAAAATTAAAGGAGGTTGAAATAATGATGTAATAATAAAGTATACATATGGTCTATGTTAGTTATTAACTATTTTGAGTGGTATGATTATTTGTCTCACAAGCAGAAAATTTAACATTTTGCAAATTGCAAAATGTTCAATTTTTTTACGACATTTTGGTATTTTTCACAAAAAAAAAAAAAACTGTATCGACCAAAATTTACCACTAACTTAAAGTACAATGTGTCACGAGAAAACAATCTCAAAATCACTGGGATAAGTAAAAGCAATAAAAAGTTATCCCCACATAAAGTGATACATGTCAGATTTGAAAAAAAGGGCTCTGTCAGGAAGGCAAAAACAGGCTGCGTCGGTAAGGGGTTAACAGTTACTTAGCTCTCACATTCTCAGTAGTCCACATTATATCTACTCCATCCCTAAGCAAATGCCTAGTACACAGAGCTGACACAAACCTTAAGCTGGCCATACACTTGCCCGATTTGGCCACTTTTAACCCATTTCCGGTAAATCGGGCTGAGAAATCGGGTGAAAAGTGCCCAAATCGCATTTACCATTTGATCCGATCCGTGCACATGGGATTGGAGTCCGAGATCGTATCTAATTGCACGTCTAACCTCTACCTCGGACAGCCTCCCATCAGCAGGAAATGGGATTGCATGCAATATATAACATGCAATCCAGCCACCCGGGAAGCTCCGAGGTGGCTCAAGGGGAACCAACTGTGACATCTCTCATTGGAACTTTCACAGACTTCTTCATATTTCTTGTTCTTTGTGAGAAGTTATTGGCAGCTCTAGAAAAAACATCCCACCTGCATCTAATTTACATACTCCAGTCTTAGGCAAAGGGGTCATAAATACCAAAACAAGGATGGAAGGGAAACATGTAGTCAGAGATTTTGACACCATGGTACCAGCCTATAACATAGAGGGAGGTTATTTGAATAAAACTGTAACCTGAAATAAGGATTTGTGAATTTTTAGCTGCGCTCAACGACTTACCCATGGTTTTTGAATAAACTGGTTAGATGTATCATTGATGTTTTACATTTTAGTCAGCATTTTATTTAACATTTATATTATATGTTAATTTATATGCAAAACTATTACTAGAATTGCAGTATTCCATACTAGCCACCATAACAAGTGGACTTAGAAGGCAAGTGTGATGAAGTTTAATATGATTATGAATGGCAATAAAATTTGAGAACTAATTTTCTTTTGAAAAAAATATTTAACAAAATACAGTATGTTTCTTTAAAAAAGTTGTGTGATACATCCTTCTTATTAATACATTTCTCTTTTCTGGGGACACTTAGGACTTTATGACAAATGTACTTATACTTCTCACGATCGAGGATGGGTTCTTGGAATTGAAGCCATGAGTGACCAGGGTACAAGAGATCCACACTATTTCTTCTCCTTTAAGACAGATCGTGCTCTAAAAATGACCACCGTCACTGCTCATCGCAACTACCTCCCAAATCAGTGGGTCCATCTGTCTGTAACCTACAATGGTCGTATAATAAAGCTTTATGTCAATGGGGCACAAGTGGGAACAAGTACTGAACAAGTTGGCCCAATCTTCAGCCCTTTAACTCGGAAATGTAAGACTCTCATGATTGGTGGAAATGCTCTAAATCAGAATTATAGAGGCTATTTGAAGCAATTTCGACTCTGGAAAACAGCTCGAACACAGAAAGAAATATTGCTTGATATGGGCCATGCGTTTCATAGACTGAGCACTTCTCTACCTCAAATCGTTCTTCAGGATAGCTTTGAGAATGTGAAAAACAACTGGTCTCCCATGAAAGATGGTAAAATCCCACAAACAGAAAAAATGTATCTTCATGTTTCATCGTTGGACACAAATTTGGACCATCCTCAGTGTGGGCAAACCCTTTGTGATAATTTGCAGGTGATATCTACCTACAACATGTTTGAAGGATTTCGTGGA
Organism: Crinia signifera; assembly: GCF_055691185.1. Taxonomy (NCBI): domain Eukaryota; kingdom Metazoa; phylum Chordata; class Amphibia; order Anura; family Myobatrachidae; genus Crinia; species Crinia signifera. Next base: position 11,641,289 of record NC_139225.1, on the reverse strand, counting down.
CCTAGAGTTGTGCGCTATACAGTAGTCAATGTCTATGATGACAACCATGAGAATCCAATAGTCACCAAAGAACAAATTGAGCTTCAACATAAGAAACTGAATGAGGCATTTAGCCCGTACAACATCACCTGGGAATTAAATTTGTTGGAAAGGAATGACTCCTTCTTGCGTTACCGACTTATCCTTACCAACTGCGACATCGCAAAGATCGGTAGTGCTCAATGTGATCCGGAGTGTAACCATAAGCTTACTGGGTATGATGGTGGTGATTGCCGTTCACGTGGCTCTTGTGTCTACTCCAGTAGGAAAGAAGACAGTATATGTGATATGGATTGCAACATTCAGAACTTAAATTATGATGGCGGAGCTTGCTGTAATCCAAATGTCACTGATGTCACAAAGACTTGCTTTGACCCACAATCACCTTACAGGTAGGATTACTTTTATAGCATAATGTTGGCTTTGTGTTTGTGAATTCTTTGTGATTCTTATGATTTGTGAAGTGTTATACCTTTTTATCAGCAGGAATTCTAAGATATTTTGGATCTTTTCTAGCTATTGGCATTTTCAGTCTCGTAAAGACAGTAATACGAAGGTAGTCTGCTTGCCATTAGGTTTTTGTGTTATGTGTCAGCTGGAGGAGATACTGTATGTTTATTATCCCTGCTTGTTGACCGCCTTGCATTTCTTCTAACTACATATGTTGGTACACATAATGGGCCTGATTCAGGTTGGATTGTTATGGGCCGAATTCGGCCAAGTGACCAATGTAGCAGTTCTGCACATGCGTATGGGCGAAAATATGCATGAGCAGACCCGCTGTGGGAACGCTTTCGGCGAGGCATTCGCACTCTAAGGGGAGGGGCTAGAAGGGGGCGGCTGTGGGGGAAACACAGCATTATCTGGGAATCCCTGTAAAAATGCTGGGGGTTCCCCTGGGAACTGAGGCGGGCTGATGCCGTCAATGCCCGCCCCCTTTTCAGCGGATAGCGGCTGTAATAAGTCATTTCAAACTGACTTTTGTTACCGCATGAGAAATCATTTGACGGAAACACTGTCATCTGCTGGCAGAGAGTGAAACTGCATCTCTTTTTCACACATGCTCAAACACAGAAGGTAGCAGACTAGCTTTAGAAGCTTTTGCTTCGGGCGGGCTTACTAGTAGATCTAGGTATATAGAACTATAAATAGATAGATAGACAGTATATATATATATATATATATGTATATATATATATATATACACACAGAGAGAAGAGAGAGAGAGAGAGAGAGAGGCGAGGGGAGATATATCTATCTATCTATCTATCCGTGGATTTAGTACTGAATCCCGGCGGTCGGGATCCCGGCGTTCAGAATCCCGACGCCGGAATCCCGACAGCCGAAATGCCGACAAGCAGGGGACGTGGATCGCCCCCCCCCCCCCCCCCTTGCGGGCTCGCTGCGCTCGCCACGCAGCGGGCCCGGTGCCCAGCGGGCCCGGTGCCTCGCTACGCTCGGCACACTAATTTATTCTCCCTCCAGGGGCTGTCGTGGACACCCACGGAGGGAGAAAGTGTCGGGATTTCGGCGGTTGGGATTCCGGCGTCGGGATTCTGAACGCCGGGATCCCGAACGCCGGGATTTTAACTGCATCCCCTATCCGTATATATATATATATTTGTATGTCATTATTCATTTCCAGTTAATTAAGTCATAACTTGATATTCCATTATGAGGATAACTAATCTCAGTTTCACTTTTAGTATGTAATAAACACTTGTTATGTGAGTAATTTTGGATATTTTCCAGCTATTGACATTTTAAGTCAAGCAAATAAAGTAACAGGAAGGGAAAAAAAATGAATAATACAGATTTACACATATTACATTTGATTTTTGAATTTGTTGTTATTGTAGTCTGCTTGTCCCTTTCACACTGCACTTTTAAAACGGTATATTGCCTTTTTTTTTCCATTTTAAAACGTTTAAGGCTGCAGTGTGAAAGTGCCAGAGTTGATTTACCGGTTAAAGTTAACTGGTATTTCAACACGTTTAAAAAAGCCGTTTTTTAGGCAGTGTGAACAGCTCTTTTTCTATGGCTTGAAACGTGTCCCTTGGGGGTTAAACGGGTTGAATGTGTGAATGGTATTAAATGATTTTTAAAACTGTTTTCACCTGCAATGTGAAAGGTCTTACGGTTCACAGCGGCGTAACTATAGCACTGCAGCCCCTGCCACCGTGGGGGGGCGCTGTGCATGTGGGGGCGCCGGGGGCTGCGGTGCTATAGTTACACTCCCCCCCCCCCAATCCCCCACAGACTTACCTATCTCGCTGGTCCCGGCGGCTCCGTTCTTCTGCTGAGGACCACCACAAAATGGCCGTCCCCCTATAGCACACTGTCTCTGAAACTGTCTGCTGTATGGGGGCGGCCATTTTGTGGTGGTCCTCAGCAGAAGAACGGAGCCGCTGGGACCAGCGCAATAGGTAAGGCTGCAGGGGATGGGGGGGGGGGGGGTTTGCATGGGCGACGGGGCGGCGGGGGAATGGGGGTGCTTGGCGGGGGGGGTGGCACACCCCCCCGAACGGCAGGGGGGCGCCCAAAACTTAGTTACGCCACTGACGGTTCAGACCCGTTTTAAAGTCCCATTTAAGAGTACAGGGTCAATACCCGTTTCTGCAATGTGAAAGCAGTATTATTGTACTAGGTTATTGCTATTATGTGTCAGCAAGAGCAGATATTGTATGTTTAATATCCCTGCTCTTTGTCAACCTGGGACATGTCTAAGTAGACGTAGAGTAGGAATATAATAGTGTGCCTGATGCACATACACAGTGTCCGCGGGCACCCCTCTGACCTCTGACCTTAAGCACAAAAAAAGAAGAAAAACCTGGGTATTTACGTAGTCAGCGTAGTGCACCTGTCAGAATCAGCGTAGTGTTCCCGCGGCCAGCGTAGTCAGCTTGTGTCGCACCTAATCAGAGCTTACGCAGTTAGCGTAGTCAGTCAGCGTTACGCAGTTAGCGTAGTCAGTCAGCGTTACGCAGTTAGCGTAGTCAGTCAGCGTTACGCAGTTAGCGTAGTCAGTCAGTGTTACGCAGTTAGCGTAGTCAGTCAGCATTACGCAGTTAGCATAGTCAGTCAGCGTTATGCAGTTAGCGTAGTCAGTCAGTGTTACGCAGTTAGCGTAGTCAGTCAGTGTTACGCAGATAGCGTAGTCAGTCAGCGTTACGCAGTTAGCGTAGTCAGTCAGTGTTACGCAGATAGCGTAATCAGCCAGTGTTACACAATTAGTGTAGTCAGTCAGCGTTACGCAGTTAGCGTAGTCAGTCAGCATTACGCAGTTAGCATAGTCAGTCAGCGTTATGCAGTTAGCGTAGTCAGTCAGTGTTCCGCAGATAGCGTAGTCAGTAAGTGTTTCGCAGATAGCGTAGTCAGTCAGCGTTACGTAGTTAGCGTAGTCAGTCAGCGTTACGCAGATAGCGTAGTCAGTCAGCGTTACGCAGTAAGCGTAGTCAGTGAGCGTTACGCAGTTAGCGTAGTCAGTCAGTGTTACGCAGTTAGCGTAGTCAGTCAGCGTTACGCAGTTAGCGTAGTCAGTCAGTGTTACGCAGATAGCGTAGTCAGTCAGCGTTACGCAGTTAGTGTAGTCAATCAGCATTACGCAGTTAGCGTAGTCAGTCAGTGTTACGCAGATAGCGTAGTCAGTCAGCGTTACGCAGTTAGTGTAGTCAGTGAGCGTTACGCAGTTAGCATAGTCAGTCAGTGTTACGCAGTTAGTGTAGTCAGTCAGCGTTACGTAGTTAGTGTAGTCAGTCAGCATTAAGCAGTTAGCGTAGTCAGTCAGCGTTACGCAGTTAGCATAGTCAATCAGCGTTATGCAGTTAGCGTAGTCAGTCAGCGTTATGCAGTTAGCGTAGTCAGTCAGTGTTACGCAGTTAGCGTAGTCAGTCAGCATTACGCAGTTAGCGTAGTCAGTCAGCGTTATGTAGTTAGCGTAGTTAGTCAGCGTTACGCAGTTAGCGTAGTCAGTCAGCGTTATGCAGTTAGCGCTGTCAGTCAGCGTTATGCAGTTAGCGTTGTCAGTCAGCGTTGTGTCAGCGCTTATTACATTGTTTGGGAACCATTGACCATTTTTAACCTGCCTGACATGACAGGTGTGTATGTGTTCCTGAAACACCCCCACTATCCACGTCAGCCCGATGCGTGGCGAGCGGACGCGCTACGAGTCCTCCCAACCTGTTCATATCCCCCACTATCCACATCAAGCCCCGTGCGTGGATGCGTGAAACGAGCCCGAAGCATGGAGAGCGCATGTGGATTTCTTGACGTGTATTCCTAGTCCCCTCGTGCAGTAAGCTGCGCACCCCATGCTTCGGGCTCGTTTTACACGTGCGCTCGCAACGCATCGGGCTCAGTGGCTCGCTGCGCTCACCACACTTTATAAAATCAACTCTGCCCCAATGTGGATAGTGGGGGTATGAACAGGTAGAGAGGACGCGTACCGTGCACCATCACGGGGCTCGCTACGCTCACCACTCTTCAGGCGTAATTATCAGAATTTGAGATTCTAATTACATAAAGCTGTTTACAAGTTATTTCATTTGATCTGTGGTATTTATGGGTGAATATCTCCCCCACAGACAAGTCTTATCTCAAACTTCCTAAAGGCCCATACACACTGGGCAATTTTGAGCTGAAAGCTGCTCAAACTTGGTGTTTTCAGCTCCAAGCCGTCAAGTGTGTAAGGCTTCTCCCGGAGAGGTGAAATCTAAAGTAGGCAAGTATGCGGTGGATATTATGTACATGTGGCCCTAAATTACAGAATGCATTCTCTACTGCTCTTCTGGTACGATATGCGCTCCGTATTAGAATTTGAATATTCTGTACATTTTTATAGCTATATTGTTTCCAGTGTGTTGAATTCATTATTTGAAAAGTTAAATAGGCGTGATGTTTTGACAGAGAAATTATAATAGACGTTGTTCTCGGTGATGCCTGCTTGTGATATTGTTATCAGCCGATTTTCTGGAGTGTCTGCGATTTCATCATTAAGCGCTATGCGATAAGTTACAGTAAGTTTGGGAATAACAGAAGTGCCTGGAGGCGATAGATGTGAGTAGTGTCAGAACATCACTGATACCGCTGGGAGGGGTCAGAGTGCATACAAATTGTTTTAGCATTCCAATGTGATTAACTCATTTGTTATTAATCCAGCTTTATATTAATAGATATGGCTACTGTCCTGGATTGCATATAAGACTCAATTTTTGGGGAGCATACCTGGGATCTTGGTGAAGTAGACAGCCCATTTAAGCAGCAAAAGTGGCCTATAGAGGGCCAGTCAATAGGTCAACCCCCAAAATTTTGACGGGGTCAAGAGGTCGACATAAAAAAAGATAGACATGAGTTTTTAACTTTTTTGGAGGGTGTCTGGACCCTCATTTAGTGTTGCACGTACCCCTGCATGGCTCGCTTCACTCCCCAAGCTTCGGGCTTGATGCTCTAAGTACACTATTATATTCTACCTTTTTGCCGACATGGATGGTGAAGTAACAACGAGCCAGCCTATTAAAAAAATCATGAAAAAACTCAACCTTGTCATGGGTCTACCTATTTAATGTCGGCCTTTTGACCTTGTCCACATATAGCATGTCAACATTTTTCATGTCGACCTTTTGACATGTTGACATGTTGACTTTTTGAAGTAGACCCATTGACTATCTAAAAACTATGGAGTATATTCAATGGTTTTTGTGAGCGGTGACAGTGAGCGGTTCTGACTGTCGCTGGCACAGTCAGTATTCAACTGACCTCCCCCCCCCCTGCACATGCTGTTTCCACGTCGCTGGGTTTTTACAGTATCATGAAACCAGACGTGTGCGGCCGCAAAAACTTCAAGGCTCGCAGGCTAAATGCAGCGGGCTCCCTGCATTAGCCGCGAGCCATCATCTGACAGCGAGGGTTCTCCCGGAACATTTAATACATTGAGTGGCCGGCATGGTGGTTAAACAGCGAGGTTCCCTTGCTTTCGACAACCGTTTAACCCCCTCGCCGGCCACATTAAATACTGCCCTATAGCTGAATGAACCAGAACCACATTAGAGGTGAACATTGGTTCTCAATCTTTCTGATCTATTGATTCTTTTGAAACGATATTAAATTGTTGCAGGAAATCCTCAGAGTGACAATGACAGTATTTTGAGCCGTTACATAAAGTACATGTAAAAGAGGGGATCAATGCACTTTTAACCTTAGAATATTTCGGTAAAACAGTGTATTACTGCACCGTAAAAACAGGTGGATTAGCAAAATATTTTATTTTTATTGCTCTGGCCTCCAGGAGCAAGGGAAGGCCTGGAATGCACGTCTTCACAATCGTCCACTAAACAATATGTAGATAAACTGCGAAGGAAAACCAGCTGCTCTTAAAGGCATTCCACTCTTTCTCTGCCAAAGGATCCTTGAAACAAACCATCAATATATTAGATAATGGCGTTCTCCTGCTCTCCTGCACGCAAGTGGTTTCTTTTTGATAATCCAAAACATGAATCTGTTGCTGTTGATTATCGGTGTGTATCGATAAACTGGTCCTGACTCATAGGGGTACGCGGTACTGATGTTTGCGTAACTGAGTGATTCTTTGCTACCGCATGCGCCTGAAAAGGAGGTGACCTATAACCTTTGCAAAAAGAGTATGTGGTAAGTTTCCTAATTGCCCTAATTGCCCGTGATCATCATCATCACTTCTTTTAAATTTTACCCCTGAGTGTCCTGCTGTGCATTATGGGGGGGGGGGGGGGGGGTGTGCAGTTAATTTACCTACAGGCGTGAAGAGCTGTATGGCTCATTACCATATGCGTACGCCCCACGTTTCATGGGCGTTCCCATGAAAACGCTGGCGTACATATGGTAATCCGGCGGTGATGCACGTGTGGGGGGCGGACATATGACATAGCCGGATGCCAGCTGCCCGCCCATATCCCTGCGTTTGCACGGAGAAATGCCCGAGTAGTCTGGAGCACTCGGTGCTGCCTGACCACTCGGTCCAGCATTCGATGATCAGCGACCATCGAAGGATGGGGGAGGTTCCCACAGATGGAGGAGGTGTTCACATGAAAAATCCACTCGCGGTCCGTCCGGTCGGCGTCTTACCGCCTTCGGATGGTGTGAGCGAACCATACAGTAGGCGGGGCTAAGAACACTCGGTTCCTGTCCGAAAATACGCATCCAACCGAATCAACTAGAATAAGGGCCATAGTGAGGACATTCATTATGCTGACATGGTCAAAACGCTGACAGGTCAAAAAGTCGACATGCATTTTTCAATAATGTTTTTTTTTTTCTTTGAAACTGGCTTGTTTGAAGCTTCATGATCCAAGTGGGCATAAAAAATCATGTTGACTTTTGATCGTGTTGGCATTTTTACCTTGTCAGCATAAAGATTGATGCCATTTTTTTAAGTGTCGGGCTGTCGGACAATGGTAGTCGGTATTTTGACCATCAGTATTTGACTGTAGGTAAAGCATACTGAACCCATTATGGGAGTGTCATATGCATTTTTTAGAATACAGCTGTGATCTTTTTCACGGCACCACAGCCAGGTACGGACAGAGGCTACAGGTGGAGCCTGCTTCATCCAGCGGGGTTCTGGCGTTCGGATCGCTAGCTGCCATAAGAGGACGCTCGCGGAGCTCCCCGCCGGTCCCCACCGCCTCCCAGAAGCATAGATGGGCAGGGTTCACGTCCCCCGCCGCCCAAAAACTGGGACATGCGTGTGTGAGAGACGCTCGCGCGTCCCAATCAGATGGAGCGCCGGCTCACCAGCGGGGGCATTCTTGCGAACCCCAGCGCTGGCTGAGAGGCGTTCCATCTGTATATAATGACCATAACTCACGGGTTTAGCGGCACAACACTGGATCTCTGTATGCTGGGCAGCCAAGCAGAATGTCAGGGGGCTACAATGCTCAGTCAGCCGCTGTCCTCATGTGTCATGCAGCCAATCAGAGCATCAAAAGGCTGCGCTGCTTAGCCAGCTACCGGTCTGTGAGTGGCCAGAGAAGCCCACCAGGCCATTGGCCTGCGGCCAGACCTGCCATTGGCCTGTGGCCAGTCCATTGACCAATCCAGCCCTGGCAACAGCCACAGTGGCAATATCTCAAGAAAGTTGCAAGGTAGGATCTGTGCAAAGTCTTCCGCTTGAGGAGTTAATGATGAAAGCGATGGTGCGTTAATGATGGAGTGATCAGATTCTCCATCACAGTTGAGCATTGCTCAGATATGCAAATCAGCCATCACAGGACATCACAGGTATATACGTATTTTCACACTTTAAAATCCACGAGAAATCACAGGCGCATGATCTGCGTTGAACTCAAAATCAGACCCACTGTTATTCATAGTAAATCAAGTAAAAATATGAATATAGACTTTGGCCTTCTTTAGGCCGATTTCCCATTACCCACGGACCATGACCAATGGTAATGGGCTCACTCGAGGCTATGTAATTAGACCAGATTAGCCGGCAAGTGCTGCAGCTTAGATTTGTTTCGCCTGCCTCAAGAAAAATCCCCAAAGAGCTGCCCAATTTTCATTCAAAACTATGATGTAACAGTGTAATGTGGGCTAGGTGACATGGGGGAGATTGCTAGACTAATGAGGGAGAGAGGGAGATTGCTGCTATGTCAGGGAGTCTCCTGCAGAATGCAGGAGGGAGGTTACTATGATGTCACAGTGTAGTGTGGGCTAGGTGACATGAGGGAGATTGCTAGACTAATGAGGGAGAGAGGGAGATTGCTGCTATATCAGGGAGTCTCCTTCAGAATGCAGGAGGGAGTTTACCATGATGTCACAGTGTAGTGTGGGCTAGGTGACTTGAGGGAGATTGCTAGACTAATGAGGGATAGAGGGAGATTGCTGCTATATCAGGGAGTCTCCTTCAGAATGCAGGAAGGGAGGTAACTATGGTGTAACAATGTAATGTGGGCTTAGTGACATGAGGGAGATTGCTAGACTAATGAGGGAGAGAGGGAGGTTGCTGTTATGTCAGGGAGTCTCCTGCAGAATGCAGGAGGGGAGGTAACTATGATGTAACAGTGTAATGTGGGCTAGGTGACGTGATGGAGATTGGTAGACTAATGAGGGAGAGAGGGAGATTGCTGCTATGTCATGGAGTCTCCTGCAGAATGCAGGAGGGGAGGTTACTATGATGTAACATTGTGATGTGGGCTAGGTGACATGAGGGAGATTGCTAGACTAATGAGGGAGAGAGGGAGATTGCTATGTCACGGAGTCTCCTGGAGGGGAGGTAACTATAATGTAACAGTGTAATGTGGGCTAGGTGACATGAGGGAGATTGTTAGACTAATGAGGGAGAGAGGGAGATTGCTGCTATGTCAGGGAGTCTCCTGCAGAATGCAGGAGGGGAGGTAATTATGGTGTAACAGTGTAACGTGGGCTAGGTGACATGAGGGAGATTGTTAGACTAATGAGGGAGAGAGGGAGATTGCTGCTATGTCAGGGAGTCTCCTGCAGAATGCAGGAGGGGAGGTAACTATGGTGTAACAGTGTATTGTGGGCTAGGTGACATGAGGGAGATTGCTAGACTAATGAGGGAGAGAGGGAGATTGCTGCTATGTCAGGAAGTTTCCTGCAGAATGCAGGAGGATAGGCAGCTATGTCATAGATTTATATATAAAGGATTCTAAATAAAATATTTGGAGGGGGGGGGAAACAAATTGTGTTAAAAAAAAAGTCACAGAATAGGGCATTCACCTCATGCCACCTCTGTCCGCTGTAATACTTACCTATAACATAACTGTTCTTCTCTCTCGCTTGTCCCCTCTCCATGAAGGGAATTGGAGGTGCGTTCTACTGCACATGTCTGATTGGCGATTATCGTATAGATACTGTAGAAGTATTAGTATTTAGCCAGTATTTCGGGCCCCTCACCTTAAATGCTCCAACATGTCAAATTTTCTGCTACAAAGCAACATAAGGCCTCACAAAGTCATCATTGTGGACTGGTGTTATTGGATATGTAGTTTTGCCTCCCTGTGTCTCCTGCCGAATTAACGTCTTGTGAAGATTGTTCTCTCCCTGCGTCCCATCTCTAGAAGTTAGGAGCTTTAAATTAGTTTTGGCACAGAAAATGCAGCTGAACCATGTGTGCATGTGCTTAATACGGCCAGCTCTGTCAGAAAACGACAAAACTATCATATCTGCGGTAAATACGCATCCAATCGCAAAACTAGCCTATTTAGCTTTTAAACTATGGGTTTTTCTTTCGGTGACGGAGCTCGCTTAAATGGAAATACTCTCTTGCTTTACTTTGCTCTAAGCATTTCTTTCTCCTGTCTCCAGTTACATGGGGCCTCCTTTTTCCGTTTCTTGGAGCTGGCAACAGTCTTATTTAATCAGTGTGCTCAGACAGACAGCCAATAGGGGCTGTGCTGTATGATGTCGCTCCCGTGTGGGTTCACTGGTCTACAGCTGTCAGCATGGTTGATTTCTGAGAGCTGTCTTCAGCAAGCATTAGGAAGACAGAATTAACAGAGAAACAAAACAAGTGACCTGTGAAATTATTGCAAAGAAAACACGAGAGAAAAAATTAAATTTTAAAATAATTATTATTTTTTTAAAATATATATATATTACGTGTGGCACCAATGTTATTCTGTAAACATTGCTGCAGTAGTCATGGATAAAACATGAAGCGAGGCTGGTTTGCATTATTACGATCTTCTATCTCCGCCTGAGCGGATGTACAAAATTCATAACAATGCCGGTTGCATCAACACATTTTTGTTTTTTGTTTTTTGTTGTTACTTGTTTGACAACTATGTTGAAATAAAGTCATTTCCTCCGTAGTAAAGCAGTTGGCGATGATCTCCGAAGGATGGGGCTGGGATTTAATGCCTTTTTTTTTTGTCTTTCTGGAAGCTCTTGTTTCAGACAATGTCCTTATTTGTTGACAACTAAATGGAACCATGTTTTGAGAGTAATGACATCTTTTGCTGTAAATGAATCTGCTTAGGTAGGTCATTTCCTCTAGATCACTACAAATGTCATAATAACTAGCAGACTTGTGGAACAGAGCCGTTTTAAGACGTAGACGGGGGATGTACTGTATCAAATCTTCTAAAGTGGACAGGTGGAGAGTTTTCCATAGTATATAAAGTGACTATTTCAACATTAAACATGTCTACACTGGTGATATGTCAAGGAACTGTCAACAAATCGTGGTCTAGTAGCTTCTTATGCAGCGTCTTCTTCCAATTCCCAGATTTGCGGTAACAGTGACTTCCAGCGCTACATGTGATGCTGATTTGGTTAGAAACGCTGACGTGTCTAGCAATCAGGATAAACCCTGTGGCATAGACAGGGCTAACACTAGAAATTTTGGTGCCAGGGACTGATTTCCAGTCCGGCCCCCCCTCATCTCCCTCCCTCTTCACTTACCGCCCAACTCCTGCTATAGGTCCCCAAAGCACAGGATGCCAGTGACCAATTAAAATGGAACACTGACTGGGGAGCCAAACAGAGCTCGTATACCAGCAGCCACTCTAATTGGCTAACGGTACACAAGCTCTGATGATTGGCTCAAAAGCCGGTGCAGTATTTTAATTGACCACCAGCGTCCTGCATTGAAGAAGTAGGCAGCACAGCGGAAGCAGTTGGGGTGAAGGGGTGTTGTGGTGGGCAAAATGAGCTTCCCGAGCCCTTCCAGAAGCCGGGGCCAGCTGTACCCACAGCACCCCCCTGTCGGCGGGCCTGGGCACAGAGAACAATGCTGAGGTCCAAAGAGGTATTAATGTTGCCCCTTGTACCTTAGCCTGATTTAAGAAAGGCTCAATTGAGAAGATCCTGCTTTAAAAAGGGCATTTGAAATGTTTTATTTTTCCAATGGATGATGTCATGTTACCACATGTAACAAATTTAAACATCTCAATTGTTTGGTGCTCAGAGAGGTTTTATATCTTCTGGACAAGCACAAACTAATGAGGGAGGTGATGCAACAGATGGTGGTCCTGGGACTATCAAAAAGCAGTTTTAGTCCCTGCAGTCACTTAGGGTGGTTATTTGAGATGGGATAAGATGGTGGAGAGAATAACCTCTCATTTCTTATTGGCCAAGTGTTTATGGTGAACTTTGTGGTTTTGTGCCACTTGCTCAAATTGTCAAAAGACAGCGATGAATGGACCATCTCCGACACCGTTTATCCCTTTTCCAATTGTAGAGGTTCCCTTTGAGTTGAGTTGTGGTTGGGTATGACACCGGTTATGCAAAGCCATTTTCTATAACTACAATGCCCAAGTTTTCTCACCCAGCATAATTTTCTGTTGTTGCAAGTTCAAGTTCAATAACACTTCATTCACACAGCTGATTTAGGGATAAGATGCCTTTTGAGCAACTTGCAGAGATGTATTTAGCTATTAAAAGATGGTACATGCACCAGTTTTACTCAAGGCAGGGCAGGGTGCTGGATGACCCACCGACATATTGACATCAGAATCACGATTGTTAAATGCCTGACAGTCGGGTTCCCGACTTACAGGGGCTATTCTCCCTCATGGGGTGTGGGGCTGGTTCGCTGACCTCACCACACGGCGGAAACGGTGGCTCGCTGCAAGTTCTATTCTCCCCTATGAGGGACGTGGAGTCCCTCATAGGGGAGAATAGAACTTGCAGCGAGCCACCGTTTCCGCAGTGTGTTGAGGTCAGCCAACCAGCAAGGGGCTTTGATGTGCTCGCCCCCCTTGAGTACCGGCAGTCGGGATTCCGATGTTGGAATACTGATTGTCGGAATCCCGACCGTCAGGACGCTATACCAGCCTGCGCTGTGACATTATCAAGCAACGCCTTGCTCACAGTCACTATGAAGGAGCCAACAGAGTCGGGGAGATTCTCTGGGGCATGCCAGCATCCCCAGGACTGCTGGGCACATACCAGTAGAAATTAAAATAGGTATTTTTGTCATGAGACCAAGCCTCTCCCTGCTAAGCCATACCCTATTTCTGTGTGAAACCCCCACCCACAGTGTGCACAGTCAGATGACAAACACAAAAGTGACGTTATGGGTTACCCTAATGTCAGGGGAACTGTTTAGATTACTGGGATTAACAATACAGCATGTTGCAAAGTACTGAGTGATTGTCTATGTAATATCTGCTTACGATTATACTCGTTACATATGTTGTAGTTTTAAAACTAAAAAAACCCAACATAATATATAAATAATAAATAAATGTTAACCAAAGTTTAAGTTCTTTCTTGATAAGAATGGGGAATGAAGGGCCCACTGGGGGAATGCAGCGGGACTGGCCCATGTTTATGGGTGTGGCCAGTCTCCAGATGGGGTGTCACCAGTCACCGCACTGGTTGCCTAACCATTGGAGTACACGGGCTGGGTCCCTTGATAAATATATAAATACTGATAGTACGTGCAATGTTCCAAATTAATGATGTAAAAATACACCATAGTCCCGTGCAGTAAGGTAACATGAATAATGTATAATTCAAGTACACACTTTGGATCCTGGTCCTAGAGAAAGAAAGAGGTTTCCGCTGTATCCCTGTGGACCAGTCCAACCCTGGGTAAAAAAAAAAATTGGCGAGTAATGCAGGGCTTAGTCAGGGCCGTAACTAGGGGGGGCTGGGGGGTCACGCGCACCGGGCGCTGGATGGGGGGGGTGCTGTCAGGTCCGGGGACAGCCAGTGGAGGTCCGGTGACAGGCAGCGGGGTTCCGGGTAGCCGCTGTAGCGGCAGCTTGGCTCCGTCCGTCTCTACTCTCTCCTACTAGACGGGAAGCGCTGGTGATGACTTTGAAAAGACTTGCCGGACGCTGATTGGCTGAATTGACTGCCTTGGCCCGGGCGCCAGAAACCCTACTTTCGGCCCTGGCTAAGTGCCTTCCACTGATACCCCTCACCCACGTGTTTCGAGCTCTGGGTTCTGGTGGTTATTTTCACCGTACTTCTCCCTGCAGTGTAGCAGCCTTATTGAACAAAAATTGTGTCCTGGATGCCTACTGTATGCCACGAGTCACTGCATTTAGGATGAAGGAATTGAGTCCAACCTAGGATTTTATGTCTCCATTTTTGAGCTCATACAGTACTATTGAGTTTCTGCTTTTGAATTTGCTAGGATTTCTGTACCATCCATACTTTTCCTTTGAAAAGAACAAGGAGCCATGCATTGGTTAAGCAGTTCACAGACAGAAGACGCCCCCACTAAATGTGGAACATACAGTAGATCTTTCAAAATAATTTCGCTTTTTTTTTTCCAGCGCCTCCGACACAGCTCAGGTAGCCTTGACTGATTCCTTTCACAGCTACGCTTTTGCCTATTTATAAGGAACACTTTCTCATTTACATCAAAGTATATTTGGTTAAAAACTTTTTCTGTCAGTGCTCGGGCAGATACACCAACGTTGGTGAGCAGCTTTCTGGAGTATTAGTTTACAACATCTATTCCATGGAGTATCTATTCTGTTTGTAACAGACTCACCCCCCTTCCCCCCTCCCTGCATTTCTATTTTTCCAAATAGGGCAGAGTTTCTTACATCTTGGGTGAGATTTAATGGGATGCGATTTTTAGTAAGGTTCCGAAATCGCACCTTATCGAATTTTTCTAAATCAAAATATTTTTGGGGAAGAATGCAACTGATGTGAATTACCGGCAAAACAAAATGCGATATGGTGCGATTTTTAGTGATTAAAATGTGCGAATTTTAGTCATGAAAATGTGCGAATTTGAGGACGTTTACGATTTGGGAGACATGGTAATATGCGTTTTTGTGTAAAAGAAACAAAAATGAAAAAAAAAAGAAATTGTGGGGCCCCCCTTCTGGGCATAGCCAGCTCATTGAACAAGACCTGGTTCCAAAAATACGGGGGACAAAAAGCGTAGGGGTCCCCCATATTTCTGAAACCAGCCCCAGACTCTTGGACCGGTCCTGGTGCCAAAAATACGGGACACAAAAAAAGGTATTTTGGAACCAGCACCGGGCTCCAACAGCCTGCAGTGTCATTCCACAGCCGGGAACACTTTTTACCTAAGGTCCCCCGGCCGTACCATCCCCACCATGGCTTAGTGCTATACAAGCACTTAGCCGTGGTTGGCTCTATGCATCTCCATGGAGACGCTTTCAGCCAATCAGGGCTGAGTGAAGAAGTTCAGCAGAATAACGAATCAGCTTCTAACTCTCATTTCAGAGACTGTGCTAGATAAATGACTGATTGGTTGGTTTGGACAATGTCTCCACTTTTTTCCCTCTACAAAGATTGACAGATTTCCCCATATTTTTATTTTGTTCCCCCCTCCTATTTTTCTAAGTTGTTAAGTAATAAAATAAGACTTATACATTTTAACATTTTGTCAGTCCTAACGTTACGTCAGTTGCTTAAATCTGGAGTCAAGCAAAGAAATCCAAGTAAACACCCTGCCAATTGCACAAAAGAATATACTGACAAGTAACACATCTGGAAGCAGGGGTCCCAGTTATTTCTGTTTTGGAACGTACCTGCCTACGTAAATGCCTCATAATTCATTTTTATTGTGGCACCCCAGTGTAAAACTGTGTAATATATCAGACCATGCTCAGAAGGAATGTAGGTATAACTGAAAACCAAAGTGCAGTACATGTAACTAATCCATTTTCTACAATCAAAATATAGCTCACTTCATGCAAACTTACCTACTATTCAGCTTCTGGGAGAGGTAGTAGTAGTTACGGTAGTTTATTTATAAAGCGCTACAAAGTTTCCGCAGCGCCATACATAGCAAACAAAAACAAACTACAAGGTAACGTACAGGGTGTGGTGATAAAATACAGTATAAATAGGGGATAGCTGGTAGAACTAAAATCAGCATCAGTTCTGAAGTAGGTGTCAAAATTGTTGAGAAGACTGAAGATGAAGAAGAGGAAGGGAAGAACAGGGCAGGAGCACTGGTAAGGTAAAGAGGTAGGGTGAGTACGTGAGGAAGGAGGACCCTACTCATAAGAGTTAACAGACTAAAAGGAGGTGGGTGGACGAACGAAAAACAATAGGATAAGTAGGAATGGATGGGAATGGATGGAGGGGTAGGGTAGGCAGTATAGGAGGAGCGAAAGAGGTTAGGAGGAGGAGGGATATGCTAGTCAGAAGAAGTGGGTTTTGAGGGAGTGCTTGAAGGAGGTAAGGGAATCAGAAAGCCTGATGGGTGGCGGGAAGTTGTTCCAGTGCAGGGGGGCAGCGCAAGAGAAGTCTTGGACACGGGAGTGGGAGGAGGTGATTAGGTGAGAGGTCAGGCGGCAGTCGGTGGCGGATCGAAGAGGACGGGAGGGAGTGTGGATAGAGATCAGTGAAGAGAGGTAAGGAGCGGTGGAGGAGGAGAAAGCCTTGTAGGTGGTGGTGAGGAGTTTAAAGAAACCCAGAGGGACGACCTGCGCGGACCTTTGGGGGAAGAGTCAGACGTATGACAACATCAAGCCCCACCCAAGGAAGAGGTAGCGATTGCCACTCTGTCCCCATCTGAATTGTCCCCAATATTTTGTTGTAACATAATTTTATGTTACAGGAGTCTTAAACTATGTTTTTTGAGGATATTGGGGTGGAGGCCTATTTCATCATGGCATAAGCAATAACAAGCAATAAAGGCCCTTCATGCAGAGATAAAAAGTGGGCCCCGCACCTGGTACCCACATATTTGAACACACCAGCAGCAACCATTAAGCATGTATACAACATATTATAGAAGCCACACATTATAGCATTGGTCCCATACAAATGCCAGCAATGGTTCCATACATTACACTAGGAGTGATCCCAAACATTGGGGGTGCATGTACTAAGCCTCGGAGAGTGATACAGTGGAGAAAAATTAATCAGCTCCTAACTGTCATGTTACATGCTATTTTTGAAAAATGGCAGATGCTGATTGGATGGTAGTTTATCTCCCTCCACTTTATTGCTCTGTAAGCCTTAGTACATTTACCCCATTAGATCAGTAGTTTCAGTATATGCACTATACTAGTAGAGACCCGTGGATTTGTTACACAAGGTACATCAATGAACAGTGGCATTTAGAAAACTATAAATATACAGTATTGACGACTTCTGCAGTGTACTTTCACTTTGAGCTGTGACAGTTTTTACTTTCACTTTGCGCTGTGACCATTTTGAACCTACAAACATTCCACCCCACCCCCCAGTCCCTATCTGCTCCTACCTCCAATCTCTGTCTTCACAGCTCCCTCTCTTCATATCAAGCACGCTTGAAACATATCAATGTCCCTGCAAAAATTGATTTCACTTTCTGAGTAATTTTGCTAGTTAAGTGGCCTCTAGTGGTCAGTGTTCAAAATGCTCAGGACCACGAGCATTTTGGATAAGGAATTTTTGGGTTTTTTGGAATATTCTTTTTTCCATATTTACCTGGTCCCCCGGGGGTGCCCTGATGGTCCCCCAATGTGCACGGTTTCCCCCAGCTGTCCACAGTGGCCTTCAGTATCCTCTTACTGGCATCTCCGATCCCAGGGGTGCATTGCGCAAGCCCGCAGCCGCGCAATGCACCCCTGGGACCAGAGATGCCATTGAAGGGGATCCTGGAGGCCGTCGTGGACATCGGGGGACGAGGTAAGTATGAAAAAAAGGTGTGCGGGGGGGGGACAAAAAATAAATAAAAAATATTCTGAAAAACCACGGTTTTCAGAATATTTCGGTTTTTGGAGTACACGGACAAGGGAGACCCGACCTGTATATAATTATCTGCGCTGTTATTCCTGCAATGACCTAATGCCACCAGAACCCCCTCCCTGAGGATATTTAACCACCCGTTGTGCTCCCCCCAGCACCCATTATCTATTCCAGCCAGTCCATCACAATCTAGCTGAGCTGCTTTTGCTAATTACATGTGCTTCTCCTTGTTGAATAAGAAATCTCCTTTCCTCCGCTGGGGGCTTTCGGCCACTTGGGCGATGCCAAAAACAAAAATTGTAATTTTTTTTTTTTTAACAACTTTTAGAATTGTGATTATATTAATTCTTTGCAATCCTTATACCGTTTTCCCATCTGGTTATACATTTATGCATGTTTTATATTATGTCGCTGTAATTGAACACTCCTAGTTTTATTACAGTATAAAATAATGATGTGACCCTCAACATTTCTGCTTCCTTTTTCAAAAATAATGACGTTATTTGTATTATAATTTAAGCAGCGGACGTTACCAAAATATCGAGCTGCTGTTTCATAAAAAGCATCTTTAATATATTCTGAAGAGATCCTTTTTACTAATGATTCGGGGAAGGCCTTTGATAGCCGTCCAGCATTCCATTGAATTGAGAATTTGGCACTGTGGTCTTTGATTGAAGGTCTTCGTCATATCTTTATGCTTTTGTTCTTAATATCCCTTTTGAAACTTTTTTTTTTTTAAATATAAAGAAAAAAATTAAGTTTTAGAAAACATGGTGTATAGAAAATAGAGAGGGATGAAGGGAAATAGATTTACAACAGAACATTTTTTTTTTTTACTATTAATCAAATAATGTCAATGATGCACCATTATACAACTACAGTTTTTAGGAGTTATCGAACACAGTTTTATAGCTCTGTAAGTGCATTTATGTTTTATGTTGAATTTGTGAATGAGTCAACGAGCCAGACAACTTTTTTGAGTAAGCATTGTCTTGTCACTCCACATTTGGGAATCTACAACCAAACAGGTCTTTTAGATGCTTTACACTTGTAGTTTCATATGCACTGGGGCTATTATATCAATTGCAGCAGTCATATCCCTAGTAGAGTAACGGACTAGGGAACGGTGATCTTTACAAGCTCCTGGTAATGAAGAGAGATTCAGATTTGCTCCAAGATCCTGTGGAGTTCTATCCCTCCTTGGACGATGCCTGGTCAGCTCCATTGGCAAAGATCTATTTTGAGGGGTGGCAATGGAGAACAAAAGGGAGAGTACATCTCGTAATATGCATGTGCGAGGCAGTCTGAAAAAAAAATCTGCACATTTTTTAATTGTTGGCAGGTATGGAGGTTGATTGACAGAAAGACAGCGTTCGTGTGTAGTAACTGGCCATTTTCTTGGAGTGTCGGGGAAAAAAGGCTCAAACATTTTCAGGGAAGTTATGTCACATCAACTCTGGCCCCAAACAGCCTGTTTCTATAGCAGCCACTGAGTCCTGGGCTACTCACAAACTGAACGGTTACGGTATAAATGGCAAACAATGGGGCAGATGTATTAAGCCTGGAGAAGAGATAAACTGGAGATAAAGTGGAAGGTGATAATGCACCAGCCAATCAACTCCCAACTGTCATATTTCAAACACAGCTGGTTGGCTGGTGCTTTATCTCCTTCCACTTTATTTACACTTTATCTCTTCGCCAGGCTTAATACACCTGCCCCAGTGTCTAGGTCGACCACTAATGGTCGACATACCCAAGGTTGACATTGACAAAAGGTTGACACAAGATTACGGTCGACATACAGCAGAGCAGCAGTTGGGTCTGAATAATCCCCAAAGTACCTTAATAAATGAGCAGTACAAGAAAACAGCGGCTTACAGTACAAAACAATGTGCAGTAGGACAAATACATGGATTTCCGACTTGCTGCATCAGCGATCATAACATCGGAGCAGCATAGCAAAATCTTGAAGGCGGGAGTGGGAGGAAGTAATCATTTGACAGGAGAGTCAGCATTCATATGTGGAGCGTAGAGGGCGGATGGGAGTGTGAAGGGATATGAGGTCAGATATGTAAATGGGAGAGGATTGGGTGAGGACTATCCATGCTTTGGTAGGAGTTAGATAAGAATGTGTCTTTTACAGTATATTTATTTATTAACAGTTTCTTCTATAGCGCAGCATATTCCGTTGCACATTACAATAGTAGACATTGATCCAACAAAGTGGGAATTTTTCGGAAAGTCAAAAGGTATGAGGGCCCTGCTCGCAAGCTTACAATCTATAGCAGTGTTTTTCAACCACTGTGCCGTGGAACACTAGTGTGCCTTAAGCTGTTCTCGAGTGTGCCGCCAGCTCTAGAGATGCCCAAACCAGTTTACAGCCACCACCAGTTCAACTGTTATTTACTGGTCTCTTCTTTTCATGTAAAGGGCTAATATATTTTATTTTTGTTACCTGTGGGGACCAGTGTGATTGTTTTTTTTTTTTTTTATATGGGGCCAATAGGTTTTTTTTTTCCTGTGGGGGGCAATGTGTTTTTCCCTGGGGGGGGATCTCATGGTGTGCCTTGGGAATTTTGAAATCGTATTTAGTGTGGCGCAAGGTAAAATGGCTGACACTCACTGACCTATAGTATACATGATGACATTATTTTGATTATACTGTGCAGGATTGTATAATGAATTATATGAGAATGCTTTTGCTTTTGTTGATTTCATTGGTCGGTTATTGGTTAATAACTAATGGCTAGGGATGTGCTTTGGAGGGAAGTTCCTTCATTTCTTTACCTTCAAAGTATTCCTTAAAGGCTTTGGCAATCCCTGCCGCATCATAGAACTGATGGCAATGTGCCTCATGGAATGGACAATAAGGGGACCTAGTTGGCTGGAGAGGTTGTCCCAGGGTAGGATGTGTGCCGATGTCAGCATATTATGATCTGATCATATTGTTCCATGTACTCACATTAAACCCTGGGAGGACCTGCTTCATGCAAGTACAGCCTGCTATTATCCAGTCCCCTGCCTGCAGTTTAATAAAGGTTACAGTACTGCCATGGGAATTCTACTTTTTCAGTGTACTTTAATAACATCGGACTGGCAGCGATAGTCATCAGTCATTAAGATTTAACTAAGCTTTGAAACTCTGGTAATAGGAACAGTGTGGAAAAACATCGCATTCGGAACCACAATATTTTCTTGTACGCTGCCTTTGGAAACCAGGGCTTTGGGTATTGAGGTGAAACTATAGGAAATCTATATTCGGCATTGCCTTAGCCCCATGTGTAGCAAATGTCACTCTCGTCCTTTCTCTTCTCACTATCATTGGTTGTATATAAAGAATCACCAAATTCCGCTCCGTACAATGGGAAAATAGGGATTATTGGTGCAACAAACCAAAATACAATGAAATGTCCTGCACAAGACAAAAGAAGTACAAAAAGAAGATGCAAGTGTTTAATATAATGATATTTTTGTCGACAAGAAGGCAAAGAAGACAGGATGTGAGCAGAATCTAATACCATAGTGCATCTCCGGTCTAATGCCATAGTGCGTCTCCGGTCTAATGCCATAGTGCATCTCTGATCAAATACCATAGTGCCTCTCCGGTCTAATGCCATAGTGCCTCTCTGATCTAATACCATAGTGCATCTCCGGTCTAATGCCATAGTGCATCTCCGGTCTAATGCCATAGTGCATCTCTGATCTAATGCCATAGTGCATCTCCGGTCTAATGCCATAGTGCGTCTCCGGTCTAATGCCATAGTGCATCTCCGGTCTAATGCCATAGTGCATCTCCGGTCTAATGCCATAGTGCATCTCTGATCTAATGCCATAGTGCATCTCCGGTCTAATGCCATAGTGCATCTCCGGTCTAATGCCATAGTGCATCTCTGATCTAATGCCATAGTGCATCTCCGGTCTAATGCCATAGTGCCTCTCTGATCTAATACCATAGTGCATCTCTGGTCTAATACCATAGTGCCTCTCCGGTCTAATGCCATAGTGCCTCTCCGGTCTAATGCTATAGTGCATCTCCGATCTAATGCCATAGTGCATCTCCGGTCTAATGCCATAGTGCATCTCCGGTCTAATGCCATAGTGCATCTCCGGTCTAATGCCATAGTGCATCTCTGATCTAATGCCATAGTGCGTCTCCGGTCTAATGCCATAGTGCATCTCTGATCTAATGCCATAGTGCGTCTCCGGTCTAATGCCATAGTGCATCTCTGATCTAATGCCATAGTGCGTCTCCGGTCTAATGCTATAGTGTGTCTCTGATCTAATGCCATAGTGCATCTCCGGTCTAATGCCATAGTGCGTCTCCGGTCTAATGCTATAGTGTGTCTCTGATCTAATGCCATAGTGCATCTCTGATCTAATGCCATAGTGCGTCTCCGGTCTAATGCCATAGTGCATCTCTGATCTAATGCCATAGTGCATCTCCGGTCTAATGCCATAGTGCGTCTCCGGTCTAATGCCATAGTGCATCTCCGGTCTAATGCCATAGTGCATCTCCGGTCTAATGCCATAGTGCATCTCTGATCTAATGCCATAGTGCATCTCCGGTCTAATGCCATAGTGCATCTCCGGTCTAATGCCATAGTGCATCTCTGATCTAATGCCATAGTGCATCTCCGGTCTAATGCCATAGTGCCTCTCTGATCTAATACCATAGTGCATCTCTGGTCTAATACCATAGTGCCTCTCCGGTCTAATGCCATAGTGCCTCTCCGGTCTAATGCTATAGTGCATCTCCGATCTAATGCCATAGTGCATCTCCGGTCTAATGCCATAGTGCATCTCCGGTCTAATGCCATAGTGCATCTCCGGTCTAATGCCATAGTGCATCTCTGATCTAATGCCATAGTGCGTCTCCGGTCTAATGCCATAGTGCATCTCTGATCTAATGCCATAGTGCGTCTCCGGTCTAATGCCATAGTGCATCTCTGATCTAATGCCATAGTGCGTCTCCGGTCTAATGCTATAGTGTGTCTCTGATCTAATGCCATAGTGCATCTCCGGTCTAATGCCATAGTGCGTCTCCGGTCTAATGCTATAGTGTGTCTCTGATCTAATGCCATAGTGCATCTCTGATCTAATGCCATAGTGCATCTCCGGTCTAATGCCATAGTGCATCTCTGATCTAATGCCATAGTGCATCTCCGGTCTAATGCCATAGTGCATCTCTGATCTAATGCCATAGTGCATCTCCGGTCTAATGCTATAGTGTGTCTCTGATCTAATGCCATAGTGCATCTCCGGTCTAATGCTATAGTGTGTCTCTGATCTAATGCCATAGTGCATCTCCGGTCTAATGCCATAGTGCATCTCTGATCTAATGCCATAGTGCATCTCCGGTCTAATGCCATAGTGCATCTCTGATCTAATGCCATAGTGCGTCTCCGGTCTAATGCCATAGTGCCTCTCTGATCTAATACCATAGTGCATCTCCGTTCTAATGCCATAGTGCATCTCTGATCTAATGCTATAGTGCGTCTCCGGTCTAATGCCATAGTGCATCTCTGGTCTAATGCTATAGTGCCTCTCCGGTCTAATGCCATAGTGCAACTCTGATCTAATACCATAGTGCCTCTCCGATCTAATGCCATAGTGCATCTCCGGTCTAATGCTATAGTGCATCTCTGGTCTCATGCCATAGTGCATCTCCAGTCTAATGCCATAGTACATCTCCGGTCTAATGCCATAGTGCCTCTCTGAACTAATACCATAGTGCATCTCCGATCTAATGCCATAGTGCGTCTCCGGTCTAATGCCATAGTGCATCTCCGATCTAATGCCATAGTGCATCTCTGATCTAATGCCATAGTGCCTCTCCGGTCTAATGCCATAGTGCATCTCCGATCTAATGCCATAGTGCATCTCTGATCTAATGCCATAGTGCGTCTCCGGTCTAATGCCATAGTGCATCTCTGATCTAATGCCATAGTGCCTCTCTGATCTAATACCATAGTGCATCTCCGTTCTAATGCCATAGTGCATCTCTGATCTAATGCCATAGTGCCTCTCCGGTCTAATGCCATAGTGCCTCTCTGATCTAATACCATAGTGCATCTCCGTTCTAATGCCATAGTGCATCTCTGATCTAATGCCATAGTGCGTCTCCGGTCTAATAACCATAGTGCATCTCCGGTCTAATGCCATAGTGCATCTCTGATCTAATACCATAGTGCCTCTCCAGTCTAATGCCATAGTACATCTCCGGTCTAATGCAATAGTGCCTCTCTGATCTAATACCATAGTGCATCTCCGTTCTAATGCCATAGTGCATCTCCGGTCTAATGCCATAGTGCATCTCTGATCTAATGCCATAGTGCGTCTCCGGTCTAATGCCATAGTGCATCTCCGGTCTAATGCTATAGTGCGTCTCCGGTCTAATGCCATAGTGCATCTCTGATCTAATACCATAGTGCCTCTCCAGTCTAATGCCACAGTGCATCTCCGATCTAATACCATAGTGCATCTACCATCTAATACCATAGTGCATCTCTGATCTAATGCCATAGTGCATGTCTGGTCTAATGCCATAATGCCTCTCCGGTCTAATGCCATAGTGCATCTCCGATCTAATGCCATAGTGCATCTCCCATCTAATACCATAGTGCATCTCCGGTCTAATGTCATAGTGCATCTCCGGTCTAATGCCATAGTGCATCTCCGGTCTAATGCCATAGTGCGTCTCCGGTCTAATGCCATAGTGCGTCTCCGGTCTAATGCCATAGTGCATCTCCGATCTAATGCCATAGTGCATCTCCTATCTAATACCATAGTGCATCTCTGATCTAATACCATAGTGCATCTCCGGTCTAATGTCATAGTGCATCTCCGGTCTAATGCCATAGTGCCTCTCCGGTCTAATGCCATAGTGCATCTCCGGTCTAATACCATAGTGCATCTCCGATCTAATGCCATAGTGCATCTCCCATATAATACCATAGTGCATCTCTGATCTAATACCATAGTGCCTCTCCGGTCTAATGCCATAGTGCATCTCCGATCTAATGCAATAGTGCATCTCCCATCTAATACCATAGTGCATCTCTGATCTAATACCATAGTGCCTCTCCGGTCTAATGCCACAGTGCATCTCCGATCTAATGCCATAGTGCATCTCTGATCTAATACCATAGTGCCTCTCCGGTATAATGCCTTAGTGCATCTCCGATCTAATGCCATAGTGCATCTACCATCTAATACCATAGTGCCTCTCTGATCTAATGCCATAGTGCATCTCTGGTCTAATGCCATAGTGCATCTCCGGTCTAATGCCATAGTGCATCTCCGGTCTAATGACATAGTGCATCTCCGGTCTAATGCCATAGTGCATCTCCGGTCTAATGCCATAGTGCATAGAAATTGAATCTATTACGACCAAGGTAATGCTAAACAGTGGCAACATTAAATTCATAAATATGTATATTCTTATATCAGTAGTTTAGTACAATAGGTCACAAAGTATCTACGTCTGTCCCACTGGTTGTGGGAGTTCATATTTGATACCTACCGTACAATGTGGCAAATCTTTATGTCAGTAAATGCTTTTTAAATCCATCTATCCTGTTTATTAACCTAATTTCGTCCAGCTTAGTGAGCGACTTGCATGATTAAATTGAAAAACATAAAAATATTAATATTAATTATGGTATTCCCCAGATGAAAAAGGTAATGGCCAGGAAATCTACTTACATATACAGAGAACATCATAATTAGATCAGCTACATACATTTTGTTTCACAAGCAAGACCAGAACACATAATCTAGCCTGGAGAAGGAGCAGAGTAAAAATGGCCTCCGTTGAGCGAATGATTTTCTGCCCAATATGGAATACAAATTTCTCTTGGATTTTTTTTTTTTTTTCAATTTTGCGGCTTTCATTTTTTGCAACCTAAGCATTGAGTTGGTGTACCAGTCATACTGTATATCTCAGAGTTGTATGTCCACATTAGAGGTAGTATATTGTAAGTTGAATAGCGTTTGTATGGTTCTACTTTGGCCATTGAGATAAATCATATTACAAGTAATGTTATAGTTGCTGATTTGTAACTCTGGTGTCAAATCTTTGGGATCTGGTACACTCTTATTTTTGAGGTCCTCCATACTTTCCTGATGTCTCGTGTGCGCACGCCCCTGGCGAGAGCCGTCCGCTAGCGGGGGCTGGCGATGGAATCGCCAGCCCCTGCAAGAAAGAGGACAGCTTCGTCTGTATAGCAGAGCCGCATTTACACATATACATCATACCTTCCAACGTTCTCAATGTGTAGGGTACCACCCGTGCGGTGTAACTCTGGACAGTACGGTATTTAAGATCAGAGTCCAGGTGGGTGGAGTTTCTGGACTATACATTCATTTACCGCAAAATTCGTGGTTCTGGAAATGGGAGGTCTAATATTGAGCAAATTACAAAATTGTAGCCCCACCCACTCCTCAGACCCACCAATTGCGGTATTTGCTGCACTGGGGTGGGGCTTGATGAAATCAAGAACAGTCCCCGCCTCCACGCCCCAAGTCCCTGGGGCAGGGCAGCTGAGTACACACTGGGCTGGCGCATCGGTGGTGACCCTAATACTCCATCTTAATTAATCATATACACCGACTGATCGACCTCTCCGTGTCAGCCCCCCTCTCCTCCCACAGATTAATAACTAGTATGTTGGCCGTGACTCCCACATAAATGGGCCCTTAATGACTGATTGTATACTTACAGCAATATTAGCGCCAGTCAGCTGGTTTATGCACTGCGCCTCCTTCATAAACTCCTCCCCATGCTCAGAGGTGTCCGGTACTGCAGTGTCGTACAGGAAGGTGGGATCATCTCATGCAGGAGGCACTGTCATACACACAGTAACGAGCCGGTTATAGTAAGAAGGACACAGACAGTACACACAGTAACGTACAGGAAGGCGGGATCATCTCATGCAGGAGGCACTGTCATACACACAGTAACGTACAGGAAGGCGGGATCATCTCATGCAGGAGGCACTGTCATACACACAGTAACGGGCCGGTTATAGTAAGGACACAGACAGTACACACAGTAACTGTGGTAAATATGACTGAGGTCTATGTCCCCAGATGTGAGCGGTTATGGTATATAGATGATAGACAATGTCTAGGTCAGCACCTTACAATGGTCGATATACTCTAGGTCTACAGTGACAGAAGGTCAATACAGGCAAATGGCCGACATGAAAATGGTTGACACTGCCAAAGTTGACACAAGTTTGTGTCTATGTCGACATAAACACCAAATACAGTAAGTGTACAGTGTCCTCTTGCATGGCTTCGGGCATGGTGCCTCGCTGTGATCGGCACAGTATTATCTAACTCTTTGCCCACTTGGATGGTAAAGGGTGAACAAAGTCATGTATAAAAAATACATGAAAAGCTCATGTTGACTATTTCAGTGTAGACGATATCCATATCAACATTTAGCTTGTGTCAACCTTCTGTCATTGCTGACCTAGGGTATGTCGACCATGTCGACCCATTGCCGATCATTAGTCGTTGACCTAGACATTGTTGAGCCGGGGACCAGATACAACGTGAGCCGCATCAGAGACAAATGCTATACTATGTAACGTTAGATAATCACTGAAAAGTTTTACATCCTGACAATTGTACCGTCTTCACCTCATTATCTCATTCCAATACTTTTTCTGTTTATACAATGTTAATTCATTTGACCCCTGTGGGGGTGGGCATAGGAGGATTTGTGAGTGCCATATGGGGGTCGGCATAGGACGAGGTGTGAGTGGCACATGTTAATGGGCATAGGAGGAGATATGAGTGGCACATGGGTGGTGGGCATAGGACAAGGTGTGAGTGGCACATGTAGATGGGCATAGGAGGAGTTTGGAGTGGGGCCAGGCGAGTGGGCATAGGACAAGGTGTGAGTCTAGGTAAATGTATCCCTAAGTGTCTCATCAACCTTCCCAACTATTCACAGCTCTTGCCCTGATCTTAGTAACTGTACCCACTGTACCCACTGTACCCACTGTTGAGTGCAAAACTGTAGTGGATCACGGATTTGTATTGTTAGCAATGTAGAAAGTGACTTTGGCTGCAGGCTTGGTTGATGTGCCAAAGCTGCCCGTGCTTGTGGCTTAGGTGCTAAATTTTGAGAGGGTGTCCTTGTCAAATGCTGGAGCAGATATTATTAGATATGATTACATCAGTACAAGAATGATGTAAGAAGGTGAAGAGGTGCTAATGGAGATTACATCTTATTTTATATACAGTACATATAATAGCAAAATCTATGGCACTTTCATATAATAAATGGAATTATTTAAATAGAACGCAGCATACATCAATCTAAACTCTGTACCAGTAATCGGATAAAACCTACACTTAATGACCTTGCAAAATACAGTAGAGATGCAGTTCATCATCAACTTAACATATAGAAAAATGTAATACAGTGCATAGGAAAATGCGGGGGGGGGGGGGAGGGGGGTCTCTGGTTGCACAGATTCCCCTCTTCTTTTGGCAAGTGTCTTAAATTATGACAACAATAGCACTGGTATAAAATATGATCAATAGAGCTAGATGGGGCAAGGGGGTGGTTGGGGGAGGGAAAAGGATAGACTAGGCAGCATATGGTAAGGTGTATGAAACATCATTTTAATTTGACAGCCAAGTTGGATGGTTAAATGAAAGTTGGTGTAGACTCTAGATTAGGGGTGGACAACGTGCGATCCGTGTGCCAGATGCGGCGCGCAAACCGATCCTGCCTCGCCCTCTTCCCACCACCACCTAGCAATGACAAGCGTCCCGCTACAACATGCAGCGCCACTGAGGAAACCTTGTTCTTGTTTTGGCGGGTTCGCTGGCTGGGTTTTCCTTTTTGACGTCAGACACTGAGCATCATCGGGGGGCGGCCCACACCGCCTAGCGCTTGACCTCAGAAAGGAGATCCCGGCCAGGCCTGCTGACCAGTGATGAGAACTAGATTTCCTCAGCGGTGCTAATTTTAAAAAAGCAGCGCCTACCCTAGGAAGAAAGGTATCTCTGCCCAGGGAGGGGTAAAAGCTGTTCCGGGGGGAGGAAGGAAAGGCTGCAAACTGCCATGGGGCCAAAGGGTGGGTGGTGGTGGTGGTGGTGGGGGGGGGGGGGGTTGAGAGAAACTGTTGTGTTTGCTCATTGCCAGAGGTTCCATGCTCGTTGCCATGTGGGATTACATGCTCATTGCCAAGGGGGAATAAATGCTCATGGTAAATGGGAGACAGCCAACGCCAGGCAGAAGTGATAGCCACTGACAGTGGAAGAGCCTGGCTGTATTCAGAGATCTGCAGGTCCCAGCTATTTCAAATAATACCCCTTTCACACCAGAAAATGCATTCCCAGGTTGGCCCCTTTTACACCAGCCTAGTCCCTGCATTTTCTGGTGTGAGGGGGAGAGAAAACCACCCCTCCCCCCTTTAACCAGTTATCTCATTTAACCGGCTATATCTTCGGAACCAACTGACCCATTTACATGAGACAAGTAATTACATTTCAAAAATAAAAAAAAAACGGGTTACATGTTTCTTATCACGGCCACAATCGCGGGCATCGTGTGCCTTAACTTAAAGGCACACAATGCGACGCGATGGCCACGATTTCCCCATAGGCTTCAATGTTAAAATATTTTAACATTGAAGCCTATGGGGAAATCGTGGCCATCGCGTCGCATCGTGTGCCTTAAAGTTAAGGCACACGATGCCTGCGATGCCCACGATTTCCCCATAGGCTTCAATGTTAAAATATTTTAACATTGAAGCCTATGCGATGGACCCGATTTGTCCATAGGCTTCAATGTTAAATTATTTTAACATTAAAACTGAGTCCATTTAACATAGTAAAAAATGGGAAAAGGCCGAATAAGGGCCATTTCTCATTGGCTATGGCCCCGTCATGTGTGTAAAAAATAATGGCCCCCCATTGTGTCCGCCACCCCCACGATTAACGTGAACCCGAAGCGTGGCGAGCGCAGCGAGCCCGCGAGGGGCGGCGGTGCGCGTCCTCCGACCTTTTCATTCCCCTACTATCCACGTCGGCGTGGAGTTGAGAATAGATTAGTGTGGCGAGCGCAGCGAGCCACCGAGCCCGAAGCGTGGCGAGTGCAGCGAGCCCCGCGAGGGGACGCTGATACCTGTGAAGCCCGCAACGGGACGCAGGGATCTGTGAAGGTATCAGCGTCCGCTCGCCACGCTTCGGGCTTGGTGGCTCGTTGCGCTCGCCACACTAATCTATTCTCAACTCCACGCCGACGTGGATAGTAGGGGAATGAAAAGGTCGGAGGATGCGCACCGCCGCCCCGCGCGGGCTCGCTGCGCTCGCCACGCTTCGGGTTCGCGTTAATCGTGGGGGTGGTGGACACAATGGGGGGCCATTATTTTTTACACACATGACGGGGCCATAGCCAATGAGAAATGGCCCTTATTCGGCCTTTTCCCATTTTTTACTATGTTAAATGGACTCAGTTTCAATGTTAAAAAAATTTAACATTGAAGCCTATGGACACGATGGACCCGATTTCTCCTTAGGCTTCAATGTTAAAATAATTTAACATTGAAGCCTATGGAGAAATCGGGTACATCGCGTCGGTCGCGTCGTGTGCGTTTTGGTATGCACCCGACGCGACCGACACGATTTTTTCCGACACGACCACCATTATAGAAATCGTGGTGGCCGTGCTAGGAAACAAGTACCAAAAACGGTTTACACGCAATATCTCTGGAACCGATTGACCGATTTGGACCAGCCTGGTATCATATTGAAGGCCCAGCTATTTGGAATTGAATGAAATCAACCACAAGCTTCTGTGATGCCAGGGCGGGAACTGGCAGCCCTCTGAACTGGGTGGGGGTCGGAATTGACGGGTCCCATATTATCCTATGGGGAAAAAACATTACAGGTTTGCCAGGCGATATCTCCGGTTACCGGGGGGCTAGAGACACGGGGCTGGGCTCGTTGGAAAGCACTGGTCCTCAGCTACAAAATAAATGACAGGGGGGCACGTGCCCGGGTGCCCCCCCCCCCTGAATCCGCCACTGGCTGACTACATCTGGGATGACAGAGCCTATGTTTAGGTTTTTGGCGAAATCTCTGGTGTTCCGAATGAGAGTCCAGATACTGAGTGGAATCGGAAGTACTGCTGAGTGACACACTTTGGATTCTTCACTGAATGCTTAGAGAGCTGTGCAGGGCCAGCATGGACACATTATACAGTAGTTCCAGCTGGGAGCGAAGTGCAGAGAGACCAGCTGGTCAGGGATAACACTGCTGAACTCCGAATTCAGGAGATTCAGCAGCTGGCAACACAGACTGTGGCTTGTATACCGAGCAGTCCTCTCAGATAATGAACTCAGCAAAAAAGTTGCATTTGGAACTTGTGAGATGGGCTAAACCCAGTAAGCAGGATACTCTTGGAATGCAGATGTGCTGAGCTAAACCCAGTTAGCAGGATTTACTTGGAATGCAGGACAGAAAGTAGGTGAAAGTCACAAAACAAGAGGAATTAAGTCAGGATTGTGACAGCGAAGTTTAGATGGAGAAATTCCACCTTCCATAGTGCTGCTGTAAGTTTCGATAGAGCAACTGTTAGTGCACCAAGATCGAATACCAAGCGGGCATCTCAGTAGGCCCAGAATCAGGCATGAGCATGAAGAATTGTCAGGTGCCAGACGGGGACCCGACAACGGGATCCCGACTGTCAAAACACTGACAGCCGGGTTCCCGACGGCCATCGGCTATTTTCCCTTGTGGGGGTCCACGACATCCATAGAGGGAGAATAGAATTGGATGGCTCGCGTAGCGAGCCACCGTGCCCACAGCGTGGCGAGTGCAGCGAGCCCGCAAGGGGCTTAGTTGCACTCACCATGCCGTCTGGGTCCGGCTAGTCGGGATCCCAACTGTCGGACCCCTATACCACACCCGAATTGTACATTTGAATGAGGCACTGATAGTTTATCAAATTGATTTTAATTTATACATTAAAATGGATGAAAAGGCAGATTTTTGAGCAGTTTTTAATTTTGGGGGGTCTTTCATCACTGTAATTGGTTCACTGGGGGGGCTATTCAGTTACTCCCAATAAGCAAACGCACGCCTCTGCTTATCAGGGATTATGTTTCTCCTGCCTCAGGCAACAAATAACCAAAAACTCCTGTCTTCAAGCAAAAATGGGATTGTTTCTGCCAAAAGCACACAGGTATTACTGAAACTGTTTTCATGAGAATTTATTGGAGAGACGTCAGGAGGTTTCTTCTGTTATTTAATAATCCCCCCCCCACCCCCTTCATGTGGAAAGTAAACCAGCTTTAAATGGCACCTTGGGACCCTGAAATCCAAATTGTAGTATAACTGGTAGTTTAGCTCCTAAAACTGCATCTGATAGGACACTTGCAAACTGCATACATTACTAATGCGAAGTAAAGTTCCTCCTAAATATGCATTTTCATTTTTGCTTACTCATTCTGATGGAGACATTCTGGTTGAAAGCTACTGTATAGCGTTGTTTCCACCACTTGCCTTGACAAAGTAGCTGCATTAAAACTTTAACACTGTCAGTGCTCAAGCCTTCGGCGTCTTTGTAATCATTCTGCATAATATCCCTGGCGATAATCCAAATACCATCCAGACTTTCTCCATTACAAATTGATACAGTCAAAGTTTAATTCAGCTTTCATACAGTCCGAAACAAATATTTTTCACCCTTCTTAGGTCATTTCACCAATCACAGATCAATTCCACTCAATATTTGTTCTCTATTTTACCCCCTCCAGACACAGCAGCTCCCATAATTACACTAGGGATGAGCGGGTTCTGTAATCCGAGCCCTCCTCAAACTTCTTGATCCGAGGCGGGATCCAAGTCCGGCTCAGGTTTTCCCGCCAAACTCAGACGCCAGATCGAGTCAAAACGTCATCACTCCTCTGTCAGATTCTTGCTGGGTTTTCGATCCTATATAACACCCTGCCAATAGGCGCCATCTTCACTCCGGTGGGGCCGTTGCTGGATGCGGTCTTGAGGTGCTGGCCTGTGCTGTACAGGATGCTGCTGTCCTTCTATACTGGCCTGTGCTGTGTGTAGGGGTGTTTTGCTGTGCTCTACAGGGTGCTGCTGTTCTCCTGTGCTGTACTAGGTTGCTGTTCTTTGCCCTGTAAAAATAAAGTGGCAATGCTCTGTGTGCTGTAAAAATAACGGCACCAATTACCGGGTCGAACAGGCAAGAAACTGGCATGAACCTGGTAATTATGTGCGATGTGAAAGGGGTATAAATGTAACCTTTAGTGCGCCTTAACGACCGAGGTTGAGAATCATACCCTCCAACATGACCCATTCCGGTACAAAATGCTCTGTTCCTTGACTTCCCTGCCAGTGGCAGTTACAGAGGTTGGACATCAACTGCCAGTGAGTCCAGGACAGTGAGTGGAGTGGCAGTAGGTGTGGCTCCCCTTTTTGAATATTGGATTGTGCTGCAGCCCCACCTCTGCAAATGCCACTGGCAGGGAGAGCATTGTGTACCTAATGGAATGGGTCATGTTGGAGGGTATGGGGGATGCCTGCTCTAAGATGTACAAGAAAATAAGCGCATTTGTTTGCAAGTACAATCCAAGTCAAATTGACTTTATAATTATTATTAATATTATTATTATCATTATTAATAAGAAGAAAAAGAAGGAGAAGAATACTGCATTTAAGACTTGAATTATGTGTTTTCAGCTGAAAATACTGGGAATTGACTCATCTCTTCTTGAGAGGTTTGAAGAAAATCTCTGGTTACATATTTAAACGTGCAAACAATGGATTGGAAGGTACAATATCCATGAGTCTTCTCAAATTTCTCAGTGGAATAGGAGCTTAATGATTTTACAGAAGGGATTTTACAAATGGATGTAGGTTTCCAATTTGTTGAAATAACACGAGATTTGTTTTTTATGCTGATAAAACACATCTGATCTAACTGCAAATGTCAAAGCCCAGCGCACATGATCTTTGTGACGCCAAGCATCTCTACAGTAGTTCTGCTTATGAGCACTCATTTGTTCCTTTACCTGCCCCACAATTATGATAGAGCTAGGTTCGTTTGGGACATCAATTGGCAGGTGCGCCATGTCATGTAAGTCAAGGCAAATATATTTTTTTGTGATACAAGTGTGGATAGTAGAAAAGAAGAGTCACTTAGGGAAAGTTCTATAATACCCCTTTCACACAGAAAATGAAATACCCGGGTGAAGCAGTTCCACCCGGGTATTTCATTAAATACACGGGTCCTTTTTCTGTGTGAAAGGGCACACCCGTGTCGTAAATCCTGTGTCTCCAACCATGGAATTGACCAGGGTCGAGGACACGGGATTTATGACCCATGTTGACCCTTTCACCCTTAACCCTGTTATTCAGCAAATTACCGGGTAGAAATTTTCAACCCGGTAATTTGTTATTCTGTGTGAAGGGGGGTCAGGCTGCTCCCGGCAAAATGACACAGCATTTGAAATGACATTTCTGTCTGAAAGGGGTATAATTTGCAAGGAGCTGTATTGATATATAAGCATCCCATCACCTTACTTGTCATCCTTTATCAAATAAAACCTTAAACATTTCGTAACTTATCACTATAACCTGAAATAATGACTCGGAGACTTTGGTTTGGCAGAAGTTGTTAACTGATTTATTAATCGGAAATTTTTTTAATCTAATTTGATTATTTTAATTTAATTAATTTGATTAATGGTGGCCAAGAAAGAACAGCTACTAACTCAAAACTCCACCCCAACTACCCACGTGACTATCCTAACTCAACATAGCGGTATCCATCTCACCCCACTGCATGAACTACCCACCCAGCCGGGTGGGGGTCACTGACCCCGACACGGGTGTTACAGTGACAGGCCTAAATAAATTAGAGGTGAGAGCACCGAAACAAACCATATACACAAGATCAATAACTAATGTAAACTTATTTTTATTAAAACCTGCCGTTCTTTCCCGCCTATCAGCTAACGCGATTAAACTTCCCACCCTTCCAAACAAAAGAAAAAACCCCTTAAATAGGGAGGGCGGGAGGGAATTTCAGAAGGAAGAAGAGGACTCCTCCTCTACTTCCTGCCCCTATAGTAGAACTAACCCCAGCCAAACCTACCCCCTCTATTGGATCCCCAAGTCACATGGTATTCAGTGTGACGAAGGTGGGGATGCTTAACCCACTACATGCCTATTGCAGGCATTACGTTATTCTAAGCATCCCATCACCTTACTTGTCATCCTTTATCAAATAAAACCTTAAACATTTCGTAACTTATCACTATAACCTGAAATAATGACTCGGAGACTTTGGTTTGTCAGAAGTTGTTAACTGATTTATTAATCGGAAAATTTTTTAATCTAATTTGATTATTTTAATTTAATTAATTTGATTAATGGTGGCCAAGAAAGAACGGCTACTAACTCAAAACTCCACCCCAACTACCCACGTGACTATCCTAACTCAACATAGCGGTATCCATCTCACCCCACTGCATGAACTACCCACCCAGCCGGGTGGGGGTCACTGACCCCGACACGGGTGTTACAGTGACAGGCCTAAATAAATTAGAGGTGAGAGCACCGAAACAAACCATATACACAAGATCAATAACTAATGTAAACTTATTTTTATTAAAACCTGCCGTTCTTTACCGCCAAAGCGAGGCATCTAAAAAGATGCCCCGCCCCGCCACCACTCAAATACTGACTCAATACCTAAAAACAGATCCTCCAGAAATATAAACAGGCCCTCATCGCACAGATGAACGCCATCCGGTCTAAAGAGGTGCTGGTACCCGAATCTTATCCTATCGTGGGAGACTACTGCCCCCCCAGAAACCAGCACGTATCTCGCTACAGCTGCGTTCAGCTTCTTCCTGGCCTCGTCAATCGCCCTAGGATTACTAACCCCCCTCCATGTCAGCCTGGGAACTACAAAAGACCAGACGATGGTGCAGCCAGGCCAAGATGTAATGATGGCAGCCAGATCACTTAAGATCAAATTCCTGAGCTCCAATTGGGGCAACTTTCCAAGGTCGTTACCCCCTAAATGAAGCGCCAGCACCCGGGGCCACCCGTAGCTGTGGACATTCCTCATAAGGAAGTCCCGAAGTGCCAACCACGACATACCCCGAACTCCAAGCCATCTGATCGACCCTGAGCAAGCACAGTAGGGGCCCCTGCCTGAGTCAGCCAATCTGGCCGCCCAATGAATAAAAGAGTGGCCGACTACCCACACCTGGAGCCTATCGAATCCCAGACCTAAAAGGAAGAGATATAAAAATATTGGGGTTAGGATTGGTTCGGTTAAGCAGGCCTATTTACCTATCAGGGGGATCTGCCAAAAAGAAAAAACAAATTTGAAACTTTAAGCTAAGGCACAAGTAATGGTGCCTAAGACACGCTCCAATCACGATTGGAGCCATCCAAGACACAATAGGGAAGCGACAAACAGGGTAGGGCAAGGTGGTGGAAGGTAGGGAATGAGGGGTGTACTCGGCCGGAGAAAAACGCGAACCTGCTGAGGGACTCTTAATTGGACTATAGCCGAATTGGTAGCAACAGATTCAGTCCGTCAGGTCAGGCAAAAAAGCGACAAAACTCCGGACGCTGGCCCAACAGCAGAGCGTAGATAAGCCCCGAGTAGGGTGGACATAGGGTAGGGGAAACAAATGACCATCCATCACACCAGCCAGATAGACAAAACAGACACAGCAGCGCTCAGGGCAGGAGATGGGGCCTAATATACTTTCTATAGCTCGCTGAGCGCCATCTTCCTAGTGATTTAATGTCAGCTACAGACCAGCCAGCCGCGGCTGCCGCAGTAGCGGCGCCGATGCGAAATGAATGAGTGCCAAAATCGCCCGGAGACAGCCCCAAACGCACCAAGCAGCGGCCCATCATCCATCTGAACTGATAAACCGTCATGGGCGTACCATCATAATGTAGGAGCCAAGAGCGCCCTACCTGCGGTCTCACTTGCATATAAAGTGACGCCAATGCCACTGGGCACGCCAACACCGGGACGACCGGGCGCATGGAGGACCATCTGCCCCTGGCTGACTGGTCGGTCTTGGACCGCCTAATCCTAAACCATAGCGCTCCCCCCTCTAGCCTAATGTCAGAACCTAGCAAGACAGCATCCCTGGTCTTCCCGGGCGCAACCAACTCTGATATCCTAAATGCCCCGTGAAAGGCCATGGAGAACGCCAGCCTAAACAGCAGTGTCTCGAACGCTGAACTAGCGCAATGCTCAACCTCTGTCAGCAGAGCTGAAAGAAGAGAGGCATCGATAGGCCGACGACAGTCAGGGGGAGGAGGGGCCACTCGGGACCAGCCCCTCATGGCCCTGGTTATTAGGAAACCCTTAGTGAAGTCTGGCCGACCCTTAAGCCTAGTGAAAAAGGAAATCCCCGCTAAATAGCGCGCAGCTACCGCCCTGGACTTTCCTGCGCTGTATAGGGACCAAAGGAAAGATAGCAAACTCTGTTGACCCCGCCTACCTGGCTGCGCATTCCCTCCAGAGAAAGCCTCCCACTCTGTCCAGGCCTGCCGATATGTTCGTAGGGTAGCGGGGGCCAATGAGGATACCGCTAACCCCTCCAGTCCGGCCCGATCACCTGCCAAACATAAGAGGGGCAGGGCACCCCCACAACATCAGCCTGCGGAGCCAACTCTCTGAAACGCTGCCACTGGCGGCGGGAAAGTGCATCTGCTATTTCGTTCTCGACCCCTGGTACATGTTGTGCTCTGAATGATATGTTGCATCTTAAACATTGTAGGGAGAGCTGCGCAAGAACTCGCAAAACCAAGAGGGATTTGGCCTTCTGGTTGTTTATGGCATGGACCGCGCTAAAGTTATCGCACCAGAATAGCACGCTCCTATTAGCCAATCTCGTCCCCCAGATCTCGATTGCTACCATAATTGGAAACAGTTCCAGCAACAGTAGATCTCTAGTGAGCCCGGACGAGGCCCAAACACTGGGCCACGTCCCGGTGCACCAATGCCCAGCCAGGAAACAACCAAATCCAGCCGATCCAGCGGAATCGGTGAATAATTGCAGCTCCCTGTTGGCCACCACCGGGGAGAGCCATATCCGCACACCATTGAAATCCTCTAAAAAGGAGGACCATACTGACAAATCTCGCCGGACTTCAGAAGACAAACGAACCAGGTGGTGCGGTTTGCTCACCCCAGCCGTGGCCCGCTCCAATTTCCTACAGAAAAGCCTGCCCATTGGAATGACCTTGCATGCGAAATTCAGCTGTCCTAAAACCGACTGAGCTTGGCGCAGTGAAATCTTACTCCTCCCGCTGCACAGAGCAATAGCTTCGCTGAGCTTAAGGACCTTATCGTGCGGCAAGCTGCATTGGCCCCTTACTGTATCAATTTGAATGCCCAGAAACGACAGGCGAGTGCACGGACTTTCCGTCTTGTCGTCAGCGATAGGGACGCCAAAGTGTCGGAAAAGAGCTTGAACCCCGGACAGTAGTTTCATGCAACGGTCGGAGACTGAGGGTCCGACGCACAGGAAGTCATCGAGGTAATGAGCGAGCCCGCTCTCCCCCGATGACTGTTCCACACACCAGTGCAAGAAGGTACTGAACCTTTCAAAAAATGCACAGGATACCGAGCACCCCATCGGCAAACACTTGTCGATGAAATACTCCTCTCCTATGCGGAAGCCCATAAACCTGAATGCACTGGGATGCAACGGAAGTAGCCGGAAAGCCGACTCCACATCTATCTTAGCCATGAGTGCCCCCCGTCCAAACGACCGTACCATTGCCAGGGCATCGTCAAATGACTGGTAAGTCACCGAACAATATTCCTCTGGGATAGCGTCATTGACGGAGAACCCCGCTGGGTAAGACAGATGCTGAATGAGGCGGAACTTCCCAGGGGCCTTCTTTGGGACCACCCCTACCGGTGAGATGACCAGGTCATCCAATGGGGGCCGAGAAAAGGGGCCGGCCATGCGGCCCAACTGAATCTCCTTGTCAACTTTTTCCCTCAACACGTCGGGAAGGGAGTGGGCGGACTGTAAGTTCCTAAAGGAACCCCCGTACCGCCCCCTGAACTGGTAAACGAAAACCTGAACTAAAACCTTGCAGGAGGAAATCTGCCGCCTCCCGATTCGGGTAACGCTGAAGCCACTCAAACATGGCCTCCACCCGCACTGGCGTGTGTGCCCTATCGAGGGTTCCCGGTACCCCCAGGCCTGGGGGCAGGGACAGGGCCCGCCCCTCTAGAGGGGCGGGAACCCCGAAAGCAATGAACGGCTGGATGATTGCCCGAGCAGTTGATGCAGACGTGCCGAAAGCGGCACCGCTGCCCCAACTGGCATGATGAGTTGTTGAAGGCATAGCATTTGCCTTTGGAGGCCCCCACTGCCGCTGGCCTATTTCCTGTGGGAAAACGCCTCATCTGCGGGGTGTCTGACACCGGACGCAGTGGGCTGGGGGTCACTACGGCCGCCACTGTAGACGCAGCGGAGGTCTCCGCTGCATCCGTGCGAACCCTCGTGAGCCCTATCCAAATTTCAACGTCCTTGCAACCCATGTCCAATATGTGAAGACAATCCTGTTTCTTTCGGAACTGCTCGTAATAAGTACGCCAGGCAGTCCCCCCGTATGTACGCTGCATCTCGTGCACCATGTGAATGTAACGGATTACATTTATGTGCTCGTCCGGCCGATCCTCCAAATAGCAGGCTGCAAAAACGCAGAAACCGGCCAGCCAGTTATCGTAGGAACGGTATGCATCAGATCCGATGCCCCCTTTTTCCTTGGCTGCCTTAAATGCTTTTTTGGAGTCCTCGGTCAGACTAAACACATCGACATAATCCCCCTTCTGGATCTTCACCCTGCAGCTCTCGCGCAACCCTCTCAAAACTGCTGTGTAGTCGCAGTGTACCACTCCTGGCTGGTTGCGCCTTTTCCTCTCCCTGCGTGACAGCCTGGCTTTATGCTTGCGCTTTCTACCTTGCGCCTGCCTCCCCGCCTCCTTCTTGGCGTATTTAGCGGCTCGCTTGCGCGCCCTGGTCGCACTACCTGCATCAGAACCCCCGGCAGAAGAGGATGAGGAAGAGGAGGAGTGGCTGCTGCGCGACCCTGCGGAGGAAGCAATATAGGAGCCTTCATCAGTCCCAAAGGACCCCTCACCTGACGATCCTGTCGGCTCGACCCATGTGTCATCGTCATCAGCGTCGACATCCCATTCCTCCGCGTCGTCGTTGTCGACCATCTCGTCGGCGAAATCGTCTGGCTCGGCCGGGACAGGGCACGGCTGCCTAGACGGGTGTCTCCTCATCCCTCGGGTCCTCCTGCGGCCTTGAGCTGCAGCAGAGCCCCCTTCGGCCGAGGAGCTTCCGCCCTCCATAACTGCTACCGCTTCACCCATGTCCCTGAACGCCTGCATAAATTGGGAGCACCCGGGAAGGGGCTCTCTGAGAGAGCCGGAGGGTCCCCTCCTCCCTCTGCGCCCCCTCCCCCCCGTGGGCATGCTGTCGGCTAAGGGTGCAAGGGCTCCCGCCACTGAAGTTAGGGCTGCTGAAAGCAGGGAAGGATCAAAACCCTGGGCTGGGGATATCGCTGCCCTCCTATGGCCCTGACCTCCCCTAGACCCTGCATGACTGGAGCTCTTTTGGGCTCCCCTGCTGCTTTGCGCAGGCCCTTCCCTGCTTCCTCCCCCCCCTCCAGACTCCTGGAGCCTGGCCCTGGGTGGTGCAGCTGTCCGTCTGCCCCCTGAGCAAGGGGCCTCTCTGCCTGCTGGCCGCCCACTGCGGCCGCCTGTCTGCCCGCCACCCCTGCTAGCAGCCTGACCCCTCCGGGCGGCCCCCCGTCCACGAGGGCGCCCTCCGCGTGCTGCTGCAGGGGGTGTAACTCCAGCCCTGGCCGGCGCCTCGGAAGCCCCCCTGCCTGCCTCCCCACCGCGGCCCCTAGCCGGCACGCCAGCACCGCGTGTCCGGCCGGATGCACCCTGGACGCCGGGATCCCCTGACCCGCTGCGCGTCATCCGTCCGCGCCGACCGCCAGCCGCCCGCCGAGCAGGCCGCACCTGATCCACGAGCGTGATGCCCGCTTCACTCAGTGCTCCCGCTCGGGAGCGGCGGCCGGGCGCTGTGGAGAGGGCAGCGGGGATGGGATCAGCCACACCATCGGCGCCCAAGATGTCGCCGTCCGGCCGGAAACAAGCCGGCTGCCGGGCGGAACGCCGCGGGCGAGACGCACGAGCACCGGGGGAACGGGACATGGCAGCAGGTACCTGCACTGTGATCTCCAACGAGGTGCCTGGCTCACAGCTTCTGGATCACTAACGGGCCTCAGACAGGTACTACGCAGAGCTCCCTGGCACGTCTTGCCTGGTGAATTTCAGAAGGAAGAAGAGGACTCCTCCTCTACTTCCTGCCCCTATAGTAGAACTAACCCCAGCCAAACCTACCCCCTCTATTGGATCCCCAAGTCACATGGTATTCAGTGTGACGAAGGTGGGGATGCTTAACCCACTACATGCCTATTGCAGGCATTACGTTATTCTTCTCCTTGCAAAAGGATTTTACTTTTAGATACCAGCAGTCAAGAGTTACATTATACGTTAGGGGTTGCCATCAATAGTTTGTCGTGGAGGGTGGATGGTTTTAGTACCAAACGCAGAGATCTAATGGATCTCCAGCATCAATGGTAGAGAACCTGTAATGTTGTCCCCCCTTATACTGTTTTCACATTGCAAAAACCTGCTTTCAACCCGTTTTTCTAAACGTGTCTTAAAACTGGTCAAAAGCCAGTTAAACCCCTTTCATATTGCATGATGTAAAGGTATATTGCAGTTTAAATAACGTTTTGTACCTTTCAGATTCAACACGTTTCACCAATAGAAAGCCATACAATGTAATTTTAAATGTTTTTTTTCCTGCTTGTGGGCGGGGATCAAGTGTGGTTATCATTTGTAGCAAATACCGTTTCTGAGCTGTTCAGACTGCAGGGAAAACTGCTCAGAACCGTGTAGGATCCGGCTTTTAACACGTGTCAAAATACCAGTTTTCTGTAACCGGTAAATTGACAATGTAGCTTTCACATTGCAGCTGGAACCGTTTTAAAGCACTAAAAAAACGGCAATATACCGTGTTACAGCTGCAATGTGAAAGGGGTATCAGTGTAATGGAAACAAGCTTCACCTAATCACCAGGATTCACAACACAGCCACATTCCCTTCAGCGATAGAATTGTTACTGTCTGATATTTCCTCTTGATGGGTTTGTGACAATAATGCTGAGGACTGATTTTACCGTCGATGGTGTCCACTATGGCCATCCCTACTGTATAGTAAATTAAAATAATTGGGGGAAATGTAATAGGGTGACAGTATCAGAAAGTGAGAGATTTGGTAAGACCTCGCCAGTTTTTTTAAAGCGGCAATCATTTACACTTCAAACCCAGTTTGATTTTACTGTGTAAATGATTGCTGGTTTAAAAAAAACTGGAGATTTCTTACCAAATCTCTCACTTTCTGATTCTCTCACCCTATTACATTTTACCCCTTGTCTTCAATCAATAATGTGTAAACGAGTTGTCGTGAATGTCACTTTTGTGTGTCTGATTATTTTTATTACAAGTGAACCTCAAACAGTAACCTAAAACAGTATAGGGTATATTTACTAAAGTGTGGGTTTATAAAAGTGGAGATATAGGGGGACATTGAATACGATGAGAGATATTCAGAAAGTGAGAGATTTGGTAAGAAATCTCCAGTTTGTTTAAAGCGGCAATCATTTACACTGCAAAACCAGTTTGATTTCCGCTTTAAAAAACTGGAAAATTCTAACCAAATCTCTCACTTTCTGAATCTCTCATCCTATTAAATTTCACCCAAGGAATCCGTT
Organism: Crinia signifera; assembly: GCF_055691185.1. Classification (NCBI taxonomy): domain Eukaryota; kingdom Metazoa; phylum Chordata; class Amphibia; order Anura; family Myobatrachidae; genus Crinia; species Crinia signifera. Next base: position 11,598,723 of record NC_139225.1, on the reverse strand, counting down.
TTATAGTAGCTATGTTATGTACTACATTCTATTAAATGACAGCTACAATCTCAGAATCAACCGTATGCGTATTACGTATACGTATATAACCGTATACTAAAAGTTGAACTCCAGTTTGCCACTGCACCAAGTACTCAAATAATCAAACATACACGCAAATTACAATACATAATAAAATAAATAATACACATGTAACATTTCTTAAATTCAAATATCCTACATTACAGCAGTTGTACAGAACAGATCGTATGAAGGACAGCTCCTCAACTATTCAGCAAGCAAAATGAAAGCTACAATCTGATTGGTTGACATGGCCGCTTGTCCTCTAGATTTTTCTGAGCAGTACAGTTTTAGGAAAATTGCAGTAATAGCAAGAACTTAGCATATTGTTTTTGTGGACTTAATTACACACTGGACCTGATTCTGTGTAAAAATATGCTAAGGGAAAAGACACCCCCTGCCAGTATCTCAGATCTGTGTGTGATGTCCAAGACCCGGCATCGGGTCACCTTCAGTTCCGATGGCGCCTTATGCTGTGCACAATTTGCACTGTCAATTTTAACTATATAGTCAGAATTGCAATGCATATTGGGGGTTATTTTGGTTCACTCTTTCTGACAAATTCCTTCTTAGATGGACAAAACCATGTGCACTGCAGGTGGGGCAGATGTAAAATGTGCAGAGAGAATTAGATTTGGGTGAGTTATTTTGTTTCTGTGCAGGGTAAATACTGACTGCTTTATTCTTACACTGCAATACAGATCTCACTTTGAAGTAAAACCCCACCCAAATCTAATTCTCTCTGCACAAGTTACATCTGCCCCACCTGCAGTGCACGTGGTTTTGTCCATCTAAGAAGGAATTTGTCAGAAGGAGTGAACCAAAATAACCCCAATTGTCCTGATGCCCGGGAAGGTGCCGGGCAGTTCAGCCAAGATGTTTTGTGACTCCTTTCCTCGGAGAAGGCGCATAAGTGTATGGGCACCTTTAATCATGCCCGGTTTTTTAAGGGGCAAGCATATTAGACAACCAAACTGACATCTCTTTGCAAAGAAATCAATGTTTGCCTTTTTGCATTATTGCACTCTCATATAATGATCACAGTTTGGCATTTCAGCATGCATAAAAAACATCAATCTTCTGTAACACTCCATCTCATTGGTGAAAGGTTACATAATTCAGACCTGTGTGTTCCACTGAGCACTAACTCAAAATTATTTTTACACTCCAAACACTCGACCCTCAGTTGCTGATGATAAGTTTCGCCTGGGGGGGAAGTTTGAAAGGGGAATCACCATTGTAGGGCCTCCTAGTATTAAAACAACATATATCAAGACAGACTTGTGTTTTTCTTTAAAATCACAGAATAATGATAATCAGACGGCATTTCCTGGCTAGTTCCCGGCTTTAGGAGGTAAGCAAAGGAAAACAGTTTATCACAGCAAGCTGAAATGTATGGGAAAAGCCATATCCTTCAGCCAATCAAAGTTCTAGATCTACCCATTCAGCATTCTTCAGCTGTACATTTTTCAGTGGTATCTAGACGGGATGCAGTCAAAATCCCGACAGGGGTAAAATCCCGACAGGGTCAAAATCCTGAATGGGTCAAAATACCGACAAGGACAAAATCCCAACATTTAAAATCCCGACAAGGACAAAATTCCGACATTCAAAATCCCGACAAGGTGAAAATACCGACATATAGAATGTACAGGAGAAACAGTCAACATGACTTTTGGTCGACAGGTCGCGATGTCGACATGGGTTTTTTCACTGTTTTTTGACCCGACATGTGCCGACGTGGTATTTCATGCCCTGCCATCCACTAGGGCGTGGTGGGAGAATAAAATAGTGTGCCGAGCGCAGCGAGGCTCCGTGCCCGAAGCATCGCGAGCGAAGCAAGGTGCTGCGGTTGACTTCCAACTGTGTCTATGTCAACTGTGTCGACATTCGGGTAAAAAACTGTGAAAAAACCCATGTTGACCTCGCGACCTGTCGACCGAAAGTCATGTTGACTGTTTCTCCTGTACATTCTATATGTCGGTATTTTCACCTTGTCGGGATTTTAAATGTCAGGATTTTGTCCTTGTCAGGATTTTGTCCTTGTCAGGATTTTGTCCTTGTCAGGATTTTGACCCATTCGGGATTTTGACCCTGTCGGGATTTTGACCATCGGGATTTCATACTGAATACATCTAGGCAACGATTAGACAGCAAAAAGGTTGACAGCCATTAGGTCGACATGCACTAAGGTCGACATGCATTAAGGTCGACATGCAAGAAGGTTGACATGACTGTAGGTCCACATGGGTTTAAATCGACATGTCATTAGGTCGACTTGGGGGAAAGTCGACAGTCAAAAGGTGGACATGGGGTATTTCACTTTTTTCGGAGCCGACATGTGCCGACAGGCGGTATTTCATGCCCTACCATCCACTAGGGCGTGGTGGGAGAATAAAATAGTGTGCGCAGCGTAACGAGGCCCAGTGCCCGAGTGTAGCTACGTTTTAGTGTCCATGTGGACTGTGTTGACATTCGTAAAAAAATTTTTTTTAAAACCCCCATTTCGACCTTCCCCATATTGACCGAATGCTTGTGTCGACCTAATGACATGTCGACCTACAGTCATGTTGACCTTCTTGCATGTCGACCTTATTGCATGTCGACCTCAATCCATGTTGACCTAATGGTGTCGATCTTTTTGCTGTCCACCCGTTGTCCCACACCCCTTTTCAATCGCTTTTTTAAATTCAGATATCTCTTATACATGCTCTCTTCCATATCCACGATGCCAATGTTTCAGTTCCGACAACATATAATTTTTTTTTCTTAGTACACAATTACACAAAAACTGTTAACGGCATTCGCTGATTTTGTTTACACATTTTCTATTAATTGTATCCTTGCGTGAGTGCAATTTCCTTAATCGTAAAATGTTTTTGTAATTAAGCTGAGCTTTACTAAGAGAACAACAACAACAACAGCCGTGTTAATGATCAATTACTGTCAATGTTATGATGGAATATGTCTGTCCCGCAGTTCTCTGCACAATAGAAGACACAGGGTTATTCTCCTTCCTGTTGTATTTGAAGATCAGCAAAGTTTTCCAGTCAATATTCCAATCATTCTGTGTATTATTGCAAAATGTTACATGCTTGTGCCCCTGATTTGACCTTAAGTGTTCCAAGTCATACCACACAGCAGGATGAATTGGCTGATATCATTTCACTTCTATTCATAGATTCTTACTCCAACTACAAATAAATGCGTAACATATCTTTGTGGTGCCTCCACCCCTGTTCATATGCCTAGTTTCAGTGCTGGAGCAGGGTGATTTTCCTTCGTGTGCTGGCTTACCGTCAACATGTGACATCATTCATGACATCACATTGCAGGGTGGGGCTACCGGCACCGAGAAAAATAATACTTCCTGATTCATCCTAAGGATGAATTACCAGGCTGCGCGGTACTATTCTAATCACCCTACTACAGCACAGGTTCTCAAAGTCAGTTCTCAGGACCCCACACAGTGCATGTTTTGCAGGTCTCCTCACAGAAACAAGTGAAATAATTAACTCCACCTGTGGCTCTTTTAAAATGCAATGAGTAATGAGTGCACCTGTCGGGTGACCTAGAAAACATGAACTGTGTGGGGCCCTAAGGACCAAGTTTGAGAACCACTGCCCTACAGCGATGGAGCTGCCCCCACCGGGCATTATGGGTGGGATGTACTTACACTTACCGACGTGCTGCTTGTGCTTTTACGTCTTCTCCAATGTATATATTGAGCTTTGTTGGGAAAACAATGCCGCTCCACCGCCTCACGAAATCCCGCGATACCTCTGTCACGCTCTTTCTGCTCTGCAAGAGTCTGACTAGAGAACACTCCTCCTGGCTGTGAGGTGAGCTATTGGGCACATGTGGGTCAGGGGGAAGTAACAATTGGCCCACTCGCATAAAGCAAGATACGTATATATATTAGAAAAGGGACAGTGCACGGTGAAGGCGCGTGCCAAAAAATTAGGGCATGGCTTTGTGGGGAAGGGGTGTGGCCACATAATAGTACCAATTCACATTACACCACACACCGTAATGCCACTTACACATTACGCCACACACCGTAAGGCCCAATACATATTATACCAAACACCATTATGTCCAGTACACATTATAGCACACACAGTTATGCCCAATACACATTATAGCACACACTGTTATGCCCAGTACACATTATGCCACACACCGTAATGCCCATTACAAATTATGCCACATAAGTGCTGCTTACCTACATGCTTGTTGCCAGATGTCATATGCTACATGCTTGTTGCCACCACTGGGGGGGGGGGGGGGGGGGGTTGGCTTTGTGTTTGCATGCTGTTTGCTCAGGGGGGCATTTTATGCTTGTTGCCCAGGGGCAATTCATGCTGATTGTCCAGGGGATATTTGGTGCTCATTGCCCAGGGGGCTGTAAAAACTGACATGCCACTCAGCAGAGTAGATGAGCAGGCTGACACGCTGTTCTAAGTTGAGCAGCGTGTCAGCTTTTCCAGCCACATCTAGCCCCCTCCGGGCTGACAGCCTGCTCACCTCTTCTGCTGTCAGCTGTTCGAATTATCGCACTTTTTGCAGCGAATTCACATATTTAATGAGGTGCGTATTCTGGGTAAAAAAGTGCTAATAATTGCGATAATGTGCGAATTTTAGACATGAAAATGTGCGATATTTTGGCATGAAAATGTGCGATATTTTGGCATGAAAATGTGCGAATTTATGTTCAAAAAACAAAACTTTTACACATTTTTTAAGACAGGATCACGCACAGATCTCAATGATCTGTGCAGGGTTCATGCCAATTCACCTGTCAGAACCTGGCCTACATACTGTCTATGGCGAATTTTAGACACATTTTCCCGATTTCGCATCTCATTAAATATGCAAATTGTATACTTTTCAATGGTAAAACATCTGGATGCGAGTTCCGGTGCGACTAAAAATCGCATTTTCAGAATGTGTGCTTTCGCGGCAAAATCTGCGGTTTTTGCCATTTTTCGCATTTCATTAAATATGCGAATTCGGGGAAAAGTGCGATTTCGGACGTTTTTTGGCGAAGAATCGCAAAAATCAAATTTTTGCATCTCATGAAATGTCACCCGTGCAGTCCAAAAACACTGAAGGTATGAGTATTAAACTCCGCATCGGACGCATAGCGCATAACACCATTTTCTGTAAAAGCAAATCGTAATCTGAGTTTAAAGAATCTCGGAATCAGCCTGTTAACTCAGTTTTCATTAAGTGTATCCCAACTTTTTGCATATTGCTATTTGTAATGTAAAAATCAGTAAACAAGGATGATGAAATATGTTATGCAATATTTCACATATTGAAAATACTGTTTCTTATAAAATTGGTAATAACTAAGATTATAGCCAGCGACTAGTGCTTGCGTTACTTATCTTTGCCTTCATGTGGAAACCTACATTGAGGTTTTTGTGTCTGACTACAGATAACATCACTCAGGGAACATGCGGATAGTGTTGTGATTTTCGACAAAATGTTGATGAATGTGACAATGGACATACTCTTTGTTCTAGGTCAGGGGCCAATGTGCAGCATATTGTTTTTATAGCAAGGAAAGCTTCAGTGGAGAAAGCCACCAGGGACACCGCTGAAAAATATTTGCAAGAAACTGACTAAACCAGGCAGCAGAAACACAACGAGAGAGAAATACAAGTATGTTTTCCATTGGGGTGTACTCATGGGAAGGCGAGAAGAATCTGGTACACGTCCAGCTCAACTCCGGCCCCCTTCTGAGAAACTGGGCCCCACAAAGTATGAAGAGAAGCATTTAGAAATGGAATTTTGACTGAATGTTCTTAGCCTGCTTTATAGATACTATGGTATCTGTGAGAGAGGCTATGGGGGATATGCAATCCTCCGCCGCTATTTCCGACGGGGAAATAAAGGAGCGGGTGCCTATTCAATGTTGCCTTTCCCGACAGTATTGAAGAAGCATAAGGGCAGAACGGGCCCGACTTTAAAAGCTGTCAGGCCCGCTCTGCCGAGAATATCCGTGGAGTGTCGCGATCACGGCTGTATCTGGACAATCCATGGCCGTTTATGTGGACACGCCCTCTTTTCGCTGATCGGCAGGCGGAACATTGAATCCCGCCTGCCGATTTGTTGTTGTGCAAAATGCAAACAGGCCAGGATCACGGCTGTTGGGACGGGCCGACAGCCGTGATCCGGGATTGCAGAATCCCCTATCAGGTTAAGTGATGGACCATGTGTGCTGCAACTTTGGGCACTGGAACCAATCAAAAGGTGAGTTCACACATTTGGGTGTATTCATTGCGGCCAGTGAGGGGGTTAAACGGCAGGGATAACAGAAAGCAAGCGATCCTCACTGTTTAACCCCCGTGCCGGCCGCTCACCCTATTCAACACAGCAGGGAAATCCTTGCTGTCAGAGGACAGCGAGGATTCCCCCAAACAGCGATTCTCACGGCTAATGCAGGGAGCCCGCTGCATTTAGCCACGAATCTCGCTGTTTCATCGCCCGCTTACGCCGTTTCCCCCTCGCTCCAGAAACAGAGCGAGGGGGAAACAGCGTATGCAGGGGGGGTCAGTTAAATACTGACCCTGCTCGCAGAAAGCATTAAATATACCCCACTGGCGCTAAGTCTGCAGAATATGTCACACTTTGGAAAATATACCCGTCAGATAGAGTACAACAGGAGACACATCACAACCAGCTCACCCGCCTGGGTGGCACTGTGCTCCTTGCCTGGCTTTTATACATTCGAAAAATCTGTAAATGCTTATTAGGGTAACACATTAATGCATAAGATACAAATCCTGACACACCCAGAAATGACCGTTTCAACTTTAACGAGATGCTACGGGTGAGTGAAGTTTACGGTTGTCATAAAATAAGACGGGAGTGTCTGGAAGATCATGGTAGTGTAGGAACTATAGGAATACGGAAACCCTTGTGTAAGGTTGCTATCAATGCTTATATGTATGCTAATCTGTAATAATTACATTATTTATTAATTAAGAAAGGGCCAAATTAAAGGGAGGATTTTACTCTAAAAAGCAATGATGTTTTTTGTCCTTTTGACTGGAGCATTTACAGAACAAATAGATTTGTTGTAAAACTTTGCATAAATAAATGAAGCATCCTTTACATATACCATTATGGGTATTTAAGATAACATTTATTGCAAAATAATAAAACTTGCAAACATGCGACAGGCAAGAAGGGTCTCGGTATTAGACAGCTCGCTGCAAATGCATTTGTATATTCCTACTGCTCTCTTGGGTTCACTTAGGCCCTTATTCTGATCGGTGCGGCCGGAGCCGATTATGCGGCCAGGACCGTGCGTGTGAAACCCCGCCTTCCATACGGATCGCCAACTCGGTCCGTATGCGGTAAGAAGCTGTCCGAACTGACCGCACGTGTATTTTTCACGGAATACGCCTCCTCCATCTAAGGGAACCTCCCCCATCATTCGATGGTCGCAGACCATCGAATGCAGGACCGAGTGCTCCACCAGCACCCGCAACCTCAGACCACACGGACATTTTTCCGTGCAAAAGCAGGGATCTGGGCGGGCAGCTGACATCCGGCAATGTCATATGTCCGCCCCCTACACGTGCGTCACGGCCGCATTACCATACGTACGCCCAGCGTTTTCATGGGAACGCCCATGAAACGCGGGGCGTATGCATATGGTAATGAGCCCAAATAGCCCTTCACGCCCCTCTCCACCCCATGTTCGGAGTGTTCACATATCATGCGGGATTTGGCCGTACGCCCCGCTCGCACATGCGCAGAGACGCCTCTGCACATGCGCAGACACCAAAACATCGGCGGGCAGAACGCACGCGGATATATCCGCACCGATCAGAATAAGGGCCTTAATGACCAGAGAAATGGCACCTCCTGTACAAATAAAATACAAAAAGGGGCTTATTTTGAGTTGTGCGGGTCTTTCGTCACGTAGTGAGAGTTGGCATACAGGGCATTTTTGCATATGCCTATCTTAAGGCCCATATACACTGGGTGATTGTGAGCTGAATGTCGTTGAAAAGCGCACAGTGGGTCTTGTTCTGGTTGACTCGGCCGTGAGTTCGCAAGGGGACCGATGTTTTGCGGTTGCGCAGCAGCATTTCTGCACATGTGTATACGCTGGGTGCGTGCAAACTCGGCAAAAAGTGTGATCGCCCAATGCACGCTCCCAGCCTTGTGAGCAGGAGGCTGAAGAGGGGCGTGGGGTGCCGGCCAGGGCCATTAGCATATTTCATGGCCATTCCCATGAAAACTCGATGGTCTTGGCGACCATGGAAAGATGGGAGAGGTTCCCATGGGGGGCGCCGGCTAATCATTTGCAAGGGACTAGCAAGGATTAAAATTTGCATCCGAGCGAGTCAACCAGAATAAGGCCCAGTGTGTTTGCCCCAGTGATGAGCGGCGAGCGCTGATGCGCGCTCCCACATTATCGCCGTCAGCCACAGTCCATTTGTGTTTTTTCTCCAGGATAAGAACTAAACAGCAAAGTACATAACAACTCTGACTTGTAAGACTACTATGGGAGTGTCGTAGGTGTCAATTTCGAATCATGCATACAGTCATTAAAGTGGAATTGGAGAGGTGGGGGAACTCATTTCCCTCTGTCACCTAATTTCCCCCCTCTCTCTCCTGATTAAGCAGGACATGGGCCAGTGGTAGGGTGTTTGGCACCCCTGCAAATTATATAATGCCTTTCTGCTAGAATGAGCAAAAGGCCGAGGTTGAGGTTGAACTTCTTCAACCGCCCGTTCTCAGTTCCACCCCATTTCTCTCCATTTAACCTCTGCATACAGTGAAAGAAAGACATTTCAGACATCTCTTGCACCTAGTAGTGGGCAGCACGGATGGTGTAACGGTTAGCATAACTACCTCACAGCGCTGAGGTGATGGGTTCGATCCCCACTATGGCCCTAACTGTGCGGAGTTTGTTTAGTCTCCCCGTGCTTGCGTGGGTTTACTCCGGGTACTCCAGTTTCCTCCCACAAATCCAAATGAATGTAGTGGGGTATTCGCTTAGTGACGATTTTTCTGACAGTTGAAAAATCCCCACTTTTCAATGGTTTTCAGTAAAATGTACATGCAACCTATTCAATTAAAGTGTGGATTTTAGGACTGACAGAGAAATTGGCACATCGGAAAACACAAGGATCGTTGAATTATTTGCCAATTCACGTGTTTTAAAACTGCATCGGGGCATATAAAATAGCCGAAAAATTCCTACATAATTGAATACCCCCCCCCTAACTCTATCACTCATGACTACAGCCTATATGCATGTAACTCAGAATCAGCCTCAAATTAGTCTGCTTGTCTGCTTTAAGCACTTTTGACCTTATAGAATCCCACTCGGGGTCCTCTGATATATATGGTACATGCCCGGTTGAAAGAATAAACACATTACTTCATTTCTGAAGCCACTTGCTTCATTACTTACAATGCTTACATTTCCTAAAGTACTGCTCAATTATGTCTTAAACAAATGTTTATAGAGAAGGGATATATTTTATTCAATACATGTATCACTATCGTGAATTTGAAAACTCGGCCTGCTTTTAAAGTCGGGCTTGTTTTGCCGAGATACCTGCTCAATGCTATCGGGAAAGACAGCATTGAATAGGCGGACGCGGCTATTTCCACCATCGGAAATAGCGGCAGGGGATTGAATACCGCCCAGAATCTGATCCGCTATAAGCAACGTCACTTATATTTTGAGAATTTAGTAAATTTACCTGTTAGGGATTGGAGGTCTGACCTGGAAGTGACAGACACACATTCCCCCCGGGAGCTTGTAGATGCTACAGCAGCCACTTAGTGCAGGTAAGTCACTGCTGGTCTTCCAGAACTTCTGTACTCTAAATATATCCCGTTCAACAATATTCTCAATTACATTTTCATGATGATTATTGATATAATGATGGCATTTAATTTCCAACCCATTGTGGTGATCAGCGTTTCTATCACTATGATAAATGGCAATTGAAAATGTATTTTACGCAGTAGAGGAATAAATACCACCAATAATCTTTGGTCTTTGCTCTTTTAAATTCCATTGATGCTGGGAATAAATACAAATATTAACCCTTTGAGTAACAACATCTCTGTGAGAGATGGTGCAAAATAGCTGCCAAAAAAAATTGCCAGTGACTCTTACATTTGTTATATAAATTCAAATAAAAAAAGTTGAATTTATATAACAAATGTAAGAGCCACTGGCAATTTTTTTTTTTTTTTTTTTAAAGTTTCTATTTCCTATATAATGTAAACATTACAGGTCATTATGATGAATAAAAATGTTTACTTGTCAATTTTCACACCAGTTTTGACAAATTCATACAGTGCATTCTTTAAACATGTAAATATTATACAAACTCATATTTAGCCGTAGAATAAATGGAATAGTTTGTGCAATCTACACGGCATATACCATCTTGCATCATTGAGTCCCAGGCTGTGGAGGAGATGCAAGGATTTGCCGCATGTTGTCCAATGAAAGAGTCATCCGTGACGCCATCCATTCTCCCGAGTGCTATATAAATGCGTGTTGTAAAAATAATGATGCTCAGGAAGTGTTCTGGTCTTGCACAAATGTGACAAACATTTAACATTTCAGGCTCATGGTTAACTGATTTATAATCTTGCCACATATTTTGTTTATCGTCAAAATCATAAATCATATAAGACCAAGGTTGTAATGTGCTCTATAAGCGGTATATTAATACCATCTGGTTCTTTATAATGACAAATATGAGTGCTTATAATCTGAAAACTATTTTACAGAAAATCACATTACCCGTTGTTTACTACCCAGCTGAAGTTAGCCGCTCTCCAAGCGGTTTTTACAGTGTGCATGTTAGGTTGCGCCGCCGGTAGAGTCACCCAATTTTCTGAAAAAAACAGTTTTGGCCGACCTGTATTTCCTTAATTAAGATTAACTAACATAAACTACAATTATTGTATGTTTATATTATGTCACTAATTATGCAGCTCGGTACAGAGAATACAGTACTTGTCATTCATATCAGACCTTGTCATTGAGGCAGATGTATTAAGCCTGGAGAAGAGATAAACTGGAGATAAAGTGGAGATAAAGTGAAAGGAGATAAAGCACCAGCCGATGAACTGTGTTTGAAAATGACAGTTGGGAGTTGATTGGCTGTGCTTTATCTCCACTTTATCTCCAGTTTATCTCTTCTACAGGCTTAATACATCTGCCCCACTGTAACCTAGCGATTCGACTTTGAATTTAGGGAGGACAGAGTACAGAGGAAACCGTCTGAAACACAAAGAGTATATAGGAACTCCACAAATGTAGAGCCTTGGTTGAGATTTGAGCTCATGATCCTAGTGGTATGAGACAATGACGGAGATATACTAAGCCTTGGAGAGTGATTAAAAGGAGAGGGAACCAGCCAATCAGCTCTCAACTGCAATGTTGCAGTTGGAGTTTGAAGACATCGGGCCGGAGCAGACACCATCCCAGTGTTAAATGGGCGTTCTATGGGGACGTTTTCAAAGGGGAGAGAAATCATTTAATGGTTGGCGACCATTGAATGTTTTCTGTCCCCTTTGGCTGCTGTTCTCTGATACATCCACTTGCATGTTACCGAGGGGTTGTTGGTGGCGGGAGTTTGTTGGAGTGGTGGGCCCTTGGTTAATAACTTTATACCTTAGAGTGACCTTAGTATTAATTGTCAGGCTACTGTTTGGTAACTATTCCCTGATAATTACAGTAGTGCAGTATGGATTGGCACTCTGCCACCCCGTGCACAGCTGCTCCAGTGCCCTCCGTTAGACTGTGGTGGATAATGTAATGGCAGGTGGCATTCAGTCTTCACAACAACAAAAAAAACCCTGTATTATACAACTAACATGTACAGTATGTGTACCAATGTATTGGGTCCAATCGCCCCTTTGTCAAGGTGGTGTCTGGACCCCAAAACGTTGGTACAACATATATACTACCGTTCAAAAGTTTGGGGTCACCCAGACAATTTTGTGTTTTACATAAAAACTGACTTTTATTTATCAAATGGGTTGCAAAATGAATAGAACATTTAGTCAAGCCATAATTTTGTTCTTCAACTTTGCTTTCGTCACAGAATGCTCCTTTTGCAGCAATTACAGCATTGCAGGCATTTGGCGGTCAAGCTGCTCCCACAACACCTCAATGGGGGTGAAATCTAGTGACTGTGCTGGCCACTCCATTATAGACAGAATACCAGCTGCCTGCTTCTTCCCTAAATACTGTGGTTCTTGCATAATTTGGAGGTGTGCTTTGGGTCATTGTCCTGTTGGAGGAGGAAATTGGCTCCAATCAAGCCCTGTCCACAGGGTATGGCATGGCGTTGCAAAATAGAGTGATAGCCTTCATAATTCAAAATACCTTTTACCTTGTACAAATCTCCCACATTACCAGCAACAAGGCAGCCCCAAACCATTACATTACCTCCACCATGCTGACAGATGGCGTCAGGCGCTCTTCCAACATATTTTCACTTGTTCTGCATCTCACAAATGTTCTTCTGTGTGATCCAAATACCTCAAACATATATATATATATATATGTTAATCCAATAAGCTGGTGCTCTCCCTAAGTGACCGTACACAGCTGTACTCTGGGATATGGTGTGGGGGACAGCAGCACTCAGAAATAAAGTACACAGAATGCAGAAGTAACCCAACGTTTCAAAGCCACCTTGATAAAAAAAGCCTTGTGGCTTTAAAAAAGTTGGTTTACTTTGGCCTGCTGTGTACTTTATTTCTGAGTACTGCCGTCCCCCACACCGTATATAAATATATTGGTGAACAAAGGTTGCGGGACAATTTAATTGTTTGCTAAAAGTTCAATAATATCTTAGGTATCCTGTTTGATGTGAGAATGTCATGTAGATTTCTCTATAACTGGATCCGGAGATAGATGGTTGGGGCAAGTCCTTTTGGTTTCTACAACAAGATCATCACTGCTTGGCTGTTGGTGCTAAGAAAATTTCAAGTTGATTTGCAATTTATGACTACATTATAGTTCTTACAACATTAATTTATGATACTATCATTGATGCTGTTTGGTTGGTACTTTACCTCACTCCAAGGTTTGAGAAATCTCCAACTGAATCAGGAGATAGGAACACTGAATGGAGTGAAAGACAGCATTTAGACCTGCATCATATACCATTTAACTATGGGTTGAGTTAGAGCTGAGGAACTGCCAAAATTCAGGATTTTTTTTTTCACCTGTATGTGGAGTGAATGAGACACATCTTTAGTACCTCTATTTAAAAAAGGTAAAACACAGAACATTCATCTATGAGAAACAGCCACATACGACTTTAAATCAACAATGAATCCAGCACAGAACACAGTACAATATCCGCTGCCAAACATTTAAGACATCTTTGTAGACCTGTCTGGATTAGCAGCTGTACAAAAATAGATTTAGCACAAGATTATTTACAAATGAAGATTGAAGATGCATAAAGGGATTATTTAACAATCAAATCACAAAGGTTTATTTCTGTACAACTTTCTTTCCTTTGGAATACCTTCAGCTCCTGAAATTTGGCAAAGAGGCATGGATCAAGTGTTGCAGGGATTACGGGCACTCTTTGTTATTTTGATAAGATTATTGTTGCAGGAAAAGATGACATTTTAACAATCTTAAAAGTATACTCATAAAATTACATGAATATTGGGTGATAGCTAGTCAAGATAAATGTTGGTTATTTAAAGAAGAAATTCTTTAGTACGGTTACGTATTTGATGAACAAGACCTCCTTGAGTGCCAAGACAAAGTTGAAGCGGTATTGTGAGCACCAAGTTCACAGACAGTGGCCAAGCGGAGATCTTATCTAGTCCATATGAATTAAAATGACAGATTTATCCTGCAAATATCAGCTGTTACACTCAATGAGTACACTCTTATAGGTGACAATACCATTGTAATATACAGTATACTAGTTGTAGAGTTGCTATACAACAGACAAATGAACTACTGTATCAACATTGAACAAAGTCCTCATGCACCTTGACTCATGTCTACCTACCATGTTGGTCATGGCTCGCTTTGGAGCCATCTGATCAAACAGATGTGCCCTCTGTATATGTGATCACATCTGTATACTCTGTAGCATGACAATAAGAGAACAATTACATTGACATTGAGAGCTTTAACAGTGGCAGAATGTAATGCACAAATTGATCTTGAAACTTTTTGTATTAGGAGCAAATTATTTCACCCCTGTCTTTCTAGATAGATTACAGTATTTATCACAGAGCATCAGATCTTGTGTTTACAGACATTTACAGACATGTTTTTGTAGAGATTATTGGCCTGATTCTGGTTGACTTGCAAAAAAAAGAATTCTCTCTCTAATGGATAAAACCATGTGCACTGCAGGTGGGGCTGATGTAACATATTTCTCTTAAATAAAATAAAAAAAAGCTTGGTTTATAGGTTCACATTCGTCATATGACGCATTGAAATTGCGGTTACTACATTTGATATCTTTGTACTGTCATTTTTTTTTTTTTGCAGAACACAACTTGGGGCCAGGAATTAGTTTATTATTTGTATTTATTAACAGAGTTGTACAGGAATCCATATTTTGGTTGTTCTCCACCATTTAAGGTTCACTGATCTAGTTCCTTTATTGTAACGCCTTTAGTAAATTTGACTAATATGATTCCTTTAATGTTTTCACCTGCCAGCTCGTTTTTGAATTTTGACCTTGTATTTGAACATTAATCGGAGCCGTTTGTTGGTAGGATCTTCTCTGGATTTGGGTCAGCTGAAAGATGTTTGATGTTAGCATTTGTAATGCCTTTGATGTGATTCTTTGAGCAATGATAATGATGACCTTCCCTAAGGTCGAGGAACAAGCTCTTTTTAAAAGGGTTAGAGTATATATTTGATTGTCATTATCACTGACACATTGATAAATTCATTTCTATGGAGAAGGTCATTAAATCACACTAATGTTTATGTTGCAGGGCTTACTTAGATCTGGATGAGCTAAAACAGCGGCTAAATGTGACTGGGTCAACGCAGCTTAATATATTCTTTGCAAACTCATCGGAAGAGGAGCTGGCTGGGATAGCCACATGGCCTTGGGAGAAAGAGGTTCTCACACATCTTGGTATGTTGTACTAAATCACCAAAAACTGTCTACATACTTGGTATTTATTCAACTTTTTAAATGTAGTTTTTTTTTACTTTTGCAAATTGAGCTGGGTAGAGTAATAAACAATTTAAAAGGAATGTCTGGTTGCGTGACGTAATGTTAGTTTCAATTTGAGAAAATAACCTCATTTCTGTTTGATGAATGGTGCGATCAAGTTCCTGGCACTTATCATGTTGTTGTGTGTTCAGCACATCGATGCATGATGTATCATCTGTGGAAAGATTACAGACGTGGACCAGTGGATAAATTGCCCATAGAAACCAACCAGCTTCTACCTATCAAATTCTAGACTTAATTTGACAATTTCTACCTTGAAGCTGGTTAGTTGCTATGGCGACCAACTCCACTGGTTTACTTATCCACTCTTTCACATCTTAATATGTCAACTCACACATCTGTAACAATGAGGTGGGTGGTCTTCGTCGCTCTTATCATTCGTTAAAAGGAATACTCCGCCTGTACTTAATGTAGAAAATATAACACAATGTTAGAAATATTATTAACATTAATATTATTGGACAAATGTTGGGGTAACCCAGGGTAGCAGAAGGCAACTACTGACATATGGAAAATAACAGCACAATATCCCCACCTACCAATTTCATTTATAGCAAGACTAGTATAATCTTTCTTGCAAGAAACACTAAAGATAATGCTAATTCTTTTTAATGTCTATTCTTTTAAATATTCTGTTTAGTAGAATATGTAGTCAAGTGTGTACAAGCTAATTAACTAAAGTCATCTGAAGATGGATAATTTCTTATGGCCCTTTCAGACTGCATTTTTTACCCGTTATTTTGCAGTTTTTTTTACCATTTTAAAACGGTAATTTGTGCAGTCTGAAAGGTGCAGAGTGAATTTACCGGTTCTATTGAACTGGTATTTCTAAACGGTAATAAAGCAGGGTCCTACCCATTTCAGACCCATTTTTTTCATCCACTGATTTCTATGGGTTAAAATAGTTTCAGTGTTGTGAAGGAACAAAAACTGCATTGAAATACCGTTTAAAGACATGAGGTGTGAAAGGGGTTTTAGCTGGCAGAACCGTTTTTAGAAATGTTTTAAAATACCTGGTCAAAGCCAGTTTTGCGGTCTGATAGCAGCATTAGAGACATGAGGGTAGATGTATGAAACAGTGACGAGTATTTGTTCCAATCAGCTGCTATGTATGCGCAGAATGCGCTCAGTGTCGGATTTGTGGAGGGGAAGAGACCATCGGGGGGGGGGGGGAGTCTGTGATGTCATGACATGGCGGACGCCATGATATCAGCCCGCACTTCCACCCACGGCTCCTCTTCTCCTCTCAGCCTAGAGATGACTGCTATTGATTGACCCGGTGATAACAAAAAGCATATTGCAGCTGCTGGGTCAGTCATCCACTGCAGACTGCTCGGTGACATTTAGTACACCGAAATACTCTTCATTTCACCCATCTCATTTCCACCTGAGCTTGGAAGCTGCAGTATACCAGTCGAAAGATCACACGTTCTTGCCAGGTGCTCTGGTGTTCTGGAAAGCCCTGAGAAGCCAAACCATATAAGAATTTTACCAGCATGGATATAATATTAGTAATTTTCCCTGAGGAACACATCTCATACAGATATCAGTTTTAGTTTTTTAGATGGGGGATGGGGTTCCATGCGATACATCACATGTCAAAGGACCACATGCAGCTTATGAGGGATCAGGTGTTTGGCCACCATAACTTTGTTCTATGGCAGAGCGGATTATCTCGTAACAGTTCCTTTATTGTTGCTATACTTTTATATATATATATATATATATATATATATATATATATATATATATATATATATATATATATATATATAATTTATTTCTTTAATTAAATCTAACTATTTAGCAACTAGTATATTTTGAATCAGTCATCACACAAATATGAACACACACACTTGATTTGGCCTTTTCGGAATAATTTTTGTTGCATGTTTTCTATTACAGGTGGCATTGTTATGAATCCATTATTTTTCGGAGTCCCTGGTCACACACATACTATGATCCACGAGATCGGGCACAGTTTTGGACTATACCATGTTTTCCGTGGCATCTCAGAGATTCAGACCTGCAGTGACCCATGTATGGAAACAGATCCTTCCTTTGAAACGGGAGATCTCTGTCGGGATACCAACCCATCCCCTAAGCATAAAACATGTGGAGATCCCGTTCCCGGGCCGGGAAATGACACTTGTGGCTTTCAAACATTTGTCAACACACCGTATAATAACTACATGAGCTACGCAGGTAAGGCACTACAAAGTATATCATTGCAAGGACAACATATTCTGGGGTAAGCTTTAAAAGTGATCAAATGGAGAGTGATAAACAGCCGGCCAATCAGCTCCTACCTGCCATGTCACAGACTGTGTTTGAAAAATGTCAGACAGGAGCTGAGTGGCTGGCTGTTTATAACTTTTATATAATGCATTGTTTCTCCTTGAGGGTCAAATAATCAATTCAGCAGATTTGTGGCCCTAGTTAATTTCAGTTAGTATCTCTTTCAAAACCGATTATATATTTGATTATTATTAATTCTTACATATTTCTAGACTGAGTGATTATTCCATATATACAGTATCTTCTGTGTAGTTGGTAGAGTCACTTCAGTCTGTCAAGCACTGTTAAGGACTCACAAACATGCCAGACATGGTCTCATGCTGACTCCATTATCTCCTTAGGTTCCTGCAATTGATTATATGGTAGATTCCTCCTGTCAGTAGCTGGTTCCATCTTCCTTAGAGTCTTTATAATTATAGTTACTTGGGGGTCGGGTTAGGATGAGGGTTGGACTGGGTTTCTAAAAATACTGTAGCTTTGTCCTCACCTTATGGGTAGTGGTGACATCACAAGGTGAGTTCCAAAAGTCACAGGGACCTGGCTTGGTGGCATGACCTTGTCTCTCTCTGGGCAGATTTATTAAGCTCAGTGAAGTGATAAAGTGTCTTGTTTTTATCACCGGCCAATCAGTTCCCACCTGTCATTTTTCAAACCAAGCCTGTAACTTCACAGGAAGGAGCTGATTGGCCGGTGATAAAAATCAGACATTTTATCACTTCACCAAACTTAATTATTCTGCCCCTCTGTGTGTTGTGCCATCAAACCCCCCCACCCCACCCCACCCCCCCCCCCCACACACACACACACACACACACACACAGTGGTTTCCTCCGATAAATATTGGCTCCTTTATACTTACCTGTAAGTTGCCTGCCTATTGTTCATTTTAATTTACTGTAATTCTCTGTAAACATATAATAGTCACAGCCTGCTAGTATAAGTGGCAGATCCTTGTCCCTTCACTGTAGCCCATGGCTGTCACAGACAGCTGAATTTTTTGGTATGGAGTTTCAGGGTGCACCTCAGCCCAAGAACGGCTAGCTACCAATGTAAATTTAGCATTGGCGGTTGACAACATGTAAAATAACTCATGAGAGTGAGGGTACATGGGGACTGTGTACATGTGTTAATGCTGTGCGGTTAAACGGATTTTATTACTTTGGCCGCACTGCTACACAAATACACATGTACATCTGGATCGTGCCTTCAATTAAACAAGTAACAAGAAACAGTGAAGAGCCACGGGCCCGTTTCAGAGCCGTGTTAATTTAGTTGAGTGTTTTTGTTTTTTTTGCAACTGCGCATGCATAGATATTTTGAAAACTACCTACGATGCATACAATATATATTGGAACATATTCTAGTCCACACGCAACAAATGGGTGTGGATTCAACACCGGCCACCGCTCGCACGGCCGCCCCCCCGCTCAGCGATTACCGTGTAAGGCTGCGAATGGATGTTTTACATAAACATCCATTTGCAGCCTTGGGTGCGGGGGGCAAATCACTTGATGGTTGCCGACCATGATTTGAACCGTACACGCAAAACTAAGACACCCTAATTTCCATGGGAATGCCTAGCGTTTTCATGGGAACACGATGGACATTCCCATGGTTGCGTCCCCTCGCTGTTGCCACCACGTACCGGACCCGCACTGTTATATGGTACACACCAGGACGATATGGCCCAAAATGAGCCAAATTAGATACAATCTCGACCGATTGTATGTAAATCGGCCACATTTTGGGCCATTTTGCTGCCCTTTTGATGGGATCCCGATCCGATGCACAGCTCCGTGGGTAGTCGGTCTTTTCTGAGGTCCTACCTGCTGCAGGTAGGATCCCAGAAATGACCATTGTAGTGGGTGGGGGTCGCGATCGGATCGCGATCACATATGGGGCATTTTCGCAGCGGGTCGGCGGCGCCGTCAGCTCGTGTGACTACCCGCTCAAGAGCACCATTGTCCTGTTGTGTACCGGGCATTAGATGCGTACGGGACGATGAGCTGCAGAAAGCGTATGCACATGCGCAGAAGGGAGCGTTATCAAAACATCGCTCCCCTGTGCAAACCTGCAGGTGATCGAGGGATACATATTAAGGCCCATTGTGTATGCACAAAGATGCCACAATTATGGAGAAGAGTGGTATCAGAAATGTTGTGGGAACATGATGGTTGTTCCTGGGCGGTCAGTGGGAGCTAAATGCAAAAGTGGTCTATTCAGTGGGTGTATTCTAGGAGTGTAGCCAGTTTGACACTATAAACACTTTTGACCATCGTTGTTACATTTGTATAAATATATTACTTTTGTCATTTTTTTAATCACTTTAGTGGTTTTTTTTTTTTTTTACGCTTACTAGACCCAGATTAATTCTCTTATGCCAGAAACACCAATGATGATGTCGTCCGCGTTCGCTGTTGTTCACTGGTTACGTAATTATAATACCTTGGGACTGCACTCTATGAGATCAGTGTCCCCATGTGCCTAATTAGTCATCTGGTGTATTAATAGCTCACAGGCCCGATGGCGACGACTTAGAACAAAGTTGGAGAGGGAACCAAGCAACACAACAGTTACTACGTTTTAAGCCAGCAAAGGGGCTGAGGTGGTTTGCACTACACCAGTTTGCAAAGCCTCTCTTGCACGATTTTGCTTTGCTCATCTCCAGAAAGTGAATCCACTCACCTTACGTCTGCAGAGAGGTAATGGAAGGAGGGGCATCCTCACATAGAAAAACAGCTATAGAGGTGGGGGTAGGGGGGAGCGGGGGCCATGATGCGTTCTACAACATGGCCCTCATTAACGAAATTACTCGCAGGAACGCACATCGTTAACAATATAGTGAATTCAAGCCAGACATAAACCCTGTCGAGTTCTAGACACAATATATGTCGACCTTAATTGAGTTGACCTAGTGACCATATCCCATATGTACTATGATATCGCTAACAATATTGTTATCGTGCATATCGGAGACTTTAATTGTCTGGTGTATACGCACCTATACGCGCCTTTGGCAACAATTGCTTCTCTAGGATTGAAAACCAGCGTGTATGGACAGCGTTGATGCAGGGAAAGCCTCTCAGTGCATACACACTGAGCAGCTTTCCCCCTGCCCGGCGCCATGGCCCTTATTCTAGTTGAATCGGACGGATGCGTATTTCGGACAGGAACCGAGTGTTCTTAGCCCCGCCTACCGTATGGATCACTCACACTGTCCGAATGCGGTATGACGCCACCGACCATCGAATGCTGGACAGAGTGGTCAGGCAGCACCGAGTACTCCAGACCACTCGGACATTTCTCCGTGCAAACGCAGGGATATGGGCGGGCAGCTGAAATCCGGCTATGTCTGATGTCAGCCCCCCACACGTGCATCACGGCCGCATTACCATACGTACGCCCAGCATTTTCATGGGAACGCCCATGAAACGCGGGGCGTACGCATATGGTAATGAGTCCAAACAGCCCTTCACGCCCCTCTCCACCCCTGCTCATTTTCTGCACGGACCTCACGCCGTGTTCGTACGTGTGCGGCGTTTGAAAATGCGCAGATACGCCTCTGCACATGTGCAAACACCAACCATCGGCCGGCCGTCCGTATTCGGAGCCATCCGTCTCAATCAGAATAAGGGCCCATGTCGCCAATCAGCATGTTTACATGTGGGATGCCAACATCATAATCCCCACATGGTCAGAACGTCAACATTGCCAGAACGGCAACACTGTGGATCTGTGGATGTCAACAGAATGTTGACACATGATTTTAAGGTTAGGGTTCCATTTAAATTAAGGTAAGGATTATGCTGCAGATTAGTATTAAGGGTATTCTACAGTCAGGTTTAGAGTAAAATTTATTTGTCAGAATTTTTAGGGTGGACATGAAAAGTGTTGACATTCTGACAATGTCGTTAATGACTCTGATACATAAAAAACATTCTGATACATAAAAACACATATTTGTAGTCAGTTCCCTTTCCTTTTCACAGGTTGTATAAGTAATTAGAATCAACCAACACAAACATTTCATAAAATGCTCCAAAGAACTCCAGGTCCTGTTCTACACTAGCACACTTGGGGAACCTTCGGCACTCCAGCTGTTGTTGAACTACACATCCCAGCATGCCCTGCTACATTTTTGCTATTTGCCCATGCTAAAACTGTTGCAAGCCATGCTGGGATGTGTAGTTCAACAACAGCGAGAGGGTCGAATGTTCCCCATCCCTGCTGTAGCACAATATGTACATACTGTAGACATTTTACCAAGCTGCCGTTTCTCTCAATATCCCATATTTCTTATATTCCTCAAATGAAAGATCTCAAAGTCATCAGAACATGTACTGTAGGTTTATAAGCAATGTTCCCTGGCATGTTCTGTCAGCTTATATGCTGTCTGTATGATTAGCTTCCCATAGCAACATCCCATCTTCAATAGAATTCTCATCTTAATAATTAAACCCCTGTGTACGACACTTAAGGCCCCCATACAGTGGGTCTGACTTGTCCTCAGGAAGCGTGGGAAGCACTGCTGAATTTGAAAACACTGGCCGGAAGCTGATTGGCTGATATTCCCGCCACCCAACCAGCTGGCTGGACCCCGCAGCACGCCCCCCGCTGCATGTGTAGGAGGTCCTAGGACGGGTGGTCGGACGGCTGGCAGGTCAGACCTCCTGCTTGGGTCCGATGCGCACAGGACCGCGCAATCGGCCCAAATCGGGCTAAATCGGCTCATGTATGGGCACCTTTAGAGTCGTATTCGTCATCAAGGGCTAGATGGACCAATGATTTAGTATCCAACAAATTGTGGTATGGATTCAGCATTGCTCCAAAAAGCAGCTGTACATGCGTCCAGTAACACTGATACCAGCAATACTTATCGTCTCAGTTGCTGGCTTCGGCACATTTGTGAGGCAAGGTCAGTGGCGTAACCATAGCCACACAAGGGTGCCGGACGACTCACCAACAGTCGGGATTCCGACAGTCATTACCCCCACGTCGGAATCCCGACAGCTCCCTCGTGGGGGTTCATGACTCCCATAGACGGAGAATAAAAACGGTGGCAAGCACAGCGAGCCCGCAAGGGGCTTCGTTGCACTATGCCCGCTGTGCAGTCGGGATTCGGACATCGGGCTAATGACTGTCGGAATTCCGACTGTCGGTGTGTTATACCACACCTGCCCCACAGACCCAGCGGTGGCGGGGAGGTGCTGTGTAAGTGTGGGCGTCGGGGGTCTGCGGGGCTATTGTAACGTCGCTACCACCTGCCGGAACCTGCCGTGTCTGTGGCCAGGACATATTTAAGATAGGGGTTAACTTTACTTAGGGGATGTGTCAACTTTACTTGGGATGGCGCTGCCAAAATTTTTCCTGGAGTTTAGGATACACATTTTCAAGTGCATCTCTACATGCAACCGAGTAAGTGGTGAATCTGGATTTGTGAGGGCTGCCACAACTGTGGGTTTCGCACGTTTGGATGGAATCATTAATACACGTGTTGTCAGGTCGATATCTTGCAGCAGGGATTGGCTACTGCATTTGTGTCCTGATGATGGACTCTCGAACCAATTGTATGGATACGGCTGGGTGCACAAGGAAGTATACTGCACTGCCTATAGTTGAATGTATACATTTAGATCCATTTACAAAATGTGCCAGTATCTAAATCCTCTGCAGAATTAGCACCTCAATTTATATAATAACGACATTGTTCTCTTAGTGACTTGTCGTCATAGATGTGTCTCCGGGTCCACCTTTCTTTGTAGCTCTACCCTAGGGCACCTTTCTTTGTCGCTCTACCCTAGGCCACCTTTTTTTGTCACTCTACCCTAGGCCACCTTTCTTTGTTACTCTAACCTAGGCCACCTTTCTTTGTCGCTCTACCCTAGGGCACCTTTCTTTGTCACTCTACCCTAGGCCACCTTTCTTTGTCACTCTAACCTAGGCCACCTTTCTTTGTTGCTCTAACCTAGGCCACCTTTCTTTGTTGCTCTACCCTAGGCCACCTTTCTTTGTCGCTCTACCCTAGGCCACCTTTCTTTGTCGCTCTACCCTAGGGCACCTTTCTTTGTTGCTCTACCCTGGCCACCTTTCTTTGTCGCTCTACCCTAGGCCACCTTTCTTTGTCGCTCTACCCTAGTCCACCTTTCTTTGTCGCTCTACCCTAGTCCACCTTTCTTTGTCGCTCTACCCTAGGCCACATTTCTTTGTTGCTCTTCCCTAGGCCACCTTTCTTTGACGCTCTACCCTAGGCCACCTTTCTTTGTCGCTCTACCTTAGGCCACCTTTCTTTGTCGCTCTACCCTAGGCCACCTTTCTTTGTCGCTCTACCCTAGGTCACCTTTCTTTGTCGCTCTACCCTTGGTCACCTTTCTTTGTCATTCTACCTTAGGCCACCTTTTTTGTTGCTCTACCCTAGGCCACCTTTCTTTGTCGCTCTACCCTAGGCCACCTTTCTTTGTCGCTCTACCCTTGGCCACCTTTCTTTGTAGCTCTACCCTAGGCCCCCTTTATTTGTCGCTCTACCCTTGGCCACCTTTCTTTATCGCTCTACCCTAGGCCACCTTTTTTTGTCACTCTACCCTAGGCCACCTTTCTTTGTTACTCTACCCTAGGCCACCTTTCTTTGTCGCTCTACCCTAGGGCAGCTTTCTTTGTCACTCTACCCTAGGCCACCTTTCTTTGTCACTCTAACCTAGGCCACCTTTCTTTGTTGCTCTAACCTAGGCCACCTTTCTTTGTTGCTCTACCCTAGGTCACCTTTCTTTGTCGCTCTACCCTAGGCCACCTTTCTTTGTCGCTCTACCCTAGGGCACCTTTCTTTGTTGCTCTACCCTGGCCACCTTTATTTGTCGCTCTACCCTAGGCGACCTTTCTTTGTCGCTCTACCCTAGTCCACCTTTCTTTGTCGCTCTACCCTAGTCCACCTTTCTTTGTCGCTCTACCCTAGGCCACATTTCTTTGTTGCTCTACCCTAGGCCACCTTTCTTTGACGCTCTACCCTAGGCCACCTTTCTTTGTCGCTCTACCTTAGGCCACCTTTCTTTGTCGCTCTACCCTAGGCCACCTTTCTTTGTCGCTCTACCCTAGGTCACCTTTCTTTGTCGCTCTACCCTTGGCCACCTTTCTTTGTCATTCTACCTTAGGCCACCTTTCTTTGTTGCTCTACCCTAGGCCACCTTTCTTTGTCGCTCTACCCTAGGCCACCTTTCTTTGTCGCTCTACCCTTGGCCACCTTTCTTTGTAGCTCTACCCTAGGCCCCCTTTATTTGTCGCTCTACCCTTGGCCACCTTTCTTTATCGTTCTACCCTAGGCCACCTTTTTTTGTCGCTCTACTCTAAGCCACCTTTCTTTGTCGCTCTACCCTGGCCACCTTTCTTTGTCGCTCTACCCTAGGCCACCTTTCTTTGTCGCTCTACCCTAGTCCACCTTTCTTTGTCGCTCTACCCTAGTCCACCTTTCTTTGTCGCTCTACCCTAGGCCACATTTCTTTGTTGCTCTACCCTAGGCCACCTTTCTTTGACGCTCTACCCTAGGCCACCTTTCTTTGTCGCTCTACCTTAGGCCACCTTTCTTTGTCGCTCTACCCTAGGCCACCTTTCTTTGTCGCTCTACCCTAGGTCACCTTTCTTTGTCGCTCTACCCTTGGCCACCTTTCTTTGTCGCTCTACCCTAAGCCACCTTTCTTTGTCACTCTACCTTTGGCCACCTTTCTTTGTTGCTCTACCCTAGGCCACCTTTCTTTGTCACTCTACTCTAGGTCACCTTTCTTTGTCGCTCTACCCTTGGCCACCTTTCTTTGTCGCTCTACCCTAAGCCACCTTTCTTTGTCACTCTACCTTTGGCCACCTTTCTTTGTTGCTCTACCCTAGGCCACCTTTCTTAGTCGCTCTACACTAGGCCAAATCTCCTCATTTGCACTCACTATTTTTATTATTCCCTTTCACTCTTTTATTTTTGTCTCATAATTTTATTCACCTTCCCTCTCTTTCTCTCACTCTACCACCCCCCCCCCACACACACACACACTCTCTTCCCTTACTCTCTCATCATTTCACATTGTCTCACCATGCATTCCCACTTTTGCTCACCCATCTTTCTTTCTGTCCCTCCCTCAGACTCTACCTTCTTTCCCTATCTCTCTCTCTCTCTCTCTCTCTCTCTCTCTCACTCTTCCTGTCCACCTCTCGCTCTTTCTTCCTTTGCTCCCCCTCTCTCTCCTTCCTTATTTTCTCTATCATTCTCTATCATTCACTCACCCTCTCTCTCTACTCTTATAATACTTTTTTTCTTTCTTTCATTATTTCTTTATCTCTCTCTCTCTCTCTCTCTCTCTCTCTCTCTCTCTCTCTCTCTCTCTCTCTCGTCCTCTCATAATGTTGGCTCTAGTAATGCATAATACTGTATAACCTTTAAAATCCAGTATATCTGTTTAATCTGAAACTACAGTATTACAACATTGTGTCATTTACCTTATTATAGATATGACATCACTCTGTCTCACATTTAAGGGGAGAGGGTGGTTACAATTCTTGTACCTTGCACTTTTATGTATTAAAATGTTATCACACTTTTTATGATAGATAGATAGATAGATAGATAGATAGATAGATAGATAGATAGATAGATAGATAGATAGATAGATAGATAGATAAATCAATTATACAGGAAAAATTGGGTATTGACTCAAATTTGCGCAAAGGCAGCTGCTGGTGTATGGTTAAAAACTGGGGTGTTCTTCTTTCCCTGAGATAGATAGATAGATAGATAGATAGATAGATAGATAGATAGATAGATAGATAGATAGATAGATAGAAATGGAAATGGATCAATACTTGAAGAAATGGACAGGTGGGGAGACTTTATTGTAATTGTCCATAATGGTACCGAAATCCAACTACCACATATTCATTGTGAAGCTGTAGATTTCCTGATGAAGTTCTGTATTATAACTCATTACTTGTACACTGCATTTTTCAGCGAAGGGAGCTTTCTGTCTGTATTTCTGCTTTATGATGGCTATTAAAGGCTTTTAAGTGCTGCTTTCCTTGGCAAATACTTATGGCTTTTTACAGGACACTTACATAAAGCCCATCAATTATTGAGGAAATCCTGGAATGTAGCCTTAAAGCTAATGACAGAAATGTTTAACGTCAATGACAGAACCCCTTGCTATCTGGGTTGTTAGATTTGTACTAGCTGCATTTGTACATTTATTCCCTACTTAGTAGACCTAAGCCATTTTACCGTGTGGATTGGGACTTTGTAGCTAATGAAATGAATGTTTAATGCTAAGTTCTTCGGAAGATGCTTGGTATTGTACTCTCGCATTAAGCAGAGATTCCCACGACAATACAAATCACTCAGATATCCCAAGGCTAGGTTAACTGCAGAAACACACAGGCCTTACCCAACGTAGATGTAACCAAACGCTAACTTGACATAGAGATCGGAGATTTGCAGATTCCTGGTCTGAGGAAACCTTTTGTGAAATATCACAAACCTTGATGTGACCTCTATTTTCTCAGGTTAATGTCTGTTCTTTGATAGGAAGGAGTGAGATGTTTCATTTATCATTCCGCGGAAAAGTGATGACTGAACAAACTCGTTCACAGATCATTAACTCTCAGAATATTGAAAAATCTGCAGGCACTACAATGTATTCGCATTCAGGTGCTCGGACAAACAGCGACATAACAATGCATTTATCCTTCTCGTGGTTTTACTTTCAGATGATGACTGCACCGACTCATTCACTCCCAATCAAGTTGCCAGAATGCACTGCTACCTAGACCTAGTATACAAAGGCTGGCAGCCCTTCCTCAAATCGTCACCAGTTGCGATTGCACCGCAGATAATAGAGCACACCCACACCTCTATCACCATGGAGTGGTTCCCCCCTATTGATGGAAATATCTTTGAAAGGTGAACATTTATGAGAAGTTCCTAAATGCATACAGGCTTCTTTATTGTATAAACCTGTTATTTACTCCATTCACCGATGTGCATCTGTCCAGCATCTTATAGTTCCAGATAATTGGGGGAGATAACATAGAACTCATTCAGTATCCATTGGCCTTTTGCATTATGTGCTTGAAAAATAATAATTAGAAGCTAATTAATTGGAATTGTATTTCTCTCTCTCCTCTTTTTCGCTCTCCGATGTTTGATATATTTCCCTCTTTATTTTATTTTCGTCACTTTTATCAAGAGAAATATAGGCCCACGTGTGAGCTTTATTATAGAACAATGTGGCAGATGTATGAACCAGCGTTAAGTGCAAATATGCACTTAACGCTGGTTAACTGGGGGGGATTACGATTTTCCTAATGTATCACTAGCGCACCTAGCGTGCGCTAGTGACAGCCCGCCGAGTTACGCTCGGCGGGGCTGTCCCCTGCAATCCCCTCAGGGATTAACGGCCCGGGGCGATGTATTAACAGCCTTCAAGGCGTTAATTCGCCACGACCACTTCGCCAGCTCAGGGTTAGCGTTGTCCTATCCCCCACTGTGGGGACAACGCTAGCCCTGCGTCTGGCTCGGGCTGCGCTGGAGATCTCCGTTTTTTTGCGAAATCTCGCGCATGCCCATTAGAGCTGGACGGGGGGGGAGCGCACTGAGCATGCGTGGGGCGCCGGGGGAGCCGAAAAGGAGAGCCGTTAACACTGGGCATAACGGCTCTCCTTATCGGCTTGGGGGGGGGTTAATACATCTCCCCATAACGAGTGCCCGCTTCTCCTCGTTATGCAGGAGAAGCTGGACCCGTTATTTAACAAATGTTAAAACGACATTGATACATCTGCCCCATAGATAAATAAAAAGATGTCATATACTATATACAAATACAACTAAGTTGCAGAAATGCGCATGCACAATAAAAAAAAAATTAAACCAGAACCGCCCTGTGAATGGTGGTACAAATTGTATCTCTCTCTCCTCTTTCTCTCTCTAATTTTTGATATATTTCACTCTTTATTTTATTGTCATCACTTTTATCAAGAGAAATATAGGCACACGTGTGAGCTTTTTTTATTTGGGTGGCCGCTGATTGGCTGAGAGAACACTCTTAGCCAAGGTTGCTTGGGTGCACCCGGTGAACAATCTGTTCACCCTGGCCACACGAAACAAGCACATTCGCAATAAAAAAAAACACATTAGTCCCCGTGCGAAGAAGCGCCACTTGCAAACGGACCCGAATAAGGTCTTAACTTAAGTGTGTTTATTGTGCAATTCGCACAATTCAAATGCAATTTTCAGACCTTATCATACAGTTTGGCAAGTGAAACTAAAAATCGCATCTGAGATTTGGTGGTATTCTGTCCCCTTAAAGCAAAACCGCATGGGTTGGTTTTGGGTTATCTGGCTGACAGTGGGTTACCTGTGGTTATTTTTTGGGCCTGAGGGAATTTAATCAGTGATGATAAGGTTTGGGCTGCTCATTTAGAGGGCACCCCACATTGAGGTTCTTCTGTCTGAGTGGAACCAACCTAGCCTGAAAGAGCTGTTTGTCCCTCTCCCCATGTTAGATGTTCCAGTCCAGGCCCTGAAGAGTAGACTGTGTTTTTTTTTTTCTTTTGAATTAACTTTATTCTTAATTTGAACTATATAGCACACAGTGCCAATCCTCATCACCAGCACATATCTCTTCATAACAGCTTGATAAGCCACAATTGAATACCTCCTACAGGTGTCTCTGGACTTGCCACCTAGTTACTTTAGAGGTGCTTGCACATATGCCATTTCTGCAACTTTTTGGGCACTTATTCTGGTTGACTCGCTCGTGCGCAAATTTTCTTCCTTGTGAGTCAACCAGAACGCCCCTTCGAATGGTGGTACGCCCACCCCCCCCTCCTTGGAATGGTGGTATGCCCACCCCCCCTCCTTCGCATGCTGGGTTCGTTAACCCAGCATGCCAATGGATATTTGCATAAACATGCATGCCAGTGGGAACCTCCCCCATCTTTCAATGGTCACCGACCATCGAATGATGGCGAAGGCGCTTACATCTGTAAGGGTGGTCCAGACCACTCGTAATATGCGCGTAGAATTCCAGGGAATTGGGCTGGCAGCTGACATCTGGCTATGTCAGCTGTCCTCCCTTCATGCGTGCTGGGCACTCACATATGCTAATGGTCCAGGCCGGTACCCCGCTCCCCTCTCGAAAGGCAGGGAGCATGCACTTGGCGAACAGATTTCGCTCCCAGCTTATACACATGCGCAGAAATGCTGCTGCGCATATGCAGAACATCGGTCCCCCATGTGAATTCGCGCCCGACCGAATCAAACTGAATAAGGGCCTCAACGCTCTTATTTCCCATAAGCATGGTAACACTGAGCAGCCTTATAGTTAAAATGATGCCCAAGCCTAAATATGGCCTATTATACATGATGCAGCATATCAGTATTAAAGTTAAGACTCTTTTTTTAAAAAGGGCTCACGGTGCTAAAGAACTGAATCAGTCCAGTCCAGTCCAATAATGCTCCTTGGAATGTTACTAAGAGGATTGGGTGGATTGTAATTCTTTCTTTGAATCAGAGCAACGCTAGAGCATATCTGAGCCAGCTGTGGTACAAACCGGCTTCAATATTAAGTAATAGTAGGAGGAATTCCTGATATTTTGTTTCTAAATGACAATGGTATACTGTATAAACCATATCAATCAATAGACACCTGCTTTCATTGTCCTACAGTAGGCTTGGATGTGATACAATGCACACAGCAGCGGAGGCTGGGAGGAGGTGAATGGATGACTGTGTGCGGCATCCATTCACCTACTGGAAGGAGGCTGGGGGAGCACGGAGGCTGGGGGCAGCCCAGCAGCTTTCCCGGGAGCTGGGCTTGCTCCCACCGCGTCGGTCAGTGTTATGGGGGTCCCTGCTGGCGGGTTTCCCGGCGCTTGGAGATTATGTCATCTCCAAGCGCTGGCTCAGGGCCCGACTGCACCAGCGTCGCCCACCTGACATAATGCCGGGGGACGGCGGTGTAAAAGGGAACAAAAACCCGGGTGTCAGCACTGTTCGCTGTCATAGCAAGCAAAAAACATTGAAAACACCTCACTAGGCGATTTTGAGCTCCCTTTTCCCATTTTGCACTACTGTACTTTGAGGTCAAAATTGCCTAGTGTGTATGAGCGGGCAAACAGTGTAAGAGCTGTTGCATGCTCCCGCATCATCGCCGGTGGCTGGCCTCCGTCGTATGGTATTACAGGCCAAGTTAACCACTTTGTATTGTCACATATTTGGAAAGAGGTCCCCACTTCCGCTATGAAAATCGCTGGGCTGGGTAAAAACCACTCAGTGTGTACACACTGAGCGATTTATCGGCCAGCGATTTATATAACATCGCTTATGGTCAGAAACGCCCAGTTTGTAAACACTTTTACTGTTCCTGATACCACTAATAAAGCCAAATAATCAATGCTGCATTCCCACGTGGAGCAGCAGTAAATGCGACAAAGCTCTGGTTCAAAGAGTCCAGAAGTAATTGATTTCAAATCAGGACTGTCCTGGGACACTGACTAAAACCATAGATAGGTACATTTTTGCCATTGTCTTTATCTTTCATACTTTATTAAATGGACCCTTAACTCTTGTATCAGATAAGACTATAAAAATATCCTGGAAGGTTAATTGGCTCAGTGGCAGATTTTGTGACTTATAATTAAGTTGAACACTTTACTAGAATTAATGTTATTTGGGGCAGTATGGATGGTGTAATGGTTAGCATTACAGCTTCACAGTACTGAGGTCATGGGTTCTATCCCCACCATGTGTTCTATATACGGGGCAGTACGGATGGTGTAATGGTTAGCATTACTGCCTCACAGCACTGAGGTCATGGGTTCTATCCCCACCATGTGTTATATATACGGGGCAGTACGGACTGTGTAATGGTTACATGTATATTCTCCCCGTACTTGCGTGGGTTGGTGTAATGGTTACATTACTGCCTCACAGCACTGAGGTCATGGGTTCTATCCCCACCATGTGTTATATATACGGGGCAGTACGGATGGTATAATGGTTAGCATTACTGCCTCACAGCGCTGAGGTCATGGGTTCTATCCCCACCATGTGTTATATATACGGGGCAGTACGGACTGTGTAATGGTTACATGTATATTCTCCCCGTACTTGCGTGGGTTTCCCCTGGGTACTCCGGTTTCCTCCCACAATCCTTAATTGGCTGCCAACAAAATTAACCCTCGAATGTCTGTGTATATGTGATAGGGAATATAGATTGTAAGCTCCACTGGGGCTGTACACAGGAACTGTTCAAATATTTTCTGTACAGCGCTGTGGAATATGTGTGCGCTATATAAATAACTGTTAATAATAGTAAGGATTTATTATTTACTAAAGTGATGTTTATTTTTTTTACTTTCTTGCTCTCTTAGAGGTTTGGGATCAGCTTGCCACTTGTGTACAGAAAAAAGGATTATGGTACAGTATGCTTCCAATGGCTCTTCTCCAGTGCCATGTATACCATCTGGACATTGGAGTCCAAGAGAAGCTGAAGGTAAAATGAAAATGTTTGTGAGGGTTGCTTTGAGCTTCTGTTAATGTAAAACATTCCCTAAACATGGTGAATGGATTCCTGGTCACTTTATTCACTGAGATCTATTAGGTGTCTGTTCTTTGCCTGTCCATAGTATTACGAAGAGGGAAATCCCGACGTTCAAAATCCTGACATGGTCAAAATCCAGAATGGGTCAAAATCTCGACAAGTACAAAATCCCGACAAGGACAAAATCCCGACATTTAAAATCCCGACATGGTCAAAATACCGACATATAGAATGTACAGGTGAAACAGTCAACATGACTTTCGGGTGACAGGTCGCGAGGTCGACATGGGGTTTTTCACTGTTTTTTGACCCAAATGTTGACACAGTCGGCATGGACACAGTTGGAAGTGAACCGCAGCCCCTCGCATCGCTCGCTTCGCTTGCGATGCTTCGGGCACGGTGCCTCTCTGCGCTCGGCACACTATTTTATTCTCCCACCACGCCCTAGTGGATGGTCCGGCATGAAATACCGCCTGCCGGCACATGTCGGGTCAAAAAACAGTGGAAAAACCCATGTCGACCTCGCGACCTGTCTACCGAAAGTCATGTTGACTGTTTCACCTGTCTACATTCTATATGTCGGTATTTTGACCTTGTCGGGATTTTAAATGTCGGGATTTTGTCCTTGTCGGGATTTTGTCCTTGTCTGTATTTTGACCCATTCAGGATTTTGACCCTGTCGGGATTTTGACCATCGGGATTTTGACTGCATCCCGGTACAGGTATTACCTGAAGAAAAGCTAATAAAGACTAATTATAAGATTTTCATCTTTCTAGTCTACTCGGTAAGGATACAATGACTGAGGTCTTGACAAAGCATTTGATAGCATCCTATCTTTAACATATCACCGATCATTTTAATCAGCAGAAGCAGCATGTGCAGACTATTCCCTCCATTCTGCAAATAAGATGCTATTTAATGGAAAAAGTGGCATAAAAGCTTCCATGAGCTACAGAATCACATGGAGGATAGATGTATGTGAACAGATCTGTATGTGTGTATGATACAGAGAATTATATATGAGAATCTATACAGCTGCAGCCATACTTCTGCTTCTTACACGTGTGCTATTGAAAGCAGTGAATAAGATTATATTCAACAGGAAAAGTCGCAGAGAACGCCCAGTGCTACAGACTAGAAGGGCTGTTTAATGTCTAGGATTCTCAAAGCTTCAAACGTGATACAATGGAGTGATAAACAGCCAGCCAATCAGCTCCTGCCTGACATTTTTCAAACAGCCTTTAACATGGCAGGTAGGAGCTGATTGGCTGGCTGTTTATCACTTTTGAAGCTTATTGCATCTGGCACTAGGTGCGATATTAAGGCCCGTGACCCATTTGCAGAATGCTATTACTTCAGGTGAATCACCCAGCACACGAGCCCGTCACTGTGATGTGCCAAGTGTGGTGCAGGGGACACTAAATGTTTCCACTCACTTCCTTGCACAGCAGCCATTTTCAGTTGCCTGTTACTGGGCAACCCTGCTGGAACGACATGAAGGAACAGAGGGATCACAGCAGTTATCTTTATAGGGTACATCCAGGTGATATGTAATATTTGTGGCTAAATAGCCGCAGAAATTACTGATGAATGAGCCCCATAATCCTTACTACTATTTGTCAAGAGTATATATATATATATATATATATATATATATATATATATATATATATATATATGTGTTTTTTGTTCAGATCTGATCGTAGTACAAATTTGTTCTCAAAATGGGCAAAACCATGTGCACTGCAGGTGGGGCAGATGTAACATGTGCAGAGAGAGTTAAATTCGGGTGGGGTGTGTTGAAACTTAAATCTAAATTGCAGTGTAAAATAATGCAGCCAGTATTTACCCTGCACAGAAACAAAATAACTCACACAAATCTAACTCTCTCTGCACATGTTACATCTGCCCCACCTGCAGTGCACATGGTTTTGCCCATTTTGAGAACAAATTTGTACTGCGATCAGATCTGAATAAGGGCCTCGATGTAAAACGCAGACGGCTGACCACTGCAGGGTATTACATGTTGTATTGCATTTGAAATACCTTGTTTCACACTACTTTTCTGTTGTAGAAAGATACCTTATTTATGGATGATTAATAGATGTACAAGTTTACCAGCATATGAACACAGATCCACAATAGTCTTACCTTTCCAATACTTCCAGGAGACATTCTTCTGATCCATCGATGACTGTTTGATGTTATTGTTGATGTAGAATCCACAATTTATGGGATATGTTTGCAATATATTGTTTTAAATTGGTACAGACATGGATTTTTAGAGTGAATACATTCCATTGATGCCTTATGGTTATTTGCCAGTACAAGAAAGATTTGAAATATATCTAAGTCTTATTGTAATATTACATTTGCAGTTGTTATTATTGTGCCTGTCCTCTGGAGAGTGGACAAAATGATATTCTGAGACACAGGGGTATATTCAATGCATGTCGAAACTGCCGCCTTGCTGAAAAGTTGCCAGTTTTCGACATGAATACAGATGAAGCGCGCTTCATCCAGTGGGGGTCTGGCAGTCGGATCGCCAGCTGCGCGCATCCCCTTCCCGCCGCTTCGTCCCCAGACCCCGACGCTCAGTCCGACCTCCCTGCTCCCCCCTACCCCTTACTGTCTCCCTGAAGTGGAGACGGGCAGGGTTCATGTCCCCTGCCACCCGGAAACTATGACGTTTGTGCGTGTGGGACGCTCGCGAATTCCAGTCAGATGGAGTGCCATCTCGCCAGCAGGGTCATTCTGGCGAGCCCTGGCGCTGGCTAAGAGGCGCTCCATCTGTAGATCGGAAGGGGTTCCATTCTATTCAATGCTATATGTTTTTTTTATTTTGGCAGGCGCCAAAAACCAAGTGCATTGACGGAATAGCCGCTAATCCAATCAGCTGCGTTGAATAATTTATGCCGGATCCATTCCTGCGAAAGAATTTCAGAATGGATCCGGCATCGGGTGAAATTTAATAGATTTGGTAAGAAATCTCGGTTCTTGTGTAGTTTCACGGCGCCACCGCTCTAGCTGTTCTCAGTGCTACGTTACCAGCGTAGCGTGTGCGTGTGCCGCTCTAGCTGTTCTCAGCGCTACGTTACCAGCGTAGCGTGTGCCGCTCTAGCTGTTCTCAGTGCTACGTTACCAGCGTAGCGTGTGCGCGTGCCGCTCTAGCTGTTCTCAGCTACAGCGCTACGTTATCAGCGTAGCGTGCTATCAAATGCAGATGCTACAATTCAATGAAGCCCGAGAGGGGACGCGGATACCTGTAAAGGTATCCGCGTCCCCTCGCGGGGCTCGCTGCGCTCACCACGCTTCGGGCTCGGTGGCTCGCTGCGCTCGCCACACTTTCTATTCTCAACTCCACGCCAACGTGGATAGTGCGGGTATTAAAAGGTCGTAGAACGCGTACCGCAGCCCCTCGCCATGCTTTGGGTTGGCGTGGATAGTGGAATTTACAAGGTCGACAGCTGTTGCGTCGACTAGTGCCATTGTGCACAGGTTTTAATAGTGTACCCCTAGACTCAGCTAAATTTAGAAGCTTTAGCCTCTAAATTTAGATGTAACCCTACACCCATCTAAATCCAGACGCTTTAGCGTGAAACTACACAAGTACCGAAATCTCCAGGTTTTTTTAAAGCGGCAATCATTTACACTGCTAAACCAGTTTGATTTTGCAGTGTAAATGATTGCCGCTTTAAAAAAAAAATTGAGATTTCTTACCAAATCTCTCACTTTCTGAATCTCTCGTCCTATTACATTTCACCCATTATTTTAAAGCCATTCTTAAAAGTTATGTTTTAATATATACACATATTCACAATTAATGTCACCTTGCGTTTGTTTGCCAACACAATTATTTATTTATAAAGTAACTCATTAATACATTGTTAATTCCTAGAACTTGCATAGGAGTACTGGGGTAAGGACAGACATCTATAGAGCAAAGGATGCAAAGAAAAAAAGTTTTGTTGTCCATAGAAACCGATAAGAGAGTTTAAAAAAAAAAAAATTCTAATTAGCACTCGATAAATAACAAAATCTGATTGGTGGTTATGAAAAACATTGCCTTTTGATTTGAACTATTGGAGCACCTGCTCTGCCTACCCATCTGTAATATGCACGTGAATTGTGATTTTCACAAGAGACAGTTTGACCCATCTACAGCCCAGCACACACGGTTTCGTTTCCTCTATTTGGCTATTCGAATCAAAATCGAATGGACATCGAATGGTTTTCAAACAAAATCGCACCGTGCATACACCCCTTATGACACTTAAGTATACAGGGACTAATTCTTTCGGACTGGTCCACAATGGATACTATTAAACGTTACAATTACGGGCCAAAACTGTAAATTTTGATTTTCTTTCATTAGTGGAACGGTAACATCAAATGAATATATTCTGTGGGTGTTTCCTACTTACGCTAAAAATGTTTTTTATCAAATGAAAAACTTTCTATTGCAGTTTTGCAGACATTGAAATTGCACTATATTCATCTGTACTTCTAAACGTAAATTCTTGCATTTGTGCAAGAATCAGGGTAAATAATATATCCTGATACAGTATATCTTCCTAGGAAGGAATGGTCATAGGTTTTGTCCATCTTGCCTATGTATTCATGTGTGTGAGAATGGGGTTGTTCTAAAGAAAGAATACAAAATAGTGCAGGGACGAAACACTAATATTGCAGGAATTTGAAACTTAAGTATTTATTTACAGTTTCTTATATAGCGCAGCAGATTCCGTTGCGCTTTACAATGGTATATTGTATTCTCCCATTCAGGGCCGGATTAAGCCTTCGAGGGGCCCGGGGCACTTTAGACAGGGGGGCCCCCTCCCACTTGTTATTACTGGCCGCAAACTGCATGGGAGTATATTAGGCTGTCAAAACACAGAGTAAAGGCAGTATAAACTTGGGTAACTGCGGAGGGGGGGAGAGGGGGTATTATATAAAAATAAAGATATATAAAATACCACATGAAAAGCCTGTGTTTTACCCTCTGTACCTTACTCTGTAAGAGCCCTGACAGGCTCACTGCTCCGTCTGATTAAAAACCCTCCCATGACAAGGCTGCTGCTGCTATCCTCCATGGGCCTGGGAAGCAGATCATGAGCTCCACCAAGCAGAGCGCAGCACAAGCCTCTCAGCCTCTGACCTCTTGTGCGTGTCTCATGGGACTTAGTCAACTCACAGTAATGCACTTCACACTTGTGCAGTCAGTGTGCCTTGGTTCCCGATGCTCAGCACCATTAGTCATCGTCACATCAGCAGATAGGTAAAGCTGCAGCACTACCCCACTCCCATGCACAAAACCTTTAGCTAAAAATAAAAAAATAAAAATGTTTTTTAAATAAATGAAAACCACAAGGGCCCCCTATATAAAGGGGGGCCCAGGGGTACTGACCCCCCTGTGCCCCCTCTTAATCCTGCCCTGCTTCCTTTATATTCTATGTATCTATTTAAAAGCTTGATCTTAGTGTTGTACTTGTGTCAAGGTCAGAGATATGTATTCTCAGTTACTGGAATAAATATGATTCAGGTTAGATACAGTATGTTGTCTGTTTGGTGTCTGGGTCAGTAAGATGCCTGCGTCTGACATAATCGTTTAATGTGCTGTTGGTGTCCTGTTTCTGAGGGTTTTTTTTATTACTGATCTGATGGTAGTATGGTTTACATACTAATGTTATGTCATTTATAACCATCTACAGTAACATAAAACATTTGTGGTGCTTAAATCTGTTTTACAGCTACTCCCACGGTTTACCACTAAGGCCAGTATTCAATGCCTCTGATTCGTCATATTTTCTGGGGAATCAGGCAATTCCCCGGGTTTACAGGGAATTTTCTCACAGAAAAAACAATTCGCCCTATCCAATGGACACAATTCTCTGCAAATGAAGAGCGAATGTCTGGCGATTCTCTGTTTGTGATTCTCTGCGATTCACCAGTGGTTTTCATTGGGGTTTTTAGTCGAATTCGCCGAGAGTGTATTCAATGCTGAAGTGGAGAACTGCTTTCTCCAGTGATTTTCCCCGGATTCTCCATTTTACATTCCTCATCTTTTTCTGGAGAACTGGAATGTGATCTTTGAAAATAAAGCGTTTTTTATTTTTATTTTGGTGTAAAAAAATCAGAATTTTTTTCCTGTGAAGGGGCATGCTATTTTTATTCACGTGCTTGCAGCACATGAATATATATACAGGTTGAGTATCCCCTATCCGAAATGCTCGGGACCGCGAGCATTTCGGATAGGGGAATTTTCCGGTTTTTGGAATATTTTTTTGTAGCCATACTTACCTGCCCCTGATGGTGTCCGGTGGTCCCTCGGCGTCCGCGCAGTCCCCGGGCGTCCACAGCAGGCCTCTGGCATCTTCTCCTGGTCTCCAGCGGTCCCAGGAATGCATTGCGCGAGTGTGCGCGCGCACCGGTGACGTCACCGGCGCGCGCGCACACTCGCGCAATGCATTCCTGGGACCGCTGGAGACCCTGGAGAAGATGCCGGAGGCCTGCTGTGGACGCCCGGGGACTTGGTAAGTATGAAAAGAGGGTTAGGGGGTTAAAAAAAAAAAAAATTCAAATGATTCCAAAAACCACGGTTTTGGAATAATTCGGATAAGGGATGTCCGGATACCGGATACTCAACCTGTATATATATTTTTTTAAACAATATATATATATTTTTTACACATTCACCAGCCCCCTGCCAGCTCTGGGGGGCTCTCCCTGTGTCCCCCACAGCCCTCCTTCACCCCCACAGTGTCTGGCACAGGCAGGGAGGCTTCCATCTCCCTGCCTGCAGCCGTCCCCCAGCTCCCCGGCGGCATTTGCCGGGGGGTTAAAATTTGCCGCCAGGGGAAGCAAGCCCCTGAGGCGTTGAATAGGGGGTCAAGGGGGGGCTGGCAGCAAATGCTGCAGCCCTCCGGAACCCGGCGATTGTGCAGCGAATCCAAAACAGGATTCGCTGCACAAGTGGAAATAAAGGATTGAATACCTGCCTAATACTTCTTTCACACATACAGCCCTGGAGTCTCCCGGGTCTAGCAAACCGGCAAATCCCCGGCTCTTAGCTTGACCCTTCTAAAGAGACCACACGAGATTGCGCATTCACGTGTATATATTTTATCTTTGAGTAGAATTTTGTCAATAAAATATTTATAGATTTACTCCACATTTTCCAGTATACAATGTACAAGTAATCATACTTACTGTATTAGCTGGTTAGCAGAGATATCTTGGCTGATAGTTTTATACATTTATTACAGATATTACTGGCACTGTGTACATCTGGTCTTTGTAAACACTGTACAATGTCTTTTTAGCCAGACGCGACATGCTGCATAACAATGCTACAGTATCCCTAGACGTATTGATCCGTTTTATACTGTTCGTGGCCTAAATCCATATCACAGCTCTTCGGTGTTCCCAGACTCATAACATTAACCAAAATCAATAATATTTTGATCAAAGACAAATCAACACTATTAATGATATTGTACTTCGGGATGTGTTTTGTGTGAATGGTTAAAATACGACCATAGTTGCCTACCCTCCTGCATTCTGCAGGAGACTCCCTGAAATAGCAGCAATCTCCCTCTCTCCCTCATTAGTCTAGCAATCTCCCTCATGTCACCTAGCCCACATTACACTGTTACATCATAGTTGCCTACCCTCCTGCATTCTGCAGGAGACTCCCTGAAATAGCAGCAATCTTCCTCTCTCCCTCATTAGTCGAGCAATCTCCCTCATTTAACCTAGCCCACATTACACTGTTACACCATAGTTACCTCTCCTCCTGCATTCTGCAGGAGACTCCCTGAAATAGCAGCAATCTACCTCTCTCCCTCATTAGTCGAGCAATCTCCCTCATTTAACCTAGCCCGCATTACACGGTTACATTTTTGGGGGAAAAAGGAATGAGAGACAGATACATTTACATTGATTCATCAGCACCATTTCCCAGCACTTTAGCAAGTATAGTAACTCTTACTAACTGCTTTGGGGTTCATCTACATTTGGATATAAGTCATTTAAAAAGATTCCTCCCAGAAGTAGCAGTACACACCCACGCTTCTAGGTGCCAGTTTCACAATCTCTTTACACAATCTCTCCATATATGGGACTAGACACACCCATTGGGTGGAGCATTACACGCCCCCTTAATGTCGCGCTGTGCAAAATTCTATTAGCAACTATAATCTCCCTGAAACTAGTTTTCAAAAGTAGGCAAGTATGAATACGACTCTTTAGAATCTGATTAAATTCCTGATCAATTTAACATTGACTTGGCCAACATTGGTGTCAACTGTAATAATGAAATACTGAATCCTTACTGGTGGGGTCTCTTAGAGTTTAGGCACCAGGATGCATTAGGATTAGAGATAGGGGTGGGTAGGTTAAGGTTAATGTGGGGGGGGGGTAAGTTAGGCTACATGTATGGAGGCTTTTTTTCACTATAGTCCTTTTTGGAGAGGCTTAATGGTGACAAATCTGCAGAGGGCACTATAGCGGCACTTTGCTATAGACAGTTATCAGCACTTTACTTGTACTGCAGGCATACATATGGTCAACATAGTCAAAAGGTCGACACAAGCATTACAGATAGAGCCCCTCTCTTTTTTTGTCCGGCGCTCACCAGAACATTCCCGCTGGCGAGCGCCAGCGGAGAGGGACTACATCAGACTTGGTTGCGCGTGCGTCTCATGCGCATCCCAGTCTCTGGACAGCCGAAACGTGCCCGTCTCCTCTTCAGTGAGACGGGCAGGGTTAGTGGGGGGGTTCTGGGCGATAGTGGGAACCGACGATGGGGACGGAGGAGGCGGCGGGGAGCTCAGTCGGGATGGGACGCGCTCCCCTTCTAGCGACTGGTGGGGCCTGTCGGCTGGCGCAAGGATGGATCCGGCTCCATCTGTATGTCTACATGGTAAAGGTTGATATATGAAAATGTCGACATGAGTTTTTCACAACTTTTTTCCACGTCTTTTACCGTCCATATGGATGATTTGGAACATTAAGAGCACAGCTGTAGCGGACTGAAGCATCTGGTCTGTAGCTTGCTCGCCATTCTAATTGGGGGTCAACATTCTCAAGTGTTTATACTTACAGTGCACCAAAATAAAATTTAAATACTCATGGAAAACTTTTTCAGGTGTCGACCTTTTGGAGTCGACCGATTGACTGTCAACCTAGACATCTGTGAGTTACAGTATACCACACACCTGTAGGACTGGCTGCAACAGGAATGGTGTAAGGGCTGGGCTACAGAACTTATTCTATTTCCTTTCCTATAGGGGCGCTTTGTATTAAAAAAAAAAAAAAACTTGTGTGTTGTTCAGGTTGATGCTTTGTGTTGTAAAGTAATAATGTTCATTAAATGCCAATGTACCTAAAAGTGTAGTAAGTTGCAAAAATGTGTAAAAAATCTGAAAAGCAAAACAAAGGAAAAATAATTTAAAAAAAATTGTGTGTGTTGTTAAGGTTCAGTTGTGTAAAAACTATTTATTTTTCTAAAACTTGTGTGTTTTCAGAGCCATGCAGTGGAACTGTGTTAAACATTAACACTCATAGGTGCCATTCCACTTACTTAATAATTTAAGCATTGTCAGTTGCAGTGTGAAGATGTTGTAATATGTTAAAATAAAAAAAATACATTTCTAAAACTTGTGTTTTTTCATGCCAGGTAGTGTAACTATGTTAAACAATAATGCACAGTAGATGATGTGCCACCACTTTAATAATATAAGTGCTGTGATTTGATATGTATAGAAGAGCAGGAGCA
Organism: Crinia signifera; assembly: GCF_055691185.1. NCBI lineage: Eukaryota > Metazoa > Chordata > Amphibia > Anura > Myobatrachidae > Crinia > Crinia signifera. The sequence goes on along the minus strand of NC_139225.1, from coordinate 11,556,777 downwards.
GCAACCAAATACTAGTGCTGTGGCCGCTGCTAGTCATGATGATAAAGCTGCCAGTCTCCATGATACTAGTACTTAAAATATAGTAAACCTGGTGCTCAAAAACATAGAGGGTTCATGAAAGGGCACCTTTAAGCAAAACAATAATTCACAATGTTAAAGAAGAGAACATCACATCTAATAAAAGGAAAGTTTACTGGTGAAAAAGTAAAAATTGCCAACATGCCTTTGACCACACACAAACAGTGGCATGGCAGGTCTTGGATTTTTTTTTGTGAGTGGTTGTTCTAGAACTGCTATCTGTAAGGCATCATCTATATTTTCACATGATTGTGCCGCACCTTCTCAATCAGGGTTATATTTACTAAAGTGTAGGTTTAAGGAAATGAAGATGTTGCTCATAGCGACCAAACAGATTCTAGCTAGTATTTTCTAGAAGATGCTACATAAATAAATATGGTCGGTTGCTATGGCCAACATGTCCACTTCTGCAAACTTGCACCTTAAAAATATACTCAAAGTCTTTAAGATGTGTTAAATATAATTCCTGCAAATCAGTGCAGAAAAAACAATAAGCTCGAAGTACAAACTGTGTTCAGTAATGTCAAAAATCAACGAGGAGAGTCTAAGGGTGTCCATCAGTGCTATGTGCTAGTCTAACATTTCTGATACTGTACTAATACCAATACTAATTTCTGCATCCTCTGGAAATAGGACGAGCAGTACAAGTAAAGATGGTGATGGTGAAAAATTGAGGTTATTAGTGTGAAACTGCAAAAAGATGAGGGTGATATTTATGTACAGTCTAAAGCTAATGAAGTTGTTGATGATGAGGATTTTTGTGTAAGCCATCCACCAGTAAAATGACAGTGGGGACCGTTAATGACCCGTGTGAGCATGCATTGTTTGTCACCTGATGCGTGCACACTGGGTGACATTATGGACGGAATGTACTAAGCGAAAAATGTGGTAAAACCCCTGTTTTCATATGTCCTAATACCCGGCCGCCGCGTCCTCGCAGGGCAGGTTATGGCCACATTTGGGTGGCGATACCCTATAGAAGCCTATGGGCTTTAATCGCTGCCCACCGCCCCTCAGCGCAGACTCCTACCAAACTCCCTGTCCTCCATGAATATCCTCCTCCCCCTAGCATATGTCACAGCCAGATGTCCTTCCGGCTGCAGGGCAAGGAGGAAGTGCCGGGGACAGCTGCACACTACATCACAGGTGTCGCAGGGGGCCTCCGTCACCGCACTGCGATGCTGTCACAAACTTGGGGTGCACTACCACTCGGGGATTGGCTAGACCTGACACAGGGGCGCGGAGTCTAACCGTGCCGGGGGTTTTCTGCCAGTGACCCCTCCAAGCGGGATATGGGCTTCTGCGGCACCCGACACGTCGGTCGCGGCCCCCTGGTCAGGTTCCCCGTATGAGTGGTGGTAGCTTGTGGAATATGGAGCGTGGTCGTCAAGCCGGATCAGTAACAGATGAGCAGATACGGTACCAAGGAATGCAGCACACAGGGAGCAGGCAGGAGAATGGTAACAGAACTAGCCAAGGTCATACACTGGATGTCACGGATGTAGTACACAAGGAGCAGGCAGGAGAATAGTCAGGAGAAGAGCCGGAATCATACACTGGTAAACACTGGGTACGGTACACGAGGATCAGGCAGGAGAATGGTCAGGAACAAGCCGAGGTCAGATGCAATAATCAGAAGTCTGGAATAGTACAAGGCACTGGAACGCTGGAGCTGGTGTGAACCTATACTCTGGCAGCTTCTGTCTCCCAGAGGCTGCCCTTTATAGGAAGCACAGGGAACCCACAGGTGGACTAATCAATGGGCTGAGCATGCTCAGTTTACACTGAACTCTCCTGCAGGAGAGTTACCCAGGTGTAACTAATTAGCTGAGCTCAGATCTCACAGCACAGTTCAACTATACAGAGCTGTCAGCAGCAAGGACTCCTCCAGGTGCTGTAATTAGCAAAGCTCAGGCCACACAGACTTTCCTTGCAGCATGGAGCAGGCTGAACAGACAGGAGAAGCCACAAACCAGGTAGGAAACAAACAATAACTGAATGTTGTGACATTACCCTCCCCTCTAGGGGTGGGCTCCGAACACCCCACATGGATACTTTCAAGGTCGCCTGTGGTGCTTCTTCTTTTTCTTAGAAGAACACTTAGATCCCTTCAAGGCTGGTGACGCCTCTGGCTCTTCAAAGTGGGCTCTGGCCAACACTAGACCACCCAAAAAAGGAGCAGCATCGTGTTCAGAATCATAATCTGAGTTGGAGTCTAGTTCTGGGGTGCAAATCAAAGATTTTTTAGCGGATGATTCTTTGAGACCATGAAGTGCTAAAGAGCCGACACGGATGCCCCTAACTATTGAGTTCTTCGATTCAGATCTTGGCAAAAAAAATTTTTCAGAAGCTCTAGTACTCTCGGTATGCCGTCTAGATGACCCATGGTTTTGAAGAGGCATAGGCAGACTTTTAGCCAGGGAGGATGAAGGAGTCTTAGATTCAAATTTCTCGATCACAGCCCTGGAGAATGATATCAGATCTTGCAGTCGAGGATCATTGGCTTCAACAAGTGGATTGACCCATTTTAGTGCTTCTCCCCGGAAGGATAAGATCATAAATCTTACAATATTTGCCAAATTGACTTTGGAAGATGGATCATGATTCATGGCATCTAAGTAGTGATCCGCTAAAGCCTGGTAATGGGCAAGGTTCCCATCAAAACAAATATCTTCAGAAGACTCTTCAGCTGGCTTTTGTGTACTAGCCAACCCTGGTGGGACCTTAGACACAATGGATGTCTCTTGAACTTGAGGCACTGCTGACGCCTTATGGATGACCAGTACAGTAGACATTGGTACTCTAGAAATTTTTTCTTGGCTGACATGTTTAGGCCCAGGGGTCATGGAAGCAGACCTGGAGACCGCAGAGGTAATGGAGACAGGCCCGGAGGCAACGGATGCACACCTGGAGACCATGGAGGTAGGCCCAGAGGCCGCGGAGACTGGCCCGGAGGCCGCGGAGGCTGGCCCGGAGGCTGGCCCGGAGGCCGCGGAGACTGGCCCGGAGGCCGCGGAGACTGGCCCGGAGGCCGCGGAGACTGGCCCGGAGGCCGCGGAGACTGGACCGGAGGCCACGGAGACAGGCCCGGAGGCCACGGAGACAGGCCCGGAGGCCACGGAGACAGGCCCGGAGGCCATGGAAGTGGACCTGGAGACCACAGAGACTGGCCCGGAGGCCATGACATACAAGTCCTCATGCCCGGAGGCAAGGGCAGGTGGGTCCTCATGCCCGGAGGCAAGGGCAGATGGGTCCTCATGCCCGGAGGCAAGGGCAGATGGATCTCCACCAGGAGTGACAGACCTGGAACCCCCACCTGGGGTGAGTGACTCGGAACCCCCACCTGGGGTAAATGACTCGGAACCCCCACCTGGGGTGACGGACTCGGAACCCCCACCTGGGGTGACGGACTCGGAACCCCCACCTGGGGCGACGGACTCGGAACCCCCACCTGGGGCGACGGACTCGGAACCCCCACCTGGGGCGACGGACTCGGAACCCCCACCTGGGGCGACGGACTCGGAACCCCCACCTGGGGCGACGGACTCGGAACCCCCACCTGGGGCGACGGACTCGGAACCCCCACCTGGGGTGACGGACTCGGAACCCCCACCTGGGGCGACGGACTCGGAACCCCCTTCTGGGGCGACGGACTCGGAACCCCCTTCTGGGGCGACTGACTCGGAACCCCCTTCTGGGGCGATTGACTCGGAACCCCCTTCTGGGGCGATTGACTCGGAACCCCCTTCTGGGGGAAAATATAGAGCCCCTTCTTGAGGCAAAGTGCTCAGTGGCCTAACCTGGGAAGCCACATTCAGAGACCCTTCCTGGGGTGTGGCTACCAGAGGATCCTTTTGGGGTGCCACTTTCAGAGACCCCTCTTGGGGTGCAGTGCTCGGGAAACCCTCCTGGGGCGCAATGCTCAGAGACCCTGTTTGGGGTGTGGTACTCTGAGACCCTGCTTGGAGTCTGACAGTCTGAGACCCCTCCTGGTGCACGACACTCTGAACCCCGTTCTGCGGCTTGAGAATTTGAAAACCCTCCTGGGAAATTACCCTCCGAGACCCCTTCTGAGGAAAAAGACTCTGTACCCCTTCTTGGGGCTCGCCATTCTGAGACCCCTCTCGGAACTCGACACTGTGAGAGTCCACTTGGGGTGAAACACTTTGATGCCCCTCTTCGGGCAAGACACTAGGAAGCCCTTCCTTGGGCAAGACACTAGGAAGCTCCTCCTGGAGCACAATACTCTGAAGCCCCTCCTTGGGCTGGACTAACAGAATCCCCTTCTGGGGCTGGCTGGACAGAACCCCCTTCTGGGGTTGGACTGATGGGACCCCCTCTTGGGGTTGGACACCCGGACTCCCCTCTCGGAACTTGACACTCGGGTTCGCTTCTTGCGGCTTGACCGAAAATTTACTGCTTTTAGGTAAAAAGATTTTAGTTCTTGGACCCCAGTGATAGCCTTGAAACTCTTCCTGAGTGGGCACAGCAGAAATAACCTTATTCCTGGCCTCTCGGAGGGAGCAATCCCCAATCAAATGGTCCTGGCCTCCACAATAAAAACATAAATTTAAGGACCTGCGTCGCTGGCGTTCCTCACCTGACAACTGGGGACGAGGCCGACTCACGTACTTGTCCTTTAAGGGCACAGATGTATTTGCCAATGGGGTACCCGGAGTGGAATCTGAGGGTCTTGCAGGCACCAAGCCCACAGTAGACTCGCTGAGCAGTTTGGTGACAAGGGTGAGGACGTTAGACAGCAGCTCCTGTAACTGCTGTATTAGCAGGCGAGGCACCCTAATGGACTCTGGATCAGAAATCACTGGTGTTGGAGAGGGTGGAGCGAGGTCCAACTGCTGCTGCAGAGTTTGCAAGTTTTGCATAATCAGAGCTTGGTACTGTCCTTGCTTGTCAACCCGGACCAGCAGGTGTTCCAGGAGTTCTTTATGAGACATGCCACTAACAGCATCCATATTCCAGTTGGGCCAGAGTATTCTGTCACAAACTTGGGGTGCACTACCACTCGGGGATTGGCTAGACCTGACACAGGGGCGCGGAGTCTAACCGTGCCGGGGGTTTTCTGCCAGTGACCCCTCCAAGCGGGATATGGGCTTCTGCGGCACCCGACACGTCGGTCGCGGCCCCCTGGTCAGGTTCCCCGTATGAGTGGTGGTAGCTTGTGGAATATGGAGCGTGGTCGTCAAGCCGGATCAGTAACAGATGAGCAGATACGGTACCAAGGAATGCAGCACACAGGGAGCAGGCAGGAGAATGGTAACAGAACTAGCCAAGGTCATACACTGGATGTCACGGATGTAGTACACAAGGAGCAGGCAGGAGAATAGTCAGGAGAAGAGCCGGAATCATACACTGGTAAACACTGGGTACGGTACACGAGGATCAGGCAGGAGAATGGTCAGGAACAAGCCGAGGTCAGATGCAATAATCAGAAGTCTGGAATAGTACAAGGCACTGGAACGCTGGAGCTGGTGTGAACCTATACTCTGGCAGCTTCTGTCTCCCAGAGGCTGCCCTTTATAGGAAGCACAGGGAACCCACAGGTGGACTAATCAATGGGCTGAGCATGCTCAGTTTACACTGAACTCTCCTGCAGGAGAGTTACCCAGGTGTAACTAATTAGCTGAGCTCAGATCTCACAGCACAGTTCAACTATACAGAGCTGTCAGCAGCAAGGACTCCTCCAGGTGCTGTAATTAGCAAAGCTCAGGCCACACAGACTTTCCTTGCAGCATGGAGCAGGCTGAACAGACAGGAGAAGCCACAAACCAGGTAGGAAACAAACAATAACTGAATGTTGTGACAGATGCTAGGTGCATATGTCAATACATATGCGCTAGCATCGCTACGGTAGGTCAGCGAGGGGTGGCGATGTATTTTAATACATACTGCCCCAAGTATGATATTGCTCAGAAGGGCCAAAATGAACAATATTATTAATTTTATTGCCCAATGTGTATGCACTTTTAGATACAATGGGGAGATGTATTAAACATGGAGAAGAGATAAACTGGAGATATGTAAAGTGAAAGGAGAAAAAGCACCAGCCAATGAACTGTGTTTGAAAATGACGTTTGGGAGTTGATTGGCTGGTGCTACAGTATATCTCCACTTCATCTCCACTTTATCTCTTCTCCAGGCTTAATACATCTGTCCCAGTGTTCAATCTATGGAATTCATTGAAGAGAAGTGCAAGCTCCTGTCAGGCTTTGGAATAAGCACAATGTAACTCATACCTAGCTCCAACATCTCCTTAAACACGGCCTCCGGTTGAGCTTCTGGTATTCTTTATGGCTTGAGGTCAACTTGATCCCTTATTTCAGTGATTATTTCATGTTGTTTTTTTTACCCAGTACCTCAGAAAACAAATCTCTATTTCTAACGAGAAATTCTGTCTTTCTTTTCCCTTTCTGGTATATTTTATTATTAACCTCACCCACTTCTTCTACTGTTCCCTTGCCATTTTGCCAAACACTTACCGTGTGAATCTATATTCTGTCCTCAGTAGCGAAGGTGCATTATTGAGCATTATGGTTGTACACCCTTTGCTGTGCTTGTTGTACAATCTCCAAGTGTGTTTTCACTATTGACACCACTGCACCTGTTCTCTCCTGCATCTGAGATACATGTTCAATAACTGTTTTCTAAGGGATGGATTGCCATTCCCACAACTATTAGCAATATGGTCCAATCCACTACAACAACATCATTTGATGACGTAATTATCGAGTTTATTACGTGGTGGGAACTCTCCTGGCACAGAGGGACAGTCTTCCGGTTCAAAACCCACAGTCTTAACTTCATTTCACAGCCCCAGACCCTTTTCCCCCCATAGGTCACTGTTCTGGGGCTCAGGACATTGGGGTACACTGAATAATAACTCCTCAGGTTGACACTTACCTCCACATTATATCCACAAGTTGGTCTGCTGTTTTGGGGTTTGTGTGGCTCAGTCACTTCCTCAGAGCCGATGGGAGTGACTGCAGATGTTGGTCGGTAAAGACCCTTTAAACAATCTGTGACTCTGTGACAGTTTGTGGTTGTAGCCATTTCTTTGTGTGGTGGATGAGTACATGATTTTGAGAGCAGGAAGGTTCATCCACATTTTATTTCCCCATTGTGCTCATTCTAACAACGTGACACCCATGCGAGCCAACATGTATACTTTTCCCTTATCCTAGGCCAGACCTTAATTAAGGCTTAAGTCATTAAAGGCCTTTTTGTGGTTCTCCTGATAACTAGGGTGCCAAGATTCCAGCCCATTGAGCTTTAGGCCAGCGGTTCTTTTGAACTGTCTTGAAAATGGCTTCCATGGCATAATTTGTAGGAAGTGACTATCCTGTATGGAGCAGGTAGTAACATTCGAGGGTGCACTTCCAAAAAGGTGTTACTTGTGCAGAGATAATTAGATTTGGGTGGGGTTTTACACCTGCCTCACCTGCAGTGCACATGTTTTTTTCCATCTAAGAAATATTTTGTCAGAAAGAGTGAACTAGAATAAGGGCCTCAGTTCCTGCTGGAGCCTGCTGAAAAAAAGCCCTGTATATACATTTGTACATTTGTATAATAAGGGGCACACAATGGTGAATGTACATTCCAGACAAGTTGAATTCACTCACTGAAATGGTAAATGGCACATATACTGTGTGTTTATATTTAAAAAGGTGCATATACCAAGCTTATTGTGGCTTACTGCCCACACAGGAGTCACAGCCGATGGCTCCCAGCTATTCCGGCACTCCAGGTCCCGCTATGCACATAAACTTCAATGGGAACTGGAGGGTGCAGGCTCCCATCACCCATTGATGTCTATGGGAGCTGAACAGTGATGCACATGAGGTGGCATGCATCTCAGTCCATCTACAGCATGCTGCTATACACAGCAACTAGGGATGCCAATCCCGGGGCATTTTTCAATCCCGGAATTAAATAATGCTCAACACAGGGTTCTAAGGATTACCTTCCCTAATAATAAAAAAATTCCCTTGGTGGGCGGTGTGGCCTGGAATAGGGGACAACGCGGCCGGGAGTGAGGCAGACAGGTTGTGTGGCCTGGAATTGGGTTGCAGCCTGAGCATCATGACCTCTGACCGTGTCACACTGCACAGAGTGCACAGATCCAGACATGAGGGTCAGCATCTGAGCGGGTGCGCAGACGCTGCCCGGCATAAGACTATACATGCGCAGTCTAATTGAAATCTTGGTAATGTTGGGGTCAAAACCAAGGATCCCAAGGTTTGGTTGACTCGCAAGGATGCAAATTTACATCCAAACATATCAACCAGATTAACCCCCTTGGTGTAAGTGTGACCAACATTGCGGTCCCACCCTTCTAATTAAAGAGCACCCCATGGAACTTTTTTTTTAGGATAAAATGCATGAATTCTATAATGTATTCCCTTGGGGTACTATTTGTTGTTGGGTCCTCTTCTGAATATGTTCCTACAGCCAGGATCCTAGTTTATGGGGAATACTAATATATTAGAATTTGGCGTCGATTGCACCCCAAAAATAAGAGCACCAGCACATATGCACTAACCCGGAATCCAACAAGGTTTGGAATGGGAGAATCTGTTGAAGTTCGACGAGATAGGGACCCGGAGCGCAGGAATATAAGCGAGCAAGAAGACATGACTCCAGTGTGAGGAGTAAGCACTTTTTTGAATATGTACACATTGTACATGTCTTTTATTGAGTTGGTGTTTGCATTAAACTTGTTTGGAAGGTACTTTCACCATTGTGTGCCCCTTCTTATACAACTTTTCAGATTGGAACACAGGAGGAAAACCTGATTGTAGGGAGCACGCACTACTTATGTAAGGACGATAATCGTACTGCATGGAGAAATTTAAAAGACTGCAGTTTTTGCGCTGGAGATTCTTGTACATTTTTGGTAAACTGTTTTTTTCCTTTGTCTTTAGCTGCATGTTCATTTGGAAATATTGTGATTGTCATTTGGTCTTAACACAAAGGTGCTATACTGTACATGTTGTGTACTAACAGAAAAAAAAAAGGCAGATAAAAAAAAACACACTAGAGAACAACAATAAAGATGCAAATGTAGATTATTATTCTCTGTGTTTTTATAAAAGAATCTAAGGATTAAAGAATTAAAATTAAGTTGGTAAATAACATCATTAAAAAATGATTTAGAAGTTGGGAGGATACCGAGAGGATTACGAATGATGCAAAATCCAACGTTTGAGAAAGATATTCCTCGGTTGATTGGTAATTGGTATATTGTATTGAATTCATGTGCTATTAAGCTAATGAACTTAATGCTATTGGGAAGAAAGAGAAAACTGAGCTAAATATGTGTATCTAGATAAAGGGCGGTATTCAATGAGGCTGATTCACCAGGTTTTTATGGCGATTTTGTGCTGTAAGGCGAATTTCTGACTAAAACGGTGAATCACTCTATTCAATGACCAGATGGCGAATACATTTCAAGGTTTTTTTCGCCATGATTCACCGAGTAGCAATCGCTATCTTTTTATGGTGAAGTGGAAGGTGAACTTTTAAAATAAAGTGTTTTGTTTTTTTACAATTGGTGTCAAAAAATCTGGAATTTTATTCTGAGGAGGGGCATGCTATTTTTTTTTTTATACAGACCAGCCAGCAGGGGGCCGGAGCCGAGCCGCTCATTAGATATTCATATATTCACTTCACCCGATCATTACATATGCATGATCGGGTGTAGTGAATATACCCGGTCCCCTGCTGGCACCCCGGGGGGCAGCCTGTGCTGCCTGGCTCCCGGGGAGCCCACCTCCCCCCACAAACGTTCTGGGGCAGGCAGGGAGACTTCCATCTCCCTGCCTGCCACCGTCCGTCCGGTATTCAACGAGCCCCTGACTCGTTGAATACCGGAGCCGGCGAGGCTCCGGAACGCAGCGAGCAGTGGCGAATGTGCAGCGAATCCTAAACAGGATGCACGTCGCCAGTATTCACATTGAATACCGCCCAAAGTGGATTTGGTGAAAGAGATAACATAGAAATATCTAAATTAAAGGCATATAATAAGAGAAGAGTCGACCCATTATTTCGGAGATTGGGTCTGACACTTCTAAGAATGCGGTGACATCTATAAAACAAATAATTTAAGATGCTGTGTTAAGGATTCAACAAATATTCTACCGATTTTAAGTGATTTGGAGTGACAATAATGTTGCTTTCCCACTGCCTGACTTGTAATGACCCGGTATTTGTAAACGGGACTTTAAACGGCTCTGAGCCATAAAGACCCTTTCACACTGCCTGTTGTAAATGGTATATTACTGATTGAACCCATTGTGAAAGGTACAAAACGGTAATCCAGTAATATACCACCCATTACCTGTCCTTCCCCACTCTCCCCTGGTACCTGGCCTGCAAACCCCCGGACCTGTCCTGCACCCCTCCCCCTGGTACCTGGCCTGCAAACCCCCAACCTGTCTTGCACCCCCCCCCCCCAAGGCTACTCTGCGCTTCCTCTTTAAGGCACCGGCCCAGAAGCCCCTATGCTAACACTGCGGTCCCTGGTCCCCCCCCCCCCCGGTGCAGCAGCGGAGCCTGGTCACCGGCCGAAGCTTACACACAGTAAACGGTGTTGGGGACATGGAGGAAACCGCATGGGCACTGCGTCCCGCAGCTTCCTTGTAACCGGAGAGTGATCGCGTTGCCCGGAGCAGGCTCAGGGGGTGACTGGCATCAGGGGAGCCCACGTGGTGACTCCCGCTGGCTGGAGGCAGTGCTTTGGATGCTGTAGAGGCTTCGGCTGTAGCGCCCACACAGCAGGGGGTGCCGGGCTCCACACAGCAGGGGGTGCCGGGTATTGCGGCGGCTACGGCCAGCCCTCCTCCCGGCTACTGCTATCGCCATGTGCGTGCTGCCCTGGCATACTCATACTTGGCAGGGCGTCACTGAGTCACTGGAGGGGGGGGGGGGTTGCCCAGGTTCCCAAGACGGCCCTGACTGCAAGCATAGGTCAGTCAGGAGCTGTCACCCACAGGAATTCAATGAAGGACCCTGCTGCATGATCCGGCGAGCTGGCAAGTACCAGGGGAAGGGGGGGGGGGGTGCAGGATGGACAGGTATGGGGGGTTGTAAGCCAGGCACCAGTGGAGGGGGTTGACAGGTGTGGGGGTCCAAAATACCGTTTCAGACCCGTTCCCACTGCCAAAAAAAAACGGGTCTGAAACGTGTAGGACTCTGCTTTTTAAACGTGTTGAAATATCGGTTATCTTTAACCGGTAAATCAACTCTGGCGATTTCCCACTGCAGCCTTAAACCGTAAATAGTGGGGAATAAACGCCAATTTACCGTTTAAGACCTGCAGTGGGAAAGGGGTATAAGGCAATCAGCGCCAAAGTCTTATATACTACTATTTCCAATTAACAGGGAATCATGGAAGAGTGCCCAAACGGAATTTAGCATGTATGAATTTTCTATTTAATAATAGTCATTTTGAGTTCCAGGGGTAGCATTATAATTATGCTTACCATACTATACCTTTGACCTCGGACACTAATGAATTACATTTGAATCAGCCACAGAACCTGTGTAATCCGTGAGTGCCCTGGTTTAATGAGATAGTATGGAAAGCCTAATTATAATTAGAAGTTTAGAACCAAAATTGAGAACCCCTTTGCGCCAAGTGTGGTGAACTTAAATGTTGGTAATTTTGAGAATAAATATGTTTTAAGTGAGAATCCATATATAGAGAAGATAAGAGATTTATTGGCCATTTTATTGTCCTATGGAGTGCGAGTAAAGGAGCTTTTATTAAGTTTATGCAATATTTGAATAATTACTATAATTTGAAGCAAAGTGAGATAGAGTTTTTGAATCTTTTTCTAGATACAGTAGGTTGTACCCCAGACAATACATGTATAGAAACATACACTTACAATATATAAAACAAATAAAGCAATAAATATACATTTTAAATCTTACCACTTGAGACAATGGAAGAAGATTATCCAGAATGTCCCAAAAGTCAGAATCCCTGTCCATTTTGCTTCACTCGACTGTAACTCGACAGCCGGAATTGTAAAATGTTCTGGCTGTCAAGTGTCGGAAATTCGGAGGATTGAAAAAAATGGTTCGATTCGACAATCCACGGCCGTTTCCAACAATACACACCCGCCTCAATAGGGAGGCGGGTCTGCAGCAGGAGAGTCACGGCCGGGATTGAAGACCTTTCCGCAGACATTGAATACCCCTCCCTTGTATAGACTAGATGAGAAAGTAAAAGATTGAGCTCAGAAGGGTCCCCTGAAATAGTGACACCTAGATCCCTCTCTTCCTCAATAGTTTCCATAAACGGCACTATAATGGAAACTTTCGAGGAAGAGAGGGATCTAGGTGTCATTATTTCAGGGGACTTAAAGGCAGGTAGGCAATGTAACAAAGCAATGAAGAAGGCAGGTCAGATGCTTGGTTGCATAGGGAGAGGTATCAGCAGTAGAAAGAAAGAAGTAATAATGCCACTGTATACTGTAGGTCATTGGTACGATCTCACCTAGAGTATTGTGTTCAGTTCTGGAGGCCATATCTCCAGAAGGATATAAATATATCAGAGACTGTACAAAGAAGGGCAACTAAAATGGTGCATGACCTACATCACAAAACGTACCAGGAAAGACTAAAAGATCTTAATATGTATACTTTAGAGCAGAGAAGGGAAAGGGGGCATGATATAAACTTTCAAATATATCAAGAGTTTTAACAAGGTACGGGTGGGAGACATTCTTCACAGGAAGAGGAGCAACAGAACACGAGGACATGCACTGACACTAGAGGGAGGAAGGTACAGGTGGGAGACATTCTTCACAGGAAGAGGAGCAACAGAACACGAGGACATGCACTGACACTAGAGGGAGGAAGATTCAGGGGAAATCTGAGTAAGAATTACTTCACAGAAAGAGTAGTAAAGTGGAATAGTCTCCCATCAGATGTGGTAGAGACAAATACAGTAGTACAATTTAAACATGCTTGGGATAGGCATATTGATATCCTTACATAGAAATAAGGATCAAATATGGTTTTAGGTAACGTTTAAAAATAAGGGACACACTAGATGGGCCAAGTGGTTCTTACAGTATCTGCTGTCAAATTCTATGTTTCTACGTTTCCCTGAATGAGATCTTCTACTTTCTCGTCTAGTGTGTACACTCAACAATGTTAACATTGCACAATACATTTTACATAGGTCTTATTTGTCCCTTCAAAGGAGTTTACAATTGGGATTTCCACAACCCACTCATGTTTTAAATGTGGCCAGAGCTCAGAACGCTTAGAACATCTCGGCATTTGTAGGCCCCATAAGATAGGTAACATCTTTATATCGCTAAAACAAAAGGGACCTTACCCTTGTTCCCACTGCAAAGTACGTAAACATATCCATAAAGGGAGATGCACATTTTTTAAGGCAGTTGAAAGAAAATTAGAGAGTTTGAAATATTGTCAGATAATATAGGTAGTTTTTCAAATTGAATGTGAATGTGGGAAGAGATATTTAGGAAAGACTTAGGGACTTATTCTGGTCGATGCGGTCCGTTCCGAATTCTTTCGGATGGCGTTTTTTAGCCGTCTGCGCATGCGTAGTCAACGCAATGCGCATGTACCACGCACGGTCTCAGTACTCGTTCTCACTAATACCATACAGAAATGTGCACCGCATTCACTCGGAAAATATGGGCGTAAAATGGGCGTCATTCGGACCTACACAAGGGCGTAGTTTCAAAGTGGGCTAAACAGGGCGTAAATATGGGCGTACATGAGGGAGTGCACTAACTGTGGTAGGCGTGCATTCAGACAGCACACCGACTGCAAACGAACCAACAGGCAGGAAATATGCGGTCTTCATAAGCAAGTATTACTTTGCGGACACCACTTGGTCATGCGCTAGGCATTCGGATCGCCCAATTAGTACGGCTGCACCTGAACCGCTCTCAGCTGAACACAATACAATCCACTCCTCTACTCATTAGTCATTAATTACACTCTTTTCATTGCTTCAATTGGAACCATTGCAGCCTAAATGGACCATTACTAAAGGCACAAATATATGCTGAAAGCACGGCTGCATTTTGTACACACATTTACACTGAGGTAGCCTAATAGCATAAGTGTGTCATGTGTGTGATGTATGAGTTCCGATTATAGTAGTATGTTTTGCGTAAATACACGGCATCGGTACATACGGGCAGCTTCTCGTGTGTTCTGACGCTGTAAGACAGAATCTTTGTGTGGCCACCGCACACACACGGTTTGGATGTTGCCCGAAAACACACCCTCTTCTTAGAGAGTGAGTCCGTCCGAATGCGGAGGACCTGTGGGCGTCTCTTCTTACGATGTCCGCACAGCGTGGCGTTCGGTCAACTCCGAAAGAATTCGGAACGGACCGCACCAACCAGAATAACCTCCTTAGAGACAGCTGTAATGAATAATACTTGAGCATTTGCGTAATCTCAAAAACCAAGATCTGTGAATCATAGTATACCGGGACATTTCTCTAAATGTCATACTTCTTTAGAAGACATGTTTACTTTTCTAAGGAATTGAGCACATTATTATACACTCAAGAGGTGGATATAGGGATTTAAAGCTTGCACAGCTTGAATCATTGTTAATATACACTCAAAATATATTGGGATCGAATGGTCTTAATCAATTTTCAGATATTAAGGGAGATGTAATACAAGCCAAGTTCGCCGGAGGTGAGAAATGTCGTCCAAACTCAGCCAATTTTTAAAAAGTGTCAATCATTGACAAGTCATATCAAGTTTGCCTTGTAAACGATTGCTGATTTAAAAAAAACATCCCTCCAGTGAACTCGGACTAAATTACCTCTACCTGTTTAAAAATGTTGTACTCTGTTTTTACTAAGAAATGTTATTAATCGTATGGAATTTTTATGAATGTGTAACTAATATTGTTTATGTAATTTATTATAAATTAGCTGAGGTTATAAAAGAGGATGCACACTGCGTTATAATTTTAAGCAGCTCAATAAAAGAGATACATTGAATGAGCGGTAAATGTAATCATTTTGAAAGAAAGTGGTAGACTCGAAAAAGATAGAAAACACCTATAAAGAATACAATTTAAAAATAATAATGTTTACACTCCTCTGGAGTGGTTGAATGTCCATGGGCCTACTCAACTTTCCCTGCCTCTAAAGTGGGGAGACAACGTTGACGGTCTGAGGTGCTGGCGGCAGCTGGATGTAAATGCCGCTTTTTCCTCACTCCATCCATCCGGTGTTCTCTGGCGCATGCGAGCGCCCGATGTTGATGTCACTCAGCATCCTCGGCTCTGCTCCGATGTCTGACAGGGTGAAGGGAGGCAGGCGGTCCACGGAGGCAGATCCTGATGAAGGGGACTAGTTCCCCCGATACGTTGATGTTAAATGCACGCTTCATTCACTGCTGTAATCAGCCTCTCAGTACCCCTTTTACTTGTGCTATTTGTGGAGCAGCCATTAAACCCCTCAATGGGGAAGGCACCAGAGCCAGCAGACACATCAGATGGGAAGATTGTAGGGGCACATGGAAGAACTATATATATATATATATATATATATATATATATATATATATATATATATATATATATATATATATATATATATATATATATATATATATATATATACAGGTTAAGTATCCCGTATCCAAAATGCTCGGGACCAGGAGAATTTTGGATAACGGATTATTCTGTATTTCGGAATATTTTAATATTTCAATGATGTATTTTGAAGTATCTTGCATGTTTGCTGTATAAACACATAAAATACACACAAATATATTTTATTACCACATAAAATACACACAAATATAATTTATTTGTTCAAAAAACAAGGTTTCAAAACATGAAACAAAATTTGTGTACTATCTCAGATATTGAATTTGAATGCCAAGCAATCATTTTCTTGCACATATATAGTGCCAGTTACATATCATGTCCTCAGTAGGGCTGTTACAAATGTCCCCAGTGAGTTTTTAGCAAAAAAAATATTTTTTTTCACTTTCTGGAATGTATGGTTTTCGGAATAATTCGGATAACGGATACTCGGATACGGGATACTCAACCATATATATATATTTATATATATATATATATATATATATATATATATATATATACAGTATATATATATATATATTTATATATTTGGTCCCAGGATAGGCACAACGTATCCAAATAATGCAGTTGCAGGGGTGCATACACCAATAGAACAAACAGAACCCCAGGGGATAGCGGCACTCACATGGACTTCTCACAAATAAAGATACCACCAGTCAAGGTATAGGTCAAGCGACGTTTTGGATTTTACTCCTTTGTCAAGTAAGAACTAACAAGGTTACAAAACTTTTCACTCACCTAAATAGCAAAGTGTGAACTGTATCATCCACAGCGTCCACCGGCGCGGGCGTCCTCCAGTCCTCCATGCACTTCCGGACAGGAGGGCGTGCGTCATCAGGTCCACTCTGTCACAGAGAGCGTGTTGGTTGCTAGGTAACACCCCGATGCCGGGACGCTGTAGCACAGAAACAAAAACAAACATAAGTGCACATAAAAAATCACCAAGGTATTATATACAAAACCGTAGAGAACCATGATGCTAAGATGGAGAAAACAATCACATAGACACACAATACTACATAAATATGTTCAAAGATCATTGTTCATTCAGGTCCCATGGCTACATAGTATCCAATTTGAATATCCATTGGCTTTCGAGCTGTAGGAGAATCTTCGCCCGATCTTCTCCTCTAATATCAGGAGGTACATGATCGATGATTGTGTATTGTAAACTCACAAGGGGATGTTTTGCCAACACAAAATGGCAACCTACAGGTTCCTCGTGTTCGTTGTTATTTGTATTGATAGCTAGAAAGGTAGTGGGTAACTGGTTACCGACTGGTGTAGGAGACGCAATAGATATGGGGTGCTTTGCCAAGCAGCAGTGTGGGTAGGGGGTAGTCAACCTCCTACTAGATACAAGAAAAACAGGGGGTACACTGCGCTATATAATAAAAGTGAATATTAAAAGAATATGTGCCAATATGATGAAAAATGACAAATGGTTTTATTAAAAAACATTAGACATAACATAGTAAAAATTCGAAGTGGGCAGTAAAAAAGAGGGGTAATTGAAAAAAGTCCAGTTCATACGGTACCATATTGGTGAAGTCCACTAGTAAATGGGTCCGTTCCTATAAGGTCTCCAAATGGGTAGCTGGAGGGAACGGCTCAGGGAGTGTGAATCTCATCAAAGCCATTCGCTCCCTGGGATTGCACATGGGCAAACCTCACCCCACTGGGCAAGGGTCAAAATTCGGACCCAATGGGGCCCAAAGTCTTAAATTTGTGGGATCAGTCACAATTTTGACAAGATAGTAGCAAGGTTTGATGCAGCAATTATTTTAAAGACAACGTGGCTTACCTAAGAACCATTGCTGCTGATCAGGCACAGTTATTATTATTATTGGTGTAGCAATCCTAACATCAATGAGGATGCCAGCGCAGGAATCCTGACATCAATGTGGATGACGATACCTGAATACCAACTGTCAGGATGCCATACCTATGTGTGCGGGTTAGGGTAAGGCAGGGGTAAGGGGTAAGGTTTATGCACTAATGGGGGGGGGGACTTAGGGTTAGTCTATGGGGGAGGGAGTGTAGGGTTAGGCTGTGGATATGGTTAGAGATATGCACTTAGAAGGTGGGGTTAGGTATAGGCAAAGATGTGTGAGGGTTAGGCACTAGCAGGGAGGGTTAGGCTGTGAAGACGGGGGATTATGGGGGCAGGGGGATGATAAGTATACTTACTCGGTCTCTGCCGGGATTCCCTCCATCAGGATACTGGCATTGTCAGTATTCTGTCTGCCGGCGTCCCCACCTCCACATGTATCCCTTATATATACATGGAGAAAACTTTCAAATTATTAGAATCAGATTTATCAAATCTTGGAGAGAAATAAAACAGATAAAGATAACATTTCTGTTATTTTACAGGCTGATCTAGAAAAATAATTGAAGCTAATTAGTAATTGCTTTCTCTCTCCACTTTATCTCTCTCTGAGATTTGTTAATCCCCCCTGCGGTGAAAGGATATTTATGGGAGATAAAAAAAAATTAGCATATATTAGTATTTTAAGCATAATAATATTAGGTCCAGTTGGTTCCAGTCCAAGGTTTAGGAAAGTTAGTGTCCAGATGTACTCAGCCAGAGGGGTAGTAGGCTCGGTCCTGGTGTTCTCATGGCAGAGCTGAGGCATCATAATGATCCAGAGTTTTGTGGTTGTAATGCAGTCCGTATGAACTAATATTGGTTTGTTGCTTGTTTGCATTCAGTTATCCTTTGGTTTGACGCTGGTATAATGCTACACAATAAACCATCGGTGAAAATCCCTGGCGCTGTCCACTCCTGTATATTCTTGAATGCTTAGTATCCTTGTGTGGTCTCTTTGTTTGTTACCCGGGGGGGGGGGGGCATCAAATGATTATTATTCACTGTTTACCTTTCATTTTCTTTTTACACAACTATATACTGTAGGTGATATGGACTCAACTCACCTAACTGTCCTTAGAGACTGCTTGTTCCTTATATATCTCCAACTCACTACAATTCCTGCAGATCCTCAGGAACAGACTTTGAGGGATCCAATGATGATGGTGATTACTCATGCAATCTATAAATGAGTTGCAGTCGGTTCTTTGACAAAAGTTTTGTTTTTGCCAATCCATTTTCTACATATATTGTAAGATCTAGAAAATGTACATTCTCAGTGCGAATATTAAATGTAAGTTGGATATTTTTCAGGTTGTTGTTTAGGTATGTACAAAACTCATCTAGACTGGTCCTATCTCCATTCCAAACTAAAACAATGTCATTAATATATCTAAACCAAAACACCAGACTAGTGCCAAACGGAAGGCCAGCCCATAGTGAGCTGGCCTACCACCACGCCATAAATAAATTGGCGTAGCTTGGCACTAGTCTGGTGCCCTTGGCGGTGCTGTAAGTAGAAAGAGTTATCATACCAAAGTAGTTGTGTTGTAGGATCAACATTATTCCCTCTGGGATACATTTCTTATGAATGGTTATTATGGCCTAAGAAATGCATTACTGCTTCTATACCTTTTTCATGATTAGTTATTGTATAGGGAGATGGTACATCTGCAGTGACAAGGAAATACCCCGTTTTCCATTTAATGTCAGCTACTTTCTGAATGGTCGAAATGGTATCTTTTATATAGGACAGTGTTTTTACTACCATTGGTTGGGGAAGGGAGTCCAGATAATGGGACAAATTTGACAGTACCATGTTGGGGTCTGCTACTATGGGGCGACGGGGTTTTTTTTCTTGCATTTGTGGATTTTCGGTAAAAAGTATATTACGAAGGGGTATCAATACAGAAGTATTGTCTAACCTCCTCAGATTAAATCCCTTTAGCAGTATATAGGCAGTATATAGGCATAAGAAAAGTCTCAAGTTTTATCTCTACGGATTCCCCGGATTGCCCCTAAGTTTCTTATAGATCCCTTTCTCATTTAGCTGTCTAATTATTTCCGCGTTGTAGTCATCCACATTTAAAATGACTCCCCCCTTATCTGCGGGCTTGATAATAATTTTGTCATTTTCTCTTTGGCTTTTAATGGCGGTACGTTCATCTTTGGTAAGATTTGTCCTTTTATTGGTTTTAAGGTTAGTCTGTTGAGATCTTCCTTGACAAGTTGTTCATAGGACTTGACTAAGCATCCCTCTTATGCCCCTTTCAGACCGCACTTTGTAAACGGTATATTGCCGTTTTTTTACCGTTTTAAAACAGTAATCTGTGCGGTCTGAAAGGTGCAGGACCACTTAACTGGTTAGAAAATACCGTTTTTTCTAACCGGTTAAAATGCAGGGTCCTACCCGTTTCAGAACCGGTATTTTAGGCTCAAAATCGGGTCTGAAACGGTATTTAGGACCCAGCCAATGAGCTGGGACCTAAATTCAGCGCAGTAAATATTTAATGAGCGCTCATTAAATATTCACAGCACTGGAGCCGCCCCGCGCCCCCCGCGTGTCGACACCCTCCCCCCCGCGCGTGTCGACACCACCCCCCCCCCATGTCGACCTACCCCCCGTGCAGCCGGTACCTCCGTTGTGGATCCCGGTACTGCAGTTCAGTATGGTCGGAAGCACTTATGAAAAAAAGTGTCTTTCAAAAAATGGCTGCCCCATAGGAAAACCTGTTTAAAAAAACCTGTCTTTCGTATGGGGGCAGCCATTTTCCAAAAGTCACTTTTCTTATAAGAAAAGTGACTTTTGGAAAATGGCTGCCCCCATACGAAAGACAGTTTTTTTAAACAGGTTTTCCTATGGGGCAGCCATTTTCTGAAAGACACTTTTTTTCATAAGTGCTTCCGACCATACTGAACTGCAGTGCCGGGATCCACAACGGAGGTACCGGCTGCACGGGGGGTAGGTCGACACGGGGGGGGGGGGGGGGTGGCGTCGACACGCGCGGGGTCGACACGCGTGCGAGGGGGGGCGTGGGGGGGAGGGGGGAACTGCTCGGAGGGAAGGGCTGAAGGCTGCACTGGCTTTGACCCTGTATTTGGAAAGTTTCCAAAAACGGGTCTGCCAGTGTCAAAAAATCAGCACTTAAACGGTAATATACCGTTTAAGAGCTGCGGTGTGAAAGGGGTTTTATCTGGCAGACCCGTTTTTGGAAACGTTTTCAAATACAGGGTCAAAGCCAGTTATGCGGTCTGAAAGCAGCATTAGTGCGCTGGAAAGAAACTGGACTTTTTCTTAAATACCGAATAGGAATCAGTGGTTGTCTGTGTTTCAATGATTTCCGTTTCCTTTTCTTCTTCTTTTTTAGGGTAAACTTCCTAATAAATTTGTTTAAATATATATACTGTAGGTCTCAAACTCATCACAGCGACTTGAGGGGGCAAATTTAAGTACTCCTTTTTCATATCCATTAAACATATAACACGCTGGTATGGATTGTGATCTGATAATAAATATGTGCAGTCTCCGGGGCATTCTAGTTGCATTGCGACTAAAGGTGTATACACAGTGGGTGGTTTTGCCCAGTGTGTATGCTGAGCAATGATGTGAAGATGCTGGCCAATAAATCGCTCAGTGCATACACACGGAGCGATTTTTAACAGGCCCAGTTTTTTCCACTGGTGGTGAATCACTTTCCACATTGTGGAAAGTGGTTCTGTCCAGTAGCGCACGCAGGGGGGGGTTTCTGAGTACCCAGAAACCCCCCATGAGTCTAAGGGCCCTCATCTGAAAGCTGAGTGTCCCCTCTTTTCAGGGGTACAAGAATTGTAAAAATCGGCCCTTGGGAACCGGAGATATCTGACTTCAAAGCCGTGGTCCCCATCCAAGCCTGTTAATTGTTATTCCCAGTCAGATATTTCAGGTTCTGTCTGACTTAGAGTTTTTATGAGGTTATATTCCAAAAGCTGGGACTCTTCCCCTTTGAGGGACACTAGAAGCTTGTCTCTACTTTTCCCAGAACCAGAGATATCAGCCTTCCAGCAGCTGGTTACTGCTACAGCTCCACACACCTGGTATGTAGTATTATATACTTGTGGGCAGATTGCTCTGCCTCCTGAACTCTGATCCCCTAATCCCCAGTACCATTTGGTAGGGGGGATTCTCTAGTTTTTAATTCCATTAAAATCTAAGAAATCTATTTCCGGGAACTGGAGATATCTGCAGTCAAGCAAGCTGTCCTCCCACCAGAAAATTATGAATAATAAGCCCACTCCACTATACACCCCTCCTCTGCATATTAAACATCCTCTACCACCCTGGAAGTTATGTATCAGCCCAATGCCCCCCTTCTCCCACCATCTGTGCAGTAAAGGGGTAATAAGTGGAAATTACTGTTCCACCCCTACCGCTGGAGGATCGGTAGGGGCCCCAATAAATTGCTATGCCCAGGGGTCTTACACTGCTGTTGACGCCCCTGTATGTATGTATGTATATGTATGTATATACAGTATATATATATATATATACAGTATATATATATATATATATATATATATAATTTTTTTTTTTTTTTTTTTTTATTATTATTATTAATATACATTTGGTCTATCTATAATACTTTCACTGACCCGGCATATACTGTCCATCTCTGTGCATTGCTCCACCCCTCTGGAAACCCCCTTCTGAAAATCCTGCGTTTGCCACTGCTGTCGGCCAGTAAAACTGGCCAACATGCAGCAATGGCCAGTGATGATGAAGGAGGGCGCATCAGCCCACCCATACACACTTGGTGTTTTTTTTTTTTTTAAAAGTAGCTCAAAATCGCTTAGTGTGTTTGGGCCGTTAGACACCATTTTCGACAAAAAGACGCCCAACACTAACAGTCGCATGAACCCCGGTGACTCACGCTCGTCAGCTGTCTCCTGCTGCAGAGGCTGTAGGTGTATGAAGACACATCTATGGTTTTACAAACAGCTGCAGCCGATCAGCGCTTTTCTTACTTATTAATCATTTCCTCATACAGACCCAGTCACCCGGAACCGATAACAATCGCTCTGCATATAAGCAGTATAGCCATTCAGTTATTATAGAGATGACTCTAACTAATGAATGAATCACTATTAATCAGTGGGGACCACAATTTAGCAGAAGAGGTTCTAATGCTTGTGGGAATACAGCAATTTATTTTTTCTAGATGATGGGATCCAAACAGAAAGACCTCAGACCTCAACTGAGATGACTGTTGGTACTTTTAGAACACAACGAGCTCTGCAAACTATAGGGGAAATCAGATGTACTTTATGAAATGAAGTCAGTATGGCTCTTATTCTGATCGGTGCGGCCGGATCCGAATATGCGGCCAGCACCGTGCGTCCTAAACCCCGCCTTCCATACGGATCGCCAACTCCGTCCGTACGCGGTAAGAAGCTGTCCGAACGGACCGCACGTGTATTTCTCATGAATACACCTCCTCCATCTCAGGGAACCTCCCCCATCATTCGATGGTCGTAGAACATCGAATGCAGGACCGAGTGGCCAGGCAGCTCCCGCAACCTCAGACCACACGGGCATTTCTCCGTGCAAAAGCAGGGATCTGGGCGGGCAGCTGACATCCGGCAATGTCATATGTACGCCCCCCACACGTGCGTCACAGCCGCATTACCATACGTACGCCCAGCGTTTGCATGGTAACGCCCATGAAACGCGGGGTGTAAACATATGGTAATGAGCCCAAACAGCCCTTCACACCCATCTCCACCCCCTGTTCGTAGTGTACACATTTCATGCGGAATGTGGCCGTGCGTCCCACTCGCACATGCGCAGAGACGTCTCTGCACATGCGCAGACACAAAACATCGGCGGCACAAACGCACGCGGATATTACCGCACAAACCAGAATAAGGGCCTATATTAGCAAAATAAGAACATATAAAATGGGCAGAGGAGTAGGGAAGAAACTAGAACAGCAGCTGCTTGTGCAGACAGCTGCAGAAGCATCTAACTGCTGTAGAATGCCAGCGCCATAAATTCTATGAGCTGGCCTCCCAGGAGTGGGAGAGACAGCTCAGCAGAATTTACAGCGTTACATTTGTATTGAGCAAATTATTAGGAGAATGCTGATTCTAATTGAATATTTAGACATGTTAATTTAATACATTCTAGTCATTTAATAATAGTTTATTACTTTGATGTATTGTGGCGTTCATTGTAACATATAAATAACACTTTAATAAGAACCTGAGGCCTGATTCGGAGAGAGACGCAATGTAGATTTTACATGCAGTGGAGCAAATTTATTTTTTTGCCGCTGCACATTCAGAGGGAGCAACCTCCCATTCAGCGCTGGGAATCGCTAGATTCCCTGCGCCGCCATATACTGGTGAAGAGGCGCTCCATCCGATGGGGATGCGCGAGCGTCTCACACACACCCGCGTCCCCTGCGGCGTGCAGTGGGATCCCTGCCCATCTCCGCTTCAGGAGAAGGGCAGGGTTAGGTGGGAGCACTGGGAGGCGGCAGGGATCAGTGGCGGAGAGCTGCGTCGGAAATGGGGTTCGCAAGCATCTCATGCACGGTTGCCCCCTTCTGGTGGATAGCGGGGGCTGGAGGTTGGCGTCTCTATCCTGAGCTGGCGCAGGCTGGCAGACAAGAGCTCCATCTGATGTCAGCATGCCGACGGGGAGTGGCTTCCCTCCCTGTCTCCGCTTCAGGGATATGGACAGGGCGAGGGGGGCTTCGGGGGAGCAGCGGCGAGTTGGTGGAGGCCAGCGGCAGGCTCCGACAGAACAGGGCACATGAGCGTCTTGTGTGCGTGCGCCCCCTTCTGTTAGATGGAGCGCAGCGGCAATTCTCTATACTATTGCCTGGAGCAGCTCCATTGAGAGCTGCTCCATCTGTACCTTACAAAAAGGCCAACATAGCTATTTGGACCATACAATATGTCTGCTGCCATATGTTCTAGAGTACATAATGCTCAGGTGGTGAATAATCCCATTCTCCTGTAATAGCTGATAAGGCGAAAGCAAGCAAATCAAACTGTTATACTGAGGCCATGCAAGCCAACCATCAGTGGCCACTCATAAGTCCATCTTTCTCCTGCTTATGACTAATGGATGACCCACCTAAAAAAGTAGTATGGAGCCCCTCTCAACTTTGTTCCTTAGGTTGTGGCTCGCCATGGCTATCCTATTGTTCTCAGCAGCAATACAATACATAGAACAATACAGTAGTAATCCTATTACTCACTTAATCCTATTAGGTCTTAATGAGGAGGGCTCCATCTGTATGTCTGCCAAAGCCCTTCCTGGAGACATTCAGTAGTCCTCTGTTAGCTGAGCATCATTTCTCATGCAATGCTCACTCCCAACAAAAAGAGACAATTGGCCGCATGTAATGTGGTGCAAGTCATTTGCAAGGCCTGGTTTTGCCATGTCAATGATTGCCCCTTTAATAAACCAGTTTGTCTGGCATCGCGCATGACCACAAGACTCGCACGGCTTTACATCTTTTACAACGTGGGAGATTAATTAAAGCTTGAATAGAAATAAATTGGAGAGAACCGTACATTCCTTATTTGTCATGTTTCAACAAGCCTATAAAATGCCCAAAGCTGAATAGTTAGCACTTTATCTCTCTCTACCTATGTCTCTCCTTGCTTAATAAATCTCCACCAAACAAACAAAAATAAGGAGGAAGGGGATGTCTTGAAGAAGTTATTGCAGTTATTTAAAGAGTAAAACTTACTGCTTGACCCTAAGGGTGGCCATTGTAGTGTATGGGCCATCGGACCCCCTCGAGCTACCAGGGAGCTGGAAGCAGGATCATATGCGATACATCCTTTCACATGCGATGTATCGCATGCGACCCTGCTCCCCGTTGCTGAGAGGGGAACCAAGTCGAAGGTTGGATGGGCAGCAGGTCCAACCTCCGGCTCCCCCTACCCCTCCCTTCACTTACCGCCCAACTCCAGCTGCAGGTCCTGAAGCACAGTCTTCTTCAATGCAGGATGCCGGCGGCCAATGAAAATGCAGCACCGGCTGGTGAGCCCATTGGAGCTCGTGTACTGGCAGTCGCTCTGATTGGCCAAAGGTACATAAGCTCTGATTGCCTCAAAAGCCAGTGCAGCATTTTAACTGGCCACCAGCAAAGAGGAAAGTGCAGTGAGTCAATGGGGAAATAATGGTTTCGTAGTGAATGAATCACTTGTCAATGTAAAAAAGAAGAGTTTCCATTAACACCGTTTGTTTATGTTTACATCCTCTTTCATTTCTTTTTGTCAATATCATTTTTCTAACGATGTACAGTAGTGTTTTCATTTTTCCGTTTAAAAAAATATTGCTAGCATATCTGTTGTTATTAACTTGGTTTATAAACCGATATTACCCCCATTCAAATGTCTAAAATCCTTTCTGGATAGTTTTAAATTTGGGAAACGTCCAATTCCAATTTCAAGCATGAGCCCAATCAGAGCACACGCGCTAACGTCCAAACCTGTGCTTCAACCCTCGAAACAAAAACAGAAAAACTCTGCTAAATGCAAATGTGTCTATGAATTTCTGTCGCTCGTCGTTCCTTCTATCTTGAAAAATAAATATTGTCTACTAACGCGACAAAGTATCTGCCTAGGAAACACTGCGATTTCCATTTACAAATGCATTATTGATCCTTTTTAGGTTCTCGTGTAATTTAGGAAAAAGTCTGCAATATAAAAAAATGTTGTTTGATGAAGGGAAGCAGTCAATGTCTGGGACATGCTTTCCCCCTCCTATTTATACAGCTGATATTTTGCTTGTCGGAAATATGTGCTGTAGAGGAATGAATGAGAGTAGTGTATATCCGCGAAGACAAGCATCGTGCCTAATAACACGATGTGTGTGCTTTTACTGCTAAATAGTGGAAACAACAAATATAAATGTTGAACGTTATTGAACCTTGCCATAGATGATGGACTACCGGAATGTCTTGAGCATTATCGCTGAAGTGATTTAGGCTAGAACCTTTTCTTATGCAGATGTAGTGCTACTGATAATGCACAAGGGAAAGTGTAAGTGTACACAGGGCTGTTTTCACTTGTTGATGTTCCAGATATTGTGAATAAATAAACCATGAATGAATGTTTGTGCAACCAAACATGTTCGTGTACCACTATGTATTTCCCTTATCTTTCGTTAATGTAAATAGAAACAGGCCGTGGAAATTAACGTACTAGCAATGCAAACACAACAGAGTATGAAATTGAAAAAGTCAAACAAAAACATTTTCTGTTGTGTTGCTCTGTTGGTTTATATGCTGCCGACTGATCAGTAATGTACTTACTGGTAATTAGCACTTACTGTATTTTATGGCAAATATATACTAAATGGTGTAATTAAATGACCCATAATTGATTAAGCCCTTCAGCCTAGGCTGTTAATGTCTGAATCGCCCAATTACCTTTCTCTGAAGTAGCTATAATCGCCATTTTGTGTGCTTCAGGGCGCCCTGATGTGGAGCAGCCGTGTGAGACAAGTGTGCGCGCATGGAGTCCTGGTGCGAATTACAACGACGTTCCTCCACTATGTACTGAGCCTCATGGATGCTACCTGCAGCTGGAATTTACATACCCGGTCATTCCGCAAAGTCTTACAGTCTGGGTGACATTTGTGACCACAAAATCTGATACAATGGGAGCCAAGGTGAATGTCAAAGTTCTGACGGTCAGTGGGGAGAATTACACTTTGGGTCCCCAAAGCATCTTCTGTGATATTCCTCTAACCATCAAACTGGACTACATTAAAGAAGAAGTATATGCTGTTCAGATCTACACCACGGACAAACATTTGGAGATTGATGCTGCTATGATCACTTCAGTGCCTAACAGTCCCTTGTGTGCAGACTGCAATCCCATCCACTACAAGGTGCTCCGGAAGCCACATTTTGAACATGGTTCTTTTGCTTTGATCTCCAGTCTTCACAGAAGATACATAGACAGGTCAGTGTTTTAGCTGCATGAGATCATAAAGGTTGTTTGCTGAAATTCTAACAAAGTGAAGTGCACACAACACTTACAATAGTGAAGTATATTATATATGGGAGGCAATGGAGTCCTCTGCCTCCGGGCTCCTGCTGCCAAGTGGGCACCTCTCCTCCCCTGTGATTTTGAGTCAGTTAATTGAATACCAATAATATCGCGTCTGTGGCTGAATCTGCATTATTACTGTGCAAAAGCTTTATCAGTAAGGTGTCTGCCTCCAGTGAGAAAGGTCACAGGTTCTAATCCTGGGTATGACTGCTAAGCAATTTGTTTCAAATAAATGATAATGTATATATAAATGTCATGCAATGTAACAAGATTTTTAGATAGATTTTTTTGTATTGTTCTTTTATATACGTATATAGGGGGCACCAATATTTATCTTGCCTCCGGGGCAACTAGGACGAAGTTACGCCACTGTGGAGATGATGCCAATGCCATGTAGAACCCATACACTATACACCACAATGTCTACCCAAATATATAATAGTACAAAAATGGCATAAATGTGTAAAATAGGAATGCAATTTTAACCCTTTGAGTGGCAAGGGAAAATAGGTGTGAAAATTGCCAAGCAAACATTTTTATTCATTATAATGACATGTAATGGTTACCTTATATAGTAAATATAATCTTTTTTTTACAAAACATTTTTTAGTTGACTTTATATAACAAATGTGAATGTGAACAAATGTGAATACTTATGATAATGGCCTACCATGTGACCAGCTGGAGATTATTATGTTGTCATGGTGATGGACCTATTTCCATGTAGAGGCCTGGAGCTGCAGCTCCATCTGCCCTATTAATCTGGCACTGCTTACTGTATTAGCACCCTTGTGAGCTTTGGGGAGGTGTATGTGCGGATCAGCAATGTTTATGGGTATGGTATAACTTACCCACAGTCGGGATTCATACGGTCGTTTCTCAGACATCGGAAACCTGAATGTCAGGAGCCCAAAAGGGGGATAAGCGCATTCAAGCCCCTTGCGGGGTATTCTATTTTCCTGCTATGGGGGTCATGGACCACCATGAGGGAAAATAGCCTGTGTGTTGGGATCCTATGTTGGGCTACTGGCAGTCGGGATTTTGATGTCGGCGAAACGACCGTCGGAATCTGGGGAACTATTGATATAGCCTATTAGGGTGGTGGCGGCCACAATAGGTATTATGCAGAATGTTTAAGTGATTGTTAGGCCCCACAGAGTTCTTAATCAGGATGCCAACGTTTCGGGGTCTGCTAACAACACAAATACAGAGTATCTAGTGTCCTCTATTTGACAGTCTTTTATTTTTCAACACTTGTCTGTTTTAAGGACCGCTGCTCCCTTGCTTTTTGCCTCGATTCCCACGAGGTCACCAAACACGATCTACAACAAGCATAAGACAAGGGGCGCCCAATAGTGCAGTATCATTCAGTAAAATTTAATGTATAAAAATATATAAAGCTGTACGACATGCGTACCATAAAATTCTTCAGTGGTGGACTAAAAACCACTTGGTATAAAACAAATTCCACACTGGCATTACACGAGCAATGAAGGTTAGCTGTGTGTAGCACTCACGGATCCACCCGGTTCAGCGGTCACGCTTGGACAGAGTTTTCCAGGCACCGTTTTCCCGGTAAATGCCATGAAATGCCATGAAATCTCGGTCCAAGTGTGACCGCTGAGCCGGGTGGATCCGTGAGTGCTGCACATAGCTAACCTTCATTGCTCGTGTAATGCCAGTGTGAAATTTGTTTTATACCAAGTGGTTTTTAGTCCACCACTGAAGAATTTTATGGTACGCATGTCGTACAGCTTTATATATTTTTATTCATTAAATTTTACTGAATGATACTGCACTATTGGGCGCCCCTTGTCTTATGTATGTTGTATATATATATATATATATATATATATATATGTGTATATATATATATATATATATATATATATATATATATATATATATATATATATATATATATATATATACACACACACACTGCTAACCTTCCTGTTGGATTACTGCTGCTGCTGTGTTATCTTGACAAAGACCCGTTTAGGGTAGAAATATCGACATTTAAATATGGACCTTTGTATGAATAAATACTTTTGAATCTTTTTGCATCGACTGGTGAGTGCCTTCCTCAGTTCCCCCCCCCCCCCCCCCCGCTAACCTATACACTCCTAGATGTGAGTGCGGACCCAGAGTTGATTTTATATATATATATATTTGGTACTTGTTTCCTAGCACGGCCACCCCGATTTACATCGGGGTGGTCGTGTCGGAAAAATCGGGTCGATCGCATCGCATGCGATTTGGTCGCATGCGATGCGATCGATGCGACCGACCGATTTTTTGATTGAATGAAATGTAAATCGGGTCCCTGGGACCCGATTTTACATTGGATTCAATGTAAAATATTCCCAACCCCCCCAAATTTAACGGCGTACACCCCACCCCACGATAGACGCCAACCCGAAGCGTGGCGAGCGCAGCGAGCCCGCGAGGGGCGGCGGTGCGCGTCCTCCGACCTTTTCATTCCCCTACTATCCACGTCGGCGTGGAGTTGAGAATAGAATAGTGTGGCGAGCGCAGCGAGCCACCGAGCCCGAAGCGTGGCGAGCGCAGCGAGCCCCGCGAGGGGACGCGCATACCTGTGAAGTTATACGCGTCCCCTCGCGGGGCTCGCTGCGCTCGCCACGCTTCGGGCTCGGTGGCTCGCTGCGCTCGCCACACTATTCTATTCTCAACTGCACGCCGACGTGGATAGTAGGGGAATGAAAAGGTCGGAGGACGCGCACCGCCGCCCCTAGCGGGCTCGCTGCGCTCGCCACGCTTCGGGTTGGCGTCTATCGTGGGGTGACGACGGGGACATCTATAATGTGAAATGGGTCATATTGGCCCATTTCACATTTTTCACATTTTTTCACGATTTCAATGTTAAAAAATATTTTAACATTGAAGCCTATGGAAAAATCGGGGGCATCGCGTCGGGACCAATGTTAATGGTCCCGACCGACGCGATGCCCCCGATATTTTACCTTTCCCGACACGATTTCAATGTTAAAATATTTTTTAACATTGAAGCCTATGGAAATATCGGGGGCATCGCGTCGGTCGCGTCGGGACCAATGTTAATAGTCCCGACCGACGCGATGCCCCCGATATTGTGTCCTAGCCGGCAAAATGGACCTGATTTCAAAGGAAATCGGGTCCATCGTATGGATCGTGTACCTTAACTTAAAGGTACACGATCCATAAGATTGTGGCCGTGCTAGGAAACAAGTACCATATATTTATATATATATATATATATATAGAAGTTTTGATAGAAGAAAACAAACGCGGCACTCTGGGAATTTTAAGCATAAAACGTGTATTGTAGCAAAGATAGCTTCCAACGTTTCGGGGCTTCTGTCACCCCTTTGTCAAGGAATATTGTGCAATCATTGCACAATATTCCTTGACAAAGGGGTGACAGAAGCCCCGAAACGTTGGAAGCTATCTTTGCTACAATACACGTTTTATGCTTAAAATTCCCAGAGTGCCGCGTTTGTTTTCTTCTATCAAAACTTCTATACTACCGATCCGGAGGGCACCTGGGTCCCGTGCCTAGTTGGAGGAGTGCCAGGCCTATTCTCAAAGCTTATATATATATATATATATATATATATATATATATATATATATATCTATAGATATATATATATATATATATATATATATATATATATATATATCTATAGATATATATATATATATATATATATATATATATATATATATATGTGTGTGTGTGTGTGTGTGTCTCATACTGTACTGTAGTGCTGGGTGCACATGCTCAGTAGCCATGTGGTAACATCATTAAGTCAGAAGTCAGACCTTGTTTGTAGCATAGAATATAGTGTTGTCTGTGGCTATGCTTGGCATTATGTCATACTGTAGGTGCAGCGAAACTGAAGTCTAGACATGCAGGGCCATCTTTTCCACTGGACTGGGTGGACTACTAGCATAGAGGCCCAAGAGCAGCCTAAGGCAGGGCAAATCATAAATGAAACATAAATAGTTGCTTACGGCAATACCGTTAGCTCTAGGTTGCATCCCTCCTCCCCCTGTCCTCCTCCTGCAGCGGTCGCACCTAATGTCAGTTGTGACATCATCACAAGTGATATTATCAGTGATGAGTGCCGATAGTGAGATTGTACAGGTAGGGGCCCCACTGTGGACTGTATATGGAGTTTAAAGGAGACAGTGGAACCGGAATCTGAATGGAAAAAGTGCCCAGCTGAAGTGCCTGTGTGGGACCGTGTTTGAGCGCAGTTGGAACTGGTGATATTTCAGTTTCTACAGAATCCGAGTGAATTGGAGACATCAGTGCAAATTCAGGATTCCAAGCGCCTGATAAATTACTTTCCCAATTTTTGTTTATGAGGGGCCCCACTGCATTACTTTGCCTTGGGGCCAATAATGCTGTTTAGATGGCCCTGTAGACTTGGGCTACTTATTCCACTTTCAGTAAAGACAAATAAATACATAGTGATAGGTACTGATACTGTAGGTGAATCCAGAGATAGGTACCCCGGCCTGGGGTCTTGTCAAATAGTATGATGCCCATTTTCGCAGAAGGAAATTGGTTCACTTCCTATACTGAGTAGGCTTGTCAGACATGCATGCAAACTTATGTCTAGCATTGAGAAATAGTCTATTTATTGTTCTTGCCTAATTTGTTTACAATTGTTTCTGTATGCAATGACCTCTATATTTACTGCCAAGAGCACAGTTCATCCCGCTACTGTAAAAGGCTAATAGATGCCTGTCGGAGGTTACAAGACACTAAACAGACTAATACGATTACAAATGAATTGTGTAATGCACAGTTTGCAAAATGGAATTGTTAGATTTATTTTCTTACAGTCTATAAACTGCTTTGTTCTTTCATTTTCAAATCTTTTACTCAGACATAAGACCCTACAATCACAGATGAGTTTGGCCATCTATGCAATATTAATGGGATAAGTACCGTATCAGATTGATAAAAAGATTAGTCCTCCTGCGCAGTGGCGTAACTCTAAATTTGCCAATAAAGTTCCCGCGTGCCGTCCCCGTCCCCCATTAATGGGCCAGTGGTGAACTATAGAGGCAACCTGATATCGGGCTGGCTACACAGATCTTCCCACCGGGCTGTAAGAAGTCAGGAGATGGTTGAGCTTTCCGGCAAACCCAGCTTCCTCCCAGACATTCTAAGTAAAGTGGCGCTGCTGTACAGAGCAGTGCTATTCAGCCACCTTCACAGGGGCCAGGGCTGGACTGGCCATCTGGCATTTCTGGCAAATGTCCTTGTCATGACGGGACCTTGTCTAAGCCTCCACTCTCTAGTCTGAGCGATGCCTGCATTTGTGGGGGATGGCGGAGCTGAGTGGCATGAGGGAGAGACGTACAGTAGTAAAGAAGCATTGCCACACTTCTGGATGATGCCATGACACAAGCCCCCCTCCCCCCCCCGCTGCCCGCCTTCCTGGGCCGGCACCATCTGTGAGCACGGCGGCGGCACCTCTGACCACTGCAGTGACCTCCCCTCTGGACTGGCTGTGGCTGCCTGCACTGCAGATGAGATGACTCAGAATGACTGCAGTGTCTCGTCTTTGAGCAGCACAAGAGGTAAATTGACAGTTTTTGCACCCACCGGGTGTAAATATCCCTAGCACAAGAAGAAACATTCTGGTACCGTAGTTTAGCTAAATAAATTAACTAATGGCAATCATTCCTGGCTGGGTGTCACCATCCTGCTTAGCTGTCCCCGGCGTGAGGGGAGAAGCAGGCGGCAGGGAGGTGACGGAGACCCCCCGCACACCACAACACAGGTATCGTGGGGGCCTCCATCACCGCACCCCGATTACAGCCGCATATGTTAGTACATATGCGCTGGCATCACGGCGGGCAGGCGGCAAAGGGCGGTGATATATTTTAATACATCGCGCCCTATGTATGTATTAATTCACACAGATAACGTTTGTTTTTTTATATCAAACACTGCTACTGTACACACAGTTCCCTAATAACAAATATAAAACAATAGCAATAAATAAATAAAAATAACATTGGTACTCATCCAGTCTTGTACATTTGTTGATTTTAGTCATACGTGATACTCGCTTTGCTATATCAGAATATCAGACGACGTTTGCTTTTTTTCAGCTGGCAAGAGTTAAAAAGCCAGAGAATCCTCTTGTGAGGTTTGAATTATGAAGAATTCCTAAGAGATGACTTTAACCCAAGAAATAAAACAAATTGCAGACGGCCCCCAATATTCTCCAACATTCTTCCACCAGGCTTCAATACGTAGAAAGATTTTTTTTTTCATTGTAAATGAGTTTCAGACTTTAACTGAAGTTGAAATAACAGAATTACATTCCTAGAAAATCAGACTGTGCGGCCTCCTTTATTTTACTACAAATTAACGTCCAATCCCTTATATCTGGATGGTGCTGTGACAGATCATTTTCTAACAGCAATAATGCTGAAGACAAAACCAGGTGTGTTTTACATTTAATATGATTGAAGTCAGAGATCAAATCTACTGATAATCAGCAGGTTACAAAATCTGTTGCATAGTATATGTATCTCATTTCATACACCCCTCCCTTTAGTATCCACTTAGGATATCCAGGAGCCTACATATCTAAACATATACATACCCTCCAACATTTGAAGGGCAGAAATTGGTACACATCCAGAAAGTGGCGTGGCCACGTGCAAAGGGGGTGTGGTCATGGATAAAAGGGGGTGTGGTCATCCCCTTTCTGAATGTTAGCACTGGCAGGTATAAACAAGGGTGGAAGGGAGCCAGATGTCATTGGCCCAAAAATACAGGGGGAAAATGAGTAGGGGTCCCCCGTATTTTGGCAACCAGCACCGGGCCCAAACAGCTAGTTTGGGCCCGGTGCTGGTTGCCAAAATACGGGGGACCCCTACTCATTTTTCCCCCGTATTTTGGGAACCAGAACTGGCCCTTGAGCCTGGTGCTGGTTTTAGAAATCCTGTGGATTCCCTATGTTTTTTTGCCCCTTAATTTCTAAAACCAGGACCAACTCTTTGAGCCTGTGGCTGGTTATGCTCAGGAGGGGGGACCCCATGCCATTTTTTACATTTTTTTTTTTTTGCTTTTACACATTTTGTTGGACAGAACCGTGCACAGATCCAAAAATCGCCAAAATTACATTTGCGAAGTGTATACTTTATAATGGGAAAACATCTGGGGCCAAATGTAATAGGGTGAGAGTTTCAGAAAGTGAGAGATTTTGGGAGAGTTTTCCCATTTTTTTTAAATCAGCAATCAATTACATGGCAAAATCAGTCTGGTTTTGCATCTCTCACTTTCTGAAACTCTCACCCTATTACATTTGGCCCCTGGATGCAAATTAAGGTGTGAGAAAAAAAATCGACAAATCAGTCGATTTTCGCTGCACAAGGTGAGCTTTTTTTTGCAAAAAAAAATGCAAAAGTTGAAAAATTGCATCCTATTAAATGTCACCGTCCGTGTTAATTTACTGTCCTCAGGTTTATTAATTTAGTGCCAGGAATATTCTGTTTGTTGCAAAGGTATAATTTTTAGGTTATGGGACCGGATAGATCCTCATTTTAGCACCCCTGAGGGTGGAGCCACTGGGGAGAAGGAGGCGGTACTACAAAGAGGAAAAGGTGGTGGCACCATGGTGGGAGAAGGCTGCATAATATATATGGAGGTCGGGAGTCCTACTGACAGAGGTGGTAAGATGGGAGAAGGAGGAACCTGGGACTGCAACGTTGGTGCCAGTAAGCACCATCAAGTACGACCCAGAACCTCAGGGGAGGAGGAGGAACTGCACATACTGTAATACAGCATACTGCTCAGCTCCTGCACTGCACAGAGGTTGTGATGTGTGGTCTTTCAACTGACAGCACATCGATCCTCCTGTACATCACCTACCATAACTCCCATCCCCTTCCCCCCATTCCCCCCAAAGGAAATTACACAATTAGCAGAATGCACGAATTTGTGAGGACCTTACTCACAAAACTGTGAGGACCTTATTCTATGCAGGGTCTGTCAGTATATATATATATATATATATATATATATATATATATATATATATATATATATATATATAATACTCCAATAATGATTGTCACTCGGGAGGCAAAGTCATCAAAGAAAACGGATGTGTATTACTGAGCTTTCGGGGTTTGACCCCCTTCTTCAGAGCACAATCCTACGGCTGTAGGATTGTGCTCTGAAGAAGGGGGTCAAACCCCGAAAGCTCAGTAATACACATCCGTTTTCTTTGATGACTTTGCCTCCCGAGTGACAATCATTTTTGGAGTATTGTATGATTGTTTGCTGGGGCACCGGGGCCCGTTGTCCAGTTTAAACCTGCAGAGTGCCGACAGTCTTGGAAATATATATATATACGTATTTTCGAGTCAGATCTGTTATGTATCTAGTTTATATATGATGACATATCTCTAACAGCATTACTGGCATTGTGCGAAGCAGTGCTTGTTTACAAATACCATTCTGCTGTGTTCTGTGTACTTTGGGGATAGCATTTTAAAATGATTTATAGTTCTGCTCAATATAATCCACCCAGTTAGTCAAATGGAAGCATCATATGAGTTTTATTGGATGAAGTAGTGGGTGATGGATGGTGGACACAATCCTTTCCTGGT
Source organism: Crinia signifera (assembly GCF_055691185.1). Lineage (NCBI taxonomy): Eukaryota > Metazoa > Chordata > Amphibia > Anura > Myobatrachidae > Crinia > Crinia signifera. The sequence continues at coordinate 11,520,470 of NC_139225.1, read as the reverse complement.
CAGTGCTATGATTCTGGCAAATAATTTGCAGGAGTGGTTTGCTGAGCAATGAAAATACCGCATGATGTCACCACTACAGCTGGACGGGTGCCCAATTTCATTAGCATACAGTAGAAAGTGTTTAGCAATGGATTCTGTTGAGCACGCAGTGCTCGGTAACGCTGCAGGAGTAAAGTTACATTCCAGCAGTTCTTCCAGTCTATCAATCTTAAGTTCAGAATTGTATAGATGCTCAGTGTGTCGCAGTACACAAAACATACACACTATGCAAATTACCAACACGGTGTACACAAATATTACATGCTAATGGAAAGCCAGTCCCACACCAATTTGCAATCTCAGAATTTGGTATTAAACAAATAAACAAATCTCGTTCCCAGGATTATATTGTGCAAAGATATCCTTGTTCCCCTGTTGTTCTTCTCCCTTGACTGCCCCCCCCCCCCCCCCCCCCCCCCAGCCTCCCCATGCAATGTACTGTCCTCACCTTGGGCGGAGATGTCAGTAAGCCTTGAAGAAAGATTAAAGGAATCAGATCCAAACTGACAAGTTGCAAGCTGTTTTTGTTGTTAAATGACAGTTAGGGGCTGATTGGCGGGTATTAAATCTCTCTCTACTTTTACATAGTTTCGGATTAAATGACCTACGTTAGTTAGAAAATGTTTAGATTGAAGACACTTGTCCGACATAATGAATGGATCGTCATTGTATAATTAGACAGTAATAGCAGGTTGATCATGTTATATTCTGGAGTAAACATATCATCGACGGCGCAGTCATTGAATACATTAGGTCGACCGATAATAAAGATAAATAAGCATGAGGTCAACAGCAGAAATAGATAACAGATGATGGGATCAACGTACAAAAGATCAATAGTAGGCAGTCAGTGCATAAGTGGGTATGGGGGCAAGCAGTGGCGGAACTTGTGAGTGGTGGGCCCAGGTGCAAAAGTACAATTTGGGCCCCACAACAGAGGGTGACAGAGGTACAAGCTGCTGGTCTAGGCAGTAGTGGGCCCCTTAGTCCTCAGGGGCCCCGGTGCAATGCACCTGCTGCACCAATGGTAGTTCCGCCTCTGGGGGCAAGGGTGGCTAGGTGGATGGTGATATATGAGGTGGATCACGTTTATGTCAATGTACAGTAGTGTCTGTGTTCCGTCTAGTATACATATGTTGTCGATCATATGTATGTCAATTTAGTGCTAATCGTGTCATTGATCTGTCAACGCTGTGTCATTGTCAATCTATGAAATGTTGACCTAAAGAATGTTGATTACCTTAAAATGTATCTGTCGACCTTTGGCATTCCGATCTTACATTGTCGATGTTTGCAATGACGGATACCAGTATATTTTCCTTACTGCTTAGCTGCAGTAAAAGAGCTGATGGTAGTTTTATTCGGGACTATCAGCAACAAATATTTATAAATAACAAGTGTTGTAGATTCGAAGGATTCCTTAAGTAATACGTATGCATTGACGGTAACAATATCCAATAAAAAGTAGTTCCATTAAAATATTGCCAGGGCTGCTGAAGGATGTTGGAATTGGTCTTGGGCTTCGGGTGTAACTTTCACACACAAAAAAAGTAAAAATACATAAATAAGATGTAAATAAAATAAAACAATAAAACAAAGAAGCACTGTGTAATTAATGTTCATGGTGATGGGGTTCACTGTGTCCGAGCCCCACAGCTGGTGGCAGGGGCATGATGACGGGGTCTGTTTCTTCAAGTCCTCCTGCACCGGCCGTTTGCAACTCCCTTCCGTCAACTCCGAAAGGCAATTACAGAAAGTCTACAACTATGGGGTGTATTCAATGCCGTGGGCGAGCGGCGACAGCGAGCAGGGCTTCCTGCTCGCTGTCACCACTCACCCTGTCAGTATTCAACTCACCCCCCTCATATGCCAATTCCCCCTCGCTCCGTTTTTTGAGCGAGGGGGAATTGGCGTATGCAGCTCCAGAAGCAGCGAGACTCACGGCTAAATACAGCGAGTTTTCTGCATTAGCCGCAGGTCTCGCTGTTTTGGGGAATTTTCGCTGTCCTGTGACGGTGAGGATTACCCCGGAACGTTGAATAGGGCGAGCGGCTGGCGAGGGGGTTAAACAGCGAGGATCGCTGGTTTTCTGCAATCCTCGCTGTTTAACCCCCTCGCCGGCCGCATTGAATACTACCCTATGTCATACATAATGCATACAGGCCCTGATTCTAATTGACTTGGTAAGCTGCGAAGCTCGCAGTTGGCTGAGTCCTTGTAATGCTGCTCATGAAATGCTGGGCATTCCCATGGGCATCACCGACTCTGCCATTCCTAAGGAGCCCAGAGAGCAGGTCAGCGTCGTCCATCCAGCCTGTCCCCCCCCCCCCTCCGACCCCAAATGCGGTCGTAGGCACACACACAGCGAGAAATCCATTTGGCAATATTCACCATCGAATGGATTCTCCCTTGCTCGTAGACTAGACGACTCGCCAGGTGTGAAGCCCGCGGGGAGAAAGAGGGTGCTGCTGAAGTTAGCGGCCCTCCCTGCCAATGTCCAGGCAATACCTGCTTTGTTTTGGGTCAGCCTGGGAAGATGCCAGGGTTCCCCCCTAAATGCCCAGCACCTGTAAATCACCCTGCGTATGGCCTGAGAAGGCTAGCATTTGCATGGTCCATTTGCAAGGGGACCCGGCACCTGCGCACAGCGTACCATGCACACACATTGTCATTCGATAATCGGAAGGGCTGTGAATATGCCGCCCTCCGAACGCGGCTTTCTTTAACTTTTTTGTCTTAATCCCATTACAGTAAAAAGCCAAAAACAGAGATGCTGTGACTGTAATGGCATGGGGTATCCAGGGGCATCCTAGTCCCTAGAGTAATGGCCACTCCTCTGTTTTATTATGCCATTGTTTATTTATACACCTTAAAAATAAAATAAGCCTTGAGCTATGACATTTCATTTTTTATTTTAAATTAAGTATACATACTAACTAAGTAAGACTTACTGCTTATGGGGCAGTAGCCACTTTCCCCTAATATAATTATTTAGTAGCTACTGGTCAATTTCAAACTGACCATAATAGAATCCCCCCCACCCCCACTCCCACACAGGTGGTACTCTTATTGGGAAATACACACTTAGGGGTAGTCAGAGCAGTGGGGAAGCAGTGAGCATGTGCCCAGTTAGCAGTGCCACCAATAGAGGGGTGGTGTGGGTACAGCTGTCCCACGACCGGCCTCTAAAAGGGCCCAGGCAATTCATTTTGCCCCCTGTTACTCCCCCCAAACTGCCTCCAATGAGAACAGTGCGCTGAACAAGGGGCAGGTCCCGGAGTGCTGGCTTATTCAACCCAGGAAGCCAGAGGCCAATTGAAATGCTTTTGAGACAATTAAATCTCGTGTACCGGCAGCCAATCAGAGCGGCTGCCGGTACGTGAGCTCTGAGTGGCTCACCAGCCGGTGCTGCCTTTTAATTGGCCGCCGGCATCCTGAGTTGAGCTCCAGCTCAGCAGAAGAAGAGATGGGGGGAGCAGGAGCCAGGTTACGCTAAGTCAAGTGAGGAGAGGGAGGAATGAGTCCTGTAACTCAAAATTCCTGATGGCAGCCCTGCCAGTTAGGGCAACAAAGAAAAGCAGGATGACAATGCCACCACCATAATAGGGTATAAAAATACGCACAGCCGTCTTTAAAGGCTGAAGATTGCCACTTTTGCCACAATTTCTACCAGTAAGAAAACACAAAAAAGAAGTTCTGTATAAACGTCCCCCTTCAACATTTACACATGGGACAATAAATATGTTTCATCAAAATGTTTACCCAACATAAAATTGAACATTGCATAATATCTTTTGTACAGCAAGATGATGGAGCATAGCGTTTCCAAATTCTGAGGTCTTTTCTGACCCTCAAACGTTTTTCATTTGAACTTTGTTTTTGTTGCATTGCACTTTATATCCTATGGTGTATGTGGGAAAGAAATCAGTGATGCCTTTACAATAAACAGACAAAATCACGCTTTCCAAAATGTTTTTTAAATGTTTGACAACAACCTTCTAAGGTTTCATATGCCATTAAAACTTGGCTCAGAATTATGCATTGCAAAACTACTTTTCATTGTTTTCTGTTACAGTAATTATAATTGTAAAACTATCTATATGTACTCACAATGGGAAGATCAACACGTATGGGACGCTACAAAAATTATATTTTTTCGTTTCTGGTCATTGGAAAAAAAATGGAAAACACAGTTATTGTATACTGTTCTTCCAAATGTACAGTATTCTAAATACAATTTTATTTCTACCTCTGTCTTCTGGGCTTATCTTTGGTTATTTGCGGTGTTTGTGCCTCTTGCTTAAAATTAAATTCTGCTAAGCTAATTTAAATGTAGGCTTGGCAAGTGGGCGTTTTGCACCATAACAAGAAAATAGGAATAATTATCTTTTTTTTTTTTTTTTATTGATATTGCAAGGGTGTCTATCAACATTCATATCAGTATAAGCATAGTGGTAGCTGCCTGTAATACATTTTGAAGGCAACTGTGTGTGGTATTAATTTAATAGGGGTCTAGATAAGGTAGTATGACTGTATAACTAAGCAATAAAAATAATTTACTAATTGTAGCCAGCAACCTCAAATAATGGGGGAAGGATAAGACTGCCCTGAAATGGTGAGGAAAGGCAGAAAAGGAGTGACTAGGTAAATGACCCCCCCCCCCCACACTTCCACAAATACAGACTTATGTGTAATGCCAGTCAGTGGCGTAACTATTATTTTTTTTCCCCCTGCTAAAAATGTTGGCAGCGCCCCCCCCCATGTTAGTAGCGCTCCGTTCTCTGACCTCCCCCCCCCCCCAAGTACAGTTTACCCCCCTCCCCCCGCACCTTACCCATCCTGCATCCGCCGCTGGTCTTGTCTGTCTGCGGTCCCGTCCCGGGCGGCTCTCCTGGTTTCTGCTGTTGATGAAAAGGGACACTCACAAAATGGCTGCCCCCATACAGCAGACCATTTTTAAGGATGCTAGAGGAGGCTGCCGGGTATCAATAGCCCCATTGACCCCCCCCCCGGTGCCCACACTTTCTAAGTGCCTTCCCGCCACCGCAGGGTCTGCGGAACTATTGTTACGCCATTGATGCCATTACACTCTGACTGTAACATCACTGACACTGGTAGGAGGGCTCAGAGCATACTTGCAATGGCCGGGTGTCTCCCCTGTAAATTGGGTGGCCCTTCTAGCCCCTCGGCACAAGTTTCTCGGTTTGTACTGCACACCAACCTGGCCACCGGGTATGGGCAAAAACCGGACCAGGACAAAACCGACAGTTTTGTCCTGGTGGGAGGTGTCCTGTCCGGGGGTGTCCTGTCTGGGGGGGTTGACTGTGACACCTGTAACCAAGTAGAGGAGGAGGGGTAGAATAGTCTCCCTGTATGGTCCGGGCATGTAGCAAAAACCGTATGATCTGGCCCACACGGGAAGGCTGTAATCTCCCCTCCCCCATGTCCCTGGTGATAGCTATCACAGGGAACCCCCGGACAAGACACCCCCCGGACAGGACATTCCCCAGAGTGGACCCTACAAGCTCCGGACTGCAGATTTTGATGTCCTGTCCGGCGGTCAGGAGTCTAGTCCGGGTCTGGTTTTTACATAGTCCCCTGGCCACCCACTTTGCTAATACAATGGATGGGCAGCCGAAGACACGACTCTAGCTGAAATGCACATCACAGCCACGTCACCTGCTGTATAATGCCGGCAATCTCTGCATTTTGTAGCAGGGAGTGTTTCTGCATGACCACCATGCCCCCTACTCTGCCTTTGTATTACCATGCCTCTACTCCACCCCTGTAATGTGACCCTCTCTATTGAACCCCTCCCCAAGTTAGTTGACCTGGCTTGTCTCTCTCCAGGATGTCGGCAAGTATATGTCGGAGTTCAGTCAACTGATGTTTGGGTACCAATGAGGAAGCCATCTTTCTGTAGTGATCTGTAGTGTGCCATTAAATTATCATTTCTACTATTAAACTGGTTCTACTAATCCAGCACTATCAAAACTACGGGGGGGGGGGGGGGGGGGCTCCCCAATGTTATTTGTCCTTCTTATTATACAACATGTATGGGTTTTTCAAATCTGGTGCTTTCTATACTACTAATGGAAAAATAATTGGTAAATTCATGGGCCACAAAACCTCCATTGGGAATTCAAACCAGGTCACTTAGTATTAGCATGTTTCTCTCTATGGCACAAATACAACTATGATTTATCAAAGGAGCAGTTTTTCAGTGATTTTTGGTACGTTGTTTATTGGGTCATTTTATTAAAGTTCAAATCCAGCATGTTCTCCCTTTATATGTTGCTAAAAAAAAAAAAAACTCCTGATTTTGATAAATATATAGTATGCAGAAAATAAATACATGTAGAAGAGCATTACATTCCACCCCCTCCCCCACCACCACCACCCTATCCCACGAGAAATCTTCCTACTGATGATTTCTGTATATCAAATCGCTGTATTTATTTGAGGTCAGACTGTTAAACTATGTATTTTCGGCTTGGTTATGGTATGTTTTTTTAAATGTTTTATGATTGAGATGAAGTAGTACGTGACACGCACGTTGTGCTGTTGCAGTCCTGGTTTGGCCATGAGTAAGGGTGTGGGTGTTTTAATAGGTATTTTAAGAGTATTTTAATAGTTAGTACTTTGAAATCTAATGGTTTAATAAAGATACTTGTTAAGGTGGTTTCCATTTTATAGGCCTTTTTTCCCTCACTTTTATGCCGTAGAGCTTTTATTTTATCCATCCCTCACAGTATTTCTAGATGGTTTGAACACTATACTATAAGACACACCAGGGAGAAGGCAAGCGTAAATATCTGTCAATATACCGCTGCATCTTTTTGTGGTATGTTTATGCAAATCTAGCTGACCTGCCCTTCTTTACAATGGTGTATGTGTGCAAGAACTGAGATCGCACTGTCAGATGCTGTAACACTGTCTTTAGACACAAGCATACGTTACACCAGCCTGTGGCAGCAGCAGATTCTGGGGGTTATTCAGAGCTGATCACTGATGGCCGAGTCCTGCGATCAGATAGACATGTCCTAATACATCTTGCCTCAACATATCGTACACTGTGAGATGCTTAGTGGGAGTGAGCTGGCAGATTGCCTGGACATGTGTCTTATTCACACAATCAGCATTTGCTGATTAAAATAATATGCAGCGTGTTTATATTCTGTGTGTGATTCTAGCTTTATCTGCATATGGAATGCTATGTTACAGGGATTTCCAGGAAAACATTTCATAGGCAGATAGTGTTGCATACACATATTGAATATAGGTATAGATTTTGAACTGAGTAATGCTTGGTACATATTGGCCAACACCAAAAAAGATCCGTTGTCATCAAAAATTTATTTTGAACTGGCTGGAAGTCACTGACAACTGATATAGTGCATACACACTAACCGATGTCACAAACAATATCATTCAGTGGTAACATCCAGGGGTATGAAGATATGGGCCCTTATTCAGGTTGATTCGTGCGGGTGCAAATTCGCACTGGGACCGATGTTTTGCATATACTGGGAGCGTGCGAACTCGGCGACCATCGAAAGATTGGAGGAGGTTCCCACTGGAATGCTAATGAATGTTTATGTAAAACATCCATTCACACGCCGGGTTCGTTGGGGGCGTACCAGCAGTTCTGGTTGACTCTCAAGGGTGCAAATTTTGTGCCCGAGCGAGTCAACCTGAATAAGGGCCATAGTCAGAGAATTGAGCTGAATGCACACACACAGCTTTTATTGTCATACATCATCACTCTCACGCTTATCCAGAATTGATTAGCTTCATTATATTGCATCTAGGGAGGCCAATCCCGGGCCATTTTTTCAATCCCGGGATTCGGGATATGCCCAATAATGAATAAATTACCTCTAAGCATAGAGGAAATGTGCAGCGGGCTGGCGGGATTTGAGGCGAGGGGACACTGTGTCCGGGCAGACGTTGTGGCGTGGTGGAGGAGGCGAGGTGACTGTCACTCGGCGGGCCGGGGTGGAGGCGGTGGCGTGGGAATCAGTGTGTGGCTGCGCAGCGTGATGGGATCTGTCACATCACGCTGCGCAGCCACACAACCTTGTTGCCAGGCAGCGCAGCGTGATGTTAGAGGTCACGCTGTGCAACCACACAGTGTTAAAACACCGCCGCGACTGCAAGTTAACCGCCTCCTCCCCGGCCCGCTCAGCGGTACACATGAGAAGGGGATCAAATGCGCATGCGCATTTGAATCCCGTAATCCCAGCATTGGAGCCTCCAATCCCAGGATTTAAATCCTGTCCTAAAATGCCCTAAATCCAGGGACCCCGCAGATCCCGGGATTGGCATCCCTAATTGCATCTTTGTTGGATTTTTAAACTGCAATACGGATGCTGGTAAAAGGCCTCAATTAGTTGCCTCTTCAGGATCTTTTAGATACAAATATATATATATATATATATATATATATATATGTGTGTGTATATATATATATATATATATATATATATACAGTATATGTGTGTGTGTGTATATATATATATATATATATATATATATATATATATATATATATATATATATAGAATAGAATAGAATAGAATCAACTTTATTGGCCATGTGTGCTTGCACACACTAGGAATTTTTTGCGGATTTACAGAGCATCATCAGCAGGGATGGGGGGGGGGGGAGAGGACATTGCATACATTACATTGAGGACATTACATATAGGGAACACATACCCGCCGAGCTGCGCAGCGCCTAGGCAGCCATCAGCGGCGCCACTGGTCTCTGCACCAGCCAGGCAGGTAACATTGGAGCAAGGACACGGGGGTTACATAGCTGAGTGCACAGTTCCTTGGCAGCCATTTGCGGCGCCATCTTCCTGTAGGAGAAGCCAGCGTGGGGGATGGAGTGGTGTGGGGGAGTTGGGGGGGAGGGGGAAAGATAATTTTATATATATATAAAATTATCTTTCACCTGTTCTATGTACTGGCACAGTATTAGCAGCACTTCTCATTGACTATATTATCTCCTATTATGAAAACAGGACACAAAAAATAATGAAAACCATTCTGGTAGAGGCAGAGCTGGAAGGGGAGGGGAGAAAATATTGGACTGTGTACTAAACTGACCTCAGCCGTTCTGTAATAAGAGATTCTGGTAAACGTAAAATGAAAACTCCCAGGGGAGCCTTAGAGTAGAGAGGGAAAGAATAGAGGAAAGAGAAAAAAAAAAAAAAGATGATAGCTCGCGAGGAGAGTAAGATCCTGGGTAATTGAAAGCAGCCACTATTACCACTTGTGGTGTTGTAACATAATTCTTTTTTTAATTAACTGTGCTTTGCAATTGGAATTGCCTTGGTAAATGAGCACATTCTGGTTGAACTTGGGTGAGAGTTTTTTCCTTATTACAGAAAAATATGTTGTAAATGTTTACTGATGTAAAAGTGTTTCGTAAGAATATCTTTGCGTATAAATATTGACACTCATTTTTTTTTTTAATTCTAACAATTACATAAGAAATACAATTTGGGGTAAATGATGGAATAATTATGAAATGCCAGTTATTGCAAACCTTCCAAAGTTTTTAGTGAATATAGGAATACAGAACGTAGGAAAACATTGATTTGCACTTAAATATACGTGTATTTGGCACAGTCGTCGAGAAGGATTCAGTATGAAATCCCGACGGTCAAAATCCCGAATGGGTCAAAATACCGACAAGGACAAAATCCCAACATTTAAAATCCCGACAAGGACAAAATACCGACACATAGAATGTACAGGTGAAAAAGTCAACATGACTTTCGGTCGACAGGTCGCGAGGTTGACATGGGTTTTTTCACTGAATTTTGTCCCGAATGTCGACACAGTCAACATGGACACAGTTGTAAGTGAACCGCAGCCCCTTGCATCGCTCGCAAAGCTTCGGGCACAGTGCCTGCCAGCGCTCGGCACACTATTTTGTTCTCCCACCACGCCCTAATGGATGGTAGGGCATGAAATACCGCCTGTCGGCACATGTCGGGTCTGTGAAAAAACCCATGTCGACCTTGCGACCTGTCGACCCAAAGTCATGTTGACAGTTTCACCTGTACATTCTATATGTCGGTATTTTGACCATGTCAGGATTTTGTCCTTGTCGGTATTTTGACCCATTCGGGATTTTGACCCTGACCGTCGGGATTTTGACTGCATTCCGTCAAGAAGGGGTAGCATTAGACACACATAGATTAGTGTTACCACCTCATCCCTTTAATTCTGGACCATATTAATTACACAGGTTCTGTGGCTGATTAAAACCAGGTTAAATGGAGTCTTGAAGTCAGCCAGCCACAGAACCTGTGTAATTAATATGTGTCCAGAATTAAAGGGATGAGGTGATAACCCTAGGGTAGATACATCTACATTGTGAGGGGGACTATGTGTAACGTATGTGGACTCTGCATACAGTAATGTCAGAATGACTTACTTGTATCTACTTTTTTAGGCATCTCCTGAGGAGGAGACAATGTAGGCCACTTAGGGGCTGGGGATGGAGACAAACTTGTCATTAGGATTTCTCTAATTTGTACGATTTGTAGGTGCCCCTACCCTCAACCCCAAAATTGCTGGGGATTCTCACACCATCCTGCCCAATTCACTAGTAAGCGGGCATGATGAGGGAGAGCTGCCTACTCTTCCATGGCTATGGGGGACTACCCCAAAAATTGTGAGTCTCCTGCAGCTTCTGGTGGGTAGACAAGTATACATATAGTGAACTGGGGATACTATTCTGAATGCATTTTCACATTTAAGTTATTATTTGCCAAGTACACGTCATTTTACACTTAAGTTAAGTTTTTTGGCAATGTTTGTAGATATTAACATCCCAAAACCTGCAAATCGAGGTATATATACTGTACACGGAACACAAATACAGGAGCGACAGGTGAAGCTTACTTCATGTACGTAATGTGAGTTGAGCCACATTCCTAATTTTGCCAAATTTATTACAGTTCCATGAAATAATTTAGATAGGGACAGGGTTGGCTACAGGGAATGGGATCATTCGTCAGACTGCATTTAGGTCTACAGTCATTAGGTCGACCCCACTAGGTCGACTGGCAGGAAGGTCGACCTGACTTAAGGTCGACATGGGCCAAGGTCGAAATGACTTAAGGTCGAATTTGCATAAAGGTCGAAATGAGGAAGGTCGACTGGTCATAAGGTCGACATGTGTTTTTCACTGTTTTTTGATCCGAATGTCGACACAGTCGACATGGACACAGTTGGCAATGAGAATCGGTCCCTCGCATCGCTCGCAATGCTTCGGGCACGGTGCCTCGTTGCGCTCGGCACACTATTTTATTCTCCCACCACGCCCTAGTGGATGGTAGGGCATGAAATACCGCCTGTCGGCACATGTCGGCTCAAAAAACAGTGAAAAACCCATGTCGACATTATGACCAGTCGACCTTCCTCATGTCGACCTTTATGCAAATTCGACCTTAAGTCATGTCGACCTTGGCCCATGTCGACCTTAAGTCATTTCGACCTTCCTGCCAGTCGACCTAGTGGGGTCGACCTAATGACTGTAGACCTAAATGCAGTCTGACGAATGACCGCATCCCGGCTACAGTATCCCAACAGTCAAAATACCCACAGCAGCACACACATTTTATCCACCAAATCCACCTCTCCCACATTCTAACCCTAACCCCCCTTACCATATTCTAACCTCCCGTTCCTGTATCCTAACCCGAATCCCCCCTCCCACATCCTAACCCTAATCGCCCCTCCCACATCCTAACCCTAATCCCCCCTCCCACATCCTAACCCTAATCCCCCCTCCCACATCCTAACCCTAATCCCCCCTCCCACATCCTAACCCTAATCCCCCCTCCCAAAAACCTAAACCTAACCTTACTATACCACATCCTAAACATAACTTCACCCTCCCAAATCATATCCCTAACCTCCCCCTCCCACATCCTTACCCTAATCCCCCCTCCCACATCCTAAATGCTCCCATCCATTAGAATGAGGTATCGCATGCAGTATCTCGAATGTGATACCCCGCCAACTCAAGCGGCAGCTGCCGGGCTGCTGGATCAAATACAATACATCGCATGCAGTCCTTTTGTATTCAATGGGCCTTATTCAGATTTCATCGGTACTGCGCGCATTCGCACGCAGTACCGATGTTGTGCGTCTGCACAGGCGCAGGCGTGTTTCTGCACATGTGCAGGCGCATGGTGCGTGCACCCACGGCGACCTTTCGAGTCGCCGGGTGCACGCACCCATGGCAGCGAGGGGGGGGGGGCGGAGATGGGTGGAGAGCGCCGGGCTGCCCCATCACCATATGGGAACGCCCAGCGTTCCATGGGAGTTTCCATGAGAACGCAGGGCGTTCTCATTGTAATGAGGCAGTGACGCGGGTGTGTGGGCCGGGTAGCTGACATCACCGGATGTCCGCTGCCCGCCCATATCACGCCAAAACTCAAAAGTCACTTATATATGCGTGCACGCTAAACATCATTCGATGGTCACCGACCATCGAATGATGTGGGCGGACACCCCAGCAAAGCGAATGGATTTTATGCAAAACATCCATTCGCTGCTGTGCGGGCGAAGCCACACTTTGCTGGGGGGGGCGTGCGTTCGCCGGGCGGGGTTTGGTGGACTCGCAAGGCTGCAAATTCGCAGCCTTGCGAATCAACCTGAATAACCCCCAATGTTTGTTTGCGATCTCAGTCCAGGATTGCACATCTGGTCGGAATAGAGGCAATACACATCCGATTTGAAAATTTTTCATTCCATTTCTCGGCCCAATCCGTTGAAATCGGATGAAAAGTGGATGGGCATTTTAATCGTAATCTACCCTTCCCACATCCTAACCCTAACCTCCCACTAGCACAAACCCAATCCTAACCTCACTAGCCTACATCCTAATCCTATCCCTCTGGCAACCTAACCCTATTCTCCCCCTCACACATCCTAACCCTAACTTCCCCTTCTACAACATAACCCTAATTTCCTTTAACAAATCCTATCCCTATTCTCCTTTTCCCACCTCCTAACCCCTAACTTCCCTCTCCTACATCCTAACCCTAACTTCCCACTCCCACAAACCTAACTCTAATATCTCTATCCTACATCCAAACCATAGCCTACCCCTCCCGCAACCTAACCCTAATATCCCCCTCCCATATCCTAATCCTAATCGCACTGTCCCACATCCTAACCCAGTGGTGTAACAATAGAGAATGCAGGGGATGCAACTGCAATGGGGCCGGGGACTTGGGGGAGGGGTGGAGCACATAGTCCAGCAGGCTCTCCCCTGCACCGTCTTGAAGTTTTTTTTTATTGTTTTCATTTTTTAAACACTGCCACAGGGGCTCAACAAAGATCTCCTATGCTAAATCGCTCAGCAACAATCAGTTGTGCAAATCTCTCAGTGTGTATGGGAGATTTTAGACTGTGAGAAATCTCCCACACTAAATTGCTCAGAACATATCTCTTGTTCAAATCTCCCTGTGTGTATGTTCCATTAGGTCTTCAAAGAATTAGTTATCCAGGTGCACCTCATTATGGAATGAGGTTCCCATGCAATGGTGGTATAAGTAGTTTATGAAATAGAGAGCACTAGATAAAGAAAAAAAAATGCGACATAATCTACTTTTTATTTAGCACTTTCTAGAAGATAATAGTATCTGCATACCCTCCAACATTTAAAGGGCAGAAATCGGTACACCCCCAGAAAGGGGCGTGGCCACGTGAAAAGGGCGTGTGGTCACCGGTAAAAGGGTGTGTGGCTATGCTAACAGACCAGAATAAGGTCCTTTATTGGCTACTGTGCACCTGGCTGAGCGTTACCAACACCCCTTAGTACTGTAGGGGTGTAGATGGGGGTCTGACCAGTCCACACTGTTTTTGCTACACTTACACATATGCTATGTTCCAGTTTTACACACGTGTCATGCTACAGTTATACACAACACAGGTGCTGTGTTAGTTACATACATGTTCAGATGCAGCAGTACATGTGCTGAGTTTAGTCACGCACACGTACTTTGCATGGGCACACTACTATTACCACAGTCAGAGAACAGAAAGTAAATGTCCCATCACCATGTGCACCGTGGGGCATGCTGGGTAGCAGTGTTTCTGGACAGTGCCGGCCCAGGCTGCTCCTTCACCCTGCCCCGGTGCCCCGACCCTCACCTGCTCCTAGCGACCGCAGCTACTCACACTCTGTTGTCACGGCGGAGCCAGCCGGAGAGAGCCGATGACGCTGAGGTGAGTGGGCGGGGCTCAGGAGTGATGCGCCAGTGACGCCAGGAGGTGGGAAGTACCCGGAGACTCAGGGAATTGGGTCGGTCGGTCAGAAACGGAGCAGAGTGACTGAGATGGCAGATGTAAGTATGGGGATATCATTTGCCGGGCACATGGCGAGCTGGGATAGCCTGAAAAACTAAAGAAAACCTGTATATTTGGTACACTTTGATTTAGCCGGTACAGACTGTTAAAAACGGTACTGTACCGGCTAAATCGGTACAGTTGGAGGGTATGTATCTGATTGGTTGCCCATCCTATCTTCAGTAAAACTCCCATCTTAATAAATACACCCCTGAGTCACATGCTAAGCAGCTACAAATGCAAATTGTTACAACAGCAACAAATACTACAATAAGCTAATGTAATATCCCTATGTTGTGATGCAACATGAAATTGAGAGTGGGGCAATTACAATGACCAGGTTCGGGGTATGATCAGAAAAGCAGGCCTATTCTCCCCTCAGACACAATGACCGACAACAGTTTTCTTAGAAAACAGATTCTCAATTTATTAAAATAAATGAGGAGGATTATAGCAATAGAAACAGTCCATATAAATGATCAGCTGTTCAGTACATGCAGGTTACTTTGGTACTTGTAGTGCATTGGCTTTGGTTTGAGCAAAGACTTCATGCAAGAAAGAAAACCACCCGAAAAAGAAAGGTGTTCCCTTTCCTAAGAGAACAGGGCTTGCTAAACCCTCTTGCCGTACACCAGCCATGAGCAGAACCTAAGCAGGGCCTAAGGGGTCCTGTAGGACACAGGTCTTCAACCTGTGGCCCTCCAGATGTTGTGGAACTACATGTCCCAGCATGCCCTGACTGTTTTGTCATGCTCTTATAGGAATAAATGTGACAATGCATGATGGAACATGTAGTTTCGCAACATCTGGAGGGCCATAGGTTGAAGACCCATGCTGTAGGATCTTTCCTTTTACTACCAGGACTTCCAGCAGAGGTCATCTTCTTGGACCTCCCTGGGTATTCACTGCCCAGGTCTTCTGTTGGTCTTAGCGCCAGCTTAAAGCAGCCATGATTCTGTCACTGTGGTAGTTATCTGTGTTTCTGCCACAGTCACTGATCCTAGACCATTCATGCTATCTCCATCTTCCTGGCCTCTGGGCCAGACCATGCTGCCATCCATGTTGCTTCATGGAGAACCTTCTTCACAGTTACATTCCAGTGTGTGTCTGAGCTCCCTCTTGCTCCTCGGCTGACTCTCTTCTCCCCAACCTACTTGGAATTCCACCTCTTCTCGCTCACCTTACTTGCCTGGGATATCCTGGAGACAGCAAGTCCCAAGACTCCTTTACCCTTTAACCCAAGTAACCAATCAAACTTGGGGATTTTCCTGAGGATTTGTGTTCATGGCTCAGGGACCTTTGCCAGGCTCTCCTGCAAATGCTTAGTGTGGTCCCTGGAGAAAGTGTCACTTATACCCCTTTCACACCAGAAATGCAGGGACAAACCCGGGAATTTAGGCTGGTGTGAAAGGGGTATTAATGTTCACCTGGCTGCTCTGTTAGAGCTGAGTGGGACAGCACCTCACTAAAAAGAACTACAAGGGCTGCTGTCACATTCCTGGAAATTAACAATGGGCGACTTGGGGGACAATAACTGATAAATGGGTCTTATGATGGCACCACACATGTATCCATAGGAGCCACGTTACAATGCCCTCTCATGGCATCATTTCTGTGGCGGCTCATCAGCTACCTACAGCCTCCCCTTATTCTTTCCACTGGAAGCATTTAACATTATGGAGAATTACATTTTTTTTCATTTGTATTTTTTCAGATGTAGTGCAGACAAGTGATCCTTGTTGACTTGTATTAAATGTTTTAAAGTAAAACATTTATTAACTTTACAAAGCTGTTGTCTGTAAATATAGAAACCTTCGTATCTGTCTATGTGTATATATTTAGTTCAGTACTGAGCTTGTACCTTACGTACCAGTCTGGTATGTTAAACTGTATCCAATGATTTCCCAAAATCCAGATATCATCAACTGCCTTGCCAAGATCCATAGAAACTGATTCAATTAAAATTGGCATGACTGGTCCTTATAACATTGAAAAAAACAAAAAACTTTTTCTTCCTTTGTTTATTTTCCGTGTCGTGTTTCTGGATGTTATCTCCTAGAATTCCGTAAAATATTTGACTTAGTAATGAAGTCAGGCTCACTGATCTTTCTATCTATAACTGAATTTAGCTTAGGGACAGGTGATTTATCACTACTAGGGCGAGATTCAATTACTGCAGCTGCGAGGTCGCATGTTAGTAATCCACGGAAGTTTAATTGGAAACATCAAGGCTTTATGGGAAGTTTGAGCATTATCTAGGAGGGCGATTTAAGGTGTAACAGGGTTACATGTCACAACTTTTATTAATACAAAATAATGATCAGAATGTGTATTTAATCTTATATAAGGGTTTAGAGTATATAGGGTGCATTAAATTGTTTCTGTTGTGTTTAGATTCTCTTCATGTACTAAAACATTGTTAAAAACATATTTGCAACTCCCATGTACACGTAAAACAATCCTGTTTCCATTTACACAACACCCCCCTGCCTATGGGCCAAATGTAGTAGGGTGTGAGAATCAGAAATGACTCTTTTTTCCTCATCATAAAGGTTACATCCATGAAGAGGTGCTTGACATGGGTAAATGGTTCAATCACAAGTTTGCGTTCCAAATATGGTATTAAACCAGGCATGTCTATAGTATGGCCCTCCAGCTGTTGCGAAACTATAAGTCCCATCATGCCTTGCCATAGTTTTGCAATTAGGGAATGCTAAAACTATGGCAATGCATGCTGGGATGTGTAGTTTCACAACAGCTGGAGGGCCACAGTTTGGACATGCCTGGATTAAGGTATTTCCAAGATGTTTTCCATGATGCAAACTGGCCGGGTTGCCATTCATGCTTTGTCTTTAGAGGCACATGACAATGCTCTTTCCCTTATGGTGCCCACACACTAGTACATTTTGGGCTCTTTCCACCCAATTTCGACAGAGTGGACAGAGACATCAGGTGAAAAAGTGTCAACTGACATCTGTTTTATCTCAGATTTTAATCTGATGCCCAGTCCCATGGGCATCGGATCAGAGTCGCAGATCGCAATGGCTGCTCAAAATGTATTGCATCCGTCAGGCTTGACTGAGATCACATGCAATACGTCATATGCAAAAGGACCACCGGTTGACCGACAGGAAGTGGTCATTTGGGGGTGGCCATTTTCTGGGAGTGTCAAAAAACATACAGGCATGCCCAGTTGTTTAAAGTGAGGGTACGTCATCGCCAGCCTCGATCAACCTGTATCAATTGATTTGTGGAAGGGTCAGAGCTACTTACATTTGCAAAAATAATACGACGGTTTGGAAATTGCATATGGATTTGCGAGTGGTTGCCGGTAAGCGGTCAATTTGCAATTAACTTGCAAATTTACATGGGGAGGGTTTTCTTTCTGTCTGGGCGGTGTCTATCTACACGCATTTATCTGCAACTTTGCAGATCAGCAATCAGATTTGAATCAGGCCCACAGTCTGCAAAATGGCAGTCAGGAGCTGATTAGTCAGCTCTTTCTTATCTCTCTCTCCGCTGTATACAGTATCTCACAGTGTTTAAAGGAATCATTCCCTGAGTTCTAAGTTTGAATCCAATAGGTAAAACAGCTCAGTTGTTTAAATTCATTTTGGTATTTCTGATCAGCTCCTTTGATGCATAAACTAGGTGTACACCAGTTCTCTATCAACCTTCTGTGTCACCTTGTCATGAAGCAAGTTCTCTTTTGTGACAGCAGTGTCAATTTTTCTGTCAAACTCTATTAGGTGATACAAGCTAAAAAAAATCAGCGTTGTGTCCGCTTTGTCTATAGCAGCCCTTGTCCGCTACAGAATAGCAGAGTGTCAATGAAATGAGATATCTTGCAAATTATGTTTCAGCATTATTGTAGCATCCAAAGCCATAGACTTCAAGTCATCTCTTTTAGGTTCTTATAAATTC
Source organism: Crinia signifera (assembly GCF_055691185.1). Lineage (NCBI taxonomy): Eukaryota > Metazoa > Chordata > Amphibia > Anura > Myobatrachidae > Crinia > Crinia signifera. Next base: position 11,502,126 of record NC_139225.1, on the reverse strand, counting down.
ATGAAATAGATTTTGTAACCTGCCCAAAAACGCTGCTGCCCAATAAGCTTTGCACCTGTATAAAATCCTGCACCAATGAACATGCATTAATGGAAATAATAGTTCTAGCTGCATAGTACATATTGATTAGCATGTTGAAAGTTTGATAGAAGACCCTGCGAGGATTTCATAAATGTGTAACTATTGCTTTGGCGGTTGACATGCATTTGTTACTAGTTTTTAAAAATGAACAGATACAGATGGAGCCGCTGCCATCCTTGGCCGGCGCTCGCCAGATCCCTTTCACTGGTGAGCGCTGGCGATAGAGACTGGGACGCGCATGCGTCTCACGCGCATCACAGTATCAAGGCGGCTTGGCAACGTCTCCCTGCCCGTCTCCGCTTCAGGGAGACGCTGCCCAGTTTGGGGGGTGTATCGTGGTGTCGAGGGGGACCGGTGGGGGAAGCAGCGGAGACCCCCGCCAAGCTCCATTGCCACAGGGCGCGCGAGCTCCTCGTGTGCGCGCGCCCCTGGCGGTAACCGGCTGCTGGCGGGGGATGGTGGTTTTACTTTGCAATCTTCTTCTGATGCAAATACTTGTAGAGATGTACTGCCTGATTAGAGGAGAAATTAGTTTGATGAATTCATGTATTTAAAAAAAGTATGAAGAAAAGTAAATCTTTATTAATGTATCCAGTGTCTGACTGGGATGGTAAGGGCCCACCAGGGGAATGTAGTCGTTACCCGGGTGGGTCCAGCGTGTGATGTTATGACACGGCAGGTGCCATAAAGTAACTCCGCCACATGCCCTCCCACCAGCCCGCACAGTTCTACTGAGAACTGAGCCAATGAAAGCCTTGCTCTGAGCCTGCAGCCGCCGCTGATTCAGTCAACAGCTGATGACTGCATGCAAGATGATGTTGTTATCATCCGCACCTGACTGCCCCGTGGCATTAACACTTATTGAATGTTTGCATCAAGACCCACCTCCTAAAAAAGGGGTCACAATCATTGGGTCCTACCGTTGAATCACCCGGTACCCCGGCAGGCCAGTCCGAGCTTGAATGTATCTATGAATACTAAAACAAAAGTAGACAAAAAGATGTTTACCTTGTGCCCACTGTGCTGGTAATTTAAATTAGATTCCTTGTTATGGGAATATTTTACTATTTAAATCGTGATTTGCTTATATCATGACGTCTGTTTTATAATCAGTGTGGTTTTTTTTGCAGAAACTTGAATCATGGCATTGTCTACAAGTACCAGATCGTGACAGTTACTGCAAATGGAGAGAGTCACCCATCCCCAGAACTGATATACCGTCATGGCAGCGGCTACTGCGGAGATGGAATAATCCAAAAGTAAGAGGTGCTTAAAGGACATTTTTAAGAGGTAGCCATTATACCTTCAGATAGTCCATGGATTCAAGCAGCATTTCCTTTTGGGAAAGGGTAATTTTACACTTAATTACTGTCATTAGACATTCTGAACAAACAGTAGTGAACACTTTTTTTCATGAAACTTTTGCTACTGTAAGTCATATCTGTAAGTTATATTTAAGCATTTACACTCTGGATTTACCTAAAGGTTCTAGACAAGAGCACAGTGGGTGGTGTATCCAATAGTCAAAATAGTGGTGAAGTTTACCAGTGGAAAAGTTGGTATTTTTGTGATTTATAGTAGACCATGCACCTCTTTAGTCGCCCTTCTTTGTTCACTCTTCTACTGTATTGTATTTATATCGTTCTAGAGATATGGTGGGTATTTGAGACCTGATCGCACAGCCATGAATGTGCAGTGGCCAGCGATCAGGTAAACGCCACCCCACTATAATGAAATCCTGCCTTTCGAATTAATGTGTACGCTGTACGAATGGATATGTACACCTTGCAAAGACGTCGCAGCCGTGCAAAAAATGTCCAAAACCCTTCGTTAGAGGATCAACAGTTTCATATATAGCGCACACATATTCCGCAGCGCTGTACAGAGAATATTATTACCAGTTATTATATAGTGCACACATATTCTGCAGCGCTGTACAGAGAATATTTGAACACTCACATCAGTCCCTGCCCCAGTGGAGCTTACAATCTATATTCCCTACCAAATGTACGCGCATACACAGACATTCTGTTGGGAGCCAATTAGCCTACCAGTATATTTTTGGATTGTGGGAGGAAACCGGAGTACCCGGAGTAAACCCATGCAAGTACGGGGAGAATATACAAACCCCGCACAGTTAGGGCCACGGTGGGACTCGTACCCATGACCTCAGTGCTGTGAGGCAGTAATGCTAACCATTACACCGTCCGTACTGCCCCGTATATATAACACATGGTGGGGATAGAACCCATGACCTCAGCACTGTGAGGCAGTAATGCTAACCATTACACCATCCGTACTGCCCCGTATATATAACACATGGTGGGGATAGAACCCATGACCTCAGTGCCGTGAGGCAGTAATGTAACCATTACACCGTCCGTACTGCCCGTATATATAACACATGGTGGGGATAGAACCCATGACCTCAGCACTGTGAGGCAGTAATGCTAACCATTACACCATCCGTACTGCCCCGCATATATAACACATGGTGGGAATAGAACCCATGACCTTAGCGCTGTGAGGCAGTAATGTAACCATTACACCATCCGTACTGCCCTGTATATATAACACATGGTGGGAATAGAACCCATGACCTTAGCGCTGTGAGGCAGTAATGCTAACCATTACACCGTCCGTGCTGCCCCGTATATATAACACATGGTGGGGATAGAACCCATGACCACAGCGCTGTGAGGCAGTAATGCTAACCATTACACCATCCGTACTGCCCCGTATATATAACACATGGTGGGGATAGAACCCATGACCTTAGCGCTGTGAGGCAGTAATGTAACCATTACACTATCCGTGCTGCCCCGTATATATAACACATGGTGGGGATAGAACCCATGACCTTAGCGCTGTGAGGCAGTAATGCTAACCATTACACCGTCCGTGCTGCCCCGTATATATAACACATGGTGGGGATAGAACCCATGACCACAGCGCTGTGAGGCAGTAATGCTAACCATTACACCATCCGTACTGCCCCGTATATATAACACATGGTGGGGATAGAACCCATGACCTTAGCGCTGTGAGGCAGTAATGTAACCATTACACTATCCGTGCTGCCCCGTATATATAACACATGGTGGGGATAGAACCCATGACCTTAGCGCTGTGAGGCAGTAATGCTAACCATTACACCGTCCGTGCTGCCCCGTATATATAACACATGGTGGGGATAGAACCCATGACCACAGCGCTGTGAGGCAGTAATGCTAACCATTACACCATCCGTACTGCCCCGTATATATAACACATGGTGGGGATAGAACCCATGACCTTAGCGCTGTGAGGCAGTAATATAACCATTACACTATCCGTGCTGCCCCGTATATATAACACATGGTGGGGATAGAACCCATGACCTTAGCGCTGTGAGGCAGTAATGCTAACCATTACACCGTCCGTGCTGCCCCGTATATATAACACATGGTGGGGATAGAACCCATGACCACAGCGCTGTGAGGCAGTAATGCTAACCATTACACCATCCGTACTGCCCCGTATATATAACACATGGTGGGGATAGAACCCATGACCTTAGCGCTGTGAGGCAGTAATATAACCATTACACTATCCCTACTGCCCCGTATATATAACACATGGTGGGGATAGAACCCATGACCTTAGCGCTGTGAGGCAGTAATGCTAACCATTACACCGTCCGTGCTGCCAAGCATATTTCTTGGCACTCCCATGAAACAGCTGGTTATATCACCCACAGATACCTTCTTCCTGCAATCACCTTGCAAATAGAAAAAGTGTCAGGACTTCATAGCTGTCCAGCGTTGGCACGCACATTGAGGCCTATATGCATTTCAACAATAGTTGGCTAATGTGCAAATTTGCAGTCTTGTGATCAGGCCTGAATTGGGCCCATGGTCTCCACACAGTATTCCAGATAAGAGCATTCCAGTGACCTATACAGTGGAATTATTACTTATTTTTTCCTCAAACTGATTTCCCTAAGTATGCAACCAAGCATCTGATATGCCTTCCTCATTGCTTTGTTACATTGATTCCCAGCATCTAAGTTGCTTGAAATACAGTAGTGACTACTAGATCCTCGTCAATAGTTTCCATCATAGTACTCTTAAGGACGCAAGTGCATGATTTAGTATTTTTAGTAGTAAACTGTAGTTGCCAAGTTCTTAACCCTTCTCAAGTCTACCTACAGTATATCATTAATCATTGCTTTTACTCCTCCCTGGAAATATCTAACCTGTTGCATATCTTTGTGCCCTCTCCAAAAAGGCATACCTTCCCTTCAATACCATTTGCAATGTCACCAATATTGATATAGAAGAACACTGGGCCAAGTTCAGATCCCTAAAGTACCAACATTTGCAATTTAAAAAGCACTCTTTTTACTACAAATGTCTGTTTCTTATCCTGCAAACAGGTTATTTTCCATTACACTGTTTTATAATCCAATCCCATGCTTTTAAATTTATATAGCAGTCTATGATGTTGGACCATGTCAAATGCCTTACTAAAGGCTAGATCTACAATATGGCCCAGTTTATCTTTTATTTTAGCTATGGAGTGAAAAAAATCAGTAAGATTTTTTTGGCCATGATCCCCCGCCAGTAAATTCATATTGTTGGACTTAAGATAGTCCACAATTCTTTTTTTTATAATGTCCATTACTTTCCCTACTAGTGATGCAAGGTTTACTGGTCTGTAGTTACTCACTTCTTCCTTGCTTCCTCTTTTGTGCTGTGGTACACCATTCAATATTTTACAGTACACCAGAATTGCCACTGAAGCTAGTGATTTGTAGACATTCTGTTAATTGTGCTACCAGCATATTTGTAAACTCTTTTATTATATGTTTATGTATCCCATTTGGCCTCATTGATTTATCCATTTCAGTTTTGAGAGTTCTATTATGACCTTCTCCTCTTTAACCCTTTGAGTGAATTTGTCAAAATAGGTGTAAAAAAATTGCTGACCAAACATTTTGGTACTTGTTTAGTTTCACGGCGGCAGCAGCCGTTCGTCTGAGTCCCCTTGCGGGGCTCGCTTCGATCGCCCACGCTGTGGGCTTGGTGGCTTGCTGCGCTCGCCATGCTATCTAAAATTTACTCTATGCCAACGTGGATAGTAGGGGTATGAACTATCTTCATTGGCATAGAGTTCATTTACCTTATTTTTGATAAGTGAGCGCAGCAGCCGGAAGTTCACGGCGGCCATACTGCCGCCGTTAAACTAAACAAGTACCAACATTTTTATTTATCATAATGACCTGTAATGTTTATGTTATGTAGGGAATATAATCTTTTTTTGACACAACATTTTTTAAATTGAATTTATATAACAAATGTGAGCAACGCTGGCATTTTTAGCAGATATTTTGATCATCTCTCAAAGAGATGTTGGCACTTAAAGTGTTAAGTGTATACTTTCATCCACCTTATTTTTCTGAACATCCTCACAAATTATTGTGGCCCATTGTCTTCTCTTTCTGTAGTGAATACTGAGCAAAAATAATTATTTCGATGATCTGCTATTTTTTTTTCTCTCTCTGCCAAACTATCACACTCTGCCTCAGATCTTATTATTCCACCACCTAATTTTCTTCTTTTGCTTACTGTATATAGTTGGAAAAAGTTTTTCACCCTTTATTATCCACTGGTGGCCATTTCCTGTACAGCGTCTGCTGTTGAACACCTGATCACCTTCTTAGTCTCCTTCCATCCGATACGATACACCTTCTTGTCATAATTGTTTTGATTGGGCGAAAATGTGCCCTTCTGCCCATTTATATTTTGACAATAATTTACTCTTTTTTCTTCAATATTGTATTAAAGTAGCATTTATGCTTTTATTCACATACAGAGATACCCATATTCCGAGTCTCCCCATTCTGTCCTCCGAATAAATTGTATCTTGGTGAAGCGATGTCCCAGTCATGATTCCCATTCCTCCTGGAATTGTCCCCTAAGCTTCTAGCATTTGCACACATATTTTTAAGAACTGTTTTTGAAGCTGTTTTTCCTAGCCATGTTTAAGCAATACATAATAAAATGTGAAGTTTAAAGTTCTAATTAAATTTACTTAAGGTCATGGATTTTATCATTTAAGCCTAGTTGACGTTCTATGTTACATCATAGATTGGAGGCAGGGTTGAAAAGAGAAATCCTAAATTGCAGCTATACATTAAAATATTGTCTGCGAACACGCAGAGGAACGTATGTTTGTTCATCTAATACAGCTTGAATAAATTCACATTGCACATACTCGGAAAGTGATCACACACAAATACAAGAATGTAGAGTAATACTAATTCTTATTGCATTTACACTTATGAACAAAGAAGTAGAGCAGAGGTCTGTTTTCCCACATAGACATGATTCAGTAAAGCTATACAAATACAAAAGTGGCCCATATAGAACAGCAGATAAGTATATTTGTCTGTTCGGAGATTATATATTGCACCTAGATTAGTGCATGTGTAAATACACTGTACCTATGACTTTTGATAAACCAGATTCATGTGCTGTGTGTAAGTGTGAGACTATTTTTGCAAGAATTCCATCGCCAGCCCCCGCCAGTGGCCGATAACCGCCCCGTGGCAACGGAGCCTGCCAGGGGTCCCCGCTGCCTTCCCCCTGCAGTCACCGCCGGTCCCCCTCACCGCCTGATACCCCGCCCCCCAAACAGGGCAGCGTCTCCCTGAAGTGGAGACTGGCAGGGAGACGCTGCCCATCCGCCGTGATACTGGGACTGGCGTGCGCGTGAGACGCATGCGCGTCCCAGTCCCTATCGCCGGCGTTCGCCAGTGAAAGGGATCTGGCCGGCGCCGGGCAAAGAAGACGCTACATCTGTACATTAAGTTTCCTTCATCATCTTTAATGTGTTCACACAGATTAATAAAGGTTTAACGGTAGATATAATAAAAAAAAAAAAAACAGTGATAGCTGAACGTGACTTCTCTCCTGCTCTTGTTTTGATGGACTGTGCTTACTGAGATCAAGTTGAGCATATTTTTTTGACTGTGCCCCTTACAAATGAATGTATCTTACATTCCAGTACTGATTCCTTGAAGGAGGTTTCCAGCATTCATCATTATTTTTTGTAATATTTATGATCTATTTTCCAGCTCAGTAAGATTGGAAGATGAATGATTGGGATACTAACATTTAGGTGGCCATACACTGCTGTGATGTCTCGCGGCAGTGTACGGCCACCCGATCCACCCGGGAAGGTCCAGGGCGGCAGGGGTGCATGCAATCCATCACAATTTGTTGTAATAGATCGCATGCGTTCCTGCTACCCGTCTGCCCTGCCGCTGGGAGGGAGGTCCCAGGTCAGGTGGTCGGATGGTCAGAAGGTTCGACCACCGACTCCGGTCTGATGCACACAGGACCACGCATCGGAACTGAGGGGACATCAAATTGAGATGATTTGGGACGATTTCACGGCCCGTTTCCTCGGAATCTCAAAATCGGAAATTGCACAAATACTGTATCTAAACAACTTTTCACAGGTATTTAAGAGCTATTTCTAATCTGTTATTGGTGAATACCCTACGGCCCATATCTACCCAGGGGTGCAAACCGCAATCTTTTGTGTAAAGTTTGCATCTCATTGGTCTGCAGATTGGCACCACATCTTCATTTGTACAACCTAGTGTATGGGAGCTGATTGCAAGGAACACAGAAAGTGTCTGTAATTGTAATAAACGGTGTAAAACAGATTTACTACCTTATGCCATTGTGAGATTACATTCAGCTAATACACAGCTTTTTGCATCTGCAAGCGGAACTTAGGGCACGTGTTGATTTTATTCTGGTCAAACTATTTGTTTCAGCCCTATTCTAGGCGCAGGAGATAAGTCAGAACCAAACTACCCTGACTCATGTTTGGCTCAGAATCACACATAGGTAATGATAGACATCCACAACACTCCTATGACGCTCTTACAATGAAATCCATATTTCCTTTAAAGAACACTTGCACATACTTTCCAAAATATGTGATTATGGAGGCGAGATGTTCCAAGTGTGCCGGAGGCTGGCCGCCAAGATAGAAGTTTGACTGTTGCAAAGGGAAATTGCCTAATGACACTGCCCCGTTTCTGTCATTCAGGGGGTGTGGCCACTGCACCCCGAAAAGCCAGACTGCCATATGTTCCACCCAGAACTGTGCACACATGCATTCACCCACTCCAGTACTATGCAGTGCTGCAGATGAGTACTCCACCAACCTCACCCTCTTCCGCAACTCATGACAGCCCATAAGCGGGATGGCAGGTCAGTACCCAAAAAGTAGGACTGTCACAATCCAAGCTGGTTGGTTGCAGAGTAAGCTTTTGCAATTTGCCTTCTGCTTATTTTGATTAAGACCAAACTGACCCTCCATTCCCAATCATGGTAGCAATTGGAGTCATTTATGTACCGGTACAACATAATTATCTGTCTCCCTTTTATTTCTCAAAATAGTAAAACACAGTTATTCTCAGTGTTCAGTGAGTCCCTTTTATTTTCTGGGTGAGGGCAACAGATGATTTTTGAAATGTCTCTCCTAATATTATCACAGTGGAAAAGGATGTTATGATGCACCTTAGTGTCAAGACTTCACATTCTCCTAACTTCCTCTCTTTATTTTGAACACAGCCTGTCTCCAGCCCGGTCTGCAATATGTCTGCATGTCTCTAATGGTATGTACGCACTGGCGTTTACAATGCGATTTTTAACATATGTTAAAACGCAAGTAAAAATGCATGTAAACCACATTGCGTTTACTGTATGTCCATTCATCCTGGGATTTTGAACCAGGTCTCTCTGAGCATTTCCCGTGCCCTCACTTTGAAATATAATTCTCGGATGCACTGATGTACGTCAGATGCAATGCAAAGGACCGGGAACATTGCAAATAATTCACGCAAGTTATTTGCAACTAAAAATTAATTGTTGCAGTCGTTTCTGTTTTTACATTAGTTTCCGTATGCTTAACCTACACTAAAAATGCATGTTAAACGCATCACATTAACGCCAGTGGGTATGTAGCATAAGATGGTTCAGTTACTGTAATTGGACTCCTAGACACCATGGGGGCTAGATGGGTGCAATATTCCTTTATTTTGGTATCTGGGCTGTTTAACACTGTTCCTGCCAAAAGTCTGTATTGAAATAATGAAAGTGTTTTCAACCTCTGTTTTCAGGCTTAACAAGACTTTTGTGACAAATGTTTTTGCACTCTCCGTAACCATGTTAATAAAGGCCATACTGATGCAGTTCTAAAGTTTGTTTAAATTTTATTACACTATAATTTTCAGATAGTGGCTAAAATTTGCCCCTTTGACTCTTGTAGGGACCTCAGTGAGGAATGTGATGACAAGAACAAGATAAACGGAGATGGCTGCTCTGTCTTTTGTCTTCAAGAGGCATCTTTCCATTGCCTTGGTAAGTTGCTATCAGTGAGGTAAGGTTTGTATATTAACTGTGGATCCATAATCAACTAAAGGCAATTTTCAAGGTGTCCATAGATTCCAAGGTCACGACAATATGTGAAAAGAAAAATAAGAAAGTAGCGCTATACACCAAATGAGATATTATGGATATATTTAATAATAATGAAAAGACATAAAAATTATATATTTAAAAACATTAAGCACCTCTGACCATAAGGATATTTGCATGGGGTCCGTCCCTATATTGACTCCTATAATGTCCACACATGGGAGACTCCAATGAATATTCTCTCAGTAAAGAAGGTAGGTATAATTACCACAGTTCGACCACTTGAGGAATTATTCCAATTCGGAATGCATTTACGCGATATCCTCCATGTTGGTGGTATCTGGAGAGGGTAAAGATGGTTTGGAGTGACAATGGAGGTATGAAGATGGATCTTTGCGTGAGTGGCTGGTCCGTATCCAAGTCGGGTACAGTGGGTGCTTGGCAGGTATCCAAAGTCTCGATTCCTGGACACTTGCCAACCACCCACTGTACCCCACTTGGATACGGACCAACCACCCACGCAAAGATCCATCCATAAAACACATTTCTAGAACACATTTTGAGTACAATGCAAGAAACGTCAGCTGCAATGTCACATAGAATGAGATAGCTCTCGAATTCAGTTTGTAAATTTTACATAAGTATTAGCGATGGAAGGGGTAGAGAAGACAATGGCACTATAAGTGAAATGAACAGATATTTGCCAAGTGGTGCCCATGATGCCCCCCGATCATGCAGCACTGTGTGCACTCTTCACTACCTTAGTTAGGTGGTGCCCAAAGTATCAGAACCATTGAGTGTTGGAAGTACTCCGAACTATTTGTTTACACTGTGTAGCAGGTACACTTCTCCGTTAGTTAAATGTTGTCAGGTTATCTGAAGCACTCGCCTCCCTTCACTTGTCCATAGTTCACTGCCGGTGCTGTTCCAGCTAGAATATAATTGTGACTATAATATAAGGATTCAGTTTGGAATCAGCAAAGTTTGTTGTATGCATAATGTCACACATTGTTTTATTTATGTGTTCGTTATGATACATTGTTGTGTTCATTGCTATGAAATTTTTTAATTATAGTAGTTTTTCCAACCCCTGGTTCTGCATTTTGTAATGTAAAAACATACGGTATGCGTGGTGTTTTCTTCCTGTCTGATTTGGAAATGTGTCATTGAGCCATACTGGGTTTAACCTGTACCGTCTGCTGAATAGATTCTTTATTTTAATTTGATGAACTAGTGATTTTTAGGCCAAATTATCTGTTTCCTTTACTTTTAGTTGGAGACAATGATGGAGTGGATGGTTTATAACAAGTAGCTAATTTTCTAACATTCTGCTGTATCAAGTACATTTTTTTCAGCGGGGCAGGGAGGACAGGATACATGTCTCAACAAGTTTCTATTTTTCAGCGGATTTTTTTTTTTTTATCTTTTCCATTCGGCTACTACTACAATGACTGCATCATCACCATGATTGTCTACACACATGGAAAATAATTGAATTATCCGTCATCAACTATAGTTATGATCAGAAGCAGTGTTTGTTCTTTGTATGTTTTGATTGGATATTAATTAATTTAATATTTACACTATATTTTATACCAGTATATAGAATGGAAAGTACTGCATAGTACTGCAGGAGACTCCCAGAAAGTAGCAGCAATCTCCCTCTCTCCCTGATTAATTTTTCAATCTCCCTCATTTTACCTAAACCATATTATTAGCTGTTAAATTTTTTGAGGAAAAATAATACATTTACATTGAATTATCAGCGCCATTTCCCAGCGTTGGTGATAAAACACGATGATCCCTATAGCTACATGGATGTGTATATGTATATATATATATATATATATATATATATATATATATATATATATATATATATTAAAATGCTGCCCTGGCATTTGAGCCAATCAGAGCTCGTGTACCATTAGTCAATCAGAGTGGCTGCCGGTATACGAGCACCTGATTGGCTCACCAGCTGATTCTGCCTTTTAATTGGCTGCCTGCATTGAATAAGCCTGTGCTTTGGGACCTGCTACATTCAGCAGGAGTTGGGCGGTAAGTGGAGGGGGGGGGGCAAGAGGGGGGACCCAGAGGGGCCCGGACTGGAAATCAGTCCTGGGCCCCAAAATTCCTAGTGGCAGCCCTGCTGGTGAGACTTCTGTTATCGGCAGCACTAGCCTCTCTACTTAACCTCCACATTGCTTCAAGGGAAATGTAGACTTTGTTTATGACCATTTATACTTGGCCCAGGACTTGAGTCCCTACCCCTTGATGGCTGCCCTGTACATATGGGTGGAGAGGGTGGGTAAAGGTTGAGAGGTGGAGTGAAATGTGAGCACTTCCATTAGACACACACACATATTGCAAAACTACATTGACATTTGTATCCTCCTACCATATTGACTGTCTGTAACTACCCAGTTTGTTTTATTCCTATTTCCAATTGTAAAGGGCAACGGAACTTTCTGCACTGTATAACAAGCTGTTACTAAATAAATAAAATACAAATCTGCACACTGGAGGAGATGTACGCCTACATAGTGTTATTATCATTGATGCACCGCTGGCTAATCACTTGCGTGAGCAAGCCCAACATACATTAGGGAGAGCAGAAGAGAAAAAATATATATTTCAGGAATAAATAGAAAACATACAACCCCAGTAAATTGACATGATCAATAAAAAGCTCAGTGTTATTCAATTTCGTAAAGGTCATCACCTCTGAATTGAATGATGTTGTGGTTAAGATTTAGATCACCCTCTGCTACCTCCCCCTCTTAGCCTTTCCCTGTCTCTGTTGTTGACAGGCACATTTTGTCTTTATCCCTTGGCTACGTTCTGTGGATAGTTTGCAGACATTAGTGACTGTAAATTAATTAAGATATTTCGTGTTTTTCCTCAATCTTGCTTTAATCAGATAATGCTACAATAGCCTATCCAAGAAGAAGCGTAGTGACTCAGTCAGGCTGCCCTGGCCTTTCATGATCACATTGCTTGGGAGGGGAGGGGTGGGAGGGGGGAATTGATTATTTCTGTTACAATTCCAAAAAGACTAGGTAAAACTAGGTTTGTACACTTGGTAAAACATTGTACAGTCAATTCAAGAATTGATTGTGAAAGTAAAATGAATGTATGAAATAGGATTTGTACATTAGGCATAATGCAGCGCAAATGATTTTTAGAAGCCAATGTTTTGCCATCTTCAAAGAACGATTCTACCATTGAGCATTTATCGTCTGTAAACACAACTTTAAAAATGACACGTAGAAGCTGATTGGCTGGTACTTTATCTCTTTATCCTATGTACAGATGGAGCGCCTCTAAGACAGCATCGGGGCTCACCAGAATGCCCCCGATGGCGATCACCGGTGGATAGGCGCTCGATCTGACTGGGACGTGCAGTTTACGGGCGGCGGGGGAAGCGAACACTGCCTTCCCCGCCACTCCCCCGTCAGTGCCCACAGCCCCCCAAACCCCCTCCCCCCCTCTAACCCTGCCCATCTCCATGAAGCAGAGACGGGCAGGGATTCCACTCCCCACCACCGAGTGACAGGGACGTGCGTGAGTGTGAGATGCTCGTGCATCGCCATCAGATGGAGCTTGCCAGCGGAGGGGATCTGGCGAGCACTGGCGCTGAATGAGAGTTGCCCACTTTATCACTTAAGGCCCATACACACTAGACAATGTGCTCAGTGAAATATATTGCTAAAAAAATATCCTTAAACTTTCATGTGTCCTGAATGAAACACAATCTAGTTAGAGTCTAGTAATACTGTATATCTGAATGACATAGACATAGATAGAAGTAGAATGTGTGATTCCTTACGCATTTCATATGACATGGTCAGTCAAATGTGTTACACATTATTACCATTTATTTATCGCTACTCCAGGAAAGCTCTTGCCTAAAGGATTATTACAATACATGTAGTTTACAAACAAAATATAAGCCTAAAACCGCAAGAGCAAAAAATATTGAGCAACAGATTGAGAAACCAAATTGTTAATTTGCTAAGGAGCCTGAAGCTGGTTGTTTGTGCACAATAGAGGGGAAAGGATGCCGGTGGGCTGTGTAGGAATGTATGCTATGCGCCAGTAGAGATGAAACAGATTAAGATGACCCTTTAGCAAAAAAAGTTCCTCTGGGGTACATTGTGGATTCTGTAGAAGTAATTCTCTAGAGCACATATTTTTAATAGTGGAGATAACTTAGCTAAAAGATTGTCCAAACACAAGGCTGACTCCTTCTGCCAAAAGCTTGGCACCACCACACTATCGCAATGTGTCATCTGACTATTTCCAAGAGTTATGTTCAAGGGTTAAGAATTCTCGAAGAATTCCAATACCTAAAACAATGCTAGCGCATATCTTTTCTTTTACTCGGATGGATAGCCATGTGGCATGAAACCTGTTGTTGTTGGAACTCCTCCTATATAAACAGACATGCTTAAAGCAAGGTGTTTGTTTGTCTGGGCTTTGTACAAATGTATGTAATTGTGAAACGCATAGTCGTGCGCAATAAAAAGTTTCTAGTCAATTTCCATATTTAGAGAATAACAGGAACAGGAACAACACTGGGGCCACTCAGTTGTGAATGATTTCTGGCACATGTATGTCGATCTTGTGTTCTGCATGGAAATATGCCCATGTCATCTTGGTTTATATCCTGACTATCTGGTTCCTGTAGTTGAATGATTCCGTTGAACCTTGTTGAATAACTGGTATGGTCTTTAACCTCTTAGGAGAAGTAAAGGCCAGCTGACAGTCTGTTCGTGTTTTTGGTTAGCGCAGTCAAAAATATTATTTTTATAGCTAAATATACAATTTTTTTTTTTACCTCTTTTAAAGTGTGGTGATACTAATTATTGGATGATGATGATGACGATTATCACTTTAAGTTATCAATTTTTCATTTACAGTCTAAGGTAGGTATTCAATGGGGATTCTTGCGGGCGATTCGCCGGGCAGCCGCCCGTTCGCCCTATTCAACGCGTCAGGGGCTCTCTGCCCCTGGCGGCGAATTTTAACCCCCCCGGCAAATGCCGCCGGGGACCTGGGGGACGGCTGCAGGCAGGGAGATGGAAGCCTCCCTGCCTGCGCCGGACACTGTGGGGGTGAAGGAGGGTTGTCGGGGACACAGGGAGAGCCCCCCAGAGCTGGCAGGGGGCTGTGCTAGGGAGCCGCTACACTCACTGGTCCCGATCGTGCATATGTAATGATTGGGACAAGTGTGCAGTGAATAAATTAATATTAATAAGCGGCTCCCGGCTCCCGCCCCCTGCTGGCGAATGTGTAAAAAAAAATTTTTTTTCAAAAAATAATAATAATTAAAAATATATTTATGTGCTGCAAGCATATGAATAAAAATAGCATGCTCCTTCACAGGAAAAAATATCAGATTTTTTTACACCAAAAAAAAAAAAAAAAACGCTTTATTTTAAAAGATCACATTCCAGTTCACCTAAAAAAGATGACGAATGTAAAATGGAGAATCATGGCGAAAATCAATGGAGAAAGCAGTTCTCCATTTGAGCATTGAATACACTCTTGGCGAATCCCAGTAAAAACCCCATTGAAATACACCAGAGAATTGCAGTGAGCATGAAACGGAGAACTGGCCGGCATTCACTGTTTGCTTTCGGCGAACAGTGAACATTGAATAGGGTGAATCATATTTTTAGTGAAAAAAATTCACCGCAAGGAGTGAAAACAGCCCGATTCGCCGAAAAAACTGTGAATCGGGAGCATTGAATACTGGCCTAAGGGTTCGTGCTCACTTCTAAATATGCTATTTATCCTCTATTTGACCAAAGCATGATACTACCTATATTGTGTTTATTTAATATAGGCTGTTCTTTAGCAATTTTAAGTCCATTAACCTATTCCTAAATAGGGAACTTAATACACTGGGAGAAGAGCCAAGGGCTTGGACAGTCTCAGTGTCTTTCTGTAGTTATCCTCCCTAACACTTTGCGAACCTTGGCAGGAATATTTAATGGGGTCTTAGGCAAAATTAGGAACAACGTAGCCTCTGTAGGGATCAAACTGTAGTTTACAATGGAGCATTTTGTTATTTTGAAGAAACTTATGAATAAATCTTTTTTTGGATCAGTACTGTGTATTCTCTTGAATTTGGCTTACTTTGTTATCAAAATCTTATTGGCTTTAGCATCCCTTAACATAAGGATAGTTTGGTTTGTTAGTGAGACCTGGTTATGTTCTGCTATCCACAAGTTAGTTAAATTAGTTTAAATTGCTGTTTTGTGTAGATAAAATAATATTATACATTTTATTTACATTTAATGGTCCAGTAAACCTAAAATGAAATGTGCCCTCTACAGTATATCTGGAAAACATGTACCATTGGGGGTCCACCAGGACCGGGTTTGGGAAACACTGTGCTAGAGGAAATAATTTCCACCATGATCATAACTTTAACTTAATTATGTTAGCTATTGATATGTTCCTACAAAAGACAATACGCAATATTTGCATTAATATAAATTGTATTGATTTGAACTCTGCAAGTTCCACAATATTTTTCTCATTACAGATGAACCCAGCCGGTGCTATTATCATGATGGTGATGGGGTGTGTGAGGAGTTTGAGTGGATGACAAGTATTAAAGACTGTGGAGTATACACCCCAAGTGGATATCTGGACCAGTGGGCATCAGATGTTTCAGTCTCACATAATGATCAAGAATGCCCATGTTCGGTAGTCATTGGGCATCCTACAGCTACTCAGGTACGCAACTTCAAAAAAAGCACAATGAGCTACTACTGTATGTGAAGATTGTCTTTGTTTTAGTTACTGTAGCCTTTTGCTGCAATGCCATTTTTAAAAAATATACAAAAACTTAGACACTTTAAACGCGTCCCACCATAGCCCTCCAAGAATGCCATACGATCTTCTGCAAATGCAGACGTCCACACATGCAGCCAGACTCCCTGTATAAAACAATACAAATTAAAAAAAAATTGAATAAAAGGAATGGAAAGGAATATTTGAAAACATTTTTGAAGAGTAAAAAAATATTTTATTCAAAGTACAAAACATTCAAATAAATTATTGTCAGGTATCTGTAGGATATTTTCAAAAATAGGCTTCCCCAGGTGTAGCTGTTTATCTGTGTTGTTTCGGTGTACATTGTAGGAGCTAGTTTGTATGGCGTCACTAGTGTTATTGTGGGATTTAGTTTGTGATCATTTATTACGTTATATACTGTAGCACACATATTCTGCAGCGCTTTACAGAGTATAGTTGACCAATCACATCAGTCCCCAGTGGAGCTTACAATCTATATTCCATACCACGTGTACACGCACACACAGACATTGTAGGGTTATTTTTGTTAGGGTTAATTTTGTTAGGAGCCTATAACCTACCAGTATATTTTTGGATTGTGGGGGGAAATCGGAGTACCCGGATGAAACCCACGCAAGCACGGGGAGAATATACAAACTCCGCACAGTTAGGGCCATGGTGGGAATGGAACCCATGACCTCAGTGATGTGAGGCAGTAATGCTAACCATTACACCATCCGTACTGCCCCGTATATATAACACATGGTGAGAGTAGAACCCATGACCTCAGCGCTGTGAGGCAGTAATGTAACCATTACACCATCCGTACTGCCCCATATATAACACATGGTGGGAATGGAACCCATGACCTCAGTGCTGTGAGGCAGTAATGTAACCATTACACCGTCCGTACTGCCCCATATATATAACACGTGGTGGGAATGGAACCCATGACCTCAGTACTGTGAGGCAGTAATGTAACCATTACACCATCCGTACTGCCCTGTATATATAACACATGGTGGGGATAGAACCCATGACCTCAGTGCTGTGAGGCAGTAATGTAACCATTACACCGTCCATACTGCCCTGTATATATAACACATGGTGGGGATAGAACCCATGACCTCAGTGCTGTGAGGCAGTAATGCTAACCATTACACCGTCCGTTCTGCCCCGTATATATAACACATGGTGGGAATAGAACCCATGACCTCAATGCTGTGAGGCAGTTATGTAACCATTACACCGTCCATACTGCCCTGTATATATAACACATGGTGGGGATAGAACCCATGACCTCAGTGATGTGAGGCAGTAATGCTAACCATTACACCATCCGTACTGCCCTGTATATATAACACATGGTGGGGATAGAACCCATGACCTCAGTGCTGTGAGGCAGTAATGCTAACCATTACACCATCCGTACTGCCCCGTATATATAACACATGGTGGGGATAGAACCCATGACCTCAGTGCTGTGAGGCAGTAATGCTAACCATTACACCGTCCGTTCTGCCCCGTATATATAACACATGGTGGGAATAGAACCCATGACCTCAATGCTGTGAGGCAGTTATGTAACCATTACACCGTCCATACTGCCCTGTATATATAACACATGGTGGGGATAGAACCCATGACCTCAGTGCTGTGAGGCAGTAATGCTAACCATTACACCGTCCGTACTACCCCGTATATATAACACATGGTGGGGATAGAACCCATGACCTCAGTGCTGTGAGGCAGTAATGCTAACCATTACACCATCTGTACTGCCCTGTATATATAACACATGATGGGGATAGAACCCATGAACTCGGTGCTGTGAGGCAGTAATGCTAACCATTACACCATCTGTACTGCCCTGTATATATAACACATGGTGGGGATAGAACCCATGACCTCAGTGCTGTGAGGCAGTAATGCTAACCATTACACCATCCGTACTGCCCCGTATATATAACACATGGTGAGAATAGAACCCATGACCTCAGCGCTGTGAGGCAGTAATGTAACCATTACACCGTCCGTACTGCCCCATATATATAACACATGGTGGGGATAGAACCCATGACCTCAGTGCTGTGAGGCAGTAATGCTAACCATTACACCGTCCGTACTGCCCCATATATATAACACATGGTGGGGATAGAACCCATGACCTCAGCGCTGTGAGGCAGTAATGTAACCATTACACCATCCGTACTGCCCCGTATATATAACACATGGTGGGGACAGAACCCATGACCTCAGTGCTGTGAGGCAGTAATGCTAACCATTACACCATCCGTACTGCCCTGTATATATAACACATGGTGGGGATAGAACCCATGACCTCAGTGATGTGAGGCAGTAATGCTAACCATTACACCGTCCGTGATGCTCTCATGTTATTTATGTCACCAAGGAGCTGGTTATCTAACTTATTCTCATGATTGTCGACTATAATAAATAGCCAACTGTTAAGAAACAACTATTACCTTTCTGTTATGTAATTTACACACCAGTATTCATTCTACTAATCTGTTTCCTATTTGCTGCCTAGTTTCTGATTCCTGCCTGTGACCGGCACTTTATCTTATTGCTGCCTTCACCTTCCTGTGCATGTGACTTCTACATTGCTTTTTTGGTGCTTGAGTCTAGAGGCATAACTCTGGGAGGCAATGGAGTCATCTGCCACCGGGCTCCTGCTCTCAAAGGGGCACCTCTCTTCCCCTGTTAATTTGAATCGGTTAATTGAAAGCCATTGACATCGCAACTTTGTCTGACTCACCCTCTTAGCAGGACCATAGACATGTCATACTTTCTTTATTTTAAACATATACACACACACACGCATGCACACATTTATATTTATATAAGATGGTGTGTGCGGGAAGGGGGGACACCAATATTTATCTTGCCTCTGGGCAACTGGGACTAACTTACGCCACTGCGTTGAGTCATTTCATGTTTTGAGCTTTACATAATACTTAAGTTTATAAGCTGTCCGATCACACTAACGTTTTATCATGCTGAATAGCTTACTCCTGCATAGCTGCACGTTGGTTTACCTGCTGCAGCACTTTCCTAATTCCTCTAGATTTGATCAACACACATTTGTCCTAATCACCTTTCTACTGCAGGCTGCATCCTCAGATAGTTTCATATAATTAGCTGTGGCGTATTCATTTTATTATTTTGGGTTTGTTGTACAGTATGTCGATCCTGCGGATCATGTTTCACTTCTTTACGGTATTGAAGATGGTGACTGTAAAACCTGTGCCTCAACAAGTCAGGAAATGATATGAGGGAAGTTATTCTAGCTGTGTACAGTATTTACTCTATAGTTAACATTCTCTTCAGCTACATGAAAAAGTCTCTTGTAGAAGCCTTTGTAGAAAACAGACCATCAGAGAATGTTGTGATAAATTGAGCGCCCCCCCCCCCCCCGCAGATTTTGGCAGCCCCCTGTAAAATAAAGCCCACCCCCCTGTAAGATAAAGCCTGTCCCCCATAAAATAAAGCCCACCTCCACCCCCCAACCCGGCCTTACCCCGCTGCTTACCCATCTGCTTGTCTGCGGCTTTCCTCCTAGCTGGTTCCTGCTTATGTGACCCTCACAAAATGTCTGCCCCTAACAGCAGACTGTTTTGAAGATGCTAAAGGAGGCCACCACCTCCTCTAGCATCCTCAAAAAGTGTTGGCTGTATGGGGGCGGCCATTTTGTGTGGGCTACCTTTTATTAACAGAAGCCTGCCAGGAGGAGAGCCAGGACTGCAGACAAGTAGATATGCGGGTCCCAGCAGCTGTGGTGGCAAGCAGAAGGGTTGGCCCCAGCCCTGGTTGCAGTGCAGCGCATCGATAGCCCCACAGACCCCCGGCGCCCACACTTACCCAGCGCCTCCCTGCGACCGAGGGGTCTGCAGGGCTATTGTTACGCCACTGGTTGTGGATATTATTGTGGCTCTCAAAAAAAGCCTTTCTGCTAAGTCTTTGGACAGTTCTGTTTCTGTATTTCGGATTCCAAATTCCTTACTCAGAATTTTTTTGGAGAGCAGATTGTGTGAGTTGGGTCACTGCATACACTCTTGTTTTATATTTCACGGTCATCTTTAGGGATATCCATGATTTGAGAAACATATGCAATATTGAGTAGTCTTTGGAAGAAGTTACTGAACCTAATAAAGGCTTTATGAGTACATGCTGCTCTTAACCATTACAGTGTGCCATCATTTCCTTAATTTCTTTACTCCTAGTATCGATATTATTTGGCAGTTTCTTGCAAACAGGCTGCGGTTACAGTTTCTTCACATTATCCCAGATCTGCAAATACCCCCAGTGAGATTAAATTAATTCTCTACTCTTGTTTTTTTTTGTTCTTATGTGGTAGTTAACTAGCTTATTTCACTGTCCAAGGTACCATTTTCTAAACCCATACAGAATTTACGGTAATAATGTTTCAGATAAAAGAACACAATTTGGGAGTTTGATCGGAAGATCAATTTGTGGATTTAAACAATATTTTCATGTGTGAACTTCTTAACAAATGTAAAGGACATCTGTGGGCCAAATAAATTATACAAATTTATGTAATTCTTCCCCCAGGTATCCTCTGTTTTACTATTTTTTGGGGATGCATCCCAAGCTTGCATAGTTTTCCCACATCATTATACCAGGCCATCATGAGATTGGAAAGATTGTTCACTCAATGAAAAAAAACCTCCTTGTCACTGTATTTTTCTAAATTATTTAGAAATAGTGGTCAACGAAATAGTAAATTCAAAGACAGAGAATTCATATAGCTGTTTTAGAACAATACCTGACTTTGTCAGACTTCATTTAAATTCCAATAACTGTGGTCTGTGCTCACTTATTACGAAATTGAATCTGGTGGCTTTTCAGCTTGATCTTTCAAAATCATTAAGAATAACAAAGCATTTAATTAATCTCTACTAAAACCAGCTCACACTTTCAAGAAGTGTTTTTTTTTAATACAGGTTGAGTATCCCGTATCCAAAATGCTCGGGACCAGGAGAATTTTGGATAACGGATTATTCCGTATTTCGGAATATTTTAATATTTCAATTATGTATTTTGAAGTATCTTGCATGTATGCTGTATAAACACATAAAATACACACAAATATATCAAATATATTTTATTACCACATAAAATACACACAAATATATTTTATTTGTTCAAAAAACAAGGTTTCAAAACATGAAACAAAATTTGTGTACTATCTCAGATATTGAATTTGAATGCCAAGCAATCATTTTCTTGCACATATATAGTGCCAGTTACATATCATGTCACCAGTAGTGATGTTACAAATGTCCCCAGTGAGTTTTTAGCAAAAAAAATTTTTTTTTTTTTTTACTTTCTGGAATGTATGGTTTTCGGAATAATTCGGATAACGGATACTCGGATACGGGATACTCAACCTGTACCTGTTTTTGTGGTCATTGATGGACATACTTAACAAATAGTCAAAAAGACCATGACTCCAAAGAGATGCAATGTCAACTTCACTGACTGGTCCAATGGGAAGAATATGGACCGGTAAAATAGCAGGCGTTCTTTCCAAAGGCTTCTGATGCCCAAGATAGAGTTTTTTATCAATTGGTTTCTAAGAAACCCAGGTTAAAGGGTTCCTGAACTGAAATCAACTGCATGTGTAGATGTTTTTGGTGCTCATTACAAATGTTGGTTTTGATTGCATCTCTCTCACTTAATTCTGAGTACTGTATTGCTCTCGCACATTATTTAAATCATCTGGTGGCTGACCTTATTTTCATTGGTGCCATCTAATTCAAATAGTCACTTGTTACAGACAAACCTCATTGGGTACAGCATTCACGCACTAGAGTTTCACTCTTATCTTAGTCATCATCTGTATTCTGGCTCAGCCTGGTTTGTGATTAGAACCCGTGACCCTGAATTTGACCTACTGCTCCCTGGATCACCCTCCTTCCTCTTACATGTATTCAAGGTTTGGACTGACTTACTGTATACCTGTGCTATCTACTGTATTTTGTGGTTCATACGTCTACACATTTGTCTAGCAAATCCTATAGTTTTTGAGATGGTCATGGCTTTAATTGTGTTTGACCAAGGATATAATTAGGGTTTACTTACTGTATCTGCGTCTCTTATGTGTATTTAGAGTGTAGAAATGCATATATTACTCCATTTGCCTCACAGGTGTGATCTACCAATATTCTTTACTTCCAGTTCCTCTAGCGGGTTAGCATTTGGGTAACAACAGTTGGGATTTACAAAGGCATAATATAGACACAACACACACACACACACACACACAGTATTTTGCCTTTTTTTTTACATATTTACATATTTTTTTTAAAAGATGGAATTATCCTTCAAAATATTGTGCCAGTAATGGTAAGAATTATGTGAACGTCATCTCATGCTTGAATTATCTGTTTGCATAGAACCTTCATCTCACAATGTTTTAGTTACAATGGCACATTCATGATATTACATGTAGGAATGCCAATCCCGGGGCATTTTTTCAATCCCCGGAATCGGAATTGAAAAATGCTCAATCCCGGGGATCCCGGGATTGGCATCCCTAAAAATATTGCACATGTGCCCCACACTGACTCACTTTTGGGGAGCAGGGGGCAGCGGGCGGAGGCAGGCGGCAGGGCACTATGCGTGCAGCTGGGGGAGGCCTGGCGGCTAGCGGGTTCCGGCGCCACCATCACTTACTTCTTAGGAGCGGCGTAGGGGGCAGGTGGTAGCAGTGCAGTCAGGCAGCGGGTATGATGCGTGTGGATGGGGGAAGCCAGGCGGTGAGCGAGTTCTGGCGCTGGTGGTGTAGCACTGCGGCCTGTGCAGCGTGACCTATGACGAATCATGCTGCGCAGGCAGCACGCCTGGACGGGAACAGCGGGTGCTCAGATGCTGCCTGGCATTAGACTGCGCATGCGCATTCTAATCCCGAAATTCCGGACATTTTGGGGCTAAATCCCAGGATCCTGCCGATCCCGATGCCAGGATTGGCCACCCTAATTACATGACTAATGAAGTACTGCAGCATGTTCATTAGGACATTTGGACACACACTAACACCATACAAAATACTAATAATGTTGCCTTAAGTTGTTAACATTAATTGTATTAAAACAATTGATGTCTTCATTGTATATTTGGAGTTCTGCTTGTGATGTTGAGAGCACTTTGCTTGTCATACAGTCCTAATGTACTGTATAGACACAACTCAGTTCATATTTGGAAGACCGGGTCATGTTTTTATGACATCACAACTCATCTTTAAAACATAAAAATGAATGTGCCCATTGCAGCTTTATACCAGACCTTCCCAGATGTCCCAGGGACCTCACGAGCTATGTATTTCTATACCGATTAATATGATATGCCCCATTTCCTGTCCTCAGTGGCTCCCGCCTTTCATCTTGTTAGAGACTTTACATATTGACCGTATGTGCTGGATTTCCCTTCTGTCTGTGTCACATATTAAATATTAATATTCTGTTCTCTTTGCCATAAAAAATCAGCAGAGGTTTACCTTCTAAAATGTATAAAACCTCCTCTCACCCCACCCCAGATTAATCTCTGAACCATGGTTATGTGTTACATGAATGTTGACTGTTCCGTGATTGTTGTAATGAAATAAACACCTTCGAGGCCAGATGGTCCTGTTGTTCATTTCTGTCCATTGGTGACCTCACAAGCAGTGTAGAGTGCAGCAAAATGGTTGAAAACAATGAAATTGACATCTGTAGCCCAGCTGTTCATTTATGTTTCTGAAACAGGGACATGTGTTTTCTTGTGCAGAACAAACAAGGTGTTTGCCATAACAATATATTTGTTTTTACATTGGTTAATTATTCTGAAGATGAAAACAATTGTAAAAAAGTTTTTTTTTTTTAAAGGTTGCAGTTAAAAATTTTGTTTTATAGATAATTGATTTTTTTTGTTGTTGCAAATGTCACTTAATTGTTTGGATGTTTCTACTGTGACCTTATTGATTCTAGTTAAAAACAATTAGACATAGAGGGTGAGATTTACTAGGATGAGAGTTTCAAAAAGTGAGAGATTTGGTAAGAAATCTCCAGTTTTTTTAAAGTGGCAATCATTTACACGGCAAAATCAAACTGATTGTGCCGTGTAAATGATTGCCGCTTTAAAAAAACTGGAGATTTCTCACCAAATCTCTCACTTTCTGAAACTCTCATCCTATTAAATCTCACCCAGAATATCTGGCTTTATAACTAACAACTGTCTATCCCTCTCTATAGGAAAGTTTCACACTCTAAGTTTATAACACAAAGGGCAAAATTTACTAAGAATACGAATGTGGTATGTCATATTCTTATTTTGAATACAATTTTTTTCGGTGGAGTATTTCATTTACAAATTCGTATTCCGGAGTATTATTTACAAAGGTGTCGTATTTTTGAGATTCGTATTTATCAATGTCGTGTGGAGTCTTCATATTTGATGGCGGTATATATAGCCGGTTAATACAAATATGAGTTGGCAGTCGGATCAGTCAGATCTGTGCAGGCTGCAGTGTAAACAAGAAAAGATCATATAAATAATTAATAAATAGAAAATGGTGTGGTGGCTATTTTGGTTTCTGCCCATTGCTCCTTCACAGTTACCTCTCAACACTCTGACCTGGAGGCGAGATATATTATATTGGTTGGCACTTTAGACAACACTGATGTCATGCTGGTGTCCTGCTATGCCCCTAACACTAGACAGTTGTCCTTCTGCAGGAAACTATGCGCACTAGTGCAGAGACATGCTGAAGGTGCGTTTTTGGTCCTCGTGGATTTTAACATGGTCCGCAATCCTACAGTTGAAATATCGCATTCCTATAGGCACGGGTACCCGCCCGTAGCTGACTATTCCCCTGGGAAATCCTAGGTGAATATGACCTTCATGACGCCTGGCGAGCTAAACATCCTGCAGATCGGGACTTCATCTTCTTCTCCCACCCCCATCAGTTGTACTCTAGGATTGACCTTGCGTTGACTGGCAAATGGACTTTAGCGTCACTGCTCAGCGTCACTATATAACCTATGACCTGGTCCGACCTCTCCCCCCTGTTGCTTTCTTGGGATTTGGGTTCCCATAGAGTTGCCCCGGGCCCTTGGAGACTGGGCAACTACGCTTTAGCTCACATTGAAACTTGTCAATCCATTCGTGACTCCCTCTCCTTGTATCTCTCCTCTAACCAAGACACTAGTGTATTTAATCATTGGTGTTCCCTTAAGGCGGTTTTCTGCGGCTCCGCTATACAGGCCGCAGCCAGATTAAAGAAGGCCCGCACACATGATTTCCTCTTAGTGGAACAGGAGATGACTAGATTGGAGGCTGCCCATAAAGCAGATCCCCTTAACAGGTCTCTATTTAGTCTCCTTTTATTAGCTAGAGCAGGGGTTCCCAAACTTTTTTGAATCACAGCACCCCGAAGCATCAGAAATATTTTTGCGGCACCCCTAGGCTAAAGGTTTCTCATTAAGAAAGTCAGAAACAAATATTAAGTTAGATAAATTGTATTTATATCTCATCCTTAGGGTCAGTTATGTGGTAACGGACAGTATTCCCTTCTGTTTGTCCATAATTTGACTATTATATTGGACATAAATAACTTGAATTGGTCCTGGACCATCAACCAAGGGCACCCCTGAAAGTCACCCAAGGCACCCCAGGGTGCCACGGCACACAGTTTGGGAACCACTGAGCTAGAGAGAAGGTGAACAAGTCTTCCCTCACCTATCAGAATTCATGGGCCTGTTTTGGGTGGGGTACCTCACAAAATCTGTCTTTTTGCTCTTGCTTTTACTGTTTTTTGCTTTTACTGTTCTAGAGGAATATTCTAACATCTCCTTCTATAGATTAAACACATCCAAAACGGAGGCCCTCTCATTAAACATCCCCCCAGAGGTAGGTACAGTACTGAAAGACAGATACCAATATGCCTGGCAAAACCAGTCTATTAAATATTTGGGGGTGCAGGTGACCAGAGACAGTAATGTATTTGATAGCAAATTTAAGTCATTAATTAACTCCTTTGAGAAGCTTATTAAAGAGTGGCTAGGTAGCATTGTGGCCTCTAAGATGGTACTATTGCCCAAACTATTGAACCTCTTTCGAGCTAATCCTAGAAACCCTCCAAAACCTCTTATCTCTAAATTTAACAATTTGTTCTCAAAATATATTTGGAAGGGAACTAGACCCCACTTATCTAGGAAGACCATTAGCCTTTCCAAGACCTGCGGCAGCGTTGCTTACCCAGATATAGGGGTTTATTCTAGTTCATTCTTTCTGACAAAATCCTTCTTACATGGATAAAACCATGTGCACTGCAGGGGGGCAGATGTAACATGTGCAGAGAGAATTAGATTTGGGTGAATAATTTACCCAAATCTAATTCTCTCTGCACAAGTTACATCTGCCCCACCCGCAGTGCACATGGTTTTGTCCATCTAAGAAGGATTTTGTCAGAAAGAATGAACTAGAATAACCCCCATAGTCAGGCTAGAGACTGGTTTGAGCCCCACTCTCCCAAACCTTGGGTTCTCATAGAATGCTCTTTCCTGCCCAAATTCCATCTTCCTGACCTATTTTGGCTTCCCAATTAACGGGTCCTCCCCTCCACGATTTACCCTGCCCGTGCTGAATCCCAGTGCTGTCCTCGGTGCCCCTGGGCCGTGGGCACTGGGCTGATGGCAATGGAGTAAAAATAAGAATTAACTCTTGGGTTCTGCTGTGAAACTATTATTTATGTATTTATTTATTTACAGTTTCTTATATAGTGCAGCATATTCCGTTGCGTTTTACAATTGGAAACAACAGTGATTAAACAGACTGGGTAGATACAAACAGACATGGAGGTAGGAGGGCCCTGCTCGTAAGCTTACAATCTATAGGGATAATAGGAGGGATACATAAGGATACTATGAGTCCCTGCAAGCCTCCCCTACATACTGGGACTTGGAGAACCCCAAGTCGCAGCATGTGGGGCATTAATGGCCATGCTGGGACTCTTAGTTCCATAGCAGAACTAATGGCCAAATAAACACACACACGCTAGAAATGTATAATTTGATTAAACACACACACACCACATACATACTGATACTTACAGCCCCAGGTGTTTCCAGGAGTATTTTCGGTACTTGTGTATTTGCAGGGCGCCCAATTTACATACGTACGGCATGCAATTTTGCTGTGCAATGCGATGCAACGCGATTTTCCTTAGTTCATTTCTAGTGCACCCCTGCCCGCGGATCGCATTGCATTGCATGCCGATTTTTCATTGTATAAGCCCCATGCTTATACAATGCACTTGTGATGGTACTTCATTTTAAAAGCACCCATGCACACACCCACTATCCACGTCACCATGTCCTCCCGACCTTTTTATACCCCCACTATCCACATTGATCCACGTTGATTTTATAAAGTGCGGCGAGCACAGCTTACCACCGAGCCTGAAGCGTGGCAAGCGTAGTGAGCCCCGAGAGGGGACGCGGATTACTTTACATGTATTCCGCGTCCCCTCGCGGGGCTCGCCACACTTTCTAAAAACAGCTCCACGCTAACGTGGATAGTGGGGGTATGAAAAGGTCAGGAGGATGCGTTCCGCCCCCCTTGCGGGGCTCGCTGCGCTTGCCACGCTTCGTGGTGACGTAGATAGTGGGGGTGTGCTAAATCCCATTGCATCACATAGACATGTACACTGGGGGTGTTGTGCTAAATCGCATCGCACGCAAAATCAAATGCGATTTTGCGTGTGATGTGATGTGATCGGCAGTCAGGGTGCAGTGAATAAATTAATTAGTGAGATCGCATCACATCGCACGGCACGAAAACATGCCATGCGATGCGATGCAATTTCACTACGCAGAATAGCCCACTAAGCAAATAGCTAATACACAAGTACCGTATTTTCACGGCAATTACCGGCCGTATATTATATACGGCCGATTAGAAAATTAGGAATCACCATTCATCTAAATGGTGATTCCTTTTTGTATTCTCTCGATGCTGTATGCATTTGTATTCCTAAATACGAATGTGCTATGAATACGAATTGATGTATTTTCAGCATAGTAAATGCTGAAAATACTGATATGCCTAACATATGTTCTTCGGGAGTTTTTAAATATACAAATACCGTTTACGCCTATTTTAGTTGTATTTTGCTTAGTAAATTTCCCCCAAAATAATAATTTATTAAGGCATGAATAGATAGCATGTCAGAAACTGTTGTTGTTATTATTATTATTATTATTATTATTATTATTATTACCATCACCATTATTATTAGATTTATTTTATTTGTATTGATATTTTTGTAGATATACAGGGTGAGATTTAATAGGATGAGAGATTCAGAAAGTGAGAGATTTGGGAAGAAATCTCCTGGTTTTTTTAAAGCGGCAATCATTTACACTGCAAAATCAAACTGATTTTGCTGTGCAAATGATTGCCACTTTAAAAAAAAAACAGGAGATTTCTTCCCAAATCTCTCACTTTCTGAATCTCTCATCCTAATAAATCTCACCCACAGTATATACAATTTTTGGTACTTGTGAGTTATCCGGGCTGCCGATTTCTAAATCGGGTCGGATCGGGCACATCGCATCGCATCGCATGCGACCATCGGATGCGATGCGATGCGATGACCCGATTTTTCCATAGGAATCAATGTTAAAATGGACTGAGTCCATTTTAACATGGAATTCAATGGGAAAAAGGGGTCCTTTTCATACCCCTACTATCCAAGTGGGCATGGAGTTGGATATAAACCTGTGGCGAGCGTAGCGAGCCACCGAGCCCGAAGCGTGGCGAGCGTAGCGAGCCCCGCGAGGGGACACAGAATACCGTCCCCTCGCGGGGCTCGCTTCGCTCGCCACGCTTCGGGCTCGGTGGCTCGCTACGCTCGCCACAGGTTTATATCCAACTCCATGCCCACTTGGATAGTAGGGGTATGAAAAGGACCCCTTTTTCCCATTGAATTCCATGTTAAAATGGACTCAGTCAATTTTAACATTGATTCCTATGGAAAAATCGGGTCATCGCATCCGATGATCGCATGCGATGCGATGCGATATCGCATCGCATCGCATCTGATTGTATGCCTTAACTTAAGGCATACAATCAAAAAATCGGCAGCCCAGATAACTCACAAGTACCCAATTTTTTTATATAAAGACCAAACAACTAACTGATTGTCTGGGCATTGTAAAAGAAATGACACTACTTCTAATCGTACAAACCACATTTTTTACAGTAAATATCAAATTAAAATAATAATTTTACCAAATTTCCAAAGTGCAATACATAAACGACGTAACCATCTTATACAATATGAGCATAATCGTAAAATCAAATATATTTTGCCTTCAACATAGTTGTGACTTGTTGTTAAAGGACAATTTAATGTAAATAACTTCATGTTTCTTCCTCTCAAAATTTATTTGTCTTTTTTTTTAATGGAAAAGATTCACTTTTCATTACATTTAATTGTTTTACCTATTTAAAATTCTTTAGTGAAATTATTTTAATCCAAAAATCGTAGATGAATTTAAAGAATATACAGAATTGTTTAATTATGCTTTGCTGTATATTATTAATAAAGATATAATATTAACACGTATCGTAAAACATCTCCCTTTATAATACTGTACCTTTCTCTTTTTAGTTTGAAATTCTGAAAAACACATTTTAAACATAAAATCTATACACGTACACTTAATTTGCTCCATATCATTTTAGTCTTTGTGATTTCAGTAAGAAAAATCAGTGTTTTCATTTTGGTAATACAATCAAGTGTTTTGAGATGAAACAGAAGTGTCCTGAGATAACCCCGGGCTGAAGACAATGCATACCATAAGTTTTTCCCATGTAATTAAAAAAACGATGCTGTTTCCCACTGAGAAGACAGGAATCATTCCCATTGTTTAAAATATGGCTCTATACAACGGCACTACTTATTTCATCATGTTTATTTGATCCCATTTCATTTAACTCCATGGAATGCAATACTTCATCTATCACTACTGGTTAGTCTGATTCAGATTTGTCGTTCCAAAATGATAAATTAAACCTTCACTCAGATATTCTACCTAAATTCAGTTATTTTACACCCCCCCCCCCCCCCCCCATCCGTCTTCATTCAAAACAATTCACACATGACTAACGTTGGAATCTAGGCTTTGTGGTCAACTGTGGATTGGCCAGTGAGTTTGCATTGTATAAAAAACATTTTGAATGAAACGAGATTGAGGAGAAAAAAAATCTTTATGTTATGTGGGTGGGGTCTCTATGCAGAAATAAGGGAACAGCTCCCATATTCAGAGCTGTCCATGGCGACTAAACATTAGGGGAAGCTGGAACACACAAATTTGGGACTTGTGGGGGGGGGGGGGATTTCTATGTAAAAGTCAAAGATATATAATATTTTTATTGCATTCCATAGGATAGATGTGGCTAGGTAGAGTGTTCTATAACCTTTGGGGTGACATGTTTGACATAGAGCATCGGAATATCTTAATTTACAGTATATAGATAAAACTCTTACATATACAGTATGGACATTCAACAAAAAGTTTATCACAGTTTGGTGCACCAAAGAAAACGTATACGTAAAATTGAAATTTAATATATATAAAAAATGTTAAGTATAAAAAGGAACATACATAAATGAATGGAACAAACACAGACCCTTATTCAGATCTGATCGCAGTACAATTTTTTCCTCAAAAATCAGGTTCATTGCAGGTGGGGCAGATTTAACATGTATAGAGAGAGTTAGATTTGTGTGAGTTAATTTGTTTCTGTGCAGGGTAAATACTGGCTGCATTATTTTTACACTGCAATTTAGATTTCAGTTTCAACACACCCCACCCAAATGTAAATCTCTCTGCACATGTTACATCTGGCCCACCTGCAGTGCATATGGATTTGCCCATTTTGAGAACAAATTTGTACTGCGATCAGATCTGAATAAGGGCCGCAGTGAGGGGGTTGTTCAAATGTTCACGGGGGTGCTTCTAAGCACTGGATCTCCATTTTTAATAAATGTTTATATCAAATTCTTTGCGTATAATTTTTTTGTGTTTATAATATAGATATTTAGTGTGATAATATAGTATATGCTCTCCAGCTAAGTCACAACTGCATGTATTAGAATATCTAGAAAAAATCTTATAGGGAAAAATCAAACTGCCAAGTTGGTTATATATTAAGGTAAATCCAGGGCCAGATCTATCAAGCTTCACAAAGTGATACAATAGAGAGTGATAAACAGCCAGCCAATCAACTCCTAACTGAGATGTTACAGGCTGGATTTGAAAAATGAAAGGTGGGAGCTGATTGGCTGGCTGTTTATCACTCTATATTGTATCACTTTGTGAAGCTCGATCATAAGTAACAATTATTGTCCTGATCTATTGCACTGGTTCCGCATGTAGAAAAAAAATTGTAATATGTGTTGCAGGTTGTGTCAACTTGTACTTTATCTATTGAATATATAGATGCCTCACTTTAAATGGAAAAGCCTCTCTATTATACAACACACTGTGGTATTAAAAAAGCTGAAATAACTGTATATACAGATGGAGTACCTCTCGTTCAGCACCAGGGCTCGCCAGAATGCCCCCGCTGGCAAGATGGCACTCCATGGCGAACATGCATCTTGTGTGTGTGCGTCGCCTTCCGGCAGCTGGCGGGGGCTTGCGCTTGGAAATCCGACCGCCCGACCCCCTGAGTAATATATTGTGAATCCAAACCACAGTAAATATGTTAGAAAATATTATTGGTTATATATCTATAATGAGAGGTTCCTCGTATATATTGATAAAATTATGTTGTCAAGACTATATTCATGGTTTAATAAGGCAGTTCCCTATATAAGTCCAATCCACTGTTCTAAACAATCTGCAAATGCTTTCATTTGTGTAAACCACTTGGATAATTTCCGTGTATAAACCACTGTATACTATGGCAGTTCTTATAAATAATGGATGCCAATGCAGCCGACTATATAATATACAGTAGGTCTAAGCTCCAGTGAGAATTTCACTCATATATATATATATGTATTCGTTCTTAACCTTGAAAACGGAATAAACCCCGAAACGTTGGCATCACACCCCGTGTGTTGGTCCTTATTTCTGCAAGTCCGAGTGTGTGCCTTGATTTCCCTCCTATATATATATATATATATATATATATATATATATATATATATATATATATATATATATATATAAATTTGAAAGGAGGGCACTCACCAATTCGCAGATAAAATTTTCTTATTTATTCAATTCATTAAAATATTGAACCTCAAACAGTCGTCAACGTTTCGGTCCGCATTTCAGACCTTCTTCAAGACTGACAGCATAGCAGCAAGAGATCTCTGTTGGAGTATGATCTCTTGCTGCTATGCTGTCAGTCTTGAAGAAGGTCTGAAATGCGGACCGAAACGTTGACGACTGTTTGAGGTTCAATATTTTAATGAATTGAATAAATAAGAACATTTTATCTGCGAATTGGTGAGTGCCCTCCTTTCAAATTTCTATATTGTGGACTGGTGCCTTGGAGTGAGCACTACCGGGATGAACCAGTGAATTGTGTGCGGATTCCTATGCATATATATATATATATATATATATATATATATATATATATATGAGAAATTCACATAGACATACAGTATTTTGGATTCTAGGCAGTAATTAAAATAATCATGCTCTTAAAAGAGCAGTTTCTAATGAGACATTATACATAAGATGCATGTGAAGCAGCCTCACACAGCCAATACAGCCATCGCGCGCTTCGCATGTAACGCTTCGCATGTAATGCTTTGCGTGTAAGGCTTTGTCATTTTATATATGTGGGTCTGAAATTTTTTGGGGAAAATAGTTGAATTAAAAAAACAGGATTTTTTGAATGACCTTAGTTGCAATGTTGTATGTGGTTATGTTGGGGGTCTTCATATTTTCTGTTGAAGTGTTAGTGTTTTAATAGTCTCAAACCTAGTGTTTCTCATCTGACCTGTCCTCCCTGAAGATACTGTATTTGGGCATGGGACAAACTAATGACTCACCTCTTGAGCTTTTGTTGGTTGTAATTAATGGATGAATCTACCTTAACCTTCTGCTAAAATTTAAGCACTATTGAGTAGCCAAAGACTTCCCTCTAGAATTGGAAGGACGCAATTTTGAGCTTGTTGTTTTATTTTCCAAAAGGCACCGTACTGTAGTCCCAATGCACCAGGAGACTGAGCTGATTATATGTATTGGTGACATTACACCAATACATATAATTGGTCTGAGTCTGTATACAGATCTTAATGGAACATGTATTGGAAAAAGCTGCAGCTGCTACGTTGTAGCACATTGTATACAGATTCAGAGACTCATTCGCACACAGATATACAAGTCACTTATCAAAGTAATCAGCACAGTCTACTGGTGTATCCTAGCTGAATGCAGAGAATGTCAGGGGCAAACGCAGGATTTTCAGAAAGGGGTTTCCAGAGGGACAGAGTAAAGCACGGAGATGGACACTTAGGTGACCCAGTATATCCATCAAAGGGGGTGAGTCCCAGCTTTTGGAATATAACCTCAGAAACACTCTAAATCAGGCTTGGATGGGGACCACTGCTTTGAAGTCAGATATCTCCAGTTCCCAAGGGCCAATTTTTAAAATTCTTGTACCCATGGAAAGAGGGGACCCTCAGCTTTCAGCTTAGAATGCCTAGACTCCTGGGGCGTTTCTGGGTACTCATAACTCCCCCCCCCCCCCCCGCATGCACCACTGAATGTGTTGTGACTAATATGCAATTTTGGCAAAAAAAAAGGTTCTAGCAAAGTTTTGCTGTTCCTGGCACATCGAGGGAGTTGCTTAACGTGACTGCACCAATAATGAATAAGGACACAACCCTATGAACATATATCAGTATATTGGTATGATGTGTTTATGTTACAACCCAGCCACTTGAAATTGGATGATCAGTGTTGCTCAACTAGTGATAAAAGTGTAACTGCCTAGAGGAGGGGATAGGGAAGCGTCAGTGTGTCTGGTAGAATTCTCTTGCATGCTAGATTTATTAACTAATCTAGCTGCATCACAACTAAGGTTACACAGGGCCCAGGATCAAATTGATCAGAAGACCCATCAATCTTATGGGTATTACTGGATCTAAGTACAGTACTTTGGAAAAACAAAGCAGTTTTTAGAAGACACTTTTTTTTTCTTTAGCGAGCTGAGCACTTTAAAAATAAGCTGTACTTATTATTATTATTATTATTATTATTATTATTTTTTTGCTTAATCACTATGGGGACCTTGAGTTTGTCTACTAATCCTTCTTTCAGACAAACACTTACTGCTTTCAACAAATCATGGGAAGGCAAAGGAGGAGCATTTTCCAGCAAACAAAGCAGACAAAGCTCAGAAGAGCATATCAAAGTCTGCTAATTGCCTGTGGTTGTCATGGTACTATGGACACTCTGCAGAATTGTAAATCATCAATAGCAGCACCACTATGGTCTACTGTAGCAAGAAAGAATGCAATAAGGTCATACAAAATCCGCCATAACCTTTGCTGGTAGCTCATGTATTTCTGAAGTAGTTGAGGGATACGAATCTAAAGGACTTCTGTCTCTTCAAGGGAGAACCACGTTGTAAGAGTCTTATGATCTCAGTTTCTGACACATTTTTTTGTGTCACAAACAGCAATTAGGAGATGGCTAAAGAATAACCTTGCACTTACAGAACCATGATATATTTGAAGAAGGGTTTCATCCTAAAAATAGCAGGATCAAATTGAGTGTACTCCTCTAATACACTTGATCTTCTAAAAGAGGTGCCTATACAATGGACACAATAAAGGCACAGTTGCCACATCCAAATAAAGCTTCAAACTTATACACCTTCCCAATGGCAGAACTTGTGGTTTGTGGGTCCAAGTGCAAAAATGTCATTTGGGCCCCCCTCTTCCACCCCAACCCAAGTTCACAAACGTTACTCTTTAATTTCCAAAACATTCTAATTCGTGAGCTAATTGTTTTGTGTAATAGAATCACTGATCTCTGCTAGAGCCCTGGTAATGTCAGTAACCTTGGTTTGCAAAGCTGAACTTTAGATCCTATTTATCATCAATCGCACAGTGGGTGAAATCTTAATATGGGAGATAGTAATTAGGGTTTTGTCATTTCCTTTAATAATGGTCTTTTTGCATTTTTGGAAACTGCCAGGTCATCAGATCACACAAGTACAGTGAATTACACATGTATTTATCAAACTGCATGGAGATTATACTAAGTTACTTACTGTCGTATTATTTGGTTTATCAACAGGCTTGCCGGTCTAAAGTGATGAATTTGAGTGATGCGATATCCCAGTATGCTTGGTATCCATGCACAGTCACATCAGATGTAATGAATTTCTGGTTGAAGGTATAAATGATCTCAAATTCTATCAAACATATGATATTTTTTTATATTATAATTGTAATGCTCTAGAACAATTTATAGTATAAATTATTACAGACGGAACCACGCTTATCTAG
This sequence comes from Crinia signifera, assembly GCF_055691185.1. NCBI lineage: Eukaryota > Metazoa > Chordata > Amphibia > Anura > Myobatrachidae > Crinia > Crinia signifera. Next base: position 11,466,180 of record NC_139225.1, on the reverse strand, counting down.
CTAGCCTGTATCACATCTCGGGATATATATATTTGTGCTGTAGAAAGTTAGCAAGAAATCTGTTTCCCATACTCCCTGGAGAGAGGCCTTCTGCAGACTATATAGCCGAAACCTCTGAGATGAACAGGACAGCCTTTGAGCTCATACAGATATGTCCACCTACATCTCGCCTTAATATGACAAGCAGCACAAGATGTCTGGCATGAGTGACTAACGTTGTTTGACTCAGCTTTGATTGATTTGATACATGGGGTGAAATTTAATAGGATGAGAGATTTAGAAAGTGAGAGATTTGGTAAGAAATCTCCCCTTTTTTTTAAAGCGGCAATCATTTACACTGCAAAACCAGTTTGATTTTGAAGTGTAAATGATTTGCCGCTTTAAAAAAAAAACCTGGAGATCTCTTGCCAAATCTCTCACTTTCTGAATCTCTTGTCCTATTAAATTTCACCCTCGATGTATATTGTGTGTGATTAAGTCTGTATTCTGAGTGGAACAGAACGCGTATTGGAAAAAAGCTGTGGCTGTTATATTGTACCACTTTGTCTACAAACTTACGGATTCACTTACAAACAGAAATACAGCAAATTAACCAGCACAGTCTCCTCATGCATCATAGTTGCATTGCAATTAAAATGGATTTTGGTCAAAGAAGCAAAAAAGATCCAGCACTAGAATATTCTTATGGGACATGGCACGTGCCAAGAGGGGCTGTTTGATGTGACAATAGCAAAGATGTATGAGGACACACCTGTACTGTGCAGTCTGTGAGCTTGTCTAAGAAAGCATGTTACAGGTTACGGGACCACAAGCATTTTGGATAAGGGATTTTTCCGTATTTTGGGATATTTTTTTTCCATACTTACCCTGGTGGTGTCCCGATGGTCACCTAACATCCACGGTGTACCCCGGCATCCATGGCGGCCTTCAGGATCCTCTTCAAGCCACCGCCCACTTGCATGCACCTCATGTAATCTGTCTGTCTCCCCTTCCTACTAGATTGTAAGCTCCTCCGAGTAGGGCTCTCTTCCCTGTTGTCAAAGCCCTCTTCTCTTCATATGTCACTCACAGCTCTCCTATACTCCAACACTCAGTGACCATCTTCGTCCGCATACTCATCTCCATCATTGGCCTCAAGCCTCTAGTTGTATGTTGATTGAGTCCTCACTACTTATATTTAAGCTGTAATGTGTATTGATCTGTGGCGCTCTTTATTTGTACTCTATTTTTGTTATTTATTCAATGTAATACTAAGCTTTGTCTCCCTGTACTGCTCCTTTGTACGGCGCTGTGAAACACTTGCGGCACCTTATAAATAAAATTCTAATAATAATAATCTCCGGTGCCAGGAGTGCATTGCGTGAGTGCGTGGGCGTGAGGGTGACACCGGCGCATCCACACACTCGCACAATGCACCCCTGGAACCGGAGATACCGCTGTAGAGGATCCTGAAGGCCGACATGGACCTCGGGGGACAAGGTAGGTGAATCCCCCCCCCCCCTAAAAAAAAAAAAACTGCGATGTTCTTAAAATCCAAGGTTTTCGGAATATTTCAGTTTTTGAAATAAACGAATAAGGGAGACCCAACCTGTATCACTGGAGGTAGCTCAGTAATTGGTGAATTAGTACATTTAACACTTCATGTACCTCCCACAAGTAGCCGCGGCAAAACAGGACACAGGCACATAGTGCCTGCCTTCTATAAGCCCACCCCCCTACTCCTGAGGAAGTAGCCAATGGGTGTCTAAGAGCTGGCTTATGGAAGATAGCCTGAGCGCTGCGCGCATGAGTCCCATGCTGCAGCGTCTGCTGATATCTGGGAATGGTAGTTTGCACATATATATATATAACATACATCATTACATGTATGTTTATATGTGCTGTGGTGCTGTAGTCCAAGGGAAGCAAACGCTGCCTAGTCTTTCCATTACTAATTAAACTAAAAATCCACAAATTCATGATAATTTCCATTTGACTAAATTGTGTTTATTCATTTTTACAGGCCCATTTTTCAAAATATGTAGTTGTTGCTGCTGTGGTAATCCACTTGGCGACAGACGGGACATCTTACATCAATTATCATAAACCAGAGACCATCAGCGTTCAATTGATTGATGTCAAGGACCAAATGCATCCTCTCGGTAAGGCCATCCATAGCGCTTCTTCTTTCCTACGTTTAATAACTCTTTATTTAATAATAAATGAATTTGTGCTTATGATAAAGTGTCTAGCTTTTATCACCGGCTAATCAGCTCCTAACTGTGAAGTTACAAGCTTGGGGCTAGATTCTCTAAGCTTCAAACCTGATAAAATGGAGAGTGATAAACAGCCAGCCAATCAGCTCCTGCCTGACATTTTCAAACACAGTCTGTTACGTGGCAGGTAGGAGCTGATTGGCTGGCTATTTATCACTCTCCATTTTATCACTTTTGAAGCTTAGAGAATCTAGCCATAGGTTTGAAAAATGACAGGTAGGAGCTGATTGGCCGGTGATAAAAACCCAGACACTTTATCACTTCACCGAGCTAAATGAATCTACCCCTTTATCTCACCGCGTACTGTGGCCCTTATTCTGGTCCGTTTGCAGCAGGGCTGCGTTCCGCACGGGGACCGATGTTTTTATACTGCGCATGAGCATTTCTGCGAATGCGCATACGCGGGGCGTTTGCATCCACAGGGAACAGTCTCTTCACCGGGTGCATGCACCCATGACAGCGGGCAGGGGGTAGAGAGGGGTGTGGGGCTGCAGGTGGACCCCATTAGCATATGGGAACGTCCAGGGTTTCATGGGCGTTTCATCGCCGACCATCGAAAGATGTGGGAGGTTCCCCCTGCCCTGCAAATTCATATTACTGTGTAACATCCATTCGAAAGCTCCTGCGAGCGAGCCGCCCTTACGAATGGGGACTGGTACGCACGTGCGTCTCACGTGCGTCCCAGTATCACGGCGGCTGGGCAACGTCTCCCTGCCAGTCTCCGCTTCAGGTAGACGCTGCCCAGTTTGGGTGGGAGGGTCGGGGCGGCGAGGGGGGCCGGCGGTGACGGCGGGGGACCCCCGGCAGGCTCCGTTGCCACGGGTCGCACGAGCGTCTCCTGCGTGCGCGCCTGGCAGTAGCCGGCTGCTGGCTGGGCTGGGGATGGAATCACCAGCCCCTGCAAAGAAGAGACGCTACATCTGTAAATACATTTTACTAGATTAAATGGTTTAGGGAATCAATTAATTATACATTTATGGCAATTTGGGGTGAGTTTTAACTTTTTTGATCAGTTGCATTTTTTTAAGTCTACAATTGAATACAGCTTCATTTTACAATCATTAAAAATGATTATTTACTAAAACATGTAATTATTTTAATCTTTATAGCTAAATAAGTGAATTTCCAGGAGGTATATAAATACAATTGTAATTGTCACTGTAAAAATTCTTATAAAAATTAAGATTTATTTTGAGTTCTACAAATGTTTATCAATCTTTTCATCGTACATTTCTCCTGCCAGGTGTTCATATTCTCAGCTGCAGGAACAATCCCTTGGTGATACCTGTGATGCATGACCTCAGCAAGCCCTTTTACCACAGCAAAGCTGTCCTCATTAACTTCACTTCTAATGTGGTGGCCATCTCTGGGGTGGCTCTGAGGTCCTTCCATGATTTTGACCCTATCAAAATCAGCAGCTGTCAAAGAGGAGAAATTTACAGTGCAGCTGAGCAGAGGTGAGTAGGTTACATATACACAGATGTTACTTTCAACAATTCTCTGGCTTGTCTAGTTTGAAAGGTACAGAAAGGACAAGAACCTATTTATGTATTACATCACTAGATATCAAATGGGTAAATTATAATAGTTCAATTGCTCTGCGCTGTGTCCTGGTAATCATTTACAATTTTGAGGACCCGGATAAAAGTGGGTGACCTGACTGATTTGTAGAGTAGCAAAGTGTTAAGACGGGCTCCCTATTGACTCATCATTACTCCTTTATAACCTCTCCCCCCCCCCCCCTAAATCTGTGTAAGTGTGCTTCTTAGACCCAGTGCCAGGAAGTACTTACTGTAAGTAGACAAGTTATACCCCTTTCAGACCTCAGACCTTTTTTTACCGTTTTAAAACGGTAATTTGTGCAGTCTGAAAGGTGCAGAGTGAATTTACCGGTTCTGTTGAACTGGTATTTCTAAACGGTAATAAAGCAGTTTTAGACCAGTTTTTTTTTCATCCACTGTTTTCTATGGGTTAAAACGGGTTCAGTGTTGTGAAGGAACAAAAACTGCATTGAAATACCGTTTAAGGACAAAAACTGCACTGAAATACTGTTTAACCCCTTCCTGACAGAGCTAGTTTTGGCGTTCCTGACAGAGCCATTTTTTTCAAATCTGACATGTCTCACTTAAGTGGGGATAACTTTTTTTTGCTTTTACTTATCCCAGTGATTTTGAGATTGTTTTTTCGTGACACATTGTACTTCAAATTAGTGGTAAATTTGGGTCGATACAGTCTGTGTTTTTTTGTGAAAAATACCAAAATGTCGTGAAAAAATGGAAAATTTAGCGATTTGCAAAATGTTAAATTTTCTGCTTGTGAGACAAATAATCATACCACTCAAAATAGTTAATAACTAACATAGACCATATGTCTACTTTATATTTCCATCATTATTTCAACTTCCTTTTCATTTTTTTGGACACTAGGAGGCTTACAATATGAATAGCAAATTCTCAAATTTTCAAGAAAATTTCAAACACTGATTTTTTTAGGGACCAGTTCAGTTCTGATGTGACTTTGAGGGACTTGTATGTGAGACACCCCCATAAATGATGCCATTTCAAAAACTGCACCCCTCACAGTATTCAAAACAGCATTTTGGAAGTTTGTTAACCCTTTAGGTGTTTCACAGGAATTAAAACAAAGTGTAGGTGAAATTTCAAAATTTCTTTTTTTTTGCAGATTTGCAATTTTAATACATTTTTCTAAGGAACACAGTACATTTTACTAGAGAAATGTGACTAAAAATTGATTCCCCCAATTCTTTTGTTTTCATAAATATCCTATATGTGGCCCTAGTGTGCACGTTGACCAAACCACAGGCTTCATAATAGAAGGAGCACCTACTTGATTTTGGAGACTCCTTTTTCTGAGATTATTTTTTAGGCACCATGTAGGTTTCTAGGCACCATAAGATGCTAAAATTTAGGAACCCCCCCACAAGTGACCCCATTTTGCAAACTACACCCCTCAGGGAATTCATCTAGGGGTATAGTGTACATTTCAAACCCCCAGGGGTTTCACCAATTGTGGTACAACTGGGCATTGAAAATGAAAAATTAAATTTTTTACACAAAAATGCAGTTCTGGCTCAAAATTTTTCATTTTCACAAGGAATGAAGGAGAAAAAGCACCCCAAAATATGTGCCCCAATTTCTCCCGAGTACGGCAATGCCTCACATGTGACCAAAAAATACCAGTTGGGTGCATGGCAGGACTCCGAAGGGAAGGAGTGATTTTTGGATTTTGCAGCTCAGATTCTGGTGGAATTTTGGTGGGTGCTATGTCGCATTAGCAAGACCCCCCAAGCACCAATACAGTGGAACCCCCCCACAAGTCACCCCATTTTGCAAACTACACCCCTCAGGGAATTCATCTAGGGGTATAGTGTACATTTCAAACCCCCAGGGGTTTCACCAATTTTGATACAAGTGGGCAGTGAAAATGAAAAATTACATTTTTTTACACAAAAATGCAGTTCAGGCTCAAAATTTTTAATTTTCAGAAGGTATGAAGGAGAAAAAGCACCCCAAAATCTGTGCCCCAATTTCTCCCGAGTACGGCAATGCCTCACATGTGACCAAAAAATACCAGTTGGGTGCATGGCAGGACTCAGAAGGGAAGGAGTGATTTTTGGATTTTGCGGCTCAGATTTTGGTGGAATGAATGGTGGGTGCTATGTTGCATCAATACAGTGGAACCCCCCCACAAGTCACCCCATTTTGCAAAGTACACCCCTCAGGGAATTCATCTAGGGGTATAGTGTACATTTCAAACCCCCAGGGGTTTCACCAATTTTGATACAAGTGGGCAGTGAACATGAAAAATTACATTTTTTTACACAAAAATGCAGTTCTGCCTCAAAATTTTTAATTTTCAGAAGGTATGAAGGAGAAAAAGCACCCCAAAATCTGTGCCCCAATTTCTCCCGAGTACGGCAATGCCTGACATGTGACCATAAAATACCAGTTGGGTGCATGGCAGGACTCAGAACGGAAGGAGTGATTTTGTGGATTTTGCAGCTCAGATTCTGGTGGAATTTTGGTGGGTGCTATGTCGCATTAGCAAGACCCCCCAAGCACCAATACAGTGGAACCCCCCCTCAAGTCACCCCATTTTGCAAACTACACCCCTCAGGGAATTCATCTAGGGGTATAGTGTACATTTCAAACCCCCAGGGGTTTCACCAATTTTGATACAAGTGGGCAGTGAAAATGAAAAATTACATTTTTTTACACAAAAATGCAGTTCTGGCTCAAAATTTTTCATTTTCAGAAGGTATGAAGGAGAAAAAGCACCCCAAAATCTGTGCCCCAATTTCTCCCGAGTACGGCAATGCCTGACATGTGACCAAAAAATACCAGTTGGGTGCATGGCAGGACTCAGAAGGGAAGGAGTGATTTTTGGATTTTGCAGCTCAGATTCTGGTGGAATTTTGGTGGGTGCTATGTGGCATTAGCAAGACCCCCCAAGCACCAATACAGTGGAACCCCCCCACAAGTCACCCCATTTTGCAAACTACACCCCTCAGGGAATTCATCTAGGGGTATAGTGTACATTTCAAACCCCCAGGGGTTTCACCAATTTTGATACAAGTGGGCAGTGAACATGAAAAATTACATTTTTTTACACAAAAATGCAGTTCTGGCTCAAAATTTTTCATTTTCAGAAGGTATGAAGGAGAAAAAGCACCCCAAAATCTGTGCCCCAATTTCTCCCGAGTACGGCAATGCCTGACATGTGACCAAAAAATACCAGTTGGGTGCATGGCAGGACTCAGAAGGGAAGGAGTGATTTTTGGATTTTGCAGCTCAGATTCTGGTGGAATTTTGGTGGGTGCTATGTGGCATTAGCAAGACCCCCCAAGCACCAATACAGTGGAACCCCCCCTCAAGTCACCCCATTTTGCAAACTACACCCCTCAGGGAATTCATCTAGGGGTATAGTGTACATTTCAAACCCCCAGGGGTTTCACCAATTTTGATACAAGTGGGCAGTGAACATGAAAAATTACATTTTTTTACACAAAAATGCAGTTCTGGCTCAAAATTTTTCATTTTCAGAAGGTATGAAGGAGAAAAAGCACCCCAAAATCTGTGCCCCAATTTCTCCCGAGTACGGCAATGCCTGACATGTGACCAAAAAATACCAGTTGGGTGCATGGCAGGACTCAGAAGGGAAGGAGTGATTTTTGGATTTTGCAGCTCAGATTCTGGTGGAATTTTGGTGGGTGCTATGTCGCATTAGCAAGACCCCCCAAGCACCAATACAGTGGAACCCCCCCACAAGTCACCCCATTTTGCAAACTACACCCCTCAGGGAATTCATCTAGGGGTATAGTGTACATTTCAAACCCCCAGGGGTTTCACCAATTTTGATACAAGTGGGCAGTGAAAATGAAAAATTACATTTTTTTACACAAAAATGCAGTTCAGGCTCAAAATTTTTAATTTTCAGAAGGTATGAAGGAGAAAAAGCACCCCAAAATCTGTGCCCCAATTTCTCCCGAGTACGGCAATGCCTCACATGTGACCAAAAAATACCAGTTGGGTGCATGGCAGGACTCAGAAGGGAAGGAGTGATTTTTGGATTTTGCGGCTCAGATTTTGGTGGAATGAATGGTGGGTGCTATGTTGCATCAATACAGTGGAACCCCCCCACAAGTCACCCCATTTTGCAAAGTACACCCCTCAGGGAATTCATCTAGGGGTATAGTGTACATTTAAAACCCCCAGGGGTTTCACCAATTTTGATACAAGTGGGCAGTGAACATGAAAAATTACATTTTTTTACACAAAAATGCAGTTCTGCCTCAAAATTTTTAATTTTCAGAAGGTATGAAGGAGAAAAAGCACCCCAAAATCTGTGCCCCAATTTCTCCCGAGTACGGCAATGCCTGACATGTGACCATAAAATACCAGTTGGGTGCATGGCAGGACTCAGAACGGAAGGAGTGATTTTGTGGATTTTGCAGCTCAGATTCTGGTGGAATTTTGGTGGGTGCTATGTCGCATTAGCAAGACCCCCCAAGCACCAATACAGTGGAACCCCCCCTCAAGTCACCCCATTTTGCAAACTACACCCCTCAGGGAATTCATCTAGGGGTATAGTGTACATTTCAAACCCCCAGGGGTTTCACCAATTTTGATACAAGTGGGCAGTGAAAATGAAAAATTACATTTTTTTACACAAAAATGCAGTTCTGGCTCAAAATTTTTCATTTTCAGAAGGTATGAAGGAGAAAAAGCACCCCAAAATCTGTGCCCCAATTTCTCCCGAGTACGGCAATGCCTGACATGTGACCAAAAAATACCAGTTGGGTGCATGGCAGGACTCAGAAGGGAAGGAGTGATTTTTGGATTTTGCAGCTCAGATTCTGGTGGAATTTTGGTGGGTGCTATGTGGCATTAGCAAGACCCCCGAAGCACGGTGAAATTATGAACCTAATATTCCATAGATGTGTGGTATAATTTAAAACACTCCTTTATACATAGGCCGGGTTTGTCGGGGCAAGTGTCACACTGGAAAATAGTTTGCTTTCTTATTCCCTTTTTATAGCAAACTTTGCACCTTTTTTGTGTCCTGCCCTTTTTTCCAGTGGAGGGGATTTCATCAGGAAAATGCTGCCCTGGTACAATACGGGGGCCAGTACTAGAAGTACTGGGGCCCTCTGCCTGCTGGTTCCCAAATATTAGGCCCTTTATGACTTCCTCTTGAAAGTGCATAAATGTCCCCCTCTGGCCGGTAGAACGGAATAGCACGTAAGCGTTATACAGTGCCATCTGGATGATATACACGGCCACCTTCTTGTACCAGATTTTTGTTTTCCGCAGGGCACTGTACGGCTTCAGTACCTGATCTGAAAGATCCACTCCGCCCATGTACCTATTGTAATCCAGGATACAATTAGGTTTGGAGGTGTGGGTACTAGCACCTCGTACAGGGACGGAGGTGGTACTGTCTCCGTGAATTGTTGTCAGTATAAGGACATCCCTCTTGTCCTTATATTTGACCAACAACATATTTTCGTTGCATATTCCCCTGCTTTCACCCCTTCTCATTACTTGGGCAATGTGCGTTTTTGGGAGGCCTCTTTGGTTCTTGCGCACAGTACCGCAAGCTGCTGTACCTCTTGAACCAAGGGCCTTAAACAGGGGGATGCTAGTGTAATAGTTATCCACATAGAGGTGATAACCTTTATCCAGGAAGGGGTGCACTAAATCCCAGACAATTTTCCCACTAACACCTACGAGGGAGGGGGGGCATTCTGGCGGTTCAATTCTTGAATCCTTCCCTTCATATACCCTAAACCTGTGAGTGTACCCTGAGGTGCTTTCACACAGCTTATACATTTTTATGCCATACCTTGCCCTCTTATTGGGAAGGTACTGGCGGAATTTAACCCTTCCTTTAAAATGTATAAGGGACTCGTCGATACAAATAAATTTTTCAGGGATGTACACCTCTTCAAATTTGGCACTGAAATGATCAATGACCGGCCTGACTTTGAATAGCCGGTCAAAGGTGGGATCATCTCTGGGTGGGCACTGTGCATTATCGGTGTAATGTATGAATTTAAGAATTGTCTCAAATCGAGTCCGGGGCATGGCCATACGGTAAAATGGAGTACTGTACAGAACATCTGTACTCCAATATTGCCTAATTTCTGGCTTTTTTACTATGCCCATATGAAACACCAGACCCCAAAACGTCATCATCTCTACTGCATCTACAGGGGTCCACCTAGCAAATGATGACGTGGGGTTTTGAGCAATAAACTGCTGGGCATATAAATTAGTTTGGTCCACCATTAAATTTATAAAATCATCAGAGAAAAATAATTTGAAAAAGTCAATTTCTCTGAGACCTGTGGAATCAAATTGGATTCCTGGCATGCCCAAAAACTCAGGAACCTGGGGCTCAAAATTGTCTGGTGGTGGGGTCCATACTAGATCAATTATTGGGGGGGGAATCTCAGCTGATCTACGGGGGCGTCTTTGAGGGGGTCCCTCATCAGCAGAGGAGGAAGAGGAGCTTAAGGCAAATCCTTCAAATTCCCCGCTTGCATCACTGCCTGTGTCAGAGTCCGAAGCAAGCATGGCATATGCCTCCTCCACTGAATACATTCTCCTGGATGATTGGGAGGACATTTGGGAGGACATTTGGGAGGACATTTGGGATGCCATTTTTATTTTTGTGTTACCGGTAGTGAAATGTTTCAACACGTGTATAGTGTAGGGGGGGGCACAAACTTTATTTCAATCCGGGGGGTATGTAGTGTGTAGTGTGTATGTGGTGCAGAAAAAAAAAAAAATGCTTTATACCAATAAAAAAAAAAAAAATGAAGGGGTTAAAAAAAAAAAAAAATGAAGGGGTTAAAAAAAAAAAAAAGGAAGGGGTTAAAAAAAAAAAAGGTCCTGCGCCAAAAATTGAGCACAGATGTTGGTCAGTAACGTCTGTCACTGAACAGCGCTCAAAGGCAACAGGAATTTGATCAAAAAAAAAAAAAAAATAGATCAACCCTGTGCCGAAAAAGATGATCAGTGATGTACGTCACTGATCAGCGCACAGCGGCCACAGGACACCCACAAAATCACAGTGTGTGTAAAAAAAAAAATTAAAAAAATACCCCACAGCACACACACAAAAAAAAAAGGTGATCAGTGATGCGACACTGATTACCAGTGAGGTGCAGCAGGTGCACAACCTTTGGTGCAACTGACAGGTATATATAAAAAAAAAAAAACCTCTGTACCCCCAAAAAAGTTGCTGATCACCTCAGATATAGTGATCAGCACAAAAGGCGGGGACAGCAGACACAAAATTTAGCACTCTCTATCACTATCTCTCTCTATCTCTCTATCTCTCACTATCTAACACTATCTAACACTCTATGACACTGCAGCAGCAGCACTCACAGGTATATCTATATATAAAAAAAACCCTGCGCCCCCAAAAAGTTACTGATCAGTTAATTTATACTGATCAGCACAAAAGGAGGGGGCAGCAGTCAGTTATATAAAAAATATATAGCACAATCTGTCACTATCTCTCTCTATCTCTCTCTCTCTATCTCTCTATAACTATCACACTGCAGCAGCACAAAATATAGCACTCTGTCAGTAGGCCTCTCTCTCTATCTCTCTCTCTCTATCTCTCTCTCTCTATCTATAACTATATCACACTGCAGCAGCACAAAATATAGCACTCTCTGACACTATCTCTCTCTCTATCTCTCTCTATCTCTCTCTATCTCTCTCTATCTCTCTCTATCTCTCTCTATCTATCTCTCTATCTATCTCTCTATCTATCTCTCTATCTATCTCTCTATCTCTCTATCTATCTAGCTAATACAGTGCAGCAGCACAATTTCACAGGCACAATTATTGAACAGGATCCAGTAATCAATCAGCAGCGATCAAGTAAGTATTGCAGGCAGCAAGGTTCTGGTCAGTATGGCGGCAGGGGGGTACGGTGACCGCACTGCACGCTTTCCAGACCGGAATGGCGTCTGCAGTGCAGTCACCGTTAGTTTAAATCCCCCTCCTTGGCTGTGATTGGTCCGTCGGTCCGACGGACCAATCACGGCCTTTGGGGGCGGGCGGGGTGAGGTGGGGTGACACCAGTGTCACCCTTACACCCCGCGGTGATTGGTGCTGTACTTTACAGCACCAATCACCTCTGATCCCGTGTCACCGGCGAACGTTATTCGCCGGTGACACAGGAAAACGCTGTGAATGGCTGTTCACACTGAACAGCCAATCACAGCGATCGCCGACGGGGGGGCGGCATCGCAGCCCCCCCGGGGCATGCACGGACATGTCTGCTGTCAGGGACAGCAGACATGTTGAAACTGTCACCGCGTCTATAGACGCGGTGACAGTTTAAAGCCATGACGTACATTTACGCCATGTGTCGGGAAGTGCTTCCCGGCCATGACGTAAATGTACGTCAAATGTCGGGAAGGGGTTAAAGACATGCGGTGTGAAAGGGGTTTTAGCTGGCAGACCCGTTTTTAGAAATGTTTTAAAATACCTGATCAAAGCTAGTTTTGCGGTCTGAAAGCAGCATTAAGGTGGTAGAATGATGCAGCAAGAAATGGGTCCAACATTTTTATTTTCCATCCATTAGCTAAACAAAAATGTACTATGCATATTGGAAGTCATTCTGGTTTGATCGCTCTCCTGCGTGTTCGCACAGGGGAGCGATGTTATGCTTCTGCGCAAGCATTTATGTATAGTCGCCGGCCTGTTCGCACGTAGCAGTGCGGGTGTGGGGTGGCGGACATGGGCACAGCTAGCGTTTCATGTGCGTTCCTATGAAATCGCTGGGCATTCCCATGGTAATTGGGCCGTGAGCTAATATGCGCATGCAAAATATGTGTACTTTGAAGCAAGGTCTTTTTAATTTAGAGAAGAACAAAAGGTGATATGTTTATTTTTTGTGTTGCTTTTTTTTTTAATAAAACTATTACAGTTTATAAGGACTAAAGAATAACATTGACAAACCATCAATTGTACATGGCTAATAACAATCTGTAAAGGTTGTTGTATAATATCCAAAGCAAAGAAAAATCATTGGACTGGTTTTTACAACTACTGTGTATAATACATAGCGTGGTAATACAGTTGTTAAACTTAAACAAGTAAAATGTAAAGAAGAAAGTTAAGAGGAAACGAAAGGAGAGAAGAAGAGGAGAAAGAAACAGTAAAATTCACCTGCTGAAGGTTAAAAGTCCATCCAAATGGAGTACTATTAAAGTCAGCTAAGGAAGGGTGCAATCAAAACAAAAAGGAGTAACCAAAGCTTATACAAGCCCACTTTACACAGGTTGGTAAAGCGCAGAGGCCTTAATGAGGAGCCGGGGTGCTAGACCATTGTAAAAATTTAGTGACCAGGTACAATGGCAGTATGAAGTCATCAATAAACATTTAGTGGTCTAGTCTTGCACACCACTCAGTCATAGTGGTGGTGGTGGTGGTAGTGGTGGTGGGGGACTACAGAGTGCCACTGGATAGGGATAACTGCCTTAGAGTTACTGAGAATGAGGTGCAAAAGAGACTTTTTGAACAGTGACCAGGATCCACGTGTAAGTTTCAGAAGCCAAAAACTAGATAAAACCAGATCTTCCTGGATAAAACCAGATCTTCCTGGATAAGACCAGATCTTTCTGGATAAAACCAGATATTCCTGGGTGATGATGTCAGCAGTCTCTAGCACCTTATTCCAGAATGGACAAAGTATTGAGCAGTCCCGCCAAATATGAAGTGCTTTTAATGGGTTTTAAGGTTTTGTATTCTTGTTACATTATCAGTAACACATTTATGGGGAAATGTATTAACTCTTGGAGAGAGATAAAGTATTAAACATTCAGATCCTACTGTAGCTACCATGTTATGGGTTGCTGGGAGATTTATCAAAGCAGAGAAAGATAAAAGTAAGAACCAGTCTGCTCCTAACTGCCATGTTGCCAGCTGTGCTTCAAAAAGGAGAGTTAAGTGCTGACTTTTTGGTACTATACCTCTTGCCACTTTCTCTTTCAACATTGGCATGGTAAAGCCAATACAATATATTATAGAATCATAAACATCAACTTCCTGACCTCCTATCCAACCAATCATTTCATAGCTAGCTTTAACCAAGTACATTCCACAAAATGATAGGTAGGAACTGATTGGGTGCTATGGTAACTTCTCCACATGTCCACTTCTCTACTCTTCAGTAGGCTTGATACTGTATCATTTCCTACTTAGCTACCAGGAGGAAATCCACAGTTATTGATTTTTTGCCAATATAAGAAAATACTTCAATTTAAACATGACTGCATTCAGGGACAGTTAGGGAAGCCATTCTCATTGCTGCGACGGATTGCATAAAAATAACACATCGCATGTAACTTTCCTGCGAGGTGGGCTCCCATGAATATTTATCGCAGCCCTTTCTGGCAAAAGAACCACATACAATGTATCATATGAAATCCTACCACCTGGCAGCTGCCAGGTGAGTTGGCGGGTATTGCATGCGAGGAACCGCATGCGATACCTCGCCCTAGAAAATGGGGGTCTTTACAGTCAGAGGAGGGTAGGTTGAGCAGAACTGCCATCTTCCTATCTCCCTAATGACATTTAAATCCATCAGTATGCCGTATACAGTAGCAGCACCAGACACATCTCAGTATTTCTACTGTATTTATTTTGACGATAAGGAAAATGACACAGTCATAAAAAAAATTTTAATATGAGTGGCAAGAATGCATAGAGTTTAATTGAACTGATGTCTTTCGATTCTGGTATTCACAGAAAGACATCTACTATTCCATTAGGAGTTCATCATAATATTATTTTTGTTGACGATTTCCTAAATCTGGGTCTTGTGTAATAATTACGAAAGCAGGAATTTAAAGCTTGAAGTTTTGTTTTTGCTTTCCCGTTTTTTTTTCCATATATAATATCTACATGTGGTCTGTCCTAAGAAAATCAATTTCCTCAATGAAAATTAATTTGAGTCCTTGGCTGCTTTTCAGGGAGTGAGTTAAAATTATTCAAAACAACTTACTTTTGTTCCAGAGAAATGCACGTTTGTGAAACAAGGGCAGCCATGTGCTCTGCACTTCACACGCGTAATTTAATATTCAAATCAATGGGCGAAAAATATAATATTGTGACTTCTGAAATTTTTTAATTAAATATGCTTATTTTCTAAACATTATATTTTCACTTTGGTTAAAAAAAAAGTATGTAAATGGGAGATATTTGGCACACAAAGTCATAGTTCTTTTTACCATTGATTGTTTTCCTATTTCTGGAATATTCTTTTCTACTAAATACTGTCAAATTAATATTAATATCCTCTATAGAGAACAATGGAACAATGCTTACTTTGGCCCAATCTCCTTTAACAAATCAGTTACTTGCTTGACGTGACCAGTCTAGCCTCTGAGTGTCATATTCAGATTGACAGATTACTTTGTTGGTAGTGAATCGTATGTGACACTACCAGTTAACATTGGTTGCTCTAAGCTGGGGAGTATAGTGAAAGCATAAACAATAAATGCAACTAAATCTTAGCCTAATATGTGTTAGGAATTCTAAGTGCGTCGACCCAATTGCGGCACAACAAAAGGTCCCGTTTGCCTCCTGCGGGCTAAGGCTTCACCCCAACAGCCACGTTTGTGGGACCGAATTAGGCCCGGCCCCAGTCCGATGCCGACAGGTCTTAAGAGAGACAAGGCTGCTCACAGGAGTCTTTGGAATACCGCAAAGGTAGAGTAGTGATGAGGCTGCACTCAGACTTCCTTAACGTGGAAACAGAACCCACGGGTGCAACAATGCATAGATGTTACCTGGGAAAATACCCCCTAACAAATACAACACATGCAATGCAAAGATGGAAAAGATAAATACAAACTAACACCGTAACCAGCACTAGGAGGAGATAAATCCCTAGCAGGCTAAGCCTGACCCCCCCTGTGTAGGTAACTGCAACAATGCAGAGATGGTACCCAAAATATACAATATAAAGCAGAACTGCAGGGAATGTCCCCTGACTTATTTGGGAGATGAATCCCGACAGGCTGGAACCAGGAACATGCTGACAGATGAAACCAGGCACTAGCAGGACTCTGTAAACACTATAACTGGTATCAGACAGCTGGACTTGCCTGCATTTATTTGAAAAGCTGGCCCCACCAGCATATGATGTCTGCCACCGCTAAGATGTCTGCCAACACTGCGTGCCTGCTGCAGAGGGAGACGGTAGCTCGGGGCATTGCCTATCAACGTCCCTGACACTTCCCAGCGCTCTGCCAGAAGAAGATGGCCTCCGGCGGCCCCTGTCCCCGAACCTCCAACGCTGCCCTCAACGCCAGAGCTCGGGGAAACAGGTAGAAGGTGGCGGCGGCCAAGTCTCCTCCTAACAATATGGAAACACATTTAAGGAAATGGCAGCTAAATATACAACAAAAACAAAGATGCAAAATGTAAAAGGAGAGTGCATCTACTGGTATAACCTCAAAAAAAGGCACAGGGCCATCTTAATGTATGGGGAACACTGGGCGGCTGCCAGGAGCCTCATGGAACTAGGGGCGTTCAAGCTAGAATGGGCCGGCAAGAGGACACCTATCCACTGGGCTGGTGCATCTAGATATTCTTGGGAGGCAGGGAGAGAATACTGCCCAGACCCTCTGATTGTGAATTACAAACAATAACGGTACATTATGGGAGTTCTATTGAAGATTGGATGTTTATTATATGGTATATTTATTTAGAACCTTCTATAAGATAATTTATAGAATCTTATCGGTTTGAATGGGCAACATCCTCAATAGAACTCCCATCTTATAAATTTACCCCTAAGTGCGGGAAGATAGCATTCTCTAATGGCCTCCCAGCCTACAGCCAGACAGTGAATGGTTACCAACATGCAAATTGGTGAATGACTGGAGATATCCACCAGTCAGAGTGCTGAACAAACATCTAGGGAGATGATGCGGGACTGGAGGAGGGAGTACATTTTATGTTTATTCCTGTGAATGGATGGGTAAGGGCCCTAGTACATTGCTTTGCCCAGTGCCCACAGTGCTGCTAAGAAGGCCACGTATAGGCAGCAGTATATAACACCAAGATTCAGTCTTACTTGGAACCTTGGGAATAGATGCCACGGGATTTTGTTTGCCGAATGCTTCGTTTCATTCAGTTTCCCTCTGTGACACATGATGCTGACATCAAACAATTGCAAAGTAAATCTTTTTCTCTCTAGTAAGGCGTGAAGCAAAACTAACATTTATGTATTTATTTATTACAGTAAGAGGAAATTACTGTCACAAGACAGCATTAGTTACGCCATTGCGTCGCAGGTTAATAAGATGTACCCGACCTTTGCTTGGATCGGTACCTAACTATTTATTATATTGCCAATGTTGTTATCACCTCAGCCAACCTTGTATATTCAGCTGATTATTGCTTGGTATTCAGTCTCCAAATTATTAGGAAAATGGGTACCAGTGAGTCCACTCTGCTGAATAATAAAGGTGGATGGCTACATATGAGGAACTGGTAGTAGATGGAGGTTGTATTTATTACAGATAAAATATTCAGGGGTCATTCAGTGGTCAGGTAAACACCGGCCCATGCTGCCCTGCGTGATTTAAATTTCGCCCATGTGCACGGCTGCAAATTCTGAAAATGTATTTTATTTGCATATGCAATAAATATGACGCAGATTCTACTAGATACAGGTACAAAATGAATTGTGTGTAGCTGTGGCTGGATGTGTATACAGTGTTACAAGTGTCACATATTAAAGTAATCATCATACTTTCCTGGTGCGGTCTTGTAGCATTGCATTGCTATTAAGATGCATTTTCCACACACAAAAAAAGATCCCCAATACAAGCAAAGCTGCACAGTAACTGATGTCGCATTTATGCCAGGCATCTTGCATGGCATGGATTATTGAGGCTAAGGGGGTATTCAATCTCCCGCCGCTATTCCCAATGGGGGAAATAGTGGTGGGGCCCTTTTCAATGATGTTTCCCCCGACAGCATTGAACAGGGATCTCGGCAGAACGTGCCCCACTTTTACAAACAATTGGGCACGTTCTGCCAAGAACGGCCAGGAATTGTCAAGCTCCCGCCTGCAACTCAACGTTTTCCAACTGCATCTCGTGACCACGCCCCCTTTTCGGTGCTCGGCAGGCAGGACATTGAATCCCGCCTGCTGAGCTGATGTTGAGCCGGCCGAGAACGCGACCAGGTCACGGCTGTCGGGCTAGCCCGACAGTCCTGATGCCGGATTGAATACCCCCATAAATGTATGAGGATACTTGTGTATATGATACTTGTTATGTATGTAAGATGTAAATTCAATTTAAAACGATGCAAAAAAAAAGATGCCTGGCACATTCCGAGTCACAGGCGACCTAGCAGCCTAATGAAGGACATTTGGCATGACTGCTGCAATAGCGTAAGAAGGATAGGCAGCAACGTTGACTAGTCATAATGTGCTTTGCTACTTTTGTTCTAATATTCTGCTGCTTTTTTGTTAATCTGTTTGCTACTTAATGAAATTTTGCAATGAAAAGAGCTTTGTTAAAAATCGAGCAGCAGTAGTCTTAAACATGTGAAAATACTCTCACAAAACCTCAGTAAATGCTTTCATCAATGGAGCCCACCATCTCATGCCACCCTATTAAATATGTGTGAGAGCTGAGCTAAGTAAGGACACATCTGTGCAGTACATCAAAGAAATACTCCACAATCAACACTCACATACATCTTGTCTATGGAATACTGTAGCTTCTGCACCAGCATTTTGGCAAAAGTCATGGATCAAGCGTTACAAAGAATACCTTGTACTCATCATTAATTCAGTAATGTTTTATTACATGAAAAGATTATGATCTGTTTAGCAGTCTTATAAGTGTATGTGAATATGGGCTAACAGCCAAATAAAATAAATGTGAATTTTTATTGTAGACAAATAATTGACAGAAAAAAGTCTACACAAGTCTACATATGTACAGAACAGAACAAATACTGTAGGCTTGTATGTGAGGGTGGGGATTTTGAAGAGGAGAGGGAGTTGGTTGCATGGGAGGCCAGTGAGACTAGAGGAGAGCGAGCTGGTTGCATGGGAGGCCAGTGAGACTAGAGGAGAGTGAGCTGGTAGCATGGGAGGCCAGTGTGACTAGAGGAGAGCGAGCTGGTAGCATGCGAGGCCAGTGAGACTAGAGGAGAGTGAGCTGGTAACATGCAAGGCCAGTGAGACTACAGTAGAGCGAGCCGGTAGTCTAGGAGGCCAGTGAGACTACAGTAGAGCGAGCTGGTTGCATGGGAGGCCAGTGAGACTAGAGGAGAATGAGCTGGTTGCATGGGAGGCCAGTGAGACTAGATGAGAGTGAGCTGGTAGCATGGGAGGCCAGTGAGACTAGAGGAGAGTGAGCTGGTAGTCTAGGAGGCCAATGAGGAGACTCTTGTTGTAGTCAAGCCATGAGATGACTAGTGAGTGAATAATAAGTTTAGTGGCACTCTGGGAGAGAAATGGCCTGGTGTGAGCAATGTTGCATAGTTGGAGCCAACAGGATTAAGCCAGATATTGGATGTAGGTGGCAAAGAGGAGGGAGTCATGTGTGACACTAAGGCAGCGGAGTTGGGGATAGAGGAGATGATGATTTTGTCCACAGTGATGGAGATAGTGAGGGAGGGTGGAGATTCTTCGGAGATCACACAGACATTCAGGAGTAAATGACAGATAGGTAACTGGAAAACCAGGAGAGGACAGAGGGAAAGAAGTCAGGAGAGAAGAGTTAAAGTTGTGTGTCATCAGCATAGAGGTGGTATTGAAAGCCAAAAGAGTTTATGAGCGCACACAGGGAAGAGGTGTACAGGGAGAAGAGAAGGGGGACTAGAACAGGACCCTGCGGGAACCCAAAAGGGAGGAAGGAAAGGGGTGAGGTGGAACCAGAGGCAGACACTAAGAAGAAGCGGTTAGTGATGTAAGAGGTGTATCAGTCCAGAACAGTTCTAGAGAGGTCAATAGTCTGGAGGGTGTGGAGGAGTAGAGGATGATCCACATTGTCAAAAGTAGCAGAAAGATCCAGTAGAATAAGTAGTGAGAAGTGAACCCTGGACTTGGCGGAGAGCAGGTCATTGGTGACTTTGACCAGGACAGTCTCAGTTAAGTGGAGTGGGTGAAAGCAACAGAGGATTGAGGATGAAATGATCAGAGAGTGAGATGGCTGTATAAAAGCCACTCAAGTAGTTTGGAGGTGAACAGAAAAAGAGATATTGGGGTGTAGCTAAAGGGCGAGGAAGTGTCGAGGTTGGGTTTTTCAAGAATAGGTGGGACAGGAGCATGTTAGAATGATGAAGGAAAGATCTTGGTAAAGAGTGATAGGTTGAAGAGGTGAGCAAGGTGAGAGCATGCAGTAAGGGAGAGGGAGCGAAGAAGATGAGAGGGGAAGGAGTGGAGGGGAGAGATGATAGGATGAGGGAGAGGACTTCCTAGTCTGTGGTTGGTGGAAGGAGCACAAGGTGAGAAGGCTTGAGGGAGAGGATGATGGATGCCGCAGAGTTGCTGAGAGAAGGCGACTGGTTGGCTTTATATGTTTTTCAACTTATTTACTTCTTATGAAAATTCTGAAATGCTAGAATTTATTAAAATAAAGAAACCATTTTTAACTACTGTATAAATGAATAATTTAGTTATCGTACTGTAGATGTTTCATTACCCACACTATTTTTCAGTTTCTATGCTTATTATGAAACATTCGTCCACCTTTGGTGGCAAGGAAAAAGTTGGGGCCAAGGAATAATCAAAACTGTGGTTGTATGCCACTGCATAAACAGTTAGGCTTGGAGTTGTAAAATATCTAATCAAATTGTACTGGTTGTATGTACAGATTGTGCGCCTCTCGTTCATGCAGGTCCTGGCGATTCTACCGCCAATCGCCAGGACCCGCCATCAGACAGAAGGCGTCCCCTTCCATCTGAGCTCACTGCAGCTCCCCCATCGGTACCCGCAGCCACCCGCACCCCCTAACCCTGCCCGTCTCTCCGAAGCGAGGACGGACATGGTTTCCACCATCCACCGCCGAGAGAAGGGGACGCGCACCTCTCACACATATGTACATTACTGTCCTTTATTTATAACCGTGAATCCTCTTCACTCCTATTTATACCAAGAATCTCCTGCATTTATTATTAAGTTGGTGGTAGCAGCATATCTGTTTTTCAAATAAATTGAGACCATAATTTGCAAGTTTACAGCAATTCAAAACATTTTCTGCACAAAATAAACATGTTCTTATGTAAATACATTGTCAGTTTTACTTTGATATACGAATGTTTATTTAATCTTCAGAAACGTTAACTAAAAGGCAGCTGTTTCTTTAACTTTCTGTCCCGCAACCAAAAAGACTTTAGTCCCTTCCTTCAATACACACGAGAAGGGGAAAATCCGTCCACTAAAGTCTACACATGATGCTGGCAAAGTCTTCATTCCCTCATTCGTTCAGCTGCTACAGCCAGAGATTTTTTTTTGAAGAAAATACTATTTATTTGGCTGCTCTCTGCAAACGCTGTGTTTTTCCTACAATGTTATTGTTGGAAATTATTCTTTCATACACCAATAAATAAAGACAGGAATGGCTTGAGTTTGGGCTCAGCGAGCATATGAATGTGTGTATATTAAATGTGCCTGTCTGGAGCTTGATTAGCAAATGAAATGCTATACGTTTACTTGTAAATTTTAAAAGGTCCTCAAATCCTTATATACAAATTGACAAACTGCATATAAATGAGTACCAGATTTAGGTTTCAATTTATTAGTCCCTGTGAAAACCCAACTTATAAGGATTGGTTTTCTCTATCTTACTAGCAACCTGCAGGTGTCAGTGTGGAGTAGAGAAATTATAACCTTTAAGTCCTCCATTGAAGGGAAATGGAAAATGTTATCTAAATATAGCATTACCTAGATCGGAATATAGGCCCTTATTCTGATTGAGTCGGATAGCTCCAAATGCGGACGGACGGCCGATGGTTGCTGTTTATGCATGTGCAGAGGCGTATCTGCACATGTGCGAACGCCTCACACGTACAAACATGGCGTGAGATCCGTGCAGAAAATGATCGTACGGAACCATCTGAGCAGGGGGTGGAGAGGGGCGTGAAGGGCTGATTTTGCTCATTACGATATGCGTACGCCTTGCGTTTCATGGGCGTTCCCATGAAAACGCTGGGTGTACGTATGGTAATCTGGCTGTGACGCACGTGTGGGGGGCGGACACATGACATAGCCAGATGCCAGCTGCCCACCCATATCCCTGCTTTTGCACAGAGAAATGCCCGAGTGGTCTGGAGCACTCGGTGCTGCCTGACCACTCGGTCCAGCATTCGATGGTCGGCGACCATTGAATGATGGGGGAGGTTCCCACAGATGGACGAGGTGTTCACATGAAAAATCCACTCGCGGTCCATTCGGTCAGCGTCTTACCGCATTCGGATGGTGTGAGCGATCCGTACGGCAGGCGGGACTAAGAACACTCGGTTCCTGTCCGAAAATACGCATCCGTCCCATTCAACTACAATACGGGCCATAGTGACCACTGGAAAAAAATGCCATGTAAAGTGGTTACTACTGCTACATACAGTAACAGCCCCTTATAATGGCTCAATGTGAAATGCAAAATAATTGGGTCAGCAATTGCTACTAACGCATTCCAAGAATGTATACCCACTACTGGAACACTACCAAAAATGTATCTGATCTTCACATTTAAAGGTTTACTCTGGAAAACGTTCACAATGGAAATAGTAAAAATAAAATCACTCCAAGTCCAGCCTATTACTACGTTATAAACCTTCAATAATAAACATTAGCATTTTTGTCCTACGATTCTGCTTAGTTTATCCTCATACATGGAAATGTGGTGGAGACAGGAGAGTTTAGCTCTGTATCAGTCAGGGCATTATAATACATTTACAGACAGAAAATCTGCTGTGAATGGCAAACTTACTGTGTACAAAGGCAGAACTGCCATTGGTACAGCGGGTGAATTGCATCAGGTCCTGAGGACTTAGGGGCCCACTTCTGGCCAGGCCGGCAATGAGTTATCCCCTGTTCTCGATCTTCCGCCTTCTCTCGTCATCCAATGACCGTTGCCTCTCATCTAGCCTGGACTCAAATATGTGTATCCAATATTTTGACTGTGCTGCCCTCCTTCGCCGGATCTAGCTCTCTCACTTTATTAAACTCCCGACCTTACAAAGCTTCAAACGTTCACTGAAAACCCACCTGTTCATCAAAGTGTACCCATTCTTCATAACCTACTGTAGTACCTTGGCTGCTCTCCGTACCTGCTGCCTCTTGTCATCTTAGCCATCCTTGCCATGCTTACATTCTGCCATTAGGCCTCCTTGCCTGTATCTCATGTAAAATTATCGGAGCAGGGCCCTCTTCCCTCCTGTCCTCACAGCCCTCTTCAGTTACAGCTGACTCATACTCAGCGACCGTCTAAGGGGGTCATTCAGACATGATCGTTACTATGAGTATTTGCACAGCGACTGATTTTTTATTTTTGTGCATGCATATGGATCATGCTGCGCATGCGTTAGGCCAAACAGAAACACAATTCATTAATTACTGTATTCGCAAACTGTTCACAAGTTGATTGACAGGAAGCCGCCATTTGTAGGTTTCACCCGCCTGTTTCCTGGGAGGAAACCTGGAAGATCCCTTTGCAGTTGAATCTGTGGTACATCCTCATCTAGCCCTATTAATAAGATTAAGTGAACCAGAGCTGTTGGACTTAATTTTATGCTAATCCCCTACTGTATTGTTCTATGTATTGTATTGCAGTTGAGAACAATAGGCCTTGGTGAGCCATGGCTCACCTTGGCTATCCAGAGATGGCTAGTTGAAGAAGGCTCCATCTGTAAGTAGCCAATAGACTACTATAAGCTAATGCTATCTGCATATGGCATTAACTAGTGTGCCTATGCTCTGGAAAACTTGATAAATCCGACGCAGAAAACTTTGGACTGTTTTGATATTGAAAATGGAGGGACCACCCTCGTCACATCATACTAAATCCCAAAGCACCTTAATCTTTATTATGTGCGCAATCATTTCTCAGTGTCACTCTCACTGCAGTCAGGTAGGTCTTGCTTGGACGGTTTGCTAGCCTTGTAAGTTGCAAATGCATCATCATTACTGTACAGGACACCCACAAAAACACATTGTTTCAAAATCTCCCTACCTCATATATGTTACTGCCCAACAAAACATTGTCTGGGGGCCCCATGTAGTGAAATTGATCATGGCTGCTATTACTAACAAGCTCTTATCCCATTAACCCATCCTTAATGATTTGGTGACCCATTGTATGAGTCACTGGTCACATATATGTGTATATATATATATATATATATATATATATACAGTCCAAGAGAACTGGCACTCCCGGGCTTAGGTGGAGCCTGGCGTAGCTTGCCCCGGTGCCTGCAGTTAGGAACCTTGCAGTCCCAATATACAAATACAGGAAAGAGGGCACTCGGGGACTCCAATTTGGTGAAAACAGTGGACTGATTTATTAAACAGTCATATGTGTCGTCAACGTTTCGGGGTCGCCCCCGTCGTCAGGACAGTAGCAGTGAATGACCATACAGCATGTGAGCAAACAATTTATAAGCTAGAGACATACTTACCCCCTCCTGCAGCAAACCCTCACAGTGCGACCGCCAGGCTTGGTTTCCGGGTGCGATCGCTTGCTGGTGACGTCACCGCTGCACACGGAGTAGTCAAACCTGGGCATCACAGCGGCTCCGTCCTGGGGTCACGTGGGGCAGGCTGTTGGAAGAGGCAGACAAGTGATGAGTGCCATGGTAACAGAAATAAACAAACATGATGTCAAATACTAAAAGCGAGTCACAGTGCGTGAAAACAGCATCCATGGGAACCACATACTTAGTAAGAGGACGCTAAACAAATTGTGAAGCAAAACAATATAAACAGTGAGAGGGATGTGAGCATGACATCAAGTGAATAATATAATACAATACATACAAATAAAATGTCAAAAATATAAAAACATGGATAACGGGAAGAGAGGGTAGTGTGGATACAAATACCCTATGCATCTGAGCAAAGTAAGAGAACAAGCTCAAACTTGGTGTGCTAACTATAGCAATCGTGGCACTAATCAAAGGTGTGCCTTACAAATGTGCTGCTCACATTGCTGAGTTTGCAATCAGGATAATGATTACCTTGTCTTCATGATGTCTATTACCCAGGTGGTGTCAATGACATTTTTCTTTGTGTAGTTTGAGACATCTGTGCATACTTTGCACAAGTCTGAGGACAGCACAAATTGTCTCCTTATGTAGTCCCCCCCCCCCCCACAATACTTTAGATTGTACTCAGGATCATGATTACCCAGTGTCATCTCATTCAGTTAACACGCAGTTGTAGTAAACATGTACTCAATACCCTATCCGATCACATGTTCCACATGGAGAACAAAAAGAACTCCAGGTCTCGTCGTCTAAACAAGGACGCAGTTGGGGGTGTAGATAGTTATTATGATCACAGTTCATCCTGAGACAATACCTACTATGTTAATACTGTAATGCATTCATGGCATGATTTTCACCTTCATTTAATTCGAGAAAAAAAAAATATTAATATGTATTAAGGCAGGAAACAGCTGCACATCAGTATTTCCAGTTATTCATTTACATTTGACACTACCATGTCAGTCTGCTGAAGAAAGCATGTGCTGTATCCATCATGCTTCCATTGTTGGGCCACTGGGACTATGTAAAAACCGGACCCGGACAAGACCCCGGACTGCCGCCGGACCGGACTTCAAAATCTGCAGTCTGGAGCTTGTAGTGTCCTTTCCTGGGGGTGTCTTGTCTGGGGGGATGTCTGTGATACTTTTCACCAGGGACATGGGGAAGGGGAGATTGAAGCCTCCCTGTGTGGTCTGGATCGTTCTGGTTTTTGCTACATAAACTCAGACCATACAGGGAGGATTTATTCTCCCTCTCCTCCTCCCCCTGGTGACAGCTGTCATGTGAAGCCCCCCCCTCCACATGCCCCCCCCCCCCCCATACAGGACACCCCCAGGATGGGACACCCCCCGGACCGGACACTACAAGCTCTGGACTACAGATTTTGATGTCCAGTGGTCAAGGGTCTTGTCTGGGTCCAGTTTTTACCCATACCCTTGGCCACCTACTAAGACAGGCCATCTATTGAACCACAGCCAATCATAGAGAGGTATTTAACCAGGAGAGTAGTTCAGCTTCAGGCAATTGGTTGTTAGAAAGCATTGAGTGCTAGTGATATCTCCTGCTTCTATATTGAAGCCATGTATTCTTACTACACATGCACTCCCCTGTGTCATCTTAGACTGTGTGATTTATTACACAAATGGGTAGCACTTGCTAAGGCACAGATGTCCCCCGCTTCAGCTTTCCACTTAAAGCAGCATGCTGTAGCCGGTTTGCGATGTGAGCATCACGGTATGCCGTGAGCATTTGTATCATACTGTAGCTGGGTCTCATTGCATTGAATAGGAGATGGGCGCAAGGGCCCAATGGCTACTTTTCCTATCGGAGCATGCATGTGCCTTGCCATGTGGCAATGTCCTTGCGTGGTACATATATGTCACAGCAAAAGTGTTGAAGCACACGTCTGTAGTATCTCAGATAACTTCACTATGGTTATTTCTGCTGACATAACCATTTACCCGGTAATACATTGTGTCACCACTGATACTGCTGAAAACCCAGTTGTGCAACAATGGCACTGCAGCCAAAGCGGTGGTTTGGGGGAGCCGGCACTGTGGGGGCAAATGGTCTCTGCATATTCCAATGGATCTTACCATCTGTGTGGAATGTGTTGAAAATGTCCCTACAAAACTGGCCGCTGCCTTGGAGGAGACAGATGCCAGAGGTCCAACTGGGTAGGGTATATCGCTACCACGAAGTTACAGATTCTGCGTAGCTTTTTATATACTGTATATATATATATATATAGAGAGAGAGAGAGAGTGAGTGAGTGAGTATGTAACCCTTGGCAATGAGCATGAATTTTTATTTGGCGGGAGTGCCCAAAATATTTAGTTACGCCACTTTGACATCGACTGTTATCACAAATAAACCTCTAAAAGGGCTTAAGGTCAAACTATCTGGCCTAAACTCTATTCCATTGGTGCCTATTGTTCTACTCTAATAGCAATGTCTACACCTTCAAGTAACCATTTGTACAGTCCTAGCAGCTCATCATTTGATTTATCATTGCTTATCTGTAATAGGGTAATGTAGAAGATAATCCATTCTACTATAAAGTGAATAATTGTAAGCTTTGATGAAAGCGAGTACTTTAGTTACGCAAATAGAATAGTCAGCAGCCAAGAACAGATGACAGTTTACATGATTGTATAACATAGTTACTTGTAAACTGCTAAATTCCATCCAAAAAAAAGCATGAACTGGAGTGCTTATACTGGACGCTGTTGCCATATCAACAACCACAATGTAGAATAATATAACGTTGACAGTTATGGGTTAGACTGCAGTGGGAAGGTCAAGGTTTGGCTGTGGGAAGGTAGGGTAGGGTTTAGGTTTATGCACCAAGAGGACTATAGTTAAGCTGTGGCAGGGGGAGGGTTTACAATTTTCTATAACATTTTATGAAAATATAAAATATAGATTAAAAATATACCAAATGCACCCATAGACAATAACCTAACTTTACGTTTTCACTCTTGGACCACCTACAAACATAGACCAAGGGCAAATGATGTTAGCTTTGCTAAACATATGGCATGTATGCTCTGCATTAACCATGCCTTGCCTTGTACTAGATCAATTTTATTTTCCAAAAAGTATGGTAACAATTGCTATGTCTGATACTCTTTAATTACATTATATGAAGGAGGTATTTGGCCGTGGAGTCTATGAAGTTGCATGTGCTGGACAAGTCAGAAGCAGTATTGTCTTCTACATGCTGGCTGATGTTCTCCACTGCAACTTTTGGTGACTCAAAAGAGATCCTGTGACTATTCCTCTTAATTTGTGGGAACACAAATAAGTCACATGGGGACAGGTTTCTACTGTATGGTGGATGACCATGTTGCGGGATGCATACTTTGAAAATAAATTCCACCATTGTCCTGGCCCTGTGCACATGTGCATTGTCATGATGAAGGTGGACACCGTGAGCCCAAGTTCTTGGTGCCTGAAAATGACTTCAAGCACTTAAATTAAATGACCAGTATTTTCCACAAAAGCATTCACCATCTGCTTGGCTATGCCTTGCTTATATCATAACTTCATTGGTGGTACACCAAGAACTAGGACTGAATGACAATTGTTTGTACTTAAGGTCATCAAACCTGGCCAGCATGTTACATCAACAAGTCTCTAAAGTTTCCTTTTATTGCACTTGTATCAGCTGATGGCACAGCGTGCTGAAACCTTACTCAGGACATCCTTTGCATATGGATCCCAGTGAGATGCATATCTGTTTATCTAACTGAGCCATGGCACCTTGACCTCCTCTTCAACTATGCCTGCATGACTGCAATATTGTCCTTGGTGATCTCAGATACAGGTTGTCCGTAGAGGTTCTCACCTTCCAGGGACCATATCTTGCTCCAAAATTCTGCAAACCACTGACACACAGTGGAGTCACACTGTTCCCAGCCAAAAATCCGTTTGCAGTTGGACAAAACTCTCACAGACTAATTTTGTAGGCGTAGAAGATCATGGGTCTCCAGTGGCCACTGTTGAGCTCCATAATGAGTTCACGAAGGAAGTGAATATGCTGCCCTCTTCGGTGTTCATTGCTGCTTACAGATGGAGCCCCTGTCATTGTTACAGGTTCTGTCAATTCTACCGCCAACCACCAGGACCCACCATCAGACGGAAGGGGCGCATGCGCACGTTACGCACACACGCCCCACTCCATCTAAGCCCTCCATCACCTCCGCCATAGATCCCCATAGCCCTTTTATCCCTGCCCATCTCCCTGAAGCTGAGACAGGCAGAGAAAGCGCTCCCCACTACCGCGTTGACGGGGACTCACGTGCATGTGAGACTCTCGTGTGTCCCCATCAGATGGAGCACCTCTCCGCCAGCTCTCGCCAGCTCAGGGAGTCTCGCGATTCCCTGCGCTGTCTAAGAGGCGCTCCATCTGTGTACAGATGTAGCGGGATTCATCTTTGCAGGTGATGGCGTCGCCATCGCCATCCCCTGCCCCGCCGCCATCTGTATGCCGGAAGGGGACGCGCACGCACGAGTTGGGCGCGCATCCCCTTCCGACGGTGCTGCCCTCGGTCGCCCGTTGCCCACACCGGGCGACCGCACCCCCCACAGTGGCCAGAGGTCCCCCCCAGCCCCCTCGAGCGGGAGGCGGACAGTATTGCGTCCGCCTCGCCGCCCGGATACTGAGACACGCGTGCGTGGGGGACGCACGCGCATCTCAGTCAGATAGAGGCGCCGTGTTGCTGGCGATCCGCCAGCAGCATGCTGCTGGCGGATCGCCAGCAACAACAAGGCCGGCTACATCTGTATATGGTTCTGTGCCTTGGCATTTCACAAGAACATTAGTCAGAGATTACAGTTCACAGCCAGACTGTCAGATTGCACACCTCTCATATTATTTGTACGTAAACATTATTATTATTATTGAAATGATTTGTATGCTTTTGTTAGAAAATTAAATTACTGGCCCTAGTAAACATTTTTAAAAACCTCTTAGTAGACAGGAATAAATGTGCTAGATCTGTGTTGTTGCTGAAGTTCCTACGTGTATATATCCATTACGTTCCCATAATGGTGTCTGTTAAACAAAGGTACAAGTTTTCATGCAAAGTTCCTATTTCAAGCAGTTTAGAACAGATGTGAACATTAAGCAAATTCATTACATTCTGTGCAAGAACAAACTGAGATGCCATGAAGCATGATAACTGCGAGCACCTTCCTGCTTATTTAACTTCTATGCGCTTTCCAACAGTGTCTGGGAGCCAGAATCAACACAATTTTGCTGTTTTTTTTTTTTTTCTCTGCTTTGTATGGTCTGTTCTTGTTAGTGCAATATGGATTTGTTTAGCTAAATCTGTCCAGCATGCTATCTGTTCTTTCATTTAGAGTAAGCAGGCGTTTATAAAGAAAAAACCTTTTTACAGGGGTGTCTTTTTTTATATTTTAAAGACAAAGCTTGTGGGATTGGGATTGGGACTGACTTGCTGCCAATTCGCAATCCTAGTACTAAGTAGTTAATTTATTTATAAGGCACCACAAAGTGTCTGCAGCGCCGTACATAGCAAACAAAAAAACAATTTACCAGGTAACGTACAGGGTGCATTGATAAAATACAGCATAAATAGGGGTATAGCTGGTAGAACTAAAATCAGCATCAGTTCTGAAGTAGGTGTCGAAATTGTCGAGGAGACTGAAGATGAAGTAGAGGAAGGGAAGAACAGGGCAGGAGCACTGGTGAGGTAAAGAGGTAGGGTGAGTACGTGAGCAAGGAGGGCCCTACACATAAGAGTTAACAGACCAAAAGGAGGTCGGTGGACGAACGAAAAACAATAGGATAAGTAGGAACGGATGGGAACAGATGGAGGGGTAGGGTAGGCAGGATTGGAGGAGCAAAAGAGGTTAGGAGGAGGAGGGATAGGCTAGTCGGAAGATCTAGTTCAAGAAATTATAATCCTATCCTTTATTGAACAACAGCGCATGTGTACAATAAATATGGAGTGAGCTGCCTACAAATTTACAGTATAGCGCAGTGCTAACCTTATTTATTTTACCAGCGCATGCGTACAGATCGTTGCGCGCATGCCTGAAAAAAAAACAAAATAGCAACAGAAGTATAGAAAATGTCTAATGGCAATCCCTTTGCAATCTGACGGACAGGAAGTTGCCGTATCGGGCTGGTAACCATCTATTTTTTGCGAATGGCAGGAAAAATCCAGGCGTGCCCAGGTGTTTTAAGCATAGGCCTAGACATCTTGAAATGTAGCATATCTGGCAGGCATCTGAGAGCAGTCAGCGGGCATCTGCGACGGCTAGTAGACATTGTTATTTTTTCCATTCTCCACCTGTACTATATTTTACTATAAAGAAGACGGACAGTTGGGAAAACAATGAGATCAGTAACAACAACTACTTGAATTTGGTTCTTACTTTGGCCAGAAATATTTTCGCTTATTAGATAGTGTTCTTTTTATTCCTTATGGATATGCTCTGACCCAGTGAGTATTTGAGTTTAATCAGAACTAACATTCATACAGCTGACAATTCAAATGTAGAAACAGTTCCAGGATAATTTAAAACACAAAAGTAATAAAGAAATATTATGTCCACAAATGACAACTGTGGTGTTACACGGGGGAGAATATTTAATTCAGTTGCACTAAGGATAAATAGGATTCATTATACAAGGGCAACAAAACAGTCCTCTGGGCCCTTATTCAGATCTGATCGCAGTACAAATTTGTTCTCAAAATGGGCAAAACCATGTGCACTGCAGGTGGGGCAGATGTAACATGTATAGAGAGAGTTAGATTTGTGTGAGTTGTTTTGTTTCTGTGCAGGGTAAATACTGGCTGCATTATTTTTACACTGCAATTTAGATTTCAGTTTCAACACACCCCACCCAAATGTAACGGTCTCTGCGAATGCATCTGCCCCACCTGCAGTGCACATGGTTTTGCCCATTTTGAGAACAAATTTGTACTGCGATCAGATCTGAATAAGGGCACTGGTTCGGCCAACTTCCACAACAACTTTACGCTAATGTCAAAACATCACTGTACACTGAGATGCCCACTGGCTGAGGCACGGTTCCACTGCAGCATGAGTTAAGATGCGCCATCATTGCACCAACAGTTGCAAGATTGAAATTTACACCTGTGGTACGTGCAATTTTGCCTCTTGTGTCATTGCTTCTGTGTCTTCAGAGGTAATTGCGGTCAGAGATACACCCACGTCCAGCTAGTGTCCCTGTCACCACAAAGGAAATGCCCACACATCGCCGAAAAGGGGGCATGGGGATGTCCATAAAATTCTAGGCATTCCTCTTCATCCGCCCCCTGCTCGCCCCCTCCTCGAGCGGAGGCAGAATCGTGCATATGCAAACCCCAAACGTCGGGGAAGTCAACCTCTTTATCGCTGTCCACGTCATTTATTGGTTAGATCCCTTAGTAATGTATGTGGTTGGTGATCATAGGTGACCACCAGACAAAATCAACCTTTAAATAGATGAGGGGGGGGCACTAAACCAGAGGCGTAACTCTGTGAGGCAATGGAGTCATCTGCCACTGGGCTCCTGCACCTAAAGGGGAACCTCTCCTCCCCTGCAAGTTTGAAACAGTTAATTTAAAGCCATTGACTTTTGCTTCTGTGACTGACTCTCCCTCCTAGCAGGACCACAGACCTCATACTTTCTTTATTTTAAACATAATATACATACACACACATATTGGTATGGGTGCCGGAAGGGGTCCTGACAGTCGGGATCATGACCATCATTTACCCGATGTCGGGATCCCGACTGTTAAAACACCAACAGATGGGTTCCTGATGGCCACTGGCTATTCTCCCTTGTGGGGGTCCACGACCCCCATAGAGGGAGAATGGAATAGGTGGCGAGGGTAGCAAGCCCGGAAGGGGCTTTGTTGCGCTCGCCAAGCTGTCTGAGTCCGGCCAGCTGGGATCCCGACATCGGGCTAATGACTGTCGGGATCCCGACTGTCTGAACCCTATACCACACCCATTGGTATATTCCAGGGCTGGGCAATAGCGGCCCTCCAGATGTTGATGAACTACACATACCAGAATGCCTTGCATCAGTTTCAGCATGGCCACATAGCAAAACTAATGCAAAGCATCCTGGGATGTGTAGTTCATCAACAGCTGGAGGGCCACTATTGCCCAGCCCTGGTATATTCGGTAGTATATACTGTACAACTTAAAGGTATCTTCTGAAAAAATGTAAGGTACTATTTTTGTGGATACTACATAAAAAAAATATTGTTTGAATGTAACCAGCACCAAAGCGGGGAAAAACAGGCTCATCACCATGAGAGTAAGAAAAGCCTGAATGATGAATTGGTCCATTGTCTTTAGTTCTGAATTTTGCATAAATGTACTGTAGCTTATATTTGCAGTATGTTTTTTCTTCATGTGTATAGTAGTTCATATCGGTCAGTGAGGGAGTTCAGGGTTTTGCTTGTTTCTAAAATGATTATTCTAGAAGTACAATAAAAAATTCTCATTTCTACTTGCTTTAATTTCTTTGATGAATATGTACTCACTGTTGCATGCATTCTCAGAACTATTCATTTATGCAATTCTTTGTTTGTAAATATATCCTGTTAAGTCATAGTTTTCTGAACTAATAAAATAGTTGATTTTGGGTGCATGATATAATTATGTTTCCTTTCCCTGGCAGCTGTGTTCACTACTCTTGTGAGGATACTGACTGTCAGGAGTTAAAGATTGAAAATGCTATTCTGAACTGCACAAATGGCCACTACAATGAAGGACAGTGTGAGGTGACGTGTCACACTGGATACAGTCTCAAAGTACATAGGAACAATGACATCTGGAAAACCCAGGTTTGTAACGCAATGACATATGGCACATATTTATTATTAGATTTTATCAGAGACATTACATTTATTAAATTACATTAAGTGTACCTACAGTATATATTATTTTATGTCTATGTACTAAGCCGTTGGGAGGTATTCAATGGATTTTGCAGGCGGGATTCAATGTCCCGCCCACCGAGCGCTGAGAAGAGGGCGTGGCCGCCAGAAGTAGCCAGAAATTGTCGAGTACAGCCGGGAGCTTGTCAATTCCCGGTCGTTCTCGGCAGAACGTGCCTGACTGCTTGTTCAATGCTGTCAAGGAAGACATCATTGAATAAGGCCCCGCCTCCATTTTCCCGTCAGGAATGGCGATGAGAAATTGAATATCCCCCATAGAGAGAGAGATACAGTTATCAGAGGTATCATTCCAGCCAATCAACTCCTAGCTGCTATGTTACAGGCTGAGTTCGAAAATTAGACCCGAAAAAAAGGGAAAAGTGTCGCTGTGAACCGATAAATGATAATACAATTGGTACTTGTGTATTATCACGGCGCCCCCAATATTGATCGCACAATGTTCTTTATCGCATCGCATGCCATACACCCAATGCACTGCAATGCCATGAGATTTTAGCCCCCTATTCGATTAAAAATTGTATAAGCACCCTAATTGGTGCTTTTAAGCACCCACTCTAATGGGTGCTTACAATGTTAAATGCACCCCCACGCCACCCCCCACTATAAACATGAACCCGAAGCGTGGCGAGCGCAGCGAGCCCGTGAGGGGCGGCGGTACGCGTCCTACGACCTTTTCATACCCCCACTATGCACGTCGGCGTGGAGTTGACTTTATAAAGTGTGGCAAGTGCAGCGAGCCACCGAGCCCGAAGCGTGGCGAGCACAGCGAGCCCCGCGAGGGGACGCGTATAGTTATGCGTGTCCCCTCGCGGGGCTCGGAGACACACACATTTCGGAGACACACAGGTCTCCTTTTTCAAGCTGGGTATGACTACATACTCTCATACCCAGCTTGAAAAAGGAGACCTGTGTGTCTCCGAAACGTGTTGCTGACCCTGAAAAAAAGGACACACTTTGATTGATTCTGCACAGTGCAATCCTCCCATTGGTTTGCACTGCACCTGGACACTTGGACACTTTATTGGGACCGCACTTTCCTGCACTTGCACTTTCCTGCACCTGCACTTTATTTGGGGAACTCATCAAGGAACCAAGCCTTCTGCGGTGGTGCCGCAGACACTTCTCCTGAAGTATAGCCCACCGCAGCACCGGTCTATGGTGAGATAAATTTATTGACCCCCGACTATATGAAAATTGGCGATCCCACTTTGATGTCCACAAGGATTATCTGTTTGTATATTGTGTTGTATATTTTGTGACATATACATGTCTGCATGTTTTATTCCAATAAACCCCTATTCAGCTTATGGTGGTTTACATGAAGTCTTTTTGAGAGAGTTGCGCCTGGCTACAACAAATTTTGTTTGTTTCCAGAGTATTACGATGCTCTGGCCAATGTGCTTCTGGTAAAGTTTGGGTCCAAACATTCCTGTGGATATTTCTTTGACTTATGCCACCTACATAAACATTGCTTCATCCTAAGAACTCCCCTAATGACAATGTTTTACCATGATTGGGCAGTACGGATGGTGTTATGGTTAGCATTACTGCCTCACAGCACTAAGGTCATGGGTTCTATTCCCACCATGTGTTATATATATGGGGCAGTACGGATGGTGTAATGGTTAGCATTACTGCCTCACAGTATATACAGAGCAGTACGGACGGTGTAATGGTTAGCATTACTGCCTCACAGCGCTGAGGTCATGGGTTCTATCCCCACCATGTGTTATATATACGGGGCAGTACGGACGGTGTAATGGTTAGCATTACAGCTTCACAGTACTGAGGTCATGTGTTCTATCCCCACCATGTGTTCTATATACGGGGCAGTACGGATGGTGTAATGGTTAGCATTACTGTCTCACAGCACTGAGGTCATGGGTTCTATCCCCACAATGTGTTATATATACGGGGCAGTACGGACGGTGTAATGGTTAGCATTACTGTCTCACAGCACTGAGGTCATGGGTTCTATCCCCACCATGTGTTATATATACGGGGCAGTACGGGTGGTGTAATGGTAGCATTACTGCCTCACAGCGCTGAGGTCATGGGTTCTATCCCCACCATGTGTTATATATACGGGGCAGCACGGATGGTGTAATAGTTAGCATTACTGCCTCACAGCACTGAGGTCATGGGTTCTATCCCCACCATGTGTTATATATACGGGGCAGTACGGATGGTGTAATGGTTACATTACTGCCTCACAGCGCTGAGGTCATGGGTTCTATCCCCACCATGTGTTATATATACAGGGCAGTACGGATGGTGTAATGGTTAGCATTACTGCCTCACAGCACTGAGTTATGGGTTTGATTCCCACCATGGCTCTAACGGTGCGGAGTTTGTATATTCTCCCAGTACTTGCGTGGGTTTCCTCCAGGTACTCCGGTTTCCTCCCACAATTCAAAAATATACTGGTAGGCTAATTGGCTCCTAACAATTTAACCCTAGAATGTCTGTGTGTGCGTGTACATGTGGTAGGGAATATAGATTGTAAGCTCCACTGGGGCAGGGACTGATGTGAATGTTCAACTATACTCTGTAAAGCGCTGCAGAATATGTGTGCGCTATATAAATAACTGTTAATAAATAAATGAAGTTTGGTGAGAATTCCATGTAATGCAATGAGAAGTAGCAGTTTGGTGAGCATGATTTTGATTGTGTGAATGGTGTAGGCAGTGTTAGGTTGAAAGGATATGTATAGTAAAGATGTGTAATAAGTACTGTTTTTACCTTGAAGTTGTTCAATGTTTTCAACGTTTTTTTAACTGTTCTTTTAAGAGTAATCGCTACTTTGTCATTTCTGATTTGTATTTCTACCTACACAACTGCCATGAGACTAAAATGCAGAGATACAGATGGAGCCGGCTCCATCCTTGCAGGGGGTGGCGATTCTATCGCCATCCCCCGCCAGCGGCCGGCTACCGCCAGGAGTGCACGCACGAGACGCTCACAGGTCCTGTGGCAACAGAGCTTGCGTCCCACACCGTCGCAACCGGTCCCCCTCGCCACCCCAACACCCCCCCCCCCCCCCCCCCCGAACTGGGCAGTATCTCCCTGAAGCGGAGACGCTGCCCAGCCGCCGTGTGTCTATCGCCGGCTCACGCCAGAGAGGAGTCTCTGGCAAGCGCCGGGCAAAGATAAAGCCGGCTCCATCTGTATAGCAGGGCTGATTAGGAGAAGGTACAGCTGGGGTCACATGACCACCTAATCAAGGACATAAATTAGCCTGTGCTAGATAAACACTAGGCCAAATATCCTCCCATAAATTAAGCCTCACTGAACAACTTAAAAACAGCCAAAACAAAGACTGGGATGGAGAGAGAGCTTTTTATATACAGTATGTGTCGCACAGACAAGACAAATCTTGGTCATTTCTTAAAGAATGTATTGTTAAATTCCTCTGAAATAAAAATGTTATAAAGTTATGTTTGGATTGAATATATGGCTCATTATGCGAGGGGTAGGAGTATATCAACTCAATTGTAAGACGCCTGACAAATCTTCTCCTAAAAAACACTGTAAATACTCTCCCTCTGTATCTGTAATCCGCCTTCCCTGTGAGGATTAGGTGACTCGTGTATGCAGGGCATTCGTGGAATGCTGTTTGGATTGGTGGGATTGGCGGAATTCTTGTGCAGCCACAATTGCCTTTAAACACAATGTGACTTTTGACTGCTTTTGTTTGGAAATGTTGTGGGTGACACAGCTTGTAATAAGCGGCAACTGTCCCTTTCACCCTCCACTTGGTATGTCTGTATTTTTGAAATGGTTAGTGTGTAAATTCTGTTTGTGGTTGCGGATGTTTGCTAGGACTTCAATTGAAATGGAATTGGAATGGACGAGTGCATGTGTGTGCGTGGGGTTATCTACGATCATTCCCAGAGTTATCATTCGTCTACACAGGCATAGGAAGAAAAAAAATCTCAACTCCAGTTTATGGACCATTGAAAAATGAAGGGTGATTGCAAGGATTCAGTACTGAATCCCGGCGGTCGGGATCCCGGCGTTCAGAATCCCGACGCCGGAATCCCGACAGCCGAAATGCTGACAAGGGGGGGACGTGGATCACCCCCCTTGCGGGCTCGCTGCGCTTGCCACGCAGCAGGCCCGGTGCCTCGCTACGCTCGGCACACTAATTTATTCTCCCTCCAAGGGTGTCATGGACACCCACAGAGGGAGAATGTGTCGGGATTTCGGCGGTCGGGATTTTGGTGTCGGGATTCTGAACGCCGGGATCCCGACCGCCGGGATTTTAACTGCATCCCGATTGCAACATGATTGAGAGATGTAGGCAAATGTGAAGTGTTTTGCTCAGTTATACTGTAGGTTTACGAGAAAGAATCTCCGATAAAGACATCAGTCAGCATTTTACCCAATGAGTTTTCAGGACTCTGGTTAGTCCTGAGACAGAATTCCCATTTATTGACAGTTTTGCCTTGGCTGTGTAACTGCAGGGTCAGAGTGATCTGGCTGTCTGAGAGGTGAATACACATGGTGAGATTTGGCTATGTATGATTTTGACTGTACGATTTTCCCTGAAGCCCAGGACCATACAATACAGTATTTAGTTGAGATTTTGACCATGGACAATTTTAACTATACTAAAACACTAGACTGTATACAGTATACCGGTAATCAGAATAGGCTTCCCGGCACAGTCTATTTTTCCTTGCAATGCTGATCCCATGGGATCGAGCATCGGCATTGCAAGCTGTTTGTGCTTTGCAGATGTGCATGCGCTGGGTGTGTGCACCCACGGCGAATAAACTGTTCGCTGGGTGCAGGTACACTTCTTTGCGGGCAGACAGGGGGGGGGAGCATGGGGCGGCGGGTTGGGCTATTAGCATATCGGAATGGCCAGCGTTTCATGGGCGTTCCATGTCAGGTGTCCGCCCACTCCCCCCCCGAGTAAACACGCATATATAAGGTTGCTGAGAGCAACCTTACATGCGTGCACCTTCCACATCTTTTCGATGGTCGGCGAAAGATGTGGGGCGGTCCCAGTGGCATGCGAATGGATGTTTATGTAAAACATCCATTCGCAGCCATTATGAACGTACGCAACTTGCAAACGGTGGGCCAGCGTATCACCAATCGCAAGGCGGGATCTGGTTCACTCGCAAGGATGCAAATTTGCATCCGAAATAAAGAACCAGAATAACCCCCCATGTGTATGCACATTAAATAGGTGTAGAGCAAGGGAAGTCAGGATATGGTAGTCAATGCCAATTTCGGGGTTACTTCAGTTATATTTCAGTCCCTTGTGCACATCCAGAGCATAAATATTAAGAAACAGTTCCGGGATAAGGAAGATTAGCATGTCCCAAGAACGCACACTATACCTTTGTAAGCAGTAGGGTACTTCTCCAGGAACTACAGAAACTGGACAAAGGTCCAGTCAGGTTAGTGTCCTGAGTCCCGGGTTGTTGCTCATTGAACCCTGTCTACATGCTGGATTGATGACTTTGATAACAGGCAAAGGAGAAAGAAACTCGCCCACCAAATAGATGGCTAAGATTTTTCAAATAGATTTTTGCCAAAACCACAAACCTTTGTAGAACAAGAGAGAGGCTTTTCTACATGAGCAGTGGACATAAAAATCTTTTATTGCAAATCATAATATAGTTAGTGAAGTATTACATGACTATTTAAATGAGATAATGGGTGGAGTAAGCAAAATTGAATCTATTGAAAGTGTAAGCTCTACATTGGTAGTAGGTTGAACTTTGATTTAACTTTTATACTTTTGCTCTGTGTGCCTCTTCAGTTTTCCCTACTCACACACATATATAGACACACCGCTAGTTTGGGGAGTCTTTTA
Organism: Crinia signifera; assembly: GCF_055691185.1. Taxonomy (NCBI): domain Eukaryota; kingdom Metazoa; phylum Chordata; class Amphibia; order Anura; family Myobatrachidae; genus Crinia; species Crinia signifera. Next base: position 11,426,843 of record NC_139225.1, on the reverse strand, counting down.
CGATCATATAGGAAGAGTGTACGTTAAGGCTGTGATGAAACATGGCAATGAATGAAATTCTGGTTTGCCAGATTTAAAAAAAAAAAAGACGTGGAGAACCCTTGCATATCTAGAATATAACTTGAACATTGAGAATGAACATGTTAGGATTTTGCAGAGTAAAGGATTTACTCACAGTATGAACTTTTAAATGTACAGTACACTACGCACTTGCACAGGGCTTAGTGTACTTTGTCAGTTCTTTTGATGGATGACCATAAAGATCTCTTGGAGATTTTTGGGACTGTACAGTTCCTGAAGTGATGGCTAAAAGAACATTTAAAATGTGAACTTGATGAAAATTTAAACCACTTAATGGTAAAAACTATATTTGAGTTGGAATATAAAAGAGGATAATTCATGGTCATCTGCTCATTTGAATCAAACCTCGGGAGCAAACGTCCTAGAAGGGAGGGCCGTTGGTGGGCAGGGCGAGGTAGCAGGGGAACGTCCAGCATTTTATGGGCATCCCCGTAAAATGCTGCCCGTTCCCCTGGGAATGGAGGCATGTCGTTGCCGGAGGGGGGGGCGGACAGCTGACATCACATGACGTCAGTGTCCGCCCCGAATTCGGCCATCTCCAGCCAAGATGAAAGTCAGTTCAGACTGACTTTTATCTGCAAACGAGGAAGAAACGGGGATGGTCATTCACAACTGAGTGATTTTTCGACCGAGCGGCCGCATGCAAAGTCTTGTGTTCGCATACACCTCCCCTAACATCCTAGCAAGGGAAGAGGGGGGCGGTGCTTACCTGTTCATGAACAAATCTCAATCAGACCCTATGTTTCACTTATTTATAGCCATGTGCACATTCCTTGGCAGACTTCTAGATATTTGGGCCGGTATTCAATTATCCCTGAAGAAACATGGAGGGGGAAATTTACTAAAGGAAATTTGTAAAAAAAAATAGGTGTGTTTGTATCCAGAAATACACTTATTTTTGACATTTACTATCCATGGTCCGAATGTTGACATTGTAAATGGTAACAGAGTCTCAAAGTTGATATTTATTTATTAACAATTTCTTATATAGCGCACACATATTCCGCAGCGCTTTACAGAGAATATTTGAGCATTCACATCAGTCCCTGCCCCAGTGGAGCTTACAATCTATATTCCCTACCACATGTACACGCACACAGACATTCTAGGGTTAATTTTGTTAGAAACCAAATAACCTTCCAGTAAATTTTTGAATTGTGGGAGGAGACTGGAGTACCCAGAGGAAACCGACGCTAGTACGGGGAGAATGGGTTGGGATCATTTGGTCTATTGCATTATGGTCGAAAGTCATTAGGTCGAATCCATTAGGTCGACATGCTAAAAGGTCGACATGACTCTAGGTCGACATGGGAAAAGGTCGACATGATTCTAGGTCGAAAGGTCATTAGTTCGACAGGTCATTAGTTCGACAAGGTCATTAGTTCGACATTGTCTATGTCGACATTCACAAGGTCGACATGGGGTTTTTCACAGTTTTTTTACCTGAATGTCAACACAGTCGACATGGACACAGTTTAAAGTGCACTGCATCCCCTCGCATCGCTCGCTGCGCTCGCGATGCGTCGGGCACGGTGCCTCGCTACGTTCGGCACACTATTTTATTCTCCCACCACGCCCTAGTGGATGGTAGGGCATGAAATACCGCCTGTCGGCACATGTTGGCTCAAAAAACAGTGAAAAACTCCATGTCGACCTTGTGAATGTCGACATAGACAATGTCGAACTAATGACCTTGTCGAACTAATGACCTGTCGAACTAATGACCTTTCGAACTAGAATCATGTCGACCTTTTCCCATGTCGACCTAGAGTCATGTCGACCTTTTAGCATGTCGACCTAATGGATTCGACCTAATGACTGTCGACCATAATGCAGTAGACCAAATGACCGCATCCCGGGGAGAATATACAAACTCCACACAGTTAGAGTCATGGTGTGAATGGAACCCATGACCTCAGTGCTGTGAGGCAGTAATGTAACCATTACACCGTCCGTACTGCCCTGTATATATAACACATGGTGGGAATAGAACCCATGACCTCAGCGCTGTGAGGCAGTAGTGCTAACCATTACACCATCCGTACTTCCCCGATATTTGAAATCATTCACATCATTCAACATGCCAACATTGGCCGTGTCCATGATAATCCTTACCACCGTCTACCCCTAACTGCAACCTAAAATAAAGCAAAAAAATATAGTACTACTTGCACTCCAATTAGATTGCAGCTTAGTGCAAATGTGGCAAGAATACAAAACAGGAATTCAGAACCATTTGACAGTATGGTGCCAATTTTGTGAATGTTGACAATATGACTGGTGTAAGTAATGCCTATATCAGTTCTTCAGCAATTTATTTTAGTTGGTTGTGTTTTTAAACAGAAGACCTTGGAACTAGGAATTTAACCACATACATTCACAGTCCAGATCCAGGATGGGAGCCACAAAGACATTCCACAGAGACCTCCTAGTGACTGTGGCTAGTGGATGGGCCTATTATGTTACACTATTGTAAAGTATTTACATACTTGGAATAAATACATGTCTGCCTTCAATATAAGGCCGCTACGGACCAAATTGTCAGACTATAGATTACATGGATTGGTTTGTGTTGTATCAACATTCGAATGAATGAACGAAAAAAAAAAAAACAACAGCAAAAAAAAAAAATTTCAGTAACACGATATACCGCTCCTTTAGAAAAGATCTATTTTGAGAAAACGAAGTTTAGTTCATTTATAAACTACGTTTTAATATGCAGTTTTCAAAACACTGTATAAGATGGACTTTTGAGATGAGAACATGAAATCTAAAACCGCATCTGAATTGTGGTTCTTTCAAAAAAAAAAAAAAACACATGTGGTTTACACCAAACCATGTGGTCACATCTGGATTAATTTGCCATTCCACCAGGCAATTTTTTAAAGTAAAGTAAGAGTAAAGAGTAAAATTCTTTAGATATCCAACTCTTATTTCACTACAAGTACCAACATGCACAAAGAGCCCATACTGGACACCGTAGGACTACAAAAAAAAAAAAAAAAAAGAACATAGCTGCATAGTTATCCCAATCTGCATTTTTAATGTGGATGTTATAGATATGTTTTGTGTCGTTTCTCCTAGCAAAGATCTGAAAACCATGTGATAGCGTAAAATTATCATAATATTTTTGGCCCGTGCGTGTGTGTGGCCAACGGCCGGTAAATATACAGTATCACTGATGCCAAGAGAAAGGGAGAAAGTTGGGTTTATTTACTAAGATGGGAGCATTATTGAAGATGGGATGGGGCCCATAGCAACCAATACGAATGAATCTGTTATCTTCTAGAAGGTCCTAAATAAATAAGTAATTTGATTGGTTCTTATGGGCAAAATCCCATGTTCAATAGAACTCCCATCTTAGGCCATTTACCCCAGGGACTCCATCCCCCCAAAAATAGCAAATTAGAAGTCGATAGGAGACTATAAGGCAGTGATGGCAGTAACCTTGGCACTCCAGCTGTTGTTGAATTACACATCCCAGCCTGTCCTACATTATTTTTAGCATGGCCAAATCGCAAAATTGTAGCAGAGCATGCTGGGATGTGTAGTTCAACAACATCTGGAGTGTCAAGGTTAGCCATCACTGCTATAAGGTAATGACAACTTGTGTAACGCATACCCTCCAACTGTACCGATTTAGCCGGTACGGTACCGTTTTTTAATAGTCTGTACCGGCTAAATCTAACTGTACCGGATGTACCGTTTTTCGGTATCCAGCTCCTCCGACTCTGGGAGTTGTAGTTTTATAGTTGTAGTTTCACAATTCATCTCCCAAGGTGCCCTGCAGGGGGACTCAGCAGGCCCACCTCCCCCTGCTCACACACACACATGGTGGAGATGCAGGGAATGACAGACACTGCCTGATTAGTGAGGGAATGCCAGCCCCCCCACTACCGAAGCGGCACATGGCCAGAGGGCCGGGGACTGATGCTGAGCTGAACTGCTGGGGAAGGTAGGCAGTAGCACAGCATCAGCATGTGTGGGGGTGGGGCTGTATTTTTATATGTGTTAAACTCCATTTTCTAGAGTGGTGGGAGTCCTCATTCGTAAAGGGTGTGTGACCATGCCCACTTTAATTGTGGTCACGCCTACTTCACACATGGCCACACCCCCTTCCCGAATGTGTAACGATTTCTGCCCTTCAGATGTTGGAGGGTATGATAACTATCAACTCAACAGCTTCTATGGGAGCTGTGGGTACTGTTGGAAGTAGAAGGAAAAGCGGCCGATATTGTTCTCTCCATAGCACATCCAGATGCTACTGAATATTTGCTGGAATCCCCCAAAATGAGTGTGCCTGGCAATTATCCCCCAAATATTTCATTATAATTAGGCACCACGGACACACAAAAAGATAATTGGCCTTAATTACAGTTTTATGTACAGTAAATGTTTGTGCTATGTAAAAATGCCATCAGTGCAATGGAAACAAAACATGCAATACAAAGTACATTTCATTTTGCTGGTATATTTCACTAGCAGACTCTTGCACTTGCAGATTTAGGTCAGAAACATGAATCTGCCTGTGCTATTGTATATTAATATATAACGTGTTAGAGCACAGTACAAATTATTTATTTCAAGGGAATATATAATATATGGAATAGTGAAATAGAAATGATAAAAAAAAATCATGTCAAACCAAGAAATAAATATATATATATTTTGGTAAATAGTATATAAGTGGATATATACTGTACCTCTGATCACCTAGGACCACTCATTTTCTGTTCCATATAAGGGGAAGTGAATACTGGGGCCAAATGTAATAGGGTGAGAGTTTCAGAAAGTGAGAGATTTTGGGAGAGTTTTCCCTTTTTTTTAAAGTGGCAATCATTGATAATGCAAAACCAGGTTGATTTTGCCATGTCATTTATTGCTGCTTTAAAAAAAATGGGAAAACTCTCCCAAAATCGTCATGACCTTCTTTACTGTATTGGCAAAGCCAACAAAAGTCAGGTCTACAACTCTCTCCCCAATACACCGTAATAGTCGGCCAGACAACCAAACCCCAGTCACCCTCCCCGGTAAGGAGGGCCAGTGTATACAATGTATTGGGCAAAGGGCGAACCTTAAAACAACAGCGCAATAGCCACTGTGACTGCCGTTCTTTGCTGTAGAAGAAAGGTATTTTTGAAATGAAAATAGAGGCGCTATTAAATAAGAGGTTAGTACTCCCCTGAAGCTTCTGGAAACTCCCGATAAGGGTCCCCTTGGTACGGTTATGTATTGAAAATATGAAATGAGAAAGAAAAAAGAGAGAGAGCCAAGCTCCTCGTGTAATCCTGTCTGATAATAGGGATCACACTTTTATATAAACAGCAATATGGTTGGTTTATATATCAATTCATTTGTTGGGGTGTTACCCCCTAACAATCTCACTCACACAAGTGATAATATATATCGCATATCACAATATCCAAATTCCGTATTGGTTCAGAAGATGATATGAGCTGGGGTTTCCCCCTCTGCTATGTACTCACAACAGAATAGATGTTATAGCGCATGTATCATGGTCTTTCACTCATGGCTTCTTCTTAATCCCAAGAAATAATTTCTGGATTCTTGTAATAATAAACAAGTATCCTTTATTAAAACATACAGTTTTAAAAGCACATATGAGACTGTTGCTGTGTGGAACCGGTTGGGACTGGATGGAGTGATGTTAAAGATATAAGTGGAACAAATCTTACCGGGGCCCCCTGTTTGATTGTCCACCTCCAATCCACGTCCTTTTCCGTTCCACCAGCCGTATTGTCTCCTTAGGTATAGTCAAAGGGAACTGCACCAACGCGTTTCGAACCTCCGTGGTTCTTTTTCAAGGTGTACTTGTCCCCTCTGACTTCCGGATATATATAGTGGTTGGATAGTCATTCCATGTGTCCATCATTAAGTCTTAATTGCGCTTATGTATTTGTGTAACATTTCCGTACAGAATACACTCTCCGTTATAGTGTATACATGTTACTGTCACTGGGTCTGCGTATCGACGCGTCACTTCCGGTGACGCGGCCGTGACTTCCTCCTTTCTCCTGTGTTCTCTGCAATATGTTCCTATTGCTGGTTTGGTCGCGTCGCGTCACTTCCGGTATTTCCGTCTGTAGTAGTCTTCCTCCTTGCGTTCCAGCGGCTTTCACACTTCCTTGTTTTGCGTTCCAGCAGATTTCTCCCGTTCTATATGTGTTTCAATTGGCGATCACATAGTCCGTTTTTTATGTCAATTGCTGGGTTAATCTTTATGCCTATAGGGTATTTGATACTGATTAGCAATTTCAAGGAATAATTATAAGAACTTAAAGTGATAGTTTACGTCTTAATGTGATCAGCAGCAAAATATTTTTAGCAGCTCAATTTTAGCATAGGAGAATTTATAATATAGCCGTAAAAAGGCTTTCTTATAGAGCAGCAAAAGAAATTTTAGCAGCATAAATGAAGACTAAGCAGACTACACCGATTTGTTAAAAAGATGTATAAAGATACTCCTATATATAAGATTATCTGTTTAAAAAAGTAATTCATGTATTGAGCAGCTAGATATGTGGAACTATTATATTGTATAGATAAATAAAACCATCACCATACTTAAAAGATTTAAAAAAGAATTAAAAAAGAAGCTAAAAAAGGGTATAAAAGAGCAAAAGTATAATAAAGGAGTTATATACAACTGTGACACCCTGGCCCCTCATGGTCTGAACCAAGACTTTGAACTCAAGTGGTTCTTATAGGAAGTTGTTGGTATATAAGGATCTAGCCACCCCAGCATCAATCTCTTTTTATAAATCCTTTATTATACTTTTGCTCTTTTATACCCTTTTTTAGCTTCTTTTTTAATTCTTTTTTAAATCTTTTAAGTATGGTGATGGTTTTATTTATCTATACAATATAATAGTTCCACATATCTAGCTGCTCAATACATGAATTACTTTTTTAAACAGATAATCTTATATATAGGAGTATCTTTATACATCTTTTTAACAAATCGGTGTAGTCTGCTTAGTCTTCATTTATGCTGCTAAAATTTCTTTTGCTGCTCTATAAGAAAGCCTTTTTACGGCTATATTATAAATTCTCCTATGCTAAAATTGAGCTGCTAAAAATATTTTGCTGCTGATCACATTAAGACGTAAACTATCACTTTAAGTTCTTATAATTATTCCTTGAAATTGCTAATCAGTATCAAATACCCTATAGGCATAAAGATTAACCCAGCAATTGACATAAAAAACGGACTATGTGATCGCCAATTGAAACACATATAGAACGGGAGAAATCTGCTGGAACGCAAAACAAGGAAGTGTGAAAGCCGCTGGAACGCAAGGAGGAAGACTACTACAGACGGAAATACCGGAAGTGACGCAACGCGACCAAACCAGCAATAGGAACATATTGCAGAGAACACAGGAGAAAGGAGGAAGTCACGGCCGCGTCACCGGAAGTGACGCGTCGATACGCAGACCCAGTGACAGTAACATGTATACACTATAACGGAGAGTGTATTCTGTACGGAAATGTTACACAAATACATAAGCGCAATTAAGACTTAATGATGGACACATGGAATGACTATCCAACCACTATATATATCCGGAAGTCAGAGGGGACAAGTACACCTTGAAAAAGAACCACGGAGGTTCGAAACGCGTTGGTGCAGTTCCCTTTGACTATACCTAAGGAGACAATACGGCTGGTGGAACGGAAAAGGACGTGGATTGGAGGTGGACAATCAAACAGGGGGCCCCGGTAAGATTTGTTCCACTTATATCTTTAACATCACTCCATCCAGTCCCAACCGGTTCCACACAGCAACAGTCTCATATGTGCTTTTAAAACTGTATGTTTTAATAAAGGATACTTGTTTATTATTACAAGAATCCAGAAATTATTTCTTGGGATTAAGAAGAAGCCATGAGTGAAAGACCATGATACATGCGCTATAACATCTATTCTGTTGTGAGTACATAGCAGAGGGGGAAACCCCAGCTCATATCATCTTCTGAACCAATACGGAATTTGGATATTGTGATATGCGATATATATTATCACTTGTGTGAGTGAGATTGTTAGGGGGTAACACCCCAACAAATGAATTGATATATAAACCAACCATATTGCTGTTTATATAAAAGTGTGATCCCTATTATCAGACAGGATTACACGAGGAGCTTGGCTCTCTCTCTTTTTTCTTTCTCATTTCATATTTTCAATACATAACCGTACCAAGGGGACCCTTATCGGGAGTTTCCAGAAGCTTCAGGGGAGTACTAACCTCTTATTTAATAGCGCCTCTATTTTCATTTCAAAAATACCTTTCTTCTACTGTCCTTTTCAAGGAGACAGGGTGGTCTCTTTACTTTTTTTAAATTATATTGGCAGCTTTAGAAGCGCAGATTAAATTATTCCCTAAATATAACCTACTGCCGTTCTTTGCTGTCACATTATAGGTTGACAAACCCCAACCGGCAAAGAAAAAACTGGTGGGGAAAAAAAGGTGACTTGGAGAGGGAGGGCGTGGAAGTTCCAGAGAAAAGAGATAGATAATACTTCTGCATCAGACAAAAATGACCACTAGCCCCTCCCTAACACTCCCACTATTTAAATGAACTCCTATACTCAAACCTATTAACTGTTTACTGACCTACTGTAACTAACTTGCGCAAGAATCACACAATCACACAGTCTTGAAGTTTACAATCGCTCGTGCTATTTGCCCTCGCTCTTCATTACTATATATTTGAGATGGAATGGGAAGATGTAGTAAAATATGGTTCCCAATATAAAACAAAGTGAGCATTCAGCTTTTTTTCTATAGATGTAACAGTTGTTCTCTTATGGGGACTGTTAATCACATAAACAATATCTAATACACATGTGAAAGTTACTGGCACACAATACAATACAATACAATGCAATACACACAAATCCAAGACAACTGCTCATAAGTGACTCAGCTGTACAAACATAAAACCAACACAACTCATTAGTCTACAGTGAATCATTTCTTCAACAACAAAAAAATAATAATCAGTCTTTAAGTTTAATAGAAGCCCTTAGTAATTAAGACAAATCATCTAAAATTACTTTATTTTACAGGTGTCTACTTAGATAATACTGGAAAATTCATACATCCAACTTCCATGGAGGAGCTGCAGTTGGTTATTCTGAGGGGGCGTGGCACGCCTCTTTGTGTCATTTAGCCCCGCCTCTGCTGCACAATCCTATGGAAGCTCTACAAAATATGGTAGACATCCAGTTATAAGTAAATTGTCAAATTTTTCCTTGTTTTAGTATACAGTAGTTTTCTAGTGAACCTTCTAGTGCTCGGTATTGCTGTCAGACAGCACTGGGGCCCAGGGCCGTAACTAGGTGTTTCGGTGCCCAGGGCGGCAGTCATTTGGTGCCCCCCCCCCCCCAAAAAAAAACAAAAACAAAAAACAAATCACTGCCTTGAGGACAGGCAGCGGGGGTCCGGGGACTAGAGAAGGTTAACTCCGGCTCCTAGCGCTGCCGGGCGGTGGGCGGGAGGCAGATTTTGAAAAGACTTGCCGGACGCTGATTGGCTGAATTCAGCCAATCAGCGTCCAGCAAGTCTTTTCAAAATCATCAGCGCTTCCCGCCGCCAGGCAAATAGCGAGAGGCTGTGTATGTGAAAGCTGCCGCTACACCAGTCCCTGGACCCCCGCTGCCAACATACCTGTGTGCAGCCAGCGGGGGTAGGCAGCGTCCAGGGGTCCAGGGACTGGTGTAGCGGCAGCCTTCACTCACTCCGTCTCCTAGCGCTATCTGCCTGGTGGCGGGAAGCGCTGATGACTTTGAAAAGACTTGCCGGACGCTGATTGGCTGAATTCAGCCAATCAGCGTCCGGCAAGTCTTTTCAAAACCTGCAGCGCTAGGAGCCGGAGTTAACCTTCTCCAGTCCCCGGACCCCCGCTAGGACCTGGCGTTAACCCACCAGTCCCCGGACCCCCACTGCTCATCCCAGGGACCACGCTGCCGGGACACCACACTAGCGCCCCCACCCTCCAGCGCCCGGTGCGCGTGACCCCCTAGCCCCCCCCCCCCTAGTTACGGCCCTGCTGGGGCCATTAATGTGATTCAGACTAGGGCCCTATGTGTGTGTGTGTGTGTGTGTAGTTTGCATGTTCTTCCTGTGTTTTGTATGGGTTTCCTTTGGGTGGCCAGGTTAATTATTGATTCTCCTTGGAGCTATAAGAACTTTCTCTTACGCTGCAGCATTTTCTTAATATTTATACAGTTAGGATTTTGGTGGTTCCATTAGCTTGCTTGCCATACTAGTAACTAAAAGAGAATCCTGGTCCTTTGAGAAAATACTCGTATACACCATCTAAGAACATGTGTGTATCAGAAAGCGCTAGCATCACAGCCCAAACCACACCTTCCAACTATCCCGCTAAACGTGGTTACGTCCCGTTTTTTGTCCCTCACATGGCCGGCAGTGTCCCGCTGCGCCAGGGGGGGGGGGGGGGGATAGTCGCTGCATCTATTCAGAAGAACAGTGGAAATGAGGATGCGGCCTTCACTTGCATATGTTGTACCCTCATTTACATAAACCACACCCCTTTCTCGGACGCTATCTACATGTGTCTCTATTCTACAGATGATAAAGTTGGGAGGTATGCCCCAACCGATACTGTATGTGTACAGTGATGTCTATGTTTGGTTTTTATACAAGTTGACACCAGCCAGATAACTAAAAGGGCAATGCATTTAATATCACAGGTTTTGCTATTGAAAGCATTGCTCCTTTATTTATTTTGGCTTAAACATGCCGGTAAGGGTTACTTAGCAAATACAGCCCTAGATCCATACCCTCCAATAGTACCGATTTAGCCGGTACAGTACCGTTTTTAAACGGTCTGTACCGGCAAAATTCAAGAGTACCGAATGTACCGCTTTTTTGGCCGCCAAGCACCCGTTCCTAAGGGTGCATTGCGGTTCCCGGGCCAACGTCATGCGTCATGCGCCGGCACCGCGGACCCGCCTCACTGCACTCAGGGAACAGGTCTCTGTGTCGGCTAGCCCTCTCTCGCCTGCGCAGTGGTGTTTTCTGGACACCAAGCGGCAAGCGCTGCAGAGAGAGGAGAGCTAGCACAGAATGGGGATGCAGCGGCTGCGGGAGTGACATGGGGAGAATGACTACAGCGGTGCACCCAAGGTAAGGGACGGCATCCTGCGGTGCACCCAAGCCTAAATGAAATCACCCCCCTCTTTCCCTAACACCGGACACGTCCTCCCATCACTTGCAGTAGTCACCACTTCACAGATGTGTGTATATATATATATATATATATATATATATATATATATATACTCATCATTGTGGGGTCGGCGGCACTCGGAAATCAAAACGCACACACCAGGCTGTGATACCAACGTTTCGAGGCACGGCGGCCTCTTTATCAAGGTGCTTAAAATTGATGATAAAGAGGCCGCCGTGCCTCGAAACGTTGGTATCACAGCCTGGTGTGTGCGTTTTGATTTCCGAGTGCCGCCGACCCCACAATGACGCGCAAATATTGACAGCTTCGGACTGCCAGTGGAGGGCACCGGATTATTTGGCATTACTTACAGAGCCAGCACGCTTGGAGTGCCGCCCCCCAAAACCATTGTATATATATATATAGATTAGCGCTCACTTTTTATTGTATTTTAAATACACATTCAGAAAGGGGTGGGCATGCCCACTCTGCCAGTAACCACGCCCACTTTACCAATAGCCACACCCCTTTCTAGATGTGTACCGAATTCTGAATTGCAGATGTTGGAGGGTATGTAGATTTGCTTTCAATGATTGAAGACTAGAGCACAATGATTATCATCAAATCATCAGGGGCTCAAATGTCTCATATATAAATAAATATATATATATATATATATATATATATATATATATATATATATATATATATATACATACATACATACAGTATATATATATATAAGCTTAGGGGTGACAAAATATAAATCTCTGCAGTGCGCCAGTAGTACATATACAGTAGTATGTATTATATCATAACTCTAGTTTTATATTTCTCTACTTCTCTATGGAAAGAAGGAATTAATGCTATTTACATGTGTTCTTATTATTTTACTCCCAATTTATTTGACACTGTACATTTCTTCCACTCTCTTTCATTCTCCAGTTGGAAACAGTTACTGTGAGTGTATCAGTGGCATTTCTCTAATGTCAAATGTGTAATTGTGAGCAATTTGATACAATAATGGGAGCTGCATCTGTACCATGTAAAGTAATGTAGTCGCCACCCTCTGTCTTTATTTAAGCACCATCTCAATACTGCCATCTGGTGTTTCTTGCTGTTGCTGCAGCTGTGTTTGTTACTGTATTGTGAGAGTGTTTTGGAGGATGGGCATCTGCATATTTTTTTTGTCTACGTGTTTGCCAGAAAGATCGCTAACGTAACAGTAACGTAACCGTGTATGGGCACAGGAAGCAGATATTAGTACTCAGCAGTTGTGTAACTATAAATTTTGCTCCCCCCTGCCAGAAAAACTTTTGCCCCCCCCCCCACATATATGTTTGTGTGTGTGTGTGTATATATATATATATATATATATATCATACTTGCCGACTTTGGCATACTCCTTTCCGGGAGAAGCCCGGAGAGGAGTGAAAGGGGGCGGGTAGAGGCTTCGTTTTGGGGGTGGGGCACGGGTGATGTCATCAAGCTCCCATCAATTTGCGGGTCCGTGGGTGGGGCTAAAAATGCCACGAAATGCCGCGAATTGCGTCATTTACCCCCGCCCCCTCCCCGCGGACCCGCGAAAGTCATAGTTTTTAGACCGCGGGGAGAGAGGGAGCCGGGGCTGTAGGGAAATGCGGGAGACTTGCCCCCCTTCCCGGGGGACCGGGAGGGGGACCCGATTTGCGGGACCCTCCCGGCCATTCCGGCAGGGTAGGCAAGTATGTATATATATACATATATATATATGTGTAATCAGTGACAGCAGCGGGCGTTGTGGGTAGGTACTACTCCGCCAGTTCCCAGCCCTGCCCCCGCATTCTATCTAGTACCTCTGCCTCTCCGCTCCCCATTAAACTGTCACAGACCTCATTTCTGCACTGCTAAACACAAGCTTGGCCTCTTCCATCCTGTTTCCCGACACCTGGCTCCTGGATCACTTGAGCACGGAGCAGCAGAGGCAAGGAGCAGAGCTTGGGCAGCTATATATCACTGCCTGGCTACTGGCGCCGCTGCCTGTCATACGGCGCAGCGGTAGAAACGATGGAAACAGCAGAAGAGCAGGGACAGCACCACCAGTCAGTGAACCTGTGTGTAGTATCTGCAGGGAAGCCAGGCACGGATCATGCTGACTAGGGTAGATTCTGAAAGCTGACAGCAGCAGCAGTGATAAGAACCTAGCACCCACCGTGATTATACTGGGCGGGCTCCCTGCATAGTTAATATCCCCAGCCAGCTTGGCCTTCAGTGTTGGTGCCTCTCTCGCATTTGGGTGGAACGAGCTGCCCCCCCCCCCCCCCATTCCGACACCCCTGCTTAAGGTTGCTGCGGCAGCTGCTTCCCCTCCTGTCCCAGCTCAGCGCCGCACCTGATCACCCATCGTGCACAGAAGCCAATAGGCCCTGTGCACAGTGATAATCGCTGTCGGGCATCTCCCGGTCTGGCTGCTGCTACTGTCAGCTCAGCTGAATGTCATTGCGAAGGTGCCCACCACAGACCTTGCTGGTGCTGGCTCCCCCATGCTGCCGCAGGGTCTGCGGCACCATTGTTACACCACTGGTATTCAGTGTCAGTCTGGGATAAGCAAAGCCTACCACCACTAGCTTGTAAGGTCTAAATATAGAAGTGAGAGGTACCTGCCTGATTCAGAGGTTGATGCAGTCCAGTTCGATGATGCATCTTCATTAAGAAACAGGAGGAGTGAAAGAGCGTTAAACGACGCCCACAGCTGGCTTTGCAGATAACTGCTGGCCTCTGAGGACTCCGGATCTGCTCATCATCAGAACGAATGCATGGGATTTGCAACCGTGGCATGACCCTAAGGTTGCTCAGAATGTCCAGCTGCTGAAGACAGTTAATCTGCATCTGAAGAGGCCCTTGCTGACCTCAAAATTGGAGGTGATCATTTTTAAAGCTGCTCTCCAATTTCACCCCCAAATGCTTCCAGCCTGTTAATCAGGCTGTGGCTAGCTCAACACTGCAATCACAACACATACACAGACAGTACACTGCGACTATGGTGCATGGGGGAAAACACTGGTCAATTTGCGACTGAAGCGCAAGTTTGTCCTGGTCTGAATCAGGTTGAACAGTTGTATTTAACTTTCTAACTTTAAGTCATACAGTATATATATATATATATATATATATATATATATATATATATATATATAGGAAGGGATTCCCGGCACTCACTGTCAAAGCACAAGAACTTCGGTGCCACACAATCCTGGTGGGGATAGTAATACGAAGAGGTGGGTGGGCACTCGTAAGATTTTCCAATCTGCACAGCGGCAGGGTTAGAGGTAAATAAGTTGAGGACACAAGGTTTGTGTCCTCAACTTTTTTACCTCTAACCCTGCCGCCGTGCAGATTGGAAAATCTTACGAGTGCCCACCCGCCTCTTCGTATATATATATATATATATATATATATATATATATATATATATATATATATATATATGGTTGTGTGCGACCAGCACTCCACAGAGACTTGGATCATTAGCTCCCGGTGCCCTCCAAAAGTAGAATATGCAGGAAAGGTATCGGTGCTGGCGGCACTCACAGCAGGGAGACTTGGTAATGAAAGAAGACAAGCTGACACCTCACAGCTTGGGTGCTAACAGTTTCGGAATTTAATTCCTTCGTCAGAGTACCTGACGAAGGAATTAAATTCCGAAACTGTTAGCACCCAAGCTGTGCGGTGTCAGCTTGTCTTCTTTCATTACCAAGTCTCCCTGCTGTGAGTGCCGCCAGCACCGATACCTTTCCTATATATATATATATATATATATATATATATATGATGCTGGCGGCGGCACTCAGAAATGAAGACAGGGGGCAGGCGCTGTGGTTACCCACAGCGCCTGCCCCCTGTCCTCATTTCTGAGTGCCGCTGTCCCCCCAGCATCTTGCATACAGAGCGCCCCATAGCGCTCCCAAGGGAAGGCACCGGATTTTACAGCAAGTCACAGCACCTTTGTGCCGACAACCCGGAGTGCCACCACAGCCACATTATATATATATATATATATATATATATATATATATATATATAAAACAAAACAATGACCCCACGTGCGCCCTTATATATAAGCAGCTACTCTATAAACCCCCCCTGTTAGTGGGAGGCAAAAATGGGAAATAGACACAGGAAATATAGAGAGCGCTATCACCACCTTGTACAATTCACACCAATATTACTGGTATATAATACAGTGACCCAATACAATTAAAACCAGAATGCTTTATTAGAAGATCCACATCTGGACATTGTTTCCATTTCGGAATACGACATCAATAACCTGACGCGTTTCGTCTTGAAAAAGACTTCATCAGGGGTTTAACACTAAATATAATATAGGAACGTATCAAATGCGTATGCACTGTCCGAAACCTTCTATTAAACACCTGCAGGGTGTAATAGGTAGGAAGCTGTTGGCTGTCGTAACTTGCCCAACCTTTGGGTAAATTCTGGATCTCAGAAATCCAATAATAAGATGGAAGTGTCCACGAATATATAGGGTGCCTGCGGCCTTCTTGGTGCACCTATTTTTGGTGTGTATATATGATGTCTTAATCAATACAGGACCACCCCATTTCTGAAGTGCTGACGACCATATCTGAGTTGTACTGACGTTCGAATCCACAATATCGGATGCTCAGTCGAGAGGTAGATAAAATGCGTGTGGGTGTAAGCTGTGAACAGCTCAGTTTCTGGTAGTGGCAGGAAAGTGCAAACTGAACTGGCTGCAGGTCCCAAGGGAAGGCACCGGATTTTACAGCAAGTCACAGCACCTTTGTGCCGACAACGCGGAGTGCCACCACAGCCACATTATATATATATATATATATAACAATAGGTGGTGAGCCCGGCACTCGTGCAAGAATTTCAAAGTTGGTGCTGAGGTGCCTTCCCAGGAAACAAACTAGTTGCTCCAATATACATTTGCGAAGAAAGCGGCACTCTGCAGACTTTTTTTGGGTGAAGTAAAAATGCCTTTAATCCGACGGCGTTTCGGGTGTTACCCCGTTCTCAAGGACATACAAGTGCAACTGACATACAGCAATACATATATAAGCAACAGAAAATCCCGCCCCCAAATCAATCAGGTAGCACCTGGACTTACCGGTTTCACCTGCCAGTGACTGCGGATGCCAGCGTCTGTTACACAGCCAGCGTGTGTATGTCGCATCCTGATGACGCATCACGCTACAATAGCGCGATGACGGCACCACTCAGACGTCCACACACAAACAAAGCTGCTCCCAGCCTGCTTAGCGATACCCCACGTCACTTGGCTGCGTCCCGGATTCGCCAGCGTAACCTAGCAACCTACAAAACATAAACACAACATTTATAAACAACAAGATAAAACACGATCAAAGTAGAACGTATATATAAAAACCTTAAAAAATGAGACCCTACTACCCCATAGACCATGCTGTGTAGTATTAAACTGTTATTCTTAAGTCCGATTTAATCGCGCTATTGTAGCGTGATGCGTCATCAGGATGCGACATACACACGCTGGCTGTGTAACAGACGCTGGCATCCGCAGTCACTGGCAGGTGAAACCGGTAAGTCCAGGTGCTACCTGATTGATTTGGGGGCGGGATTTTCTGTTGCTTATATATGTATTGCTGTATGTCAGTTGCACTTGTATGTCCTTGAGAACGGGGTAACACCCGAAACGCCGTCGGATTAAAGGCATTTTTACTTCACCCAAAAAAAGTCTGCAGAGTGCCGCTTTCTTCGCAAATGTATATATATATATATATATATATATATATATATATATATATATATATATATATATATATATATATATATATATATATATATATATGTAACTTAATTGCAACATATGATAAGTAAGTTTGTACATATATATAGTCTCTAATTCATGGTCCTTTTAATGTTTGTTTAAATCTACACCTATAAAAATTTACTACAGTACATTTGCCAATGAAAAGATTGGCACCTTATAAATCTTGTTGTGATTTTTGCTCCGATTATTAGCAGATAATGTAGACTACATTATATATACTTGGGGCAGTACGGATGGTGTAATGGTTAGCATTACTGCCTCACAGCGCTGAGGTCATGGGTTCTATCCCCACCATGTGTTATATATACGGGGCAGTACGGATGGTGTAATGGTTACATTACTGCCTCACAGCGCTGAGGTCATGGGTTCCATTCCCACCATGGTTTTAACTGTGTGGAGTTTGTATATTCTCCCCGTACCTGCTTGGGATTCCTCCGGGTACTCTGGTTGTGTGCGCTACAGTATATAAGAAACTGTTAATAAATAAATAAATACATCTACAGTATATCCAGTGGAAGCAGCCAGTTTGTGGGCTTTACTTAAATTCAGCCAATGAATGTTTAGGAACCCATTGACTAATTGCCAGCAGAAATCTCTGAGGTGCAGGGAACGGATTTATCATTAAATGGCCTTCTTCCCGCATCTAGCACTCATGATTTTTGTGTGGGACCTCACTGATTCCGTGTAAACTGTGCATGAATCTGATTTTTTTTTGTCTCTTTTCTGTGCACTTTACCTCACAAGGGCCCTTATTCTGGTTGGTGCGGTAATATCCGCGTGCGTTCGCGCAGCCGATGTTTTGTGTCTGCGCATGTGCAGAGGCGTCTCTGCGCATGTGCGAGCGGGGCGTACGGCCAAATTACGCATGAAATGTGAACACTCCGAACAGGGGGTGGAGAGGGGCGTGAAGGGCTATTTGGGCTCATTACCATATGCATACGCCCCGCGTTTCATGGGCGTTCCCATGCAAACGCTGGGCGTACGTATGGTAATGCGGCCGTGCTGCACGTGTAGGGGGCGGACATATGACATCGCCGGATGTCAGCTGCCCGCCCAGATCCCTGCTTTTGCACGGAAAAATGTCCATGTGGTCTGAGGTTGCGGGAGCTGGTGGAGCACTCGGTCCTGCATTCGATGGTCTGCGACCATCGAATGATGGGGGAGGTTCCCTTAGATGGAGGAGGCGTATTCCATGAAAAATACACGTGCGGTCCGTTCGGACAGCTTCTTACCGCGTACAGACGGAGTTGGCGATCCGTATGGAAGGCGGGGTTTCGCACGCACGGTCCTGGCCGCATATTCGGATCCGGCCGCACCGATCAGAATAAGGGCCAAGGTTCAGTACGACTGCGAGATTACCTGCACACATGGGGTAATCCCTGGAATCTCTCTGCCCGACAGTTAGCTGCATGGTAAACAGAATAAACATAGCACAAAGAAGGGGTTGGGAGCGACATTTCCGAGAGCACATACATCAATTCCAAAATGTAATACTGTAGTTCATGCAAACTTACCATAATTATGTAAATCTTCTTCTGAATAAGTGAAGTTCCTTGTGGACGGTGGGTCCACCATCCACAAGGAACTTCACTTATTAAAAAGGAGGTAACCACAGTTCCCAATTACAGAATACATAGGTGAATTAGAAAAGCAGGAAACAGTAATTTATTTGAATTCAGTTGGCAAGAGTATATACAGTCCAGAAAAAAACAAACACTTGGGTGGTTAACTCTGTATTGTAATGTCACAAACACACAATTTTTCCCTAATAATAACTAACTAACAAATTAAGTATAACATACATTAATTCTGTTTATTTATTTATTACCAGTTATTATATAGCGCACACATATTCCAATGCGCTGTACAGAGAATATTATTACCAGTTATTATATAGCGCACACATTTACTGCAGCGCTGTACAGAGAATATTACCACCAGTAATTTATATAGCGCACACATATTCCGCAGCACTGTACAGAGAATATTATTACCCGTTATTATATAGCACACACATATTCCGCAGCGCTGTACAGAGTATAGTTGAACATTCACATCAGTCCCTGCCCCAGTGGAGCTTACAATCTATATTCCCTACCACATGTGCATGCACACACAGACATTCTAGGGTTAATTTTGTGTGGAGCCAATTAACCTACCAGTATATTTTTGGATTGTGGGAGGAAACTGGAGTACCCGAAGGAAACCCACGCAAGCATGGGGAGAATATACAAACTCCACACAGTTAGGACCATGGTGAGAATCTAAATATATATGTCATCTAGTTGTTTGTATTTTTTTCCTGTTATACTTATTGGTTTGCATTTTTTATCCAAATTACTTTGGGGGTAATTCAGACATAATTGCCTGGCCACAAATGTGTAAGATTTTTGATACACGTGTACGGCCCATGCAGTCAGGTTGGAATAAGCCCCTCTGGCTTAATGTGTATTCTGATTGCGTAACTTACACTTATATCGCTTCGCTTTAAGAAAAGCAAAAATGTTTAAATAAAAAAAGTTGATGTGAAATGTAAATATACAGATCAGCTCTGTCTTTGTCTCTCTGTAAGAAAGTCCAGCCGTAGAACAGAATGCCAAGTGTTTGTTCCAGAAACACGTTTGATTACATGTGCGAATGATCAACATATTCTGTTGGTGTGTGGCACATTTTGCAGCCAAGGATTGTTGTTCTTCTTCTAGAATCATCCTATATCAAAGCCAGACAGGTCAGAACTTCTGTGGAGCCCATTTAGGTGTTTTGGCACTGAACCGTTCCAAGTTCTTTGATGTGTGCTGAAAGCTACTTTCTGAAAACGCATATGGTAAAAATGTTGCCACATTGTCAGTGGTTTATGACTCTTCTCATGACATTGAACTTCAAAATGGAACATTAATTTGTAGCCTGTAATTAATTGATCTACTATATAACCATAACGAAATATTGTCATGCGAGTTTGTTTTGTTGAATAGTAAATTATTGTGTTTGTTTATGCAGTTTGTATGCATGTCCACAGCTCACTTTCTGGTAATGGCACCAGGTGCCCTCCCTTGGTAGCCCCACAGGGTTCCAATATGCAGAGAAGAGGTAAGGCGGCACTCCTTCATCCTGATGACGAGATTAAAATTCTCGAAACGTTGATAAAGAAACAGGTTTCTGTCTGTATTTCTTCAAAGTGCCGCCTTACCTCTTCTCTCTCTCTCTCTCTCTTCTCTCTCTCTCTCTATATATAGTGTTCAGCAAGCTAACAAGCAGCGGCACTCACGGGATTTTTTTAAAGTGCTTTTATTGTGACACAATAAAAGTACTTAAAAAAAATCCCGTGAGTGCCGCTGCTTGTTAGCTTGCGGAACACTACAGATTCTCTCCGGAGAGCACCCGGGTTGCTGCTGCACTATCCAAGTGAGTGCCGGGCTGAAGACACCGTGTATATATATATATATATATGATCCTGTACTGCCTGACGACGGGCTGAATAAAGCGGCCCGAAACGTTGCAAAATGCACCTCTGAGTGTCCTTGAAATTATTTTGGAAAGGAGTGAGTGCCGGTGTTCTGCTTCCTGTTATTATACCCCCTCCGGGCACCTTCACACTACTACAGAGAGTAAGTGCCGACTACTCGCTACATATATATATATATAGAGAGAGAGAGAGAGAGAGAGAGAGAGAGAGAGTCCAAGCAGATGAGGCCAGTACTCCTCTGGGTAGCCTGTGAGTACTTGCCCCGGTGCCCTCCAAGGTAAAAGATACCGAAGATACAATGGCAGATTGGTGTATATATATATATACACTGTACTTGGTGTGGGGCGGACTGGCACTCTCTCCTGCTGTTATTGCAGGATATATATTTACAGTATATTCAGATATTCAAATAATAATGGTAATGATAATAATGGTCTCCGGTTCCACTTTTTCCTCACAGCTGCATAGGTTTCACATGACAAACTCCAGATTACAGGCATTCTTAGAATTCCCCAGTATTGTAGCAGAGAAAATGCAATAACAATACCGTTACCTTTATGTTACTAATAGACTGTGCTGTAAGAACATAAACAACGATATAACCGTCTTTCCTTTCTTTCCTAGGATTGATAATTATAATATGTGCTTTTTTTTTATCTAGCTTGATTTCCAAGTCATAACATGCAGAGACGGGAAGTGGAACAAGCAGGTGACTTGTGAACCCGTTGATTGTGGCCCACCTGATCAGCACCATATCTACCATGCCACATTTCACTGTCCGCAGGGAACCACCTACAGCAAGCAGTGCACTTTCCAGTGTCACCATTCTGCCCAGATGAGAGGTAATAGACAATCTGATATTCCTGGTGTTGCGCATATAGATTTGAGTACCCTATATTGTTCTACTGTTTGCCATAAGTCCCACGATGTGAACCATTAGTGGCGCCTTATAGATAAAATGTAATATGAATTTATTAGTCATTGTGAAAGTTTTGTATTTCCAGAAGTGAAGAAGTAATTACTTATGAGTAGGGTAACTTCGTTTTGATGATCATTGATGAATGAACCATGCATTGTTAGCTGCATCACAGTTAGACATGTATTATAGAAGGCATGTTGGTATTATAAGATTCTTTTAGGCTACTGCAAACTGATTGGTGGACATATTTTGCTGTCATCCCTCCATCGGCCCCAGATGTCATATTTACCAAGCTCCTTAATGCCAAGGTTGGCCTCATTAAGATGGTGCCACCTCCATGTGGCATTAATCAATACAGGTTGAGTATCCGGTATCCGGATATCCGTTATCCGAATTATTCCAAAAAAGTGGTTTTTTTTTTAATAGTTCCCAAAAAAATTTTTTCTCCCTAACCCTTTTTTTATACTTACCTAGCCCCTGGCATCCATGGCAGGCCTTCAGCTTCATCTCCGGCATCTCCAGCGGTACCAGAAGTGCATTGCGCGAGTTCCCAGGTGCGCCAGTGACGTCACCGGCGCGCCTGGGAACTCGCGCAATGCACTCCTGGGACCGCTAGAGATGCCGGAGATGAAGCTGAAGGCCTGCCATGGATGCCGGAGGACTCCATGGACACCGAGGGACCATCGGGAACCCACCAGGGGTCAGGTAAGTATGTAAAATAAAAAAAAAATCCAAAAAACGTAAAAATCCCTTATTCGGAATGCTTGTGGTCCCGAGCATTTCAAATAAGGGATACTCAACCTGTAGTGGTCTATGGACTACTAACTTGTAAATTTACAAAAGGTCGATTTTAATACATTTTAACTACTTGCCCGGCATGTTTGCACCAGGCTTCCTTGACAGGATCAAATCCGATGCAACCATTCAGAAATGTCCTGTGGGTGGCTTTTGGAAGATAATCTTCCAGCAGACAATAATCACAGAGGGACCCCTGGGCCCCTCCGCAACCTTGTACAGTGCAGAGTAGCTGATCCCTACTGATCGGGCAGTCCACCAGCACCCACCGCCTTGTGGCTGCAGAGAGGAGCAGCCACCAGAGAAATGCAGATGAAGCAGCCAGGTGGCTACAGAGAGGAGCAGCTGATCGGTAAATCTGTAAAAAAAAAATTTAGAAAAAGAGAATGGGATAAATTTTAAGTAGATGTGTTGCAAAATTGGGAGAGCTAATGGCAAAGGCCAGAAGAAACTCCTCAATTTTAAATTCCTGGCGCTTTAAGGAGAAAGTTTTATATATATATATATATATATATATATATATATATATATATATATATATATATATGGAGAAAAAAAAAGGTGTAGAGGTGCGCTCAAAAGGGTGGTTTCACCAGTCCACAATTTGTAAAAATACAAAATATTTATTTTTTACAATAAGACAATTTTAAAAGAGTACAAGTTTTGAAATCGTTTTGCACTAATTTTCATGGTTCAGTACAGGACTTCAATCACAGGTGTAACATGATCATACAGAAAAACCCGTGGGTTTTTCTGTATGATCATGTTACACCTGTGATTGAAGTCCTGTACTGAACCATGAAAATTAGTGCAAAACGATTTCAAAACTTGTACTCTTTTAAAATTGTCTTATTGTAAAAAATAAATATTTAGTATTTTTACAAATTGTGGACTGGTGAAACCACCCTTTTGAGCGCACCTCTACACCTTTTTTTCTCCATTCTTCACATCAGACTCCCATTAGCGGCGGGGTCTTTAGAGTAGTGCTGCTCACTCATAAGCGCAGGATCGGGTCACAACCCCCCCCTTTCATATATATATATATATATATAATTTTATGTAGTCTAGAAGTAGCTGCAGCAACGCGACCGTGAGTAGCCGTCACTCACGAAAAAAGGGCAAAACCAAGGAATTTTTTAAGGACACATTGCGCTGCGGGTATAGATATTATCAGGGAATAATTGCTGTGCACAAACACACCGAACACACTGATCAACTTGAAAATCTTTATATATATATTCAAAAAATCAGTAAAATATAAACTATAAACAACACAATATTACCAATAATAATACGTTTAAAAGGTCACATCACATGCACAAAATTTCAACCAATGAAGGTAGTCCCATTCAACACCTCTTTTGGATTAAGCCACCTGGATGACATGGGTTAACAAGCTCAGAATCCCTTTCCTGCTGAATTAGCATGTAAGAGGACACGCAAAGCACAGTTCAAGCAGCAGTGAGTGAGGGGTTAATAAGCGAGAGAAGCAGTTAGTTTGCTTGGTGTTATGTTATCTCACCCAATAGTTGTTAGCCAGTCACTGGTTGTTCCCGAGGTGGCTGAGAGGTTGTAAAGGTTGTGTCCCGGAAACTTTAGCAGCGTGTGCACAATGCTGCTGATAGCTCAATACTTGTTAAGCGCTCTTCAAATAAGGGAACCAAATAGTCACCTCATCAGCAGTCCGGTCGGGTGGCTTGCGGCAATAGCTGTTACAAAAGCCATACACTGGCAGAAGGTAGAGAGCGCCACTGCTTTGTGAAGAAGTATTGCGCCAGAGTCCGGTGGAATGGTTCTCACTTGCGGCCAAACGGGATACCAGCAAATCGGGCTGTTAGGCGGATGAGAGGCTAGTGCATGTTCGATGTGACATCAGATACGGAAGTGCGTCAACGCGTTTCGTAACCACAAGAACTGGAAACTTTCTCTATAGTGATAAAGTGTCTGGTTTTTATCACCGGCCAATTAGTTCCTAACTGTCATTTTTCAAACCAAGCCTGTGAAACTAAACCAAAACTGACTGTGAAATTACAGGCTTGGATTGAAAAATGACAGGTAGTAGCTGATTGGCCGGTGATAAAAACCAGACACTTTATCACTTCACCGAGTTTAATAAATCTGCCCCTCAATTACTTAGAAAACAACCAAAATACAGGTTTTTAATCTGCATGAAGGAGTTTTCTTAGATGACATGCTTGTAGTATATGCATGAATCCTTATAGCTAACAAGTAGCTCCTTAATGATGTTACAACATTTGGTCCTCAATTTGTATAGACGTTAGATGTTACTTACTAAGATGGGAGTTCTATTGAATATGGGATGTTGCCCACAGCAACCAATCAAAATCTACTTATTATTTAATTAGCACCGTCTAGAAGATCATATCTGATTGGGTACCCATAGCAACATCCCGTCTTCACAACTCCTATCTTAGTAAATTTACCCCATCATGGTTTCCGTGTTACTCTCAAATAGTGCTCAGCTCACTTATTTCTCAGTTCTCTGATAGAAGTTTTTAGTTATAAGATCCATGATACCTGGCTAAGTTATCACAGTGCATTTGTGAAGATTAACTTGACTATCATTCAGGGGCGTAACTATAGCACCGCAGTCCCCGCCACCGCGGGGGGGCGCTGTGCATGTGGGGGCGCCGGGGGCTGCGGTGCTATAGTTACCCCCCCCCCAATTCCCCGCAGACTTACGTATCTTGCAGGTCCCGGCGGCTCCGTTCTTCTGATGAGGACCACCACAAAATGGCCGCCCCCATATAGCAAACAGTTCTCTGAAACTGTCTCCTGTATGGGGGCGGCCATTTTGTGGTGGTCCTCAGCAGAAGAACGGAGCCGCCGGGACCAGCGCGATAGGTAAGACTGCGGGGGAGAGGGTTAGCATAGGCGACGGGGCGGCGGCGGGGGGTGGGTATGGGCGCTCCCCCCCTAACGGCGGGGGGGCACCCAAAACGTAGCTACGCCACTGCTATCATTTAATTCCGTAGTGGACATACAGTATACAGCAGAGATCCCTGTAAAGTCATCACAAACCCCTTATAAATGTATCATTTGCCATAGGGGTTATCAGAATCAGCTTTATTGGCCAGGTATAATTGCGTATACTAGGAATTTGATTTGGATTGCTGTGCAACAGCCAGTTGCAGGTAACAGTTAAACAGTGACGGTACAGATATATACATAACACATACAGGTATATACTTGATGCGCTTTGGGGATTGTATACGCAGGGAACACCTACCCGCCAAGCAGCACAGTGCCTAGGCAGCCAACAGCTGCGCCACTGGTCATTGCAACAGCCAGTGACCAGTGGCGCCGCTGTTTGCTGCCTAGGCATTGTTAAACTTAGCAAGAACATGCACACATTTACGGCAAAGTGTTTGCATTGTTTGGGGCCATAACACCATTACATGAAATATATCAATTCGATTACTTTTCCTTTTCTATCATACCAAACTGCGTAGGGGACATCTAGCGGTCGCAGGAACCTGCTCCAATGTGACTTCCTGGCAATGCTAACCAGTGCTTCTAGCAACCAAGAAGAGATGAGGGAATAAGGCTTTGTCGACATATCACTGGCACTAACACATTTCACACAGGGCCAACAGAGCAGACCCAGAGGTCATCTGTCCACAGCTGAGTTTATTTTGTTTTGATAAAAATTGAATTGGTCTTTTTTAATTATTTATACTCAGTGAATAATATGTCATATATAATGTAATCTTGCGAGCAGGGCCCTCCTACCTCTATGTCGGTTTGTTACTACCCAGTTTGTTCTATCACTGTTGTTTCCAATTGCAAAGCGCAACGGAATAGGCCGCGCTGTATAAGAAACAATAAATAAATAATATGTGTATATGTTCTTTACAGGCAGCAATAATGTGTTAACCTGCTTGGAGGATGGCCTTTGGTCGTTCCCCGAAGCCTTCTGTGAGCTCTTGTGCAAAGCACCACCTCCGTTATCCCACGCTATTCTGCAGACTGCCCGCTGCATCGCCAATGGTCAAAAAGTGGGGTCTTTCTGCAAGTACAAGTGTGAGGTTGGATATCATGTGCCGGATGGCACTAAGAAGATGAGGAAGTAAGTAGGACTGAGACTCAAGAATTATACATGTTTGTCGGAACAAATAAGTGTTCTACGCTAGCCCTGGACTCACATTTACTTCTTGTTTTTGTTTATTTTTTCCTTTGGGGAAGGAAGGCATTCAAAATTCAGTGCACTACGGATGGGGACTGGCAATTTGGTGAATGCGTCCCTGTCATGTGTGAGCCACCTCATCTTAAGTTCACAGACCTCTATCATTGTACCAATGGGTTCCAGTACAACAGTGAATGCAGACTTCCGTGTAATGACAGCGGTAATCAGCCGGTAAGTGTATTGGAATAACCGAGTCCGCTATTGATAAACTTTTTTACTTTTTGCATATATTCTTCCAAATTGATTACACCTGGGCAGGGTAAAGAAGAGGTACAGAGCTAAATCAACCTGTAGTTCATCAAAGAACATGTGCTGGTCCTCACTGTAACACTGATTTAAGTAGAAGGATACATTAATGCCTCTTGCATTCCCTTCAGGGGCGTAACTAGGTATTCATAGGCCCCATAGCAAAAGATTGTAAGGGCCCCCTATTTAGCAATGGATGGTAACAAATGTATGTAAAGTATATTACTTAGAACAGATGGGCCCCCTTCAGCTCTGGGCCCCATAGCAGCTGCAACTGTTGCACCTATGCTATTATTATTATTGTTCATTTATATGGTGCCACAAGGGTTCCGCAGCGCCTAACAATCCATAGATAAGCAAAGAACAATACAAGAAAGATTGTGATTTACAGTACAAATGGAAATTAGGACAAGTACATGGTAAATAAAGGCAGTTGCAGCAGTGGACACTGATGTACTTATAGTAGTAGGCAAGTAGCGTAGCTCACTACAAGGAATAAAGCCGCCACGGCGCTGCCCGTCCCTGGACCCCTCTGCCCATCCCCCTGCTGCCTGGACTGGAACCCCCGCTGCCTGGTCCAGAACCCCCGCTGCCCGTCCCCCTGCTGCCTGGACTGGAACCCCCGCTGCCTGGTCCGGAACCCCCGCTGCCTGTCACTGGACCCCGCTGCCCGTCCCGGGACCCGGCTGCACAACGGTCATGTGCCTCATGTGCCAGTGAATCTATTTGGAAGATAAAGCTTTGCACATGTGTAGTATTAAAGTATGTGTCTATCATTCAAACCACACCCCCTCAGACAACAAAGCACCATCGAAAACATTTTACAGCCTGTGGATATTCCTGGTGACCTATATGAATATACCTATAGGACTGGTTGAATCTCCTTGAAAGAAACCATATTATTTATATGGACACTTGCACCATTAAATAGTGTAAGTCTAAACCTGGAAAGCGCCTATTGTACCAGTAACTCTTTTTCCTTTGTACTTATAGTAGTGGCAGAGATATATTCTAAGACAAGCACATGAGAAGAGAGGGCCCTGCTCGTTAGAGCTTACGTTCTACATTCTGGTAGTTATGCCCTTGATTCCCTTCTAACCTGTTTTGGGAACTGTCTACACAATTTATCAAGCAAAGCCAAGCTTCATTATATATATATACCTGGTATTGGAACACTTGCAAAGCTGTTGAGACTTTAGGGATGTACACACGGTGAGATTTTGGCAGGAGATTTTGACTATATAGTCCAAATCTCCTAGAAGGTTAGCCAACATCTCCCAGTTTGTCTCCTGCTTAGTCAATATTATGTAGCATAGATTGCTTAGCATAGATAGACTGTGCAGGCAAGGCAATTTTGACTAGATCATAGACTATCATTGCTTAGACAAAATCGCTTAGGGGGGTACACACCAGAATGATTAGGGCTCAATTCCATCAATCTGGATCCAATTCCGACCGATTGGATGCAGATTGTATGTAGATTGGGCATGTTTACATCCAATTCCGATCCTATTCCAATCCAATGCGCGTCCCCGCTGTCGTTTGGTCGCTTTACAAATCCTACCTGCTGCAGATAGGATCTGTAAAAGATCCATTCAACTGGATACAGACTCAGATCGGATTGGGATCAGATTGGATGCAGATCGTTAGCAGATTGGTAGCAGATCGTGTGCTCCAACAGATCGTGCGACCATCACACAATCTGCTAACGATCTACTAACAATCAGGATCGTTCTGGTGTGTACCGGGCCTAAGTCAAAATCTCCAGTGCATCTAGCCAAAATCTCTCTCAAAATTGCTTAGTCAAAATTGCTTAAACAAATTTGTCCATTAGCCAATACCTCACTGCGGGCCATAGACTGTTCAGGCAAGGCAATTTTGACTAGATCATAAACTATCATTACTTAGTCAAAATCTCTCTCAAAATTGCTTAGTCATAATTGACCATTAGCCAATTTCTCACCGTGTGTACGGGGCTTTAGTTGAACCCCCCCGTAGGCCCAATGCATATGCACATGTTTGGCTGCACATACACATTTTATGGCAGGGTAGAACATCTGCATTGGAGTACAGTTTAATCAGGATGGCAATATGAAATGTTACGTTCCAAAGGGGTGGTGGTCGGAATCAATTTTCATATATAGAACATAGTGAGTTCGGTAGTGGGAACAGTAGGGTCCCCCAGGAGCTGACAGGTTCCAGGATATTTGGATACTGGTGCACACATGTTGGTTATATATTAGTTAGGAAATATTATTTTGGTATTTATATAAACAGTATGGTATGTCTTACAACTATAATTTGCGACAATTTTACAAATATATGCTGATTAGGATTTACCATACAATGAATGTGTATTTACTAAACTGTGTATCAAGTCATTGCTTTATGTTAAAAATAATCCTAAATTAGTATAACGTCCTTTAAATATAAATTACCAGTATATTTTTTTTTTAAAGAAAATATTTAAAAAAAAATTAAGGTAACTATGCTTATTTTTATTATTTGTGTTTTGATGGAAATCTGGGGCATATTGTTTTAAACGGAACTTATTACTCTCATTGCAGAAGTTAGGGAGTAACATTATCCGCTGTCAAAAGAATGGAAAATGGAGTGACAGTTTTCATCTGTGTGACGATATGAAGGGTCCCTGTGAACCTCCCCATCTTTCGTTCGCCGACTCCCTGAAATTTAACTGCACAGAAGGATATGAAATAGGTATTTCCTATAGTGAATTTTCACTTAATGTGCTGCAATCAGGGCCTGTGTAAGGCTTCACAGAACCCAGGCAAAAAGATATTTAAAGACCTAATTGTGTTATAAAGACAGAAATATCAATAAAAACATAACAAATGAAAAATATAAATAAAAACAAAAATAAAGGGATCAAAAAGAAAAAATCGTTCTAAAAGAGGATTTTTAGTTTAGTTTCTCCTGTAAAACAAATCCAATAAAATTTCCACAATTGTGTCAGGAATTTTGCTGCCATTTGTAGTCAAGGGTTCCAAAATCAAGGAGGATGTGGGGGGTGCAGTTTGTCTGTCAAAAATGAATAACCTGCCAGTAAAGTGAAATTTAATTACAGGATAATTATCTGTGGTCTGCTTTATCCCAGCATATTTCTGTATGTAGCATTTCTGGTTCGATCGTTTTTTTTTTTCTTCTGGTGACACTCAAATATTACTTCCAATACCAATTTTCAAAACAAAAGATTAAACAAATATTCTGTGGATGCCGTGGTTTATGTATTAGCCAGGCTTCTGTTACTAGTGGCAGGAGTCCCATATATCAGCTGCTGCCAGATTGACTTGGATCACCGCCCAATGGGAAAAGAAATGTGTCCGTTTTTAATTGTACTATTAAATGAATGAATATTTTATGATTTTGTGCTTCTTATATAAATATATATATTTATCTAAAGATTGATTGTATGTATTAAAAATATATAAAAATATAAAAAAAAACACCAAGAGACAACATTTAACAAATAAACGTAGAAAGAGAATGTCTGGAATTACTAACAATTATATATTTGTGTGTGTGTGTGTGTGTGTGTGTGTGTATATATACAATAAATATCTACATATATTTATCCAATTAGAAAAAAAGAGGAGGTAGTATAACCATTAGGTCAGCCTCCTATTTTTTTATTGGACTGCCATCGTGATCTTTTTGTATTCTAAAGTGATCATATTAATCAAGAAATGTAAACCCTTGTCAGGATTCCTTGGCTATTAAAAGTGTACTCTTTAATGGCCTTTTGTCAGTGGATATTAAAAGGGTACTTTTGCGGTATGGCCTTTTCTCTTAGTGGCTGCAAAGCAGAGTCTTGTAGAATTAATGTCAATTAATTAAATGAATTCATAAGTAAATCAGTTCTTTTAGCCCTTGCAATTTACAGTGTACTCCTATGGCCTTTTGTCAGTGGCTGCAAAATAGATTATGATTAGATCCTAAAGTAATAAATAAAATAAAAATGAAGCCAATTAATAAATTATGGTTGCAAAACAGATTGTGATTATAGTTATCACTATGTTAATATGTATATAGCACTATTACTCCAATAGTACTCAATGAGCTTAACAAAATAAACATAATACAGTACAG
Organism: Crinia signifera; assembly: GCF_055691185.1. Lineage (NCBI taxonomy): Eukaryota > Metazoa > Chordata > Amphibia > Anura > Myobatrachidae > Crinia > Crinia signifera. The sequence goes on along the minus strand of NC_139225.1, from coordinate 11,395,970 downwards.
AAAAGAAACAGAATGAACATAACACAGTAACGAAACAATGAGGTACAAAAAACAGTTTCCCAAAACAGAAAGCGCATGGAATTATGAAAGGACCATTAAGAAAATGTTTGAGTATGCAGGGAACTTTTGAGTCTGTTTTTGGTGGATTTAAAGGGCAGGCATTTGGTTTTATAGGTGTGTCAGTCCATATCTTTATAGGATCAACCTGACTTTATAATTATATGGTATATAAGGTCTATAAAAAAAATCCCTATCTTTCGTGTCTATGTGACACTTATCATATGTGTTGCTATATTTAGCTTAACGAATTATCCGGATAGTGAATTTTAAGATATATGTGCATGGGGATTCACATGTGGTATCATTATAAGATCATATTTATAGATTTTATTATAAGAAAAATATTTGATCTTTATCTCACATCCACTTTATTATATAAATTGAATATACATCAAATGTGATGTTTACTATTTTTTTGTGAATCCTCTGATAAATAAAGTTGACTCTGAGTTCTAGATCAGGGAATAAAATAATTTATGAACCCCTCTTATTGTGTAACATGAAACTATATGACACTATATAAATCATAAATATTATCCCCTTAAACCCAATAAGCATGTAAACCACAGTACAGAATGCAGTTGTAAAGATCGATAGTTATATTTTTTGCGTAACACACCTTTGTCTTTTTATTTAAAAGGAGCAGAGTGCAACGTCTCTTGCAGGGATGACGAAAAGAAGGAAGCGGTCACAATGCCATTTAATGTGACAGAAAGAAATCTTCAGCATTGGATGAAACCAGATAGAGTCCAGGTTAGTCATTAACTAATGTAACGCAACATTGTGGGGAGTGCCTCGGAAGCATCAATTAAAGTGCTTCATTTTGAAGGCTGAAAATGTAGCAACCAAAAGAAATACATTTAAGGAGTAGTAGTGTGTACGAAGGGCGAATGACATAATGAACAAGGGAAAGTGACAGGAGGCTGAGCGTATTCCCTTCTGCTACGAAGAAAAGCTGTTAAATTGTGGGTGGGCAAATCCAAACCCAATTTAGCATGCAATATCCTCAAGCTGTGTATTAGCTTCTTCAAAAGAAAGAAACTTTCCAACAGTTATCAACAACGAACAACTATAGCAGTGGTTCCCAAACTTTTTTGAATCACGGCACCCTAGTGCATCAGATATTTTTCACGACCCCTCTAGGATAAAATAATGTATTTTAAAATTTGGACTACATTATTAAATTAAGTAAATGGTGCCTTTACTGTCATCCTAAGGTGTAGTTATGTGGTGGTATACATTTGTGTTTCTGATTGTCTACATGTTTTATTATTGGCAGTAATAATAATAATTTGAAACGGTCCTGAACCACCAACCCAAGGAACCCCTGGTGAGCCTCTAAGCATCTCAGTGTGTCTAGGCACATAGTTTTGGAACCACTGCTCTATAGCATCAGATTAGATGGAATGTTTGGAACCACTGCTCTATAGTATCAGATTAGATGGAATGTTAATTTGAGCATATACGGCATTTGGAATGGTGTTTTTGGGGACTGCCATCCAACCCCATCAGCAGTTTTTTTTTTAAATATACCTAGGTGAAGATCATTGTTAGAATAAAAAGTCTTTGAGAGGATGAACAAGGATAATGCAAACTCTTTCGATCCATTTATCCATGACATTGAGATTGAAAAATAGAAAGTAAACTGTTCCATATCTAAAACCACATTGTCAAGTATATGTTGTAATTAAAGAACCCCATGTTATTGTTTTTGTTTCTAATTCATCATCTTTTGGTTTTGGCAAACTCTCAAGTGTTTTGGTTTGGAGTTGTTTTTGTGTTTGGTTTTGGATTCCATTTTTTTTGTTGAAATAAGATATTTCTAAGACAGTACACAATAGTTGAAATGAAAGTAATTCCCTTTGAGGAAACAGATAATTAAATCTATAGAAATTGAGCCAAGGAGTGAATTAAAAAGGGGAATATGTGGTCAAGCTCCGCGAATAAGATAATCACATTTTATTTATGCAACAAGTAAAACATGAATAACTACGTTTTTAGAAATCATGCATACATTTTGACCACCAGTAAGCAAGAAAAGTTAAACAATTGATAATTAAAAAAATAAATAAGATTGATCAATTAATCAATCGTCTTTCTATCTTTAATGAGTGCGAGGAATTTCTTACATTAATGGGCCAGTAATGAGTTAGTTTTAAGTAGAATTATACACTTGAAATTACTATTTGAATTCATAATATTTCCCGTATAAGACTAACTCTTACTATTTGTTGATCCAGTTGATCCAAAGCAATATTGAATTATAATTGTAGTCTAGATGCTGTACAAAAAAATAAATAAAAAATTAGCCTTCATATAGGTGGGGAAACAAATCAATTCACCAAGACACTGGAATCTTTTAATTAGAGATTAGTAGAAACAACAAATTTATGAGCTTCCCTTTTATTCATACAGTTAAGCAAATCAAAAACTGCCTTAATTTTACAAGGTTTCATATTTAGTTCTTCAGTAGATATGATTATTTATTATATTATTTATTATCAGTTTCTTATATAGCACAGCAAATTCTACTACGCGTTACAAATGGAAACAGTGATAAAACAAACTGGGTAGTTGTAGTCATAGAAGTAGGAAGGACTAGCCCACAAGCTTACAATCTATAAGGAAATAGGTATGATAGGTGTATTCCATAAAGGGCCACCAGATTGCATACGTTTTTGGTGGGCTGTATGATATGGTGACCCAGGAATGTAGGTCTGGGGTCAGAAGGATGGGATGGGATGGGAAGGATGGGAGAGAAGGATGGGAAAGTGAATAAATAGAAAATAAGTGGGGATATGTGTGGACTTTACAGTGGGGAAATAATCAGATAGAAAAGGCATATGAAGGTTATGTGGGTGGTTGCGGAATTTGATAATAATATTTGAATAAGTGATTTTTTAAGGAACACTTGAAGGTTTGAAAAGTAGAGGAGACTTATTGTGAGTGTTAGGGCATTCCTCAGAGTGGGGACAGCCAGTAGAAAGTCCTGCATTCATGAGTGGGAGCGTATAATGTGTGTACATGAGAGATCTAGACCCTTGTAAAGAGCAAATAAGTTGGGTTTGGAGATATTTTGAGATAAACAAAGAGATCTACATTGTAGTTTGGTTTATGGCCTTGAGTATAAGTTCAGAAGATGAACGCCTAGCCAGTAAGATTAGCCTTGAATCTGCATTCAGGATGGATTGCCGTGGTGAAAGTCTGTATTACCAGATAATCGCTTTAAAAAGTGACACATGCATAACATAAGTTATGTGGCTAATAAAAACCAGGTGAAATGGCAACTTGAAGTCAGCCAGCCTCGGAATTTGTGTCGTTTATACTTCTCTCTTATTAAATGGATGATCTTGTAACCAGAGATATACAGTATGTATTCATCCACGGACACAAATTTGTCTGCTCACATTCACATCTCCCCCATTTAATGTGTAATTGGCGTTTCAATGTTAGAAACAAAAAAAAAATCATCAACAGGAATAATGGCGCAAATTAAATATTTCTTAGGAAATGATGTAGGTTTTGCTGCTGATATCCAAATAAAGTCCTCCTTAATTGGTGATGAATATATCAAGTGAGTTACATAGTAACATACAGTAGTTGTTGAAGCTGAAGTAATGAGATAAGTACATCAAGTTCAACCTATAAAATCACCTGCAGTGTAAATGACCCGGATAAGGTAGCTGCCTATCTATTATAAGGTGGGGCTCAGTCAGTAGACCATAGGATGGTTGAAAGGCATTAGGTTGACCACTGAAGGTTGACAGGCCTTGGGTCAACACACTCAAAAGGTCAACATGGCTTTAGACCGACATGGTTATTAGGTCGACACAAGCGAACTGTCAACATGGGTTTTTCACCTTTTTTGGTCCGACACCATTGACATGGACACTGTATCAATGCACAAGTCGCCTCACGTGGCTCACTGAACTCACCATGCTTCGGGCACGTTGCCTCGCTACTCTTGGCACACTATTCGATTCTCTCTCCACGCCCTAGTGGATGGTAGTGCATGAAATACCACCTTTCGGCACATGTTGGCTCAAAAAAAAATGGAAAAACCCACGTCGACCTTTTGACTGTCAACCTCAACCAATGTCGACCTATTGTTTGTTTCAACCTTATGACCCTACCCTTCTGCTCCACATGAGGTTTTTGCCCTCCCTGAGCTTGCCTTAGGAAGCCTTTTCCTTGTTTATGATATGTATGCCGTTAGTTTTTACTCCTTTTCAGTTAGGAATCCTTAGCTAGATTCTCTCTTTATCTTTCTCCTAAGGATCCCTGGTACTTTGTCCTAAGTAAGACCTGGTGGCACAGGAGTTGGGGCGGACTTATTCCGCCCCTCCAAACATGGCTCTTAGAGGTGAAGATCTAGCCTCGCAGGTACCAGTCATCTTTTGGCAGGATACAACAAAGGCTGTGTAGGTACCCACTGTTGTCGGTCTAAACAGTGGTCATGGCTTTGGGTTCACACCCGCATCGTAACACCAGTGTACCTTGAGGACTTCATTTCTGTTGATGTTTTTTTTTTGTTTTGGCCTTTTACACTGACGGTGAACTTTGGCAGATACAGTGTGTGCAGGTCTTTTCAATCTGTTGCATATTTGGTGTTTCAAAGTTGTTCAAAGACTCAACTATTGTACAGACCTTTTTTTCCAAACTTGGTAGGCTTATCTGAGAGCAGAATAGTTGATCCCAGAAGTCTATAAAGAAGAGTCCTAATTTTCAACAATAAACGAGACTTGAAGAGATGTGTGAAATGTTGAATTGGAATGAGTATATATTCTTACTAGGTATTCTACCAGAACTTCAGTTCAGGTGTAGAAACAAAATTAATCTGGCCAAAGGATATGTCTGTATTGTTTTCATCATAACATTCCTGAATTCTTCTGTATTGTGGAGACAGATTAAAAAGGTCTTTGGCAAACAGTACTGAGCTCTGTGTAATCTCAGAGTTAATATTTTTTATGACACTAGAAGGGAAAGTATATGCTCGGAATTTCCTAGTCAATGTACTGTAAGGGTTATATGTTGAAAGCTTTGGGAGAGGAAGTCATTTGAAAACCTGATTATCAGGTGCAACAAATACTGCATATCCAATCAAATTCCAACCCAAGAAACCTGGTATGAACTTAATACATTATGGGCCAAATTTCCCATTTTTTTAAAGCGACAATCATTTACATGGCAAAGTCAACCTGTTTTTTTTGCAGTGTAGATGATTGCTGCTTTAAAAAATGGGAAAACTCTCCCAAAATCTCTCACTTTCTGATTCTCGCACTCTATTACATTTGGCCCCATGTGTTGGAATATGGGAGGCAAGTAGGCGGGTCAACACCAAATATATTTGAGAGGCGCCAAAGTTCCAGGTCTAAGGATGAATCTAATATTAGCAGGTGCAGTGTCAAGAAGTATATAATCTCCATTCTGACAGCTTCACTTCCATTCCCTCCCCAAATCCCGTCTCTGCTGACCTCCAGTGTCATCCTCCTACTTGCACCCAGCTCCAATCCCTACAGTGTGTGATTAGTTATTGTGTGAACGCCCCTCCTCTTGGACCAGCCCTGTGCCCTTTTCCTCTCTCACTTCATATGTTCCTGGCCTCAGCTACACCTTTGTCCTCCCACTCTTCCCCTATCAGCACCCACCATTGCCAAACAGATTCAATTTGAAAATGTACACTGTAAAGTCTCATTACCCTCCATTCACCACAGCCATGAAGTGAGCTATGAATGGATCTTGGCGCTTTATTGTAGAGGCAACCGTGTTATTTAAACAATGGGAGGGTGTAACGTACAAGCAGCTAATCAAATGCTGAGGTCATGAGTCATCATCATCATCATCCACAGCATAATTCCCAAAGGCAGGGGAGTAACCTGCCGCTAGGCTCCTAGCACAGAAGGAACATCCTGCATATATAGCAGCACCTCTGTGGCTCACAGTGGGATCTAAATGTCACAGTGGGATCTAAAGCAGTAGGTGTACTGAGTGACAGGCTCTTTATTTTGTTGTTTGCCATGATTACTAGGGCTCCCACTGTACAGTATATGATTTTGTTTCAGAATGTTGGAATGTAATCTATAGTGAGTAAGTATGGCTGTCTCATCTGGTCAGAGGCGTAGAGAGCCATGCTGGGTCTCAGTAAAGAGGGGGAGGGAGGTGGTATGAAAAGTGGGCATGACATTTACTTATATATTTACAGTTTCTTATATAGCGCAACATATTCCGTTGTGCTTTACAATTGGAAACATTGATAAAGCAAACTGGGTAGTAACAGACTGATATAGCTGACTATGCCCCTTAATATGAACGGGGCGGGGCAGTTTATCACAGAAGGGGGGCACAGAGAAGAGCACCTGCTTTATACCTTACTTGGGGCCTTATTCTGATCGGTGCGGCCGGATCCGATTATGCGGCCAGGACCGTGCGTGCGAAACCCCGCCTTCCATACGGATCACCAACTCCGTCCGTACGCGGTAAGAAGCTGGCCGAACGGACCGCACGTGTATTTTTCACGGAATACGCCTCCTCCATCTCAGGGAACTTCCCCCAACATTGCAGGACCGAGTGCTCCACCAGCTCCCGCAACCTCAGACCACACGGACATTTCTCCGTGCAAAAGCAGGGATCTGGGCGGGCAGCTGACATCCGGCGATGTCATATGTCCACCCCCTACACGTGCGTCACGGCCGCATTACCATACGTACGCCCAGCGTTTGCATGGGAACGCCCATGAAACACGGGGCGTATGCATATGGTAATGAGCCCAAATAGCCCTTCACGCCCCTCTCCACTACCTGTTCGGAGTGTTCACATTTCATGCGGGATTTGGCCGTACGCCCCGCTCGCACATGCGCAGACAGAAAACATCGGCGGGACGAACGCACGCGGATATTACCGCACCAACCAGAATAAGGGCCTTGGTGAGGAAGCGCATCCCTTTCCAGTAATATTTGGGAAGATGAGCCTCTACTTTCAATGTGTGGTGCTATCTTCCTGAAGATATCACTGGGAAGATGGCGCTGACCCAAGGTATACTTCAATATGGGGGGAGAGGGGGTCAGCTGGGCCCTGAAGCCACTGCATCTGGGGCCTTTTATGGCTGGGAACTAATTAATCAAAATGGCTGCACTAATTCTGCAATAAGCAAAAGGCAAGGGCAGAAGATACAGCAGCTATGGGGCCCAGAGCTGAGAGGACCCACTTTTACCATCAATCATTGTGACAGGGGCCCATCAAAATGTTGCTATGGGGCAGACATTGGGCCTGACTCATGTGTGGTCACAAATCAGCTATTGTATGCAAATCATCTTTCCATTAAGTGAGTGATAGGAAGACAGCATATGAGGTGGTAATGGGGAATGGTCAGTCAAACACAGGTGTGTCATGGTCACAATCTCCCTCATGTCACCTAGCCCAGTTACATTTTTTTGGGGGGAAAAGGAATGAGAGACAGATACATTTACATTGAATCATCAGCACCATTTCCCAGCACTTTACCAAGTATAGTATCTCTTACTAACTGCTTTGGGGATCATCTACATTTGTATATAAGTCATTTTAAAAGATTCCTCTCAGATATAGCAGTGCACACCCACGCTTCTAGGCGCCACGTTCACAATCTCTTTTCACAATCTCTCCATATATAGAACTAGACACGCCCTTTAGGTGGAGCATGACACGCCCCCTCAATGGGGCGCTGTGCTAAATTCTACTACCAACTATAATCTCCCTGAAATTAGTTTTCAAAAGTATATGTAATAATTGTGTCACAAATGTGCAAACTCTGACTATATCACCGCTATGTTCATCTTCTAACTCTAGAGATTACATTACATTTTATACTAGTTTTCCTATACTTTGGGGATTGGGGAACCTCTGGCCCTAGAGCTGTTGTTGAACTATACATTCCAGCGTGCCCTGCAACAGATTTAGCATGGCCAAGTAGCAAAACTGTAGCAGGGCATGCTGGGATGTGTAGTTCAACAACAGCTGGAGGACCAAAGGTTCCTGCTTTAAACTTGATAAAAATGTGTAAAACAAAACACAAATGGTAGTATTCAACGGGCCATTATTGTAGTCATATCAGTATACATTATGGGTATAGAGAAAGTTACGGCATATTTAGGAAACAGAATTGTTACAAGTAACTGTGGCACCTGGCATATTTCACTACATCTAATGATGGAATCAGATTGTTTTACAATGCTGATGTCATCCTATTACTGGGCTTGATGTCTATTACTTCCAGACATAGGACAGTTTGAGTGGCTGCATGAAAATAAATTAGGTGTAACTTATTGAGCTGATGAGGGAATTTTAATGCATCATGAGTCATCCGGAGTCACCCCCCTTCCCTGACCTTATTTGTTCTCATTTATTCTCTTCATTTTCGACGAAGAAGTCCTGTGGTGGTGTGACTCATAAAGGACAAATCAATTTCAGTATTAAGTGCCAAATATCAGATATACTGTACAGCAAAAGCTCTACAATAACAGCGCGGAACCTGGAGGAACCGTGGTGCACAGCAAGGGGCGAAAATTAATGTTTTAATGTTTTTGCATGCAGAGTAAATAGTGCTTGCTTTTGCATGTAGCCCACAATTGCCAGAAATCTTTATTTTTATACTGCAATTACAATCTCAATTTGGACACACTCCACCCAAACCGTAATCTCTCCGTACATTGTAAATGTGCAAGTGATGTTCCTACCTGCAGCAACACCTGCTGCGGGAACATACATAATGGGGGTTATTCTGATTTGTTTTGCGTCTTCATGTGGGGCGGTGGCGGGGGGGGGGGGGGCACAGCGTATGGGAACGCCCAGGCGTTCCCAGGGATAACTAGCGATGATGTGGGGGGTGGGCAGCTTATGTCAGCTGCCCGCCTGCTTCCCGCACAGGGCAATGCCGCAGTGCAGGTGGCGAGAGGCGTTTGGTCCTCACGCAACAATTGAACTTAATGAAATGCATGGACATGTCAGATGCATAAGGAGCACAACGGTACATGCGGCACAGTGCTCGTGCAACGTACACTTCAGTTTGTCTCACTTGCACGTGTGTGTTGTCTTTATCGAGTGAGTGATGCGACAACAACATACCCATTAATAAATTAGCAAAAATCTCCCCAAAACTTTTTTCACGTTGTCATTATGTATGCTGGGTCCCTGCCAGCGTTGCGGTTGCAATCGTATCACAAAAATGCAGACACTTTGCTGAAAAGTGGAGCACTCGCTTAACTAGTATAGAAGCAGACGCCAAGCCGCCATGTTTAGAGTCACAACGGCTGCATAGGATGTCACACATCCACCACAACCCACCCAAAGGGTCCAGACACACCTGTCTTGTCCCCTCCCAACGCCACATTGTCACCCCATTACTGCCTCCCATTGGCACTTAGTCTGTGGTTGCATTTTACTGAACCTGACCACAGTTTAAGGGCTCACACATACACGCCGCAGTGTCTGAGCATGCGCTGAAGTACGGAAGTAGACAAATAGTGATTTCCGCACTTTAATGTGCCACACTGAATCAGATCCAGTGTTATTTACAGTATATACTCTACGGTTTCCCTTTTGGTAAATGTACCCTGTGATTTATGTATCATTTTTTATAGGTGGATAATACACTTCACAGCTCTTGTTTGCAGTACAGAGCTCGCATTGATGTGGGCAGAATTTCACCACAATCACTATGATTTGGCGTAGGAACAAAAATAAAGCAATTTCTTTTTGAAACGGGAAGTTTTCAGCAGAGATTAAGGAGCGAGCAAGATGTTTTGTGCATTTCTCTTTTTTTCTTTCTGTCATTTTATTTTCAAGTTACTTTTTGTTATGTCGTGGAGCATAACGTCATATGCAGAGGCAGAAGAGAAATAAGGAATCTCAGTTTGCATTCATTAAGTCATGTGTCAGCGGTATTACAGTACATTCTAATTCTTTTATAAAGTGAGCACAGTGGTTATTGTGACTTTGGCAATGTACTGTAGCACATTTTAACTTAATCAGTTTATTGCAGAGCATGTATTGTTACATATTACAGGTGTGAGAAATAATGGGGGAGATTTATCAAAACTAGGAGAAAGATATTTACTAAGAATCGAGTTAGCATTTTCGAACTTATTTAGCCTCTTTCCAAACTAAAATATTTTCTCTAGTCCAGTGGTTTACAAACTGTACTGTGTGCCTAGGCACCCTGGGGTGCCTCAGGACACTTACTGAGGTGCCTTGGGTTGTTGGTCCAGGACCCAATCAAATCATTTGCTGTCAATGTAACAGGCAAACCCGAGCTGGTAGCCACCAATAATGACATGGACAAATAGAAGCAAATCCTGGCCCTCACCACATAATTGACCCAAAGGATCACATATACAAGTACTATTTTTTTTTAAAATTTCTTTAAAAAAAAAAAAAGTTTGGCTTAAGGGTGCCTTGAAAATATTTTGATGCTCTAGGGCGCTGTAATTTTAAAAAGTTAGGGAACCACTGCTCTAGACAACTACGGGAGTAAAATCGCAATTTGAACTTAAAGATATGGACAGATCTTCAAATAGAAATCAATACACCATTGAATCAACTCTCAAGTACTTTCAACAGAAAATAGTACATAAAAATGTACTAAGAAAGATGGAAACAAAACATCTTTTTTACATCCAGCATCAGCAGGGACGTGTGGTGGTGGCTGTGAATGGAGAGGCACTGTCCCCCCCCTCCCGGCTCTTGTGCCTGGCTGCAGCCGACACTCGCTGCCCCCCCCCCTCCAGCAGCCGCCAGCAACCTTTCCCCGCCGCCATCTCCATCTGTTCTCGCCCGCCAACCCCCAATCTAAAGAAAATACTTATGACACATAATATGTGTCATAGGTATATTCTTTGTATTATTTTGAAACAAAATGACAGGGGAAGCACTGCCTCCCCTGACTGCACATCCCTGAGCATCAGGCTCCATTAGCAAGGAATGGACACACTTGAGATGGCAAAATCTAGACAATGCAGAACCAACACCAACGCGCCAAGGATCGCCACTAGACGGTCTAAAGAAATATGTCACCTTACATATGGGGTAAAGTTGAATATAACAAGGAGGATTTTAGCTGTCATTGGGCACTCCACCTTATGCAGATCTTATTGCAGTTGAGGAATATCAATTTTTACCCAAAAAAAAGAAACAAAAAAATTCATAGTGTATTTCGTCATCAAAAAAGGGTGAGGTATAGTCAGTCAGAGTCGTATCCTTATCCAATGTCTACTGCACTGGTAATGTTTTCTTACACCTGTGATTGCTTGAAAAATGTCCGCTTACCACAGAATTGGCCAAACCCCAGATAAGCGCCAGTATCGGACCTAATGAGATACGGCACTACCATTAAGCAGTTTTAGGGAGCTGCATAGGGGGTGCGGCAGAGGCGTGCGGTGGGGTGAGGCAGGTGAGGCACAACCTTTCCTGTCATACTAGCGTATATGCCGGAGTTTTGAATTTTTTTAAATATGTCAAAAATACTAATAAAATATAAAAAAAAATTATTTTTGTTATGCTAATAATTTTTATAGTCAAAACTCTGGAGTAAAAAGTCTATGGCAGGTGAGGCAGTGCCTCACCTGGCTATCTTTTCGTCACATCTCTTATCAAAGCTCATCGAATCTCCAGCAATGTTTACTGCTGCACATGTGTTTAATGCTGGTATGTACCCCATGGCTCATATATTGTGTGCAAATCTGTCTCTGGTACTTGCCAGGGACTCCTCATCCATTTACCTAACCGCACGTCCCTGGTGTGCCACCTAGTCTGCCTATCACAAAATGAAGGCTGTCTATGAAATCATAAGTGTACCTACTGCAGGTGAAACTTCTGAAACGCTATCGCCACACTTTCATTTGAGGGGATAGAAAGTGGGTATCAGTGGTTGAGTCAGTTTGGGTGGGTCAGTAGGTTAAAGTTTTGCCTAAGGTACAGAGAAGCCTTACACCAGCCCCGTTAACACTGGTCAATCAATAGGAAGCCTAGGACGAGATGTATCCAAGCTTAGAAAGAGATAAAGTAAAAAAAATTAGAGGGAAATAAAGTACAACAAATTAGCTTCTAACGGTGAAAAATGACAGAAGCGGATAGGCTGTTATTTCATCTCTCTCCAAGGATTGATACATCTGAACCCAATATCCAATATCATGCAGGGAACACATCCAACACAAAAAAAGGTAACAATGTTGTGTAAAATGTTGTTTATAGAAAAGATAACATTCATTTCATATTCTGATAATGTTAAATGGAGGTTCTACTGTATAAATTTTTTGATATTATCTCATAAAGAATACTTGTTATTTCTTGTTATAGAAAATTATCTGCACAGGAAAACGTAAATGGCATCCTCGCCCCGAAGCACTTTGCTGTATCAAAAAGTGTGAGGTAGGTCACTGAGTTAAAAGTAACCAACAAGGTTCTATGTGCTTAGAGTGCAAAAAGGTATCAATAAAGTTATATATACAAATAACAAAAAACTGTTTATTTAGTCTTGTGGCCTTTGCATATGATATACTGTATATTGTTGTGGCTACTGAATATCAGCACAGATTCAATGCAGGCTACAGTAGATTCTTCATGAACAAAAATATTTGTAGGCTAGGGTCGGTACTTTAAGGGGGTATGCAATGCTCCGCCGCTATTCCCAATGGGGGAAATAGCGGCGGGTCCCTATTCAATGCTGTCTTTACCGACGGCATTGAAGAGGGATCACGGCAGAACAAGCCTGACTTTAGAAGCCGTCAGCCCCGTTCTGCCGATAATGCCCATAGATTGTCGCGATCCCGGATGCAGATCGACAATCCACGGCCGTTTACTTGGACATGCCCACTTTTCGCCGATTGCCAGTCTGGACATTCAATCCCACCTGCTGATTTGCTGTCGGGCAAAACATAAACAGGCCTGGATCACGGCTGTCGGGAGGGATCGACAGCCGTGATCCGGCATTGCATACCCCCCTAAATGTTTAATTGTTATCTTAAAGTAGTAGATTAGAAGAACTGGGATATTTTGGAACATTCCTGCCAGTGGACAACAAGCTTGAATGTATTGACATAGATTAATTGAAAATGTGGGATAGAAGAAAGTGGGATAGAAGAAAGTGTCCAAGTTTCCAAAAACTGTAATGGTATGCTGTAGATTAACCGGTGTTGGACAACAAAGACAATTAAAATCAAGAAAGGGCGACAACACATAAAATAAGAGAACTTAAGGTGCTCATACACTCATGTGACTTCTCAGAGGGGAGAAGGCACATAAGATCCCCCTTGAAACGCCCCGTCAGCTTCACTGGTGGCAGGACTGCATACAATACACCATATGCAGTCCTTTTGCATATGATGTATAATATGTGATCCCAGCCAAGCCTGCCAGAGGCTATGTGATCTGGCATATCTATTGTGCAACCCATGCAATCTTCGGCTTTGCACCATTACACATGGAGCTGCAGTTCGGATGTCAAACGTGTGATTTTGACACTTTTCACCCAACTGCCCGAAGCATTCAAATTTGATGAAAATGGTAAAAATCGAACTAGTGAACCTTGCATGAACATGATTGATTAGTATTAATAGTTGAAGAAATATCTACAGTAGGTGTCATAAATTACCTTTTTACCAGGTATACAGTAAAGCCGATTTGTAGACATGGTTGCAGGTGGACACACGGAAAAGTTAGACATGGTCTTGGTCAACACATAAAAAGCTGGACTTGAGTTTTTGGATTTATTTTCAATTTTGTTGGACATTTTTATACTTTACCATCCCCGTGGTCTATGATTGGGAACAGAAAAGCATGCAAAGCAGTACAGTAATTTAGAGTCCACATGATGAAATTGACAATTCGACAACAAAACCACCATGAAAAACTCATCTTGAACTTTTCACGTGTTAACCATATCCAGGTTGACCTTTTCACGTGTTAACAATTTCCAGACTGACCTTTTGCTTGTGTTGATCTTTGGCCTATGTTGACCTTGTGCATGTAGACCATTTGATGCCAACCTGTTGATTGTTGGCCTAGGCACTGTCAACCCTTTATACAGATGGAGCAGCTCTCATTCTGACAGAGCTTGTTGCTGCCTTCCACCGCCTCCACGCTTCCCCCCTAAGCCTGCCCATCTCCCTGAAGCAGAGACAGGAAGGGTTTCCGCCATCCACCACCGAGCAAAGGGGACGCGCCTGCATGTGAGACGCTCGCGTGTCCCCATCAGATGCAGCGCCTCTCCGCCAGCAATCGCCAGCTCAGGGAATCTGGTGATTCTCCAGGCTGGGTGCGAGGTGCTACATCTGTATCAGATCCATGGAGAACTACTGTAGGAATGAAATTGATAAATGGGTGTTTTGAGAAAGTAGGCGAAGTGGTTACTATGGTCTGTTCAACGAAATAGAGTGGTGGATACAGATCACCCGGGTGGTAAGAGGGTGTTATCCAGACAAGGTGAATAAGTTATCTTTAGTTACAATCATTGAGGATCTGAGGATAATGTTAGAAGGGTATTTGTGAATTGGGTGGTTGTATATACAGTACTGTATACTTACAATGACATTAAACTATTTTTGTTTTAATTAAATCAATTTTTTTGTCTTTTATTGTTTCATTTCTTACAGCCATTCAATGCAGACAGTTATTGTGATGGTGGGAACAACTGGGCTTTTTGTGACTATGATGGAGGAGATTGCTGTACCTCCACCGTAAAGACGGGAAAGGTGAGACTCCTCAGTATTTCAGTGTTTACAGTAGTTACCCATTTGTTTATTTATTAAAAGCGGTTCCCCATTAACTGAAGGTTGGAGGCACTTTGCTCATAAACAGTTTATCGCTCAATGCCCAAAATCGTGATTTGGACACATGTTAAAACTGGCTAGAAGGATTCTATTGTACAGTATGATCCGTTTTCGGTGAATAGAGAGGTTCAGGTATTCCTGCTACTAATCACTCTTATTTGCTACACATGTGTATAATCCGCACGGTATGCAGTGCACGTGTGTGTGGTCCCTTCCCCCGTGAATGAGCTAGTCATTGGAAAGGTGATTGACAGCTGGCAGCTGCTTTCGGGCCGATATTTTCTAGGAGTGGGAGGGAGGGCCACTGAAGTCAGCAGCAGCAGCCTTATTCTCTACAAGGCCATTGACTTATTCAGTGCAGCAACATGGGGATAAAACCATGGTGACTGATTGCAAATGGTTTTCTCCCTTTGATTTGTACATGGATGCAAACACTTTCACAGCTGTGCACATGGGTGTGTGTGGGTGGGGGGGAATTTACCTGATGCCATTAGTCCTGCATCCCAGGGGTGTTCTGGATTTAGCCGAGCTCATCAGTACTGTCGTCCTTTGTGCAGTCTGTGTTGCTAGTAGCGCTACTAGTTCCCATCCATCGCAGGGACCCTGCCACTGACTGCCCATCGCTGCGGGGACCCTGCTGCCTCCCCCGCACTGCGTGGATCCACGCTGCCAGTACCCCACGCTGCCCAGGTACTACCTGCCTCAGTTTTCATACTTCATTCAGGCACTCAAAAGTCTTGCAGATAGAATAAACAATATGCACTAAAGCCTTGGGCATTAAATATATGTATATGCTATATCTATATCTATATCTATATATATATATATAGCTTTGTGTTTGGTGGCACTCCCGCAATCCACAAGATGCAGTCGAAGGCTTTTATCTTAATGATCTGGTGCCCTCCGTGGCGCAACAAACTGCTGCTGTGGTATGTAGTACAGGGGGGATGGCGGCACTCAGAGAAAAAATAGAAAAAATAGACCATGCTGTGGGTTGCTGACCAACGTTTCTGAGCCTACTGGCTCCTTTCCAGTAGGCTCAGAAACGTTGGTCAGCAACCCACAGCGTGGTCTATTTTTTCTCTGAGTGCCGCCATCCCCCCTGTACTATATATATATATATATATATATATATATATATATATATATACTGCAACAATAAGCGGCACTCGGAGGCTTGATCAATGGTGAAGAAACAGGAATATTCCTGTTTCTTCACCATTGATCAAGCCTCCGAGTGCCGCTTATTGTTGCAGTATACCACTTAAGGACACCCCTTTTGATAGAGGGCACCGGAGCAAGTTATTGTGGCATCCACTTCTAGTCCTGAGTGCCGGCCTCATTGTTGTGTGTGTATATATATATATATATATATATATATATATATATATATATATTGTGTAGGATGCCGGCACTAGAGTGGCTACGTGTTCATCATTTATTGCCAAGTCCTGAGTGCCGCGGTCCACAGGCACTTAGGTAGGAAAAAGGTGGATAAAGTTAATAGTGCTGTCCATAGGGGTAATTTATTCTGTGGATAGATTTTATACTTTACAGGGCTAGCCAGCATGATTGATGCTGCTGAATGTAACATATGAGAAGTTACAATGCTGTCATCCGTAGTTGTGAGCCACATGTTTTCCATCTATATTAATACATAGAACCTTAGATTTCTCTCTAATTTATCAAAGCTGTCAATAAGATGTGTGCCAATTGGCAGTCTTTGAAAGCACCTGCAAGTTTTCTCCCAGCTTCCAAACATGTCAGAACCGCTTCCTTCACTGGGAGAGGACAGATTGTAGCACGGCCATTTTCTCTTGGACGAAGTATCAGTGTTTACTACCAGCATTGTATTGTTTTTATAAATTTTTATATTATTAAACTGCATTGTATGAGGTCGTATCTGCTGGAGTTTGTTTGGAAAAGGATTCCATGTAGACAAAGAAAAATGAGAAACAGAATACGCGCTTCAGTTCCAGAATGTCCATTCTTCAGGACCACACAGTAATCTACAGATTCATGCTAAGAAACATTCTAATAGTGGCAGAAAAAGTGTCTTAGCTCTAAAAGAGACAATGGTGGAAATGCTGCAGAACCTCCCTTTATGTCCCCTGGGTATGGATCATTGGATAGACCCCAACTAGGTCAACACCACTAGGTCGACAGGGTCATTTAGTCGACACACATATTAGTTCGACGTGGGGAAGGTTAACAGTCAAAAGGTCGACAAGGAGTTTTTCACTTTTTTGTGGTTTTACGCACAATATTTTCAGTAGACTTCTTCAATTGGAATGCCAAGTTCCCCTGCAGGGTTCTTTGCTCAGCAATTAAGTGTCCTTCAAGTTTTGCTTCTGCAGAACTTGGGTGATGGCCTCATATATTTGTTCCAGATCTTGGGATGATATAGCGGTGCTGTACCTCAGATCCACAAGGGTCCTCCCAGTAGCCAGGTAACATAGAGATGCCACCAGTCTCTGCCCAGCAGAAATAGGACTCCTGAAATACTGTAGGCGTCCTCTTTGTTTTTTTAGTGTGGGGGACTGGGTGATCTTACTGTGGAAATTCACAGCTGCTGATCCTCCGTGAAACCGCTATGCCACTGTCTTCCATTCTCTCAGTAGCTAACAGAGAAGATATAGGCAGCAAACAGTTTCACCGCTCGCTTTGGAGTCCTGTAGTAAGAAAAGATCTCATGCAGGGCGGGCCCCGAGAGAGCTGTTTGCAGTGTTTGTATCCGGGCAGATGCTGCTTCAGTCGGGTTTCCCCGCCAGAGGGGATCAGTGTGGCCGCCTCTAGAGGTTGCCGCCAGGGTCCTGCCACCCAGCCGCCGAGTGACTGGGACGCAAGTGCGTGTGAGATGCTCACGCATCCCAGTCTAATGGAGACTCTATCAGCCAGTGCTCGCTCGCGGGGACATTCTGGGGAGCGCTGGCATTGAATGAGAGGGGCTCCATCTGTACATACACTGTTACAATATGTTTAGCACTAGTCCACAGATTCCTATTAGGATTTAAAAACAAAATGACAATTCTGTTTTTTAATCAAGTTTCAAAATGAGGATGTATCATATTGTTTTACTCTTGTGTTCCTTGCAGGTGACTCCATTTCCAGCAGATTGCGACATACAAGAGAAGTGTGCATGCCTGGACCCCCATGCAAAGGAGAACACTCAGAACACTCAAAGCCCCAGCCTTGGATAGCATTCTGTATGACTTGCAAAACCACAATCAAAGGCAGACTGAAGAACACACCTCATTCCCTTCTGTTACTTTTACATTAGCTGCTGAACTGGATAATGTTTCTCTACCAGAAACCGTTATATAAGAACCAGTCTGAACTTTTTTTGTTTTTTGTTTTATAAATGGAGAACTGGGAAATCTGAATCATGATTTGAATGCCATAAGGAACAAACACAAAACTCAGATGTGTTGAGCGGTGGTATGGCCAGAGGACAATGTACAAGCCATAAACACATTTATTTTTCCAGCTAGCTAGACTGGTTATCTCAGTCCTCCTTTCCTCTCCCAGATGGTTAAGACTAATATGTTGAAGGTTTCGAGTTGAAACAGGAGTGACTGGGGGATCTAGAAGACAATGTCTAGCTTTGCAGTCAATGCAAGCTTTAGAGTTTCGTTGTCAATCAAAACCTCGAGCTGCGCACTTTTCCTGTTGGAAGGTCTGTTAGGATGACATCTGACTGCCTTATAATGGACATTTATGATTTGTCCCAATGCCACCAAAACCCAACACTAGATGTTTGAGTGTAACTGTTGCTGCTATTCCTGCTGCTATGCCCCATACAGCCATTTTCCTTACTGTGTCAGGTCAAGTTGAAATCAATCCAAACAACCAGTCTGCCTTAAATCTTGTCTTCAGTCTGCTATTTCGCCCTCAGGCTTTGTCCTTATACACAAATCACAGGGACCAAACTACGTGTTTATCTTGAGATGGGTTTATACCTCCTGGTAAAGTCTAGCATAGAGCTTGGAGATGATATATATTAATTTTACAAAGAAGTTCACCGATCGGGTTAGACTGTATTCAAAGGAGACTTCTACGAACAACTGGTCTTTAACGTAATTGTGTTTTAAATAATCTGTAGTATTTAACACATTTTGTCAGTATTATATTTTAGGATCAATTTCCATGAATAATATTGCCATTTATGAATGGATATCCCTGCGTATACATGGAAACACACTGCCCTTATTTTCATTTCCATTATCAAGGTTTTCTTTTCTTTTAACCATGGTAGAATTGTGTGGTTCATGTTTGTCATATGTGTTTGCGGGTGCTGTGTACTACCTGTTTTCATATAAATGAATTAGACTTATGTTATGTGAAATGTTACATATGTATGTGGAGAATTCAGAATTCTCAAGTAGACCGGTAGATGTTTAGGTTAAGATGAGTACACCATGCCAGCAAGTAACATATACGTTGGTCTCCTTTAGTTTCTTGATAGCATGAACAGCATACTAAGAATAATTCTTGGAAGGCCAGTCTTGCATAGCAATGCTTACTGTATGTACTGTTAGCAGTCTCAATCGAGGTTCCAGTGGCGTAGCTACATATGTGGCAGACCCCGCAGCGGCTTGGGGGAGCGGCGCCAGCAGGGTCTGTGGTGGGAGAACTGACAGGTGACCCAGGAAGCATTGAGCGCTGAGCTGGTCCCACACTGTGCATATCTAATGAGCGGGTCCCCAACCGTGCATATGTAATGCTCAGCCAGCGGCGAACGTAGTCCATCGTCTTGACCCTTCTTGGGAAAGAGGGGGGCGCCAAATTTTTTTGGGCAGGGAGGAGAAAAAATTCTAGCTACGCCACTGCGGGGTTCATATGCAAACTCCTGATAAAAGCAGGATAGATCATATATTTCATGCTGCTGCTGAAAGTAGATTGTTCTTTTGTTTTGTCAAGTACTATGCTGGCACACATATGAGTCTGGAGATGACCAATTAACTGAGATCTTGTTGCGAAAGAGATGGGATTGTCCCATGTGTGAGATCCCTAAAGGATTAGGGCATTCCCTGAGGGTGTTTGTAGAGCAAGTTACAGCTACCTCCCTTCTGGTTTAAATTTCACTGGCTTGAAAATGTCAGTTTTTGTTTAGTTCTTTTTCCTGTGTTAAAAAAAAAAAACAGTTAGAAAAAACAAAAATTTTCTTGCCGATATGAGTGATTTTTTTTTTTAAATACTGCACGGTCCAAAATGAGATGCAAAATATATGGTTTTAAAGGGACATAATGTAACTAATTGCGAAGCGAAGAGCTACATCCACACCAGGTGGTGTTGGCGTGAAGCATGTTTATTAATCTTGTGCTTTAACATCTTTCCCGGCGCTCAAGATTTATTTTTACTGCTACATTTTTTGTGTGATTGTGCTTATATTAGACAAGAAATAGACACAAATAGTTGTTTGCTACCAGTATTTCACTGAGCTCTGGTTACTGCACTCAGAATATTGCCACGGCCTTAATGCATTGGTTTCCATAAAGCTGCTAGTAGCAAAAACGCACAAAATCCTCTTTATTTTCCCATAGGTGCAAACGAACTACTACTGCTCTCAACTGATTTCTAACACATGCTTATTCATTAAATAGGCTCCATGTACCCGTCTTGTACAAGTCAGCTTAAAATGCTTCAGAATGCACAAATGAAAGATTAAAAGGAAAAAAAAAGTCATCCTGTATGTACGTGAATCACTCCATATAAAGTGTTGAGAATAATTGCTTCTTTCAAATCCAACAACAAAAAAATGCTGAAACGAGAACAAAATTCAATAGGGGAGATGAGCACACAGACCTTTAAATCCCTAAAAAATGGTTCACCAGGTTGGAATTGAAAGGATGAATCTATATTTCTCTTGTGTGCACAAGTGCATCTGTCTATAAATCTGTACTATGTAGAAGTGCATCAATCTATAAATCTGTAGTATGCAGAAGTGCATTAATCTATAAATCTGTAGTATGTAGAAGTGCATCAATCTATAAATCTGTAGTATGCAGAAGTGCATCAATCTATAAATCTGTAGTATGCAGAAGTGCATCAATCTATAAATCTGTAGTATGCAGAAGTGCATCAATCTATAAATCTGTAGTATGCAGAAGTGCATCAATCTATAAATCTGTAGTATGTAGAAGTGCATCAATCTATAAATCTGTAGTATGCAGAAGTGCATCAATCTATAAATCTGTAGTATGCAGAAGTGCATCTGTCTATAAATCTGTAGTATGCAGAAGTGCATCTGTTTATAAATCTGTAGTATGCAGAAGTGCATCAATCTATAAATCGGTAGTATGCAGAAGTGCATCAATCTATGAATCTATATTCAGAAATGCATCAATCTATAAATCAGAGAAGTGCATCAATCACTAAATATATAATATGCAGAAGTGCATCAATCTATAAATCTATATTATACAGAAGTGCATCAATCTTTAAATCTATAACATACAGAAGTTCAATCGATAAATCTATAGTATGCAGAAGTGTATCAATCTGTAATATTTAGAAATGCATCAATCTATGCATACAGCAGTGCATCAATCTATAAAGTTATAGTATACAGAAGTGCATCAATCTATAAATCTATAATATGCAGAAGTGCCTCAATCTATAAATCTATAGTAAGCAGAAGTGCATCAATATATAATATTCAGAAGTGCATCAATATATAATATTCAGAAGTGCATCAATATATATAATATTCAGAAGTGCATCAATTTTTAAGTCTATAATATTCTGAAATTCGCAAGTGCGCTCTTCATAAGCAATCCCCTGATTTTTAGATTTAATAGTTTGCAGACTATAGTTTTTATGATGTTTGAAATAAATATCCATTGACCAACAAAAAGAGTACTTGGCAAAATAATTCAGATCCCTTTTTTTTTTTTCAAATTTTCTGGATTACAAACAATACACATATTTTTCAAATTTGTATTTTATAGCAGCAGCATATTTTTTAAATAAGTTTACTTGTCAGCAGATAATTGAACAAAACTAAAAAAAAAGTGAATTACGCTGCATTTATACTTTTTCAGACCCACACACATTAATATTTGGCAGAGCTACTTTTTGCTACAAGTTTTGGGTCTTTTGGGGTAAGGGTCTGGAAGCTATATATATATATATATATATATATATATATATATATATATATATATATATATATATATTTATATATATATATATATATTTATATAGCTAAATAATCCTCACCTCTGAGGTGAAGTACCGCCAGTAACCATTAGAGGCCATTCTACGGACCAAATGACTCCTTAATAGAAAGTGAAAGCAAAATGATCTATTTCAGAATTGTTGGATATGGAGTGAGGGGTCTTTGAAGACAAAGATTTTAGGCAACAGCAGATTGGGACTAAGCCGTCAATTTGATGGGCTTTTAACTAGTTTTGGTATATTTTAATTGCTGGACAGTACTGATGAAACCCATTTATCAATCCTACCACTGGATTTTGATACAGTGACATTTTGCACCAGGACTGGGCCACTTAGGGACATTTAAATATTTATTGAGTTTTAGATCATTTATATAGTCCAGTTTGCTGCAGAGCACCTGATATAGTTGTTAATGCACCTTTACTCAATTTGGTACTTGTTTCCTATCTGGGCACCCATCGCGGGCATCGCGGGTACATCGCATGTCATTATAATGACATGCGATGGGCCAGACGCGATGCCCGCGATTTTCCCATAGGGAACAATGTTAAATGCCTCAATTTAGCCGCGATGACCGCGATTTACCATAGGAAACAATGTTAAATGGATCAATTTCCCCAAATTATCATAGGGAACAATGGGAAATGTGGCAAAGACACCCCTGAACATAAAAATGTCCCCCCAAAAGTAGTTGACGCCACCCCGCCATCAACGTGAACCCGAAGCGTGGCGAGCGCAGCGAGCCCGCGAGGGGCGGCGGTACGCGTCCTCCGACCTTTTCATGCCCTACTATCCACTAGGGCGTGGAGTGA
Organism: Crinia signifera; assembly: GCF_055691185.1. Classification (NCBI taxonomy): domain Eukaryota; kingdom Metazoa; phylum Chordata; class Amphibia; order Anura; family Myobatrachidae; genus Crinia; species Crinia signifera. The sequence goes on along the minus strand of NC_139225.1, from coordinate 11,373,121 downwards.
GAATAGAATAGTGTGGCGAGCGCAGCGAGCCACCGAGCCCGAAGCGTGGCGAGCGCAGCGAGCCCCGCGAGGGGACGCGGATACCTTCACAGTTATCCGCGTCCCCTCGCGGGCTTCCCAGGTGTCCATGGCGTCGCGGACACCTGGGAAGCCCGCGAAGGGACGCGTTTACCTGTGAAGGTATCCGCGTCCCCTCGCGGGGCTCGCTGCGCTCGCCACGCTTCGGGCTCGGTGGCTCGCTGCGCTCGCCACACTATTCTATTCTCACTCCACGCCCTAGTGGATAGTAGGGCATGAAAAGGTCGGAGGACGCGTACCGCCGCCCCTCGCGGGCTCGCTGCGCTCGCCACACTTCGGGTTCACGTTGATGGCGGGGTGGCGTCAACTACTTTTGGGGGGAAATTTTTGTTTTTGCCACATTTCCCATTGTTCCCTATGATAATTTGGGGAAATTGATCCATTTAACATTGTTTCCTATGGTAAATCGCGGTCATCGCGGGTAAATTGAGGCATTTAACATTGTTCCCTATGGGAAAATCGCGGGCATCGCGTCTGGCCCATCGCACCCGATTTTTTATCGGCCGCGATGCCCGCGATGGCCCCGATTTTACCCCCGATGCCCGCGATTAAAATCGTGGGCGCCCAGATAGGAAACAAGTACCCTCAATTTTCATCCGTATAGGTCTTTCACAGTGATTGTTGCCATTTCAATGGATCTCCACATAAGTCCTGTGTTGGACTGGGCAATAAAGTGCCCACCAGTGGTATGCAGAATTATGGGCCCATGTTTAGCAGGTGACCCATGGCCCTCTAATAGAGTACCAACACATTTACAGTAAACAGTGCATGGTCTGGAACGTGACCTTTTACGGAGTGGATGGATCCATTGGACCATTAGATGCTGAAGCTTTTGAAGGTGTCTTTTACATGTTGGGTTGTTTAAGAACTTCACAGATGTAGTCACATAAATCGACTGGAACTGGACGGGCATCTGACATCCCGTGATGTCACCTGCCCACCCCCTGCACCTACGTCACCAGGCGATTTGCATGGGAATGTCCAGGGTTTTCATTGGAACGCCCATGAAATGCTGGGCATTCCCATGGATGAATCCCCCGGCCTGTCCCCCCCAGCACCCCGCGCCTGCAGTCTTGGGTGCATGCACCTGGCGGACACTCTGTTTGCTATGGCGGCACACACCCGGTGCATGCACATGGGCAGAAATGCCCAGATAACATACAATGCCCTTGCATGCTTCTGGATGTGGTCACTGAGCCATATATTGCGCAGTTGTAGTGTGTACAGCCAACCTACATATTGTTCTGTCGTTCATGCCATTGGCATGGACCCAGCTTGTTCCCAGCTTGAGGTACCCATCTGGGGCATCTTATGCATACATTGCTGAAATGTGGTTAGGTTCTAAGCTTAAAGAGGGTGACATGATTGAGGTTGGCATTTTTCATGTCAATGTGAGAAACTGGTTAGCCTAAAATGCATGCCTCTTTAAATGTGTATTAATGCACATTTAGCAAAAAGATTTAGCAGTTATTTAAAGGAGAGAAAGAGGTTATGGAAACCGGGTCTGGCAATGGGCCATGGAATGTATCAAACATAAAATGCGACATCTAAAAAGGACATTCTGCATTTCCCTAATGATTGAAATCAACTAAATTAAAACTTAAATTGAGAAAAGGTCCTAACGTAGTAAGAAGTCGCACGTGTATTTGTCAATTTTAAGACAAATTAGTGGTAGAAAAATATTCGTATTACTCCTAAAACATTCAAATGATTTGTATAATTTTGCAATGTACTGTTATAACATATCCTGTAGAGCAGGGGTGGGGAACCTCAGGCCCAGGGGCCGTATGCAGCCCCCATATATGGTGTGAGTGGCCCTCTTACCCGCCTGGCAGCTTTGCCGGGAGTCAAGTACAGGGGAATTCTCGCGAGAGGTCGGTAGTTCTCGCGAAATTCCTCTTAATCAACAGCAGCCGGAGACTGTCAGTCCTATTCAGCGGCAGCAGCCGGAGACTGTCAGTCCTATTCAGCAGCAGCCGCCGGAGCGTGGGACAGCTGCAGCAGGACAATTTGTAAGAGACATTTTTACATATGGCCCCTGAAGGATTTCTTCCCCATACAACTGGCCCTTGGCATAAAAAAGGTTCCCCACCTCTGCTGTAGAGCATCTCATACTAAAAAAAAAGAATCCGCTTTATTTTTACCCTAAAATAGTCTTAATTTCCCCTAAAAATGTATAACAAAAAAAAAACAGTCCCTCATCTTCTGTTGAATATTGATTATTGCCAGGGCTATTTTTGTACAGGCTCCAGCAGGAACTGAGGCCCTTACTCTAGTTCACTCTTTCTGAAAAAATATTTCTTAAATGGACAAAACCATGTGCACTGCAGGTGAGGCAGGTGTTACTTGTGCAGAGATAATTAGATTTGGGTGGGGTTTTACACCTGCCTCACCTGCAGTGCACATGGTTTTGTCCATCTAAGAAATATTTTGTCAGAAAGAGTGAACTAGAATAAGGGCCTCAGTTCCTGCTGGAGCCTGTACAAAAATAGCCCTGATTATTGCTGATGTAATCCATGTACATATCAAAAAAGCGTCATTTAGTAAATGATCAATGTGCGGTTGTTACCGGTAAGTTGCCTCTTTATATTTGCAGCCAGTTTCCATATATAGATGTATGCTATGGATATTATATGAGAAACCGAGAAATAAAATACGGTGTACAGCAAAGAAACCAGAAATGCAGTAATAATATATGAAGTTTTTCCTTAATTCAGGTCTGAGTGCTCAGCCCCAGTTTACACCAGCAGTTAATTAGAATTAATATTCGCTGCATTATGCAAATATGAAATGACCGGCCTGTGCTAAGAGTAATATAGTGTGTTTGTGTGGATGTATGAGCCTCTGTTTTTGTATGCCTGTGTGTATAGCCAGATGCACTGTTGATTGCTTCTTTGTATATTTTACATGCTAAATCTCCATATAAAAAAACTGTGATCTCCTCAAAAGAAATGTATTGTACTTATATTATGGAAATTGCTCTTCCTTATTTATGTATTGTAATGGAACTTTTATTTGTAATATGAAATCTGTTGCATTTTTTTTTTTATCATGAAAAACTGAAAATATTGACTTATCTTAAGAACATGTTACCTACTGTAATGTCAATGTCAATTTTCCTCTTCCTCATCCTCTCCCTTCCACACCTCATGTGTGTATTTGTGCTGCTCCGTATTGTCGTACTTAGAGATTTGTTCTGTTTGAGAAAAACAAAAATATAATTGAAAACCTCCAAGCAATATATAAAGATGTAAATAGTAGAGCTTATTTATTAAGAATGTCATACATTTAATTTATATCTACACAATGTTATTTTTTAAATTATTTTACTTTCATCCAATACAGTTTTTAACTATTATTTTGTCTTTATTTCATTGTGTTTTTTGGTTTTTTTGTTGTTTTTTTGGGGTTTTCTTGTTCTTTGCATTGTTTATATGGTAAAATATATTATTATGTGATTTTATAACCATACCATTGAATAAGTTACATTACCTTTTTTTTGGTTTTGGTAGACTGGTCCAGGTTTTTCATATAACAAGTCAAGACAATCTTATCTAATAGCTTTGTGACTAGTATCTCTTAATATGCAATGCAACATTGCATGGTAAAATCACCATTACGAATCAGCCATTAAAGTATAATACTTCACTTACATGCAATGCTGATATATTCTTAAAGGGACACTACCACCAAAAATACTATAAATAAAGTTATGTTTAATAATTTTATGTCTATCAATTTAGTGAATGTATTTATTATTAGGGAAAGAGTTTTCCACTTTGCATAATTCATCCTGATGTTTAAGGAACATTAAAATAAAACAATCAAACAAAACAACATTCTTAGAACGCATGATTACATTTTCCTCTGCATCTTCCCTCTTGAACTGGGAAAATTAATTACATTTTCCTGATTGTTTCTGTGGTACTGCATAGTTTAATATGTGCCCAAAGTCCTTCTTCTAAATAGATACTACTGACTTGGATTACTAAGCAGTAAAGCCTTTGATTAACTTGTTATCTGTTCTGCTGCTCTGGAAAATAATGAATAAAAAAATACACATGCTATACATACAGATGGAGCGCCTCTCATTCAGCGCCAGGAATCGCCAGAATGCCCCTCTATCTGAGTGGGACGCGAGAGCGTCTTACATGCATGTGCGTCCCAGTATTTCATTGGCGGGGGATGGAATCCCTGACCGTCTTTGCTTCAAGGAAATGGGCAGGGTTAGGGGGGGTGCGGGGAGCTGCAGGCACTGAAGGGGGAGCAGCGTGGAGGTGGCAGTGGGCGGCAGTGGGCTTCTTGCGGCTGGCGGGGCTAGTCGATCCGACAGCCAGCCACCGGTTAGATGAGCTACATCTGTATATACAAATACATAAAAGTGTGCTGCAAGGTAAATGGAATATTATCTGCTTGCCTCCATGCCCAAGTACATTGGGCCATGTTGTAGATATGTCGGAGAACAAATGGTTTACAAAATGAAACAAGCAGTGGGAATGAGTTGTTCGCCTCTTCTGTTGTTGCTTGGATCACAGAAAAATGCCTCACCTGGACCTCCATGAGATGCTGAATGACCATGATGGCCTGCAAGCTAGTACTGGAGTCCGACTCTCCCCTCTATTTTTTGGCTGGGAGACAGGACTGAAAAACAGCCTTCAATCTAGTTCTAAAAGTTCTACACTTTCCTTGGCCACAAAGTTTGGAATTGCAGGGTAATCTTAAATTTGGTACCGAAGCTGGCAGGTAGTTGGGCACAGAACCAGATCCCAGATGAGAGCAGTGTATAAGAACCCTCTTTGTTGGTAGGTTCTATAATAATGAGCCCTGTTAGTGAATATCAATGGACAGATATATTTTAAAAAACGGACAGATATATTTTAAAAAACGAAGACCACACCAAAATATTTCCCACTCTTGCTGATTTTCTGTTTTGAACAAAAACATAATCAATAGAGGATGATATAAATATAAAGGAAAATAAAGTAAAAAATTTTGAGGGGGAAATAGTCTATAGAATAACGCAATATAAAAAACATGTTTATTTGTTTCTAGTTAAATATCTGTGTGTAATTGTTCTTGTTTGTTTACATTTCTTGTTCTTATGTCATCAGTAGGATGGGGTATAAACTGCTTCACTGGTCATATAAAATTAGTTTACCATTGTTATGGGTGTCAGAAACAAAAACAGAAAAATGCTAAACAGGAATAACTATTTTTTTGGACAGACTACAAAGTAAAATGGCACAAAATCTTTAATCATTAGTGAGCTTTATACAATAGATAAGTACATTCCTACTTGGTTTTTCTTAGCATATAAAATGCTTGCATTAGTTTGGCCTAGCCAGTGGTTCGCAACTTTTTCAAATATTGGCGCCTTAGATAATTGAATTTTTTTCACAGCACCCCTAGACCAAATGATTCTTATTGAGAAATGTAACAAAAATATTAATTCATTTGTGTTTACAGTATATGTCATTCTCAGGTCCAGTTATGGGATTAGGGACAGGATTCGTTTCTGTTTGTCCACATAAATTATAATTGGAAGACACAATTCCGGGATTTTAAATAATTAAAAAATAAATAATTTGAGTTGTTGCTGGTCAACCAACCCAAGGGATACCCGTAAGTTTGGGAACCACTGGCCTAGACTATCAAATGTTGCTTGAGAGTGTCTCCGTCATCTAAACTTGTTCTTTGTGCCTACAGCTTGTAAACAAATAGTTGTTTTTGTAATCTACGCTCAAAACCTGGGGTGAAATTTAATAGGATGAGATATTCAGAAAGTGAGAGATTTGATAAGAAATTTCCAGGTTTTTTTAAAGCGGCAATCATTTACACGGCAAAATCAAACTAGTTTTACAGTGTAAATAATTGCCGCTTTAAGAAAACTGGAGATTTCTTATCAAATCTCTCACTTTCTGAATCTCTCATCCTATTAAATCGACAAATTAAAATTACATGTCTAGAAATGACTTTCATTGTATGCTCTTTTTACCTACCTGCTATCCTCGTCTGACACAAATCCTCCACCAGAATCTTGGTTCGGTACAGTAAAGATAATTATAGTGATTTATCCTAGAAAGAACCCATGACCAGCTGGCTAAACAAAAAAGCAATTAGGGGTGGGCATTGAAGAAATCGGAAGTTGGTGGCTGGTAAACAATTAAATAGATTTGGATAACAATTTGGATAAAAAATAGATTTGGTCAAGTCTATAATAAACATCAAGTGAAATGTAATTTGTATAGATCATATAAAAACAATATTTTGCATATATTCAACACAAAAAAATTATTATTAAGAACTAAGGTGTCTAAAAGAGATAAAGTGAAGAGAAAAAAAATACCAGCCAAACTGCCACGTAACCAGCTGTGTTTGAGAAATTACATTTACTGTAGGATCGGGTAGATTGGTACTTTCTCTTTTTCCATTGTATCTCTCTTAAAGCTTAGTACATAGACCACCTTTGTCTGTAATTACTAAGATAAACAGGTTAATGTATTTAGAACTAACAATTTCTTTACACATTAAGTACAGTAAAAAAAAACATAAATATATTGTACACACTGTATCCCAAATGTCCTAATCCAAAAATATTGTAACCATAACCCCCCTCCCCCAAGTCTAACCCTTACCATACCTTCCCACAGTAAGAACTCCCCGCCCCCCCTCCCCTTGTGAGAAGCCACAACATGCCCCTAACCTCTAGCTTCCCCCAAGTGCCTAACCTTAAGTAATTACCTTTGGGATCTGACCATCGGGATCCCGCTGTCATTTTCCTGACATAACCAAAATGACTTTACATAATGAATAACTAATACGGACAGGTTACTAAACTGTGTTTATTGTTTGAACAAGACAACATATCGACCACTGTGATAAAGAAAGTTCACTGTCAATTAACCTCTCCTTAGTACATTAAAGTTAAAATATGTTTGACACTGAACACTCACTTGCCTGGATATTTTCATGACAGATTACAGGGGGTATTCAATTAAGTCTGTTTTTCTTTTCAGCTAGACATAATAAAATGGACTTATTATTCTATTGCATCCTTTTTCAGTTGATTTTTAGTCAAAGGATCAGTGAATTGCTCATGCCAGATTTTTCGATTAGTCGGAAAAACGGGCAGTTAAATTGAATAGGTCAAATGTATATTTCACCAAAAAACGTCGGATAGTGCAATTTTTTTGACTGATCAAAAAAAGGGCACTTAATGAAATACCCCCTAAGTCTTCAAGGCCCTTATTCTGGTTGGTGCGGTAATATCCGCGTGCGTTTGTACCGCCAATGTTTTGTGTCTGCGCATGTGCAGAGGCGTCTCTGCGCATGTGCGAGCGGGGCGTACGGCCAAATCCCGCATGAAATGTGAACACTCCGAACAGGGGGTGGAGAGGGGCGTGAAGGGCTATTTGGGCTCATTACCATATGCATACACCCGCGTTTCATGGGCGTTCCCATGCAAACGCTGGGCGTACGTATGGTAATGCGGCCGTGACGCACGTGTAGGGGGCGGACATATGCCATCGCCGGATGTCAGCTGCCCGCCTAGATCCCTGCTTTTGCACGGAAAAATGTCCATGTGGTCTGAGGTTGCGGGAGCTGGTGGACCACTCGGTCCTGCATTCGATGGTCTGCGACCATCGAATGATGGGGGAGGTTCCCTGAGATGGAGGAGGCGTATTCCATGAAAAATACACGTGCGGTCCGTTCGGCCAGCTTCTTACCGCGTACGGACGGAGTTGGCGATCCGTATGGAAGGCGGGGTTTCGCACGCACGGTCCTGGCCGCATATTCGGATCCGGCCGCACCGATCAGAATAAGGGCCCAAGAGAGATAAAGTAGACAGAGATGAAGTACCAAGCAACTAGCTCCTAACCATAATTTTTTAAGCATAGCCTCTACCGTGGCAGTACCAGAAAACATTCGGTAACCCACCCCCACATTCCCAAGCCCCGGATTCGTGTCAACCACCTTGCAAACGGCCAACGATTAAAAAAAAATGGCAGGCATTTATCGCAGGATGGCCTTGCGCATTCATACTACAAGCCTTACACATGCGTAGTCTATCAATAATTGCCTAGCCTGCAAATTCTCAGGCGTTCGATGTAAATCCAATAGCCTGCACTGGTTGCTGGATTGGACATCTTGTGACTTACAGTATTTCCATCATTTGGCCGGATCAGCCTGAATTATGGATTATTTCAATACAAACTGTGCCCACCAACAGCCGCTCCTACTGCATGAATTTCCCGGTAAAAGTGACCGTGTGCAGGGCCGGATTGACAATGGGCCTGATGGAGCTGCAGCTCCAGGCCCACACTTCAAAATAGGCCCAGAGCACCTGCAAAGATTTGTGCTGCTGTAGATAGGAAAAAAATCCTCATACTGCAGTAGCCTTCACTGTCCTCAGCCCCGCCCCCTCTGGAATCAACCCGGACCCCCACCCCGATGTGGAGGATCAAATGCCGCCGGCATTAATACTTTTGCATATGATGGCCAGGCCCGGCAGCAACTATCCTCCATTTCCCCTCACCCCCCAGCTCAGCTGCCTGACACTCCTGGCTGGGAGGTGGAGCTACATGGGGGGACGGAGCTTTGTGGGACTCGGAGGGGGCATGGCAAGACGGGACCCGGGGGTGGGCGGTGCTACAGGTGACCCAGACTGTGACACCGACAGCTGCTGCTCTGTGCACAAGAAGGAGAGAAGAAGAGGCTGCTGCATTTTCCGAAATACAAATTGCACTGACTACTGGACCACATTATATATTTCCTACGTTACCCATGAGGCTATATGTACAGTATGTCAGAAAGACAATCAGAATGATGAGAGAGAGAATGAATCAACATCGCTCATCAATCAGATTTGCACTGGCCGAGGATTGGCACTACTAAGAAAAGAGGTATTTTGGATCCAGCATTTGGACATGGTGGCCCCAAAAGACCTCAATGAAAAAAAAATGAGAGTCTTTCTGCTATTTTTGATATTTTTTTCCTTTTGGATTTTTCACTTTTTTTATAATTTGATATTGCCTCACCAGGGTAGGTTGGGATCATTTGGTCTACAGCATATTGGTCAAAAAGCATTACGTCCACACCATTAGGTCGACATGGGGAAATGTCGACATGGGGAAAGGTCGACATGGGTGTAGGTCGACAGGTCAATAGGTCGACACAAGCATTAGGTCGAGCGTGTCTAGGTCGACAGAAGGTCGACATGGGGGTTTTCACAGTTTTTTTACCCGAATGTCTACACAGTCGACATGGACACAGTTTCCAGTGCACCGAATCCCCTCCCATCGCTCGCTTCGCTCACAATGCTTTGGGCACGGTGCCTTGCTGCACTTGCCACAATATTTTATTTTCCCACAATGCCCTAGTGGAAGGTAGGGCATGAAATACCACTTGGGGTTAAGGTCATGGTTGACGTCTATGGTCGACTGGAGGATTCCTACATTCCCGCCCCCTCTGGAATCAACCCGGACCCCCACCCGATGTGGAGGATCAAATGCCGCCGGCATTAATACTTTTGCATATGATGGCCAGGCCCGGCAGCAACTATCCTCCATTTCCCCTCACCCCCCAGCTCAGCTGCCTGACACTCCCGGCTGGGAGGTGGAGCTACATGGGGGGACGGAGCTTTGTGGGACTCGGAGGGGGCATGGCAAGACGGGACCCGGGGGTGGGCGGTGCTACAGGTGACCCAGACTGTGACACCGACAGCTGCTGCTCTGTGCACAAGAAGGAGAGAAGAAGAGGCTGCTGCATTTTCCGAAATACAAATTGCACTGACTACTGGACCACATTATATATTTCCTACGTTACCCATGAGGCTATATGTACAGTATGTCAGAAAGACAATCAGAATGATGAGAGAGAGAATGAATCAACATCGCTCATCAATCAGATTTGCACTGGCCGAGGATTGGCACTACTAAGAAAAGAGGTATTTTGGATCCAGCATTTGGACATGGTGGCCCCAAAAGACCTCAATGAAAAAAAAATGAGAGTCTTTCTGCTATTTTTGATATTTTTTTCCTTTTGGATTTTTCACTTTTTTTATAATTTGATATTGCCTCACCAGGGTAGGTTGGGATCATTTGGTCTACAGCATATTGGTCAAAAAGCATTACGTCCACACCATTAGGTCGACATGGGGAAATGTCGACATGGGGAAAGGTCGACATGGGTGTAGGTCGACAGGTCAATAGGTCGACACAAGCATTAGGTTGAGCGTGTCTAGGTCGACAGAAGGTCGACATGGGGGTTTTCACAGTTTTTTTACCCGAATGTCTACACAGTCGACATGGACACAGTTTCCAGTGCACCGCCTCCCCTACCATCGCTCGCTTCACTCACAATGCTTTGGGCACGGTGCCTTGCTGCACTTGGCACAATATTTTATTCTCCCACAATGCCCTAGTGGATGGTAGGGCATGAAATACCACTTGGGGTTAAGGTCATGGTTGACGTCTATGGTCGACTGGAGGATTCCTACATGTCGACAGGGTCGACATCTGTTGCCAGCTGTTTTTACTCTGATGGTTCTTTGATATGGAATATGTAAACCATGTGATGACTGAGTACAGTCCCTAACTAAACCACAAGTAAATAGAAAACAGATTCCTTTCTCTAAGTGACAATTGTGCCCGCAGAACAGCTTTACAATAATGGAGATTGTTACCGTGACTACACATAATATTGATGCGATGCATTTCCAGAACTTCCGGTGTGTGGAACACAGTATGTGGTGGAAGTATAGCCCAGTGGAACACACGCCGATTAATGGTATGCCACAAGCGTGAGAAGGCGCTGAGAAAGATGTGGTGACTCTCCCTACAATATGTAAGTTCTGGTTTATGTCATATTTAGGTTAAAATATGTTTTAATTGTGTGAGACATTCTGAGAGGGCTGAATGTATTTTTACTCAATACCTGTGTACTCAAGGGGAGGAGTCTGGTGCTGCACTTTGGTACTTAAGGTGGTCACTTGTGCTGATGTGTTTATGGTGCATGGAGCGGACAACTGACTTTGACTGTCTTGACCCAGTGACTCAAAACGTCGACCTGACTATCAATTTTAATAGATGACATAATAAAGGTTTGATATTACTTTAATGAAGACAACCTGGTGAGTGTACTCTGTCTCTACACAAATCATCAAATCATTTTCACGGATGATGGATATGGCCTGTACCAACATGACCTCCAGAAGTTATCCTAACATCACCAGTGCAGAAAGACTTGCTCTATGCAAATTAGGGGAACGAGATGACATCACAATAAGAGGAGCGGACAAAGGAGGGTCCATAGTAATCCAGGACATATCGGATTATCGTGCCGAATGTGACCGCCAACTATTGGACATTAACACCTACCTTCCCCTCATCAAAGACCCCACCTCACAATATTTGGAGGAACTTAATAAAATCTTAAACAATGCGGTAGAGAAATGCACCATCTCTAAGGAAATTAAGGAACGTTTACTTAAAACCACTCCCCAAATACCGCTGTTCTACACATTGCCTAAAATCCATAAGGATGCACAGAGGACCCCGGGTCGTCCGATCATTTTGGCCCTTGGGTCTCTGTGTGAGCCTCTAGCAATGTTGATTGACCACCATCTACAGGCATGTATTCAAAAGACTGATACCTATCTCAAAGATACTACCAGTCTGCTACAAAAATTGAATTCCATCTCCCAGGTCCCTGATGGTTTAGTGTTAGTGTGTATTGATGTCAGCAATCTGTACACCTGTATCCCGCATCAGGCGGGTTTGGAAGCGGTTCGGTTGTTGATTACCGACAATACCGATTATATCGGCCCTGACATCAACTTTTTCATTAAAATATTGGAATTCACATTAACACACAACTATTTTATGCATGATAAAAAATTTTACAATCAAAGCAAAGGGTGTGCCATGGGATCAGCGGCAGCACCTGTGTATGCCAATGTGTACATGCATCAGGTAGAAAAGGAGTTATTCTTCGCTAAAACCGAAATTCATTGATATGTCTAGTTATATCTGCGATATATCGATGATATTTTGATGTTCTGGACAGGTCCCAAAGACATCCTCATCAAACTACTAGAGGAGCACAATGCTTCTGCTAGCCCTGTCAAACTCACCTTTGTCTTGGACACCCATACGGTAAATTTTTTGGATGTACAAATTACCATAGAACAGGGCAAGATTAAAACCCAATTATTTTCAAAACCCACTGACAGGAACAATATGCTTTCATCCCCAATATACCAAAGCAGGGCTCCCGTACTCGCAATTTTTGAGGGTATGTCGGATTAACAACGAGGTAGATACCCGTAACATCCAACTTGAAGAAATGACACTCAAATTTAAATAGAGAGGGTATCCCATCAAGGAGCTCATAAAGGCTAGAGAAAAGGCTTGTACCAAGACTCGGGAAGAACTACTAATTGATCAAATTAAATCTAAAGAGATGTCTAACACCATGACATGGGTAACTCAGTATTCAACCCAGACCCCTGAAATTGTTTCCAATGTAAAGGCCCTGTGGCCAATAGCCAATACAGATACTGAATTGAGAGGTTTGTTTAAATCGAAGCTAATGCCCAGTTACAAGAGAGGACCTAATATTCGAGATTTAGTGGTCAAAATGGATATTAGTGATAGACCTAAAAAGAACACTGACCATTTACTAACAAAGAAACCTGGGTGCTATCGATGTATAGGGTGTGCCACCTGTGGTTACTTAATCGCGGGTGACTAATTTGCGCACCCTCACAAGGGCATTACACTGAAAATCAGATATCCCCTTACATGTAGCTCCAGATACGTGGTTTACTTGCTGTCTTGCCCATGTGAATTGTATTACGTGGGCAAGACAGCAAGACAGTTCAAAGAAAGAATGGCCCAGCACAGGGTGGCGATCAAAGCAGCCTTGTTGTCTTGCACCAGCGAACAGGTGGTGGCCCGCCATTTTCCACAAGCACGTCATAACATGGCACACTTACGCTATCGCATGATAGACCATGTGCCACCCCCTAATAGGGGTGGCGATAGAGATAAAATGTTACTTAGACATGAATGTGAATAGATTTTTAGATTTAAAACTGTAAATCCAGAGGGTTTAAATAAGGCCATTAATGACAGCTGTTTTCTTTGAAAAATATAGGAGTGTATGACTTATCCCCCCTGGCCCATGTATCAGTAACATTGTGTTTGTCAGATTTTTATTCACTGTTTTATTGCACTTATTTTTGATCTGTTCCAGACACTATTGCTGCTTATTTACATTAATATTTTTTATTAATATTTCTCATTTTTATATTTGTTTATTATTCCTTCATATTATTTCTTTATAATATGCCATATAGCACATCACCACAAGTACTTACTCGTATATTTCCACCTCTTTTCATTGTTAGATTTTTTTCGGGCTTCAAAGAGCCATATTCTTTATAGGTGTCAGTTGAGCTCGGACATTCAGTATGGGCTTAGACTGCCTCCTGGTGGTGTACTATTGGACACGTTTCATCTTAATATTATATAGGAATATATCCCACATACCCATTTGTATCTGCTTGATAGATGTTTTTTAATATGCAATTATTGTGATACAATATTTGTTTGACACGCCGTTTTCTATGGTATACACTTTGTCTGTACGTAGTAACATTGTGGACATCAGCAGCAATCGCGCTGATGACATTGTTTGTTTGAGAATAATAAAGCTTGTTGATGCTTTTTCACAGGACTCGCCCAACCTCTGGTTTGCGTTCCACCGACCGGGAACGCGTCACTTCCGGGTCCAGATCCGGAAGTCGGAGCGGGGAACGGGACAGAGAGCCGCCAGAAGGAGGGGGGAGTCTACACATGCCGGTATGTATATAATGCAGTTTCTTTATTCTTTTGGTAATTGTCCTGATGACGGGATACATCCCGAAACGCCGTTGACATGCACCAATAAACTACTTTTTGGTAAAGCCCCTGGAGTGACACATTCTTACTATGCTATATTGGAGTACGCTGTGACCCCCATGTAAGCACCCGGGCAAATATACTTGTGCCATCACCTGTTGGCACTGGAGTGCCAGACCTTCCTTGTACATATATATATATATATATATATATATATATATATAGACAAATCACAGCAGAGGGCACTCACAAGATTTTTAAGCTGCACGGCGGCAGGCTAGCAATAAGTATCACAACTGACACAAGGAGTAGTGAGTCAACGTTTCGGGCTGGTCGCCCTTAATCATGTCTTGATAAAGGGCGACCAGCCCGAAACGTTGACTCACTACTCCTTGTGTCAGTTGTGATACTTATTGCTAGCCTGCCGCCGTGCAGCTTAAAAATCTTGTGAGTGCCCTCTGCTGTGATTTGTCTACATTTCCTGCCGCCGTGCAAGGATAGAGGGACACCCAAGTCTTTGCTCATTCAGACTGAGTGCCAGGATTACAACTATATATATAGATATATATATATATATATATAGGAGTAGGCAAAGAACTGTTCCAGAAGGCACCTGGGTCCCTGACCAGCTGGGGGAGTGCCAGGTCAACACACACCTTGCTATATATATATATATATATATATATATATATATATATATATATATATATATATATATATATATATATATACAGTTGTGCTCATAAGTTTACATACCCTAGCAGAATTTGTGATTTTCTGGAGTAAAGGTTCTGAAGTGGCCATCTCAGTCTCCTGACCTCAATATTATTGAGCCACTCTGGGGAGATCTGGAACGTGCAGTTCATGTAAGACAGCCCAAGAATTTACAAGAACTGGAGGCTTTTTGCCAAGAAGAATGGGCAGCTTTACCATCTGAGAAAATAAAGAGCTTCATCCACAAATACAGTACCACAAAAGGCTTCAAGCTGTCACTGATGTTAAAGGGGGCAATACACAGTATTAAGAACTGGGGTATGTACATTTTTGATCAGAGTCATTTGGGCAGTTTCTGTTGTCATTATGATTTAAAAAAGAGTAAACACACTTGTTTGACAATAAATGGCTTCACCCAACCACTAACCATGAGTGAAAGAAAAGTTTGTGAGTTATCTTTCATATTCTCTGACAAATGGCCAGAAAATCACGAATTCTGCTAGAGTATGTAAACCGCGGGCATGGGCGCCATGATAATACACAAGTACCATAAAATCTCTCAGCTCTTTTATTTGAGGTCTCACTGTTCAAAGTGGGTGGAGCCTCAGGAGTAATTTGTGAAAATACATATAACGAATACTATCTGTAACTAGTGAGTGAAGGTTTTATATCCACTGAAAATAATTTTACTCATATGCTGTTTATAATTTCACTGGCTTCTGTGTGAAGGTACCTGATGCGTACCCTAAAAGAATAATATTGACGGGCCAATGGAATGTCTACAAATAGATTCAAAGTAGACCAAAAGTTTTTTTAAAAAGGACAAAGGACAACCACCTTAAGGTTGTGGGTTTTTCAATCTCCTTAGGTGATATTTTACATAGCAAGGTTGGTAACCATTCCTGGCTAAAAGTGCATGTGTGCTCCTCAGTGTTCAATCAGCAAGTCTTTATATATTCTGACCTCCTGAAGGCACCTGGGCATAAAGTGGACATTAAAAGTGAGTGCCAATTCACCAGTATTTTATATATATATATATATATATATATATATATATATATATAATGTATATATATATAATGGTCGGGTGGTCTGGCACTCTGGACGAAAATACCAAGCACCGGGGTGAACTGGCTTTGGATCCACAAAGGTGAAATCAGGAGGCGGCACTCTCCGGATTTAGTTAAAGGTGAATTGTATTAAATCAAAAACATCACAAAAATAAGGTGCAAAATCAGGTCATTGTTGTCAACAGTTTCGAGGGAGCAATGGTATCTTGAAAACAGTTACCATAAACCGAAACATCGATAGACCTTCCCTGTGTCTGTGATTATTATTTATCAAGTCCTAGGAGTGCCGCTGCTCATCAGTATTGTATTTAGCCGTGTCAGCACGTCCTGCTGTCGGCACCCGGGCAAAACAGTTCATGCAGTGGACTTTGAGAGTGCCGACCTACTCCTCTATTTGTGTGTGTATATATATATATATATATATATATATATATATGTGCACATCATTGAAATTGAAAGCAGATTCAAGGAGGTAAATATCTAAATAATAAACAATTTTATTAAAGCATTTTAAAGAAAATCTTCCATCACATTTTACAAACATAAAAAGCTTGTTGACATGTTATTATGTGTTCTAATGATAATAGCCCTCTATTTATTCAATGGAGAACTAGTGGAAAACAAAGGACATCTGATTATTCATGGAGTCAGTACATGTTGTTCTCATTCTTTATATTGTTGAGCAATGAACATTATTAATTCTAAGGACTGGTGTTTCTTCATCAGGCAAATCCAGGAGGACAGTTTAAGGTTGTTAGAATGAACATTCTGCTAACTAAACTATGGATGGTCCTTTAGAAAATAATCTAAAAAGGGCATAACTCAAATTATCTTTCATTCTATTGTATTGGAACAATTTATTTCTTAAGTAAAACCTAACTTTTTTTGGAATGGAGGATGAGATCATATTGTTTAGTTGAATATAAAGAAAGACAAATGTAACCATAGTTTCCAAGTACAGTAGTTTACCAAAATGTTTGGAACAAGATCAACCTTTTTCAACGTTGGATACATGGAGATATTACAACTTTATGTTAGCAAGTAATAATTCTTTATCTTCATACAGGTTGAGTATCCCTTATCCAAAAATGCTCCGGACAAGTAGATTATTCCATATTTCAGAATATTTTAATATTTAAAAGGTATCTTGAGGACAGGACCCATGTGTAAACACAAAATGTATATACAGTATGTTGAACAAACATATGAAATATACACAAATATGTTTTATTTGTGCATGAAACAAGGGTCCTAATTCAGGTCCTCGCAAAAGCAAACTCTCTCTCTAATGGTCAAAACCATGTGCACTACAGGTGGGGCAGATGTTACATATGGGTGGGGTATTAAAACTGAAAGTGCAGTGTAAAAATAAAGCCGCCGATATTTACAGAAACAAAATAACTCACCCAAATGTAACTCTCTCTCTGCGCATATTACACCCCCGCCTGCGGTGCACATGGTTTTGTCCATTAAAGAAGGATTTGGCTTCTGAAAACAAACCCGAATCACCCCCAAGGATTCAAAACATTAGACAAAGTCTGTGTACAATCTCAGGCACTGAACCTTAATGCTAAGCCATCATTTTCTTGCACATACAGTATTTAGTGCCAGTTACTTATGTTCCCAGTAGTGCCAGTTACATATAATGTCCCCAGTAGTGCCAGTTACAGATGTTCCCAGTAGTGCCGGTTACATACAATGTCCCCAGTAGTGCCATTTACAGATGTCCCCAGTAATACCAATTACATATACCCAGTAATGCCAGTTACAGATGTCCCGAGTAGTGCCAGTTACAGATGTCTCCAGTAGTGCCAGTTACATATCATGTTCCCATCAGTGGCAGTTACAGATGTACCCAGTAACAACAATTACATATCATGTCCCCAGTAGTGCCAGTTACACATCTTGTTCACAGTAGTGCCAGTTACAGATATCCCCAGTAGTGCCAGTTACAGATGTCCCCAGTAGTACCAGTTACATATCTTGTCCCCAGTAGTGCCAGTGACAGATGTCCCCAGTAGTGCCAGTTACAGAAGTCCAAAGTAGTGCCAGTTATACATCTTGTTCCCAGTAGTGCCAGTTACAGATATTCCCAGTAGTGCCAGTTACAGATGTCCCCAGTAGTACCAGTTACATATCTTGTCCCCAGTAGTGCCAGTGACAGATGTCCCCAGTAGTGCCAGTTATACATCTTGTTCCCAGTAGTGCCAGTTACAGATGTCCCCAGTAGTGCCAGTTACAGATGTCCCCAGTAGTACCAGTTACATATCTTGTCCCCAGTAGTGCCAGTGACAGATGTCACCAGTAGTGCCAGTTACAGATGTCCCTTGTAGTGCCAGTTACAGATGACACCAGTAGTGCCAGTTACAGATGTCACCAGTAGTGCCAGTTACAGATGTCACCAGTAGTGCCAGTTACAGATGTCCCCAGTAGTGCTTTTAGCATAAACTATGGTTTTCTGGATAATCTGTGCCAAAAACTGGGGACTCAGCAATTAGGCCACACCCCCTAACCACAAGGTTATGCTACTTAAGGCTATGCCTCTTTTTGCCAGCAAACATGCAGAAGGCGCATCTCCACCTGTACAGGGCGTCACCTGAGGTTGGGGTGCCACCGGTCTCATCTGGTAAGTTGGTATACTTTACACTTATGAAAAATATATTTGTGTATCACCAATGGATGAAATATCCGATTTGTCCTCGCTGCGACACAGTCAGTCCGTGGATACGTTTTCATAGCACTAACTGTATTTTGGACATACCCTGAATGTAATTACCCGTTGCATCCTATGCTTCTTATCAATGTTTATATTCGTGTAATTATGCACCAAAAAAATACTGTAACTTTTGGTTTCAAACTTGTAACCCAGAAGTTCTGCCATTGGATGGTACACACTGGAGATGAAGAGAGAGATAGGATTGCCCTGCAGACTAGAATTCAAATTGTAAAAAAAGATCTGTAAAAAAATAAAAAATTGTAAAATAAGATCTGTAACTCCCCAACCCTGCATTTCTGAATAGATCTATTTACATTTGACTTCTACTTGTAATCCAGCATCAAACATTTTAGGATTTAATACGTTGCATGACTTACTGTATAATTTTACTACTGTATATATGATTTTGTGTAAATAAAACCATTTAGAAATGTAAACACTCGATATTGCTTTCTAGATTTCCCATTCCCCAACAAGTGTGATCATCATCAACTGGAGTGAATAAGAGTGGATTGGGAAAAGACATGCAAATTTGATTTTAATTGCTACATTTACACATCTCTGACACATTCTTATCATAAGGGGTTTTATCCTGATGGTGAAATGAATCACATTTGTTTGGCTTTCCCTTCATGTACAGATGGAGCGGGCCTTATCTTTGGCCGGCACTCGCCAGATGCCTTTCACCGGCGATAGAGACTGGGAAGCACGCGCGTCCCAGTATCACGGCGGCTGGGCAGCGTCTCCCTGCCCGTCTCCGCTTCAGGGAGATGCTGACCAGTGGCGATGGCGGGGACCCCCGCCGAGCTCCATTGACACAGATTGCATGTGCATTTCGTGCGCGCGCGCCCCTGGCGGTAGCCGGCTGCTAGCGGTGGATGGCGGTAGAATCGCCATCCACTGCAAGGATGTGGCCGGCTCCATCTGTATATGGGATATTTTTACATTTTCTATTACTGAGGGCCAGATGTATCAAACTTCAAAAAGTGATAAAATGGAGAGTGATAAACAGCCAACCAATAAGCCCCTAACTGACATGTTGCAGGCTGGGTTTGAAATATGACAGGTAGGAGCTGATTGGCTGGTTGTTTATCACTCTCCACTTTTTGAAGTTGAATACATCTGGCCCTATATGTGTACAGTATATGAGTACTTACTCATCCTGTCTCTCAGGGTGTTGTGTAAACTACATGTCCCAGCATATCCTGCCACAGTTTTTCCAGGTGCCAGAACTGTAGCAGTGCATGCTGGGATGCATAGTTTCCCAACAGCTGGAGAGCCGCAGGTTAGGCATGCCTGAATTCCACAATATAAGTTTGTTAAATTTATTTTAGTTTAGTTTTTTTTTTTAAGTAGTTTTTTTTTACATATATTTATTTAATTGTATAAGTTATCTTATTGTATTATATTATAGAAACCATTTTAGCACCTAAAGTTTCAATGATTTTTTTATTTTGTATTTGGGTATTTTTCAACTTATAGAAAATGGGCAGCAAATTGTGGTCCAGGAGGTGGTTGTAGGGTTTGGTTAGGGCTGCTTTGGCAGTCTTGAGGCATCTAGACTTGGGGGAAGGGTAATTGTAAGCCTAGGGGTAATCTGACCCCTAAATCTGCATCTACACATAGACTTGCTACACTATTGTACTCTTTTCATTTTTTTCCTATGTCTTTGATGCGGGAAGAAAACTCGAAAAGAACAGGAAACTGAGAACTCTTAAAATCATCCCCCTAAAATAATATAGAGGTGGTAAGAGCGCTGTTTTGAGAGGAGATATCTGATTGTTTCTCTGTATTTGTTCTAGAGGGTTTGGCGACCCCCTATCCCTGATATTTCCACTTGATAGCCGCTCTGAGCGCAGTCTCGATTGTCATCTATTTTTCCGAAGGGTAATTGTAAGCCTAGGGGTAATCTGACCCCTAAATCTGCATCTACACATTGCATTTTGACAGGTCCCTTTTAAAGGGACCTGTTTGGCAGGAAGGATGATGCACATTTAAATCTATGGCTGTATCTACACATTGCGTTTAAGCAGGATACAGTTGAACAGGAGATGTTTAGCAGGTTTGCTTACTGAAGATGATATATACACAAACCTGCTGCATCCTGATAAAATGCAATGTGTAGACACAAGGAGCTACATCCTGCTAAACAGGATCCTGTTCAACTGTATTCTGCTAAAATGCAATGTGTAGACCTCCCTAAATCCTCCCTTGCAAAAATTTTACTGCAGTAGGTGCAAATCAAAATAGTTTGAGCTCACTTAAGGCCGATACACACTGGGCGACTTTGAGCTGAAAGCCACTCAAAACAGCAAGGGTATGGCCCGGCATGTATGGCCCGGCGATGAGCGCTGCTGCCCGCTCCCGCATCATTGCTGGGAAAACTGCTCATCTGCTGGTATTACCAGCAGATGAGCGGCTTTGAGGACGGCTTTGCACTGACAGCACCGGGCAGGGGGAGAGCCACAGAGTGTGCATGCACTGAGCAGCTTTCCCCCAGCGATTACATCGGTCATCGCTGTCCATACACACTGGGCATAATGGCAACTTTACCTTTAGTAAATTACCTTCAAAGGGTGAATGAGGTTTACATTTGATGCCTGACAGACTCTCTTAATCTATTTTTATTTACCCATTACAAACATAGATTTTTTTTCTATTTCTGCACTTGATACTTTTTTATATTTGTTTTCCATACTCTATTTTTTAGTATACTGATTTCAGTTAATATACTGTAGTTTGATTCTTTATATTATTTGCTACTTTTCATTATATTAAAAACATGTAACAGAATGGAGTAATAGCAGCAGTGCTAAAACAGAGAGTGGACACAATATTTGTACCGTAGGAAGATGTTTAATGCACACAGGTTTAGAACTATACACACAAAATTGAGCAGGTTAAGTGAACTACAAAAGCAAGAAAAAAAATTATAAAATTCCCTGCATCATTTCCACATAAATTGGAAAATCAAAGGAAAATTAAAATATTAGATTGGGTACAACTCCATCCAAGGAGTAAGTTGTATAGCAGTGCCTTGCTGGTACTCATCTTGGGCTTTTAACAAAATATGTATTAAAAGAAAAAATGTCTTTGTCCAGTAAGGTTCTTAAAAATGGATATGTATCTTCATAGCACCTTATCTGTCCTTAGCTTATAAAAGTTGCTATGACCATTTTCTTGGCTGCTTTCGACATAACCTTGGCATGACCATGAATGCTCTTGCCAGTCCATCCAGAGTAGGGTGAGGATTCTTGGCCACACTCATCGACCTTTTGCATCTCCATAAGTATTACGAGGCATTGATACCATTTTTTCTTCACATGTAAATTTACTGTCCCTCAAAATGCTGTACAAAACCAAACCTGATGTTCGGAGGTCCTCGCTGTGACATATTAGGTAAGGAATGTTGTCTATGCGCCGTTGGATGTGGGTACTTCGCAGAAGTCCAGAGCAATGACTACTCACTTTTTCTAACCTTCTGAGAACCAGGTGGGCTTTCCTAAAAAAAGTAAAAACATAATTACATAAAATGTAAAAGAATTCCACAGTAAACTATCAAACTAAACTGAGTAGCTTCATACTAAAGAGCTGCTTATTTTCTAAAATAAATATTTGTGTATAGTGGACCAATGTGGTGAGTCATACATGGATACAGTTTGCATCACCGCTTTGTCTTTGGACACTGAAGCAGTGTGAAAATACGTTAATGCTAAAGGAGGTATCTTGTGTTAATAGATGCCTTCAACATGCGTCTGTGATCCGCTGCTGTGTTCTCACCTGCAATGGATCACTTGTGTGAACATCACAGTTAGCAAGGATGGCCATGTATTAGAGGTGTATGGCTCATCAAACACGTATTCCGAAAAGAGGATAGATACACAGATGTGATGCAACAGCGATTTGCTAAAAAAATTCCCAACACAATCAAGAGAGCTAATTTTTGGAGATTCTGTACCCCTTCATCAGTCAGATGACAAGTGATGAAATACAATTACTCATGGTTTCAACAGGATCTCACAGATCACATCTCACAGATCTATGCAGTTATTAAACTTATTTTTTGGAGATCCCATTATTTCGAAACTCAGGTGACCACCAAGCTCACCAGATCTCAATCCACCAGACTTTTATCTATGGGGAGCAGCAAAATCTGCAGTGTATCAAGCTCAGCCGGGCACACTGGATGACTTGAAAGCACCGATAACAGCAATCATTCTATTCCATACGAGCAACTGATAGAGGTGTTTAGAAACAAAATAAAAAGGATCTAAGCCTGTCTTGATACTAACGGTGGTCATTTTCAACATTGTTTTTAATTATCATCCGTTTTTACATCAGGCATTATATATTGAAACATGTGTGTTTATAAATACACATAAGTGAACAGTGACTTTCTGAACACCCTGTATGCAGAAGTATTGTAGTATGGAAAGGTATTGTATGTGAGCCCACTCAGCCCAGCATCATTTATATACCTAATTTCTATCATATTCCATACCTCCCAAAGGTCCCGCTTTTTGCAAGACAGTCCTATTTTTTGGGATTGTCCAGCACCTGCCCCCGGCAGTGTCCCAAGTGAGGGGGGCAGTTAGCAGTCCCCCCTGCCTGCCTCTGCCATAGACTCTGTGTGCATGAGAGGGAGAGGGGCAGGGGCATGGCCAGCATCTTACACAGCAGTGGCCATGCTCCCGTTTTGGAAAATGGGGGTGTGGCCTGTAGCATTCATGTGAGGCCATGCCCCGTTTCAGGCACGCGATTGTCCTGATCCTCCCATTTTAAATGTTGGGAGGTATGATATTGTAGGTATTGTCTTCCTGTAGCAGAGGGACATTTAATACTTTTAGTTTTATGCAATGCAAAACAGGTATCATTAAATCTTTTTTTATATTTTTGTGCATAGAATCCCATCCCTGTTCATTGCACATTGTGAGGGATTACATGGCCGAAGAACAGAAGTGTCTGCCCTAAGTGCAGGAAATGCAAAAAATATAGCGGGTGTCAGTGGCGTAAGTTCGCCCCAGTTGCCCGGAGGCAAGATATATATTGATGCCCCCCCAATTGCATACTCCGTAAGCGGGATTGTCTCCCGGTAAGACAGGTTATGGGTTCTAATACAGGGTGTGACACTTGCAAAAATATTAGGAGAGGGAGTCAGCCACAGAAACAATATTAATGTCCTTTAATTAACTGATTCAGACTTGTTGTGGAGGAGAGGTGCCCCCTTGGGAGCCGGAGCCCGGCAGCAGATGACTCCATTGCCTCCCAGAGTTACGCCTCTGGCGGGTGTACTGCTCATAAGAGTTATTTGGTCTCTTCTATATTAAAGAAGAGTCAGACCATTTACTTTCCTCAAATCCTCCCTCCAGCAGCAAAAGCCAGGAGAGTCCGCATCTGTCATCCTGCATGTTCCTTTGTCCTGCACTGATTGATCCCAGGCCTACCTTTTCTAGGCACAGAAGTTACTATTAAGTTACTGCAGACTGAAATATGTAAAACACCAAGGGATGCTCAAAATATATAAAATCCCACATTTGTGCAAACTTGTCTCACTTTCATTAGATTTTATAGTTGTTTGAAGTTGCGTGACTATCTTTAGAATCTTATATGATAATTGGGTTAAACTAAACGGAGAGTTTCTACATCTTATTTTGCATGTTTGTTTTTATTTCTGTAGATGCATTCATATCCTTCAGCCTGACAAACCCGCCTGCATACATGAAGAGGCCATCTGGATTTACACAATTAACACTTCTATAAAAACACAAACACAGAAACTATTCCTAATTCAGAGTTCCAAGTGATCCACAAGACTAGCCAAGAAAGGAATCCTCTGCATCAAGGGACTATGAAAAAAAACAGTAGAGAAAGAGTTATGAGATGCAATTGAAAGCATAAAGTCTACTTCTGGTGAAGAACTGTGTTTGGCTTGAGAAGTGTGTGGTCCTTTCATTAACTCTGACATGACTACCACCTGTCACTATAACCTCAAGCGACCCTTATTTCTGCTGCTCGTTGCATCAACTTGCCTTAGAATGTAGCACAGAACGAGTTCTCTGCTAGGAGACTATAGCCGTACCTTTGGTAAGGATGTTTGGGCAAAAACTAAAAAAAAAGTAAATAGTTGTAGATTATTAACAGCTGACAGTGTGACATGTATATTGCCAGTGATTGGCACCAGCTGGATTGAGGAAAGGACAATATTAAGCAAGACATTTTTCCAAAAAGTCATGGCCATTACTGCGGGATCCAGCACAAACCATCAACTCCAGCTAGGGACAACAGTAAGAAAAACAGAGCTGGTTAGAGCTTTAGGCCAGGGGTGGGGAACCTCAGGCCCGGGGGCGGTATGCGGCCCCCATAGCCGGTCTGAGTGGCCCTCCCACCAGCCCGGCGGCTTTGCTGGGAGTCAAGTACAGGGGAATTCTTGTAAGAGGTCGGTAATTTTCACGAGATTCCTCTTAATCAACAGTAGGCGGAGACTGTCAGTCCTATTCAGCGGCAGCCGTTGGAGCATGGGATGGCTGCAGCAGGACAATTTGTAAGAGAAATTTTTACTTATGGCCCCCGAAGGATTTTTTCCCATACAAACATCCCTTGGCACAAAAAAAGGTTCCCCACCCCTGCTTTAGGCAGATGCTAGGATCAAGTCTATTATAGTTTATTATAGCAAAATACAGTGAAAGGATAGTGGATATCCTTGGCTAGATGGTGGCACTTACGGCCTGATTAAAGTTTTGTACGTAAAGCATAAAAAGAACGTAACTTTGCGTCTGGAACAACAAACCAGAGCAAATGCATTTAGATTTATTTCTGCACGAGTTAAATAAAAGCTGCTTGTTAATGTGGTCTATAAATTATATTTATGTTTACACTGCAATGTACAGTTGCGCATGCAGGGGGGGGGGGATTCTGGTTGCCCAGAAAATCCCTGATTGCCAATTTTTTTTTTATTCGGCTGGCAACATCCTGATGCTATGTCCGAAACAGCAAACGGGAGCATTAAGCACTGACCAGCAGCAGCCACTTACTAGCAGCAGCTGTGGGACATCTGCAAACCGAGGCAGGCACTCTGCAGCGACCAGCAGCGGGAAAGGTGAGCAATATAAATTTGTGGAACCTCTGCACTCTGCTGCAGTGGAGAAGGTCGTCAGTGAGCCACTGCGGGAGAAGCAGCGAGGGCTCTCAGAACAGCAGAAGCAGGTGTGGCATCAAGTCTACAATGTGTAAGTATGTTCTTCTCTCTCTCTCACACTTTGCTTCACATGGTTTCTACTTACTGTAACACAGTTTTCCTTTGCAAAGTCTCTCGGTGCTGTCTGCCATTACTACTGTATGTATATATATATTTATATTGATTAACGACTCTATGTGATGATCTTGTTGCTTAGGGCCCTCATTAAGCTCTACTAGCCTGGATATTTATGGCACGTTTACTTAAGTGGAGCACCCAGTTTTAATGTGTATATACACATGTGTATAGACACATATCTGGACCCCCCCCCCCCTCCCCTGCGTTTGCCCCTGATGTACAATTTGAACACACCCCTCCCAAATCTAATTTCCTGCAAATGCTACATCTGCCCCACCTGCAGCTGGGCTGCAGGTGGGGCAGATGTAACATGTGCAGCACAGTATGGATTAATCTAATTGCTTGCAGTTTTGCTTTCATTACAAACACGAATCAGCTCCACAGCAGCCAAATACAAAAGTCCAATAGTCTTGTACAACTAGACCTCAGCTAGTTTTATTGTACATTTTACTATTAGAAGGAAAAGATACCCAAATCCTATCCTGCCTAGGCCTAGTCATGATCATACAGTAAATCCCCCTCTTTTCGTACAGTTGATGTGGCCCAGCCTACATGCACAAGAGTTGTACACAAGAAGCTTGCCCCAGTTCCAAAAAAACAGGTGTCTTACTCAACCAAGCTTCCTTACTTATGTCCCTAGGTAATGAGACGCATACAGCAGGCTGTCACACCCTTACAGTTAGCCCTCACAGCTGCAGCAGGCTAACCAGGGTGTCCATGGGCTGGGACGCCAGAGGATTTGAGCTGCGCCAAAAGATTGAAGACCCTCCCTCTCTCCGCCATAAACTCCAGGGACCCTTAAATCAACTCTGACTTGAGCCAAACATACTGGGAAGCTGTCCTCCAACACACAGATATTGTCCCATAGTTTAAAAGACAAAAGATAGAAACTTGTGATATAGTCTGTTCCCAGTGTGTCTCTAACAAACAGTGGGGAAGATGTATGAAGCAGTGATAAGGGAGGAGAAGTGATAAAGTTCCTGGTACTTTATCACCAGCCAATCAGCTCCTGACTGTTAAGTTACAGGCTGGGTTTAAAAAGGGACAGTCAGGAGCTGATTGGCCGGTGATAAAGTACAAGGAACTTTATCACTTCTCCTCCCTTATCACTGCTTCATACATCTACCCCTGTGTCAGAAAGGTAGCAGATGTGGTTTTCTTGCTGCATGCTGGCTGGGTGCAGAAATGTGAATTGCACTGTATCGTCATTCAAGGTAAAGTTTTTTTTTTTGCAGTCAAATAATCTGCAAGGGGCCCAGGTTTAAAGAATAATGTTCAATTCATACAGTATGTCATCTAATTGTCTCTACTCAGAGAAAACCTTCTGTATATGAATATGAGACACTGAGATGTGGCCTTTCATTTATAAAGCGTATACCATCACACCCCTATTACCTGCAAACCATTCTCTATTCTGATCTGACATATTTACCGTTCTGGGGGCCCTTTAGTCTTAACAGCTTTGTTAAAGCAATGCACTTGGGCCCCTACACACCCATTCATGGGAACCAATTAAAAAACACAAAATTTGTGAGATGTGTTGAAACTGAAAGCTAAATTGCAATGTCAAAATAAAGCAGTCAGTATTTACCCTGCACAGAAACAAAGATTACTACAAATGACTGGTTACTTCAAAATTGGAAATAACTTTTATGATATTTCTTTTCCCCTTTGTATTAAAATGCATAAAATAAATAACATATTAAAATATACACATATATATATATATATATATATATTAGTTTTATTACAATTATTAATTTAAACTTCAAATATTATTGAGTCATCATTTTAAAAAATTGGCATTTTATGTTATTAACCTAAACAATCTTATACTAGATACATTTTTCTCGTGTATATAGTTAGTCTGCTTTTTTGAACTATAAACTTTTTGGAAATGGCGTTGCATTCCACATTTCAAAGTTCGTTTACAATTTATTGGATGTAATATCCTGAAAATTTACATTTTGATGATCGTCCCTACAAGAACAAATCATGTCGAGTACCTTGCATTCTTTCAAACCATTTTAGCTTTAGTTTTTATTTCAGTAGTTCGAACCATTCAGTCTCCAGCACGCCAGATTCTGTGCGATGCATAATGTATTTTTTGAAGTACGTTATGAATACCAGAAGTGAGTCAGATGTACAGAAAAGGAAAGGTGTGACCTCAAATGTAAAAAAAAAAAATGACCTATGAAATCATAACAGGGATCACAAGTCAAATCATGGATGAGACGGTCATGGCAGGACAGAGAAATTAGGGTGTTTGGGAAGAGACGAATAGCTGCTTTGTAACTCTTTCCAATACACTGTTGCGATAGGAAAAGGAGGGCCACATGGAAAGGAAAGTCGCTCAAGCCCAAACATCTGGAAACAATTTTATTCCTTGAGAATAACATATAAGCAGTCATTTAGTATGTTTCCTAGACCCTAATATTTGTGTATAGCTATAGCGAAGATCAGGCGGCCAGAGTGACAAGCGTACAACGCAAATCCCTAGCAGTTGATTTTGTTAAAATAACAAAACAAAACAAAAAATCTCTTTAGTGGAAGTGCAGTCGATATATCTTTCGGCAAACTATTAAGGCAAATGTTTCGAAGATTTCAACGTTTACTCTTTAAGGAAAATTAAGAGAGTTACAATGAGTAACAGCTGGTACAGACTGTGACGCTAGATACAGCCAGTGGCGTAGCTCGAAATTTTTCTCCCCCCTGTCCAAAAAAATTCCAGCGCCCCCCCCCCTCCCTCCCCCAAGAAGGGGAGAGGTGATGGACTACAGTCACCACTGGCTGAGCTGACAGGTGACCCAGGCAGCAGTGAGCGCTGAGCTGGTCCCGCTCCGTGCATATCTAATGAGCGGGTCCCAGACCCACTCATTACATATGCACAGGGTTGGGACCTGCTCATTCAATATGCACTGCGTCCCCGCTCATTAGATATGTACAGGGCGCTACCAACTCAGCGCTCACTGATGCCTGGGTCACCTGTCAGTTTAGCCAGCGGAGCCCCCCACAGACCCTGCTGGTGCTGCTCCCCCAAGCTGCCGCAGGGTCTGCCACATATGTAGCTATGCCACTGGGTTTAGCAGAACAAAGTCTCTATGGATTCCCACACTATCGTCTGTGTTCAGTATTGAGGAATAATGGGCAGGGATGGAAGTAAACCGGGCATATAAAATATTTAGTTTGAGGACGTGTGCACATAAAAAATGTGTATATTTGTCCTAATGCAGGACTTTATTCAGCAATGTCAACACCCCCTATGGGGGATATTCAATCTCCCGCCGCATTGAACAAGGATCTCGGCAGAACATGCCCGACTTCACAAGCAGTCAGGCATGTTCTGCCGAGAACAGCCAGGAATTGACGAGCAACCGGCCACAGCTCGACAATTTCCGGACATAGAATCCCGCCTGCAAAATCCCAGTCGAGCCGGCCGAGAACGGGACATCAGTAAGTTATTTGCACATACTATATACTAGGAGTAATACAGCATATTTTTTCTAACATCCAAGTAGGCACGATCTGCAGGGTTTTGAGAAACCTTTGTGATTATGGGACTATTCAGTTGCGTCTCTTTATCATGAGGGTAGCTGCAATCACACTGTGTATGATTCTGTATTTACCAGGCTTTTTTTTAGTTTGCTCTTGGTTTCCATGTTCCACGTCACAGATTCCACAATATGACTTACAGGAATTTCAATTTAGCATCACCCCACAGTGATAATCCTGTTTACAACCCCTAGTGATGTTACGTGCTGTAATGTTCAGCAGTTTAAAGTACAAAAGCAACAAATAAAGGAAAAATATTATATTGTATAGATTTTTTGCTGTGTCTATACTAAGTTTATTTGGCCTTCATTGTTATTGCATATGTATATATTTATATAGCTGAATTCTAAACATAGAAAGAAAAATACAGTACTGATGCACACAATAATTATAATAAGCTATTCTATATAACATTGAGCTACTGTATATCCAGGTTTTTGGTATATTTATTGGCCAACAAACCAGCAACTAGATGACCCTGCGGCCAAATGTTATAGCCTTTGAGTTCGGCGGCTGTACAAGATGCTGGCGGAACTCAGATGTTTTTTTTTTAAAGGGGCAATCAGTCAATCAGATACCAAGCAAAACTATGGGCCTGATTATCATTACATCGGTCCCCGCGTGTTCGCACGGACCGATAATAAGCCTTTGCGCATGTGCATATTCTCATATGAACAGTCGACGTGGTGCTCGCACGGGGAGGAGGGAAGATGGGGGTGGGACGGGGCTGAACAGGGTGGATGGGGAGGTGGCAGAGACAGAACATAGGATCGGCCAGCGCTTTGTGGGCGTTCCCATGTAAATGCAGGTGGGACGAAGTGTGTGTAGTGGGCTGGTGGCTGACATCATATGACGTTAGCTGCCCACCCTGTCTTTGTCCCGATGACTCCCAGGGCCGGCACCACCACTAGGCAGCTCTAGGCATTTGCCTAGGGCGTCCGGCACCTGGAGGGCGGCAGTTCGCCCCTCACCCCCAGCGAACTGTGTAAAAAAATTGCTGCCCCGGCGTCCCTGCAGTGCTGGGGTGGTCAGGGGTGTCCGTGCCGTAGGGGTACCTGCGGCGCCGTCATGTGTATAAAGATGGCTGCGGCCGGCGGGGTCCCTGTAGTGAATAGAAAATAACTAGCGCTGTGCGCAAGGCGGAGCGGGAAGCGCTAGTTATTTGCTATTCACTACAGGGACCCCGCCGGCCGCAGCCAGCTTTATACACATGACGGCGCCACAGGTACCCCTACGGCACGGACACCCCTGATCGCCCCAGCACTGCAGGGACGCCGGGGGCCGCAATTTTTTTCCACAGGTACCACCCTCCCCCCGGCACCGGGGCGCCCCCACCCCGACTCGCCTGGGGCGCTCCGGTGTCTTGCACCGGCCCTGATGACTCCACTGACTTATATTTGCGGGCCCAGGAGAAATCATTTAATGGTCGGCGAACAACTAATGATTTCTCCTGTTGTGGGCACATGCGAGGGGATGTGTTTTCATAAAACATCCCCTCGCATGGTTTCGAGGAGATATGGCGGTGGGGAGGTGGCGGGGATTCGGTGGGGCGGAGTCACAACTGCTCGGTAAGCTGGGAGCCTTGCAGCTTACCGAGCAGATCAGAAGCAGGCCATAATATTTATAGACTGCTTATTGATACAAAAGGCACAATGAAGGTAAGAGCTACAGATTTATACAGTTCGTCAGTTTTAGGACATTTTTAACATTATTTAATTTTCTACTTAAATTACAATTTCTAGCGTTAATGACCTGTATTACACCTGTTAACCCCTTTTTTTGCTTCTTTCTTTTTAACTCAATAACACTTTAGCTTTTCACTGTTGTGCTTCCCTGGGGTTGACATGTCTTTTAATGACTTTATGTGCCCCCGGATTCAAACTTAGTATTCGGCATACAAATACACGAGAGACGACGTCAACTAGATGCTGTTTGGTGAACTAGTATTTCTTGGTCAATAAATATACTAAGAACCTCGCTATTGTTCAAGATTAGATAGCAGAGCGTATTATAATTATTGTACAGTATTCCTCCGGACTTTAGTTTCCTTTATTTATAGAATTACAAGTCACTCTCAATGTGTGTGTAATTAGGGTGTGTGGTTCAAGATTCCTTTTACCCGTGATTTTAAACATGGTCAGCCATCATTAATCCGCTCTGAAGTCACTAAGCTGCTGAGAGGTGTAGAGTGGGAATAAATGATCTAATGGGATCATGACTAGTGAGTGAGTTTATGTTACAGAACCCCCAAGTAATAAGTAGTACAGGTTAAGTATCCAGTATCCGTAGATCCCAAAACCGATATATTTAAAAAACTGTGGGTTTTCAGAATATTTTGGGTTTTTTTTGTTTGTTTCCCCCCCCCCTGCCGATTTTTTAATACTTACCATGTCCCCCGTCCATGGTGGGCTTCAGGATCCTCTTCAGTGGCATCTCCGGTCCCAGGTGTGCATTGCGCGAGGCGGTGGCGTCACCAGCGTGCCCACAAACTAGTGCAATGCACCCCTGGGACCGCTGAAGAGGCACCACCAGGGGACCAGGAAATTATGTTAAAAAAACATTTCCAAAAAATGGAAAAATCCCTTATCCAAAATGCTCGAGGTCCCAAGCATTTCGGATATGGGATACTCAACCTGTAGTACAGATTTGGCGTCACAATGTCACAAAGAGGGGACAGGACCAGAGCAGGGGCATCTTAAGGACATGCCAGCAGCTCATCGGTGGATCTCCAGGCTGCAAAGAAGTTTGACTGTCCTAGTGGATCTTACACTAAACACTCTCCATCAATGGATTTGTATGATTTCTCTTAATATTGAAGTGCCGTGAACTGATTGATACAGATGGAATTTAATTATTTTCTTACCGCGGTCCCAGTTCATCCTCACTGCGCCACACAAAGTCTCCAAACTTCTCATAGAGGGTATTGTAATGATGCTGGACTCGAAGAAGCATTGACGCAGACACTTCCATCAAGGTGTTGTATGCGATCTGCTGCTCTTTCCCACTGGTATATCCATTGTACAAAGTGTAAATTCTGTCAGCAATTTCTGCAAGGGAAATAAGAGGTGTCCAGAAAGCAGAGCTGGAATGCAAAGCATTATGCGGATTTATCAACACAATTAACCACTATGACAATGGTTCCCAAACTGTGTGCCGTGGCTCCCTGGTGTGCCTTGGGACACCTACAGGGGTTCCCCCGGGTTGGTGGTCCAGGACCAATTCAAATAATTAATGGCTAATTATTTATGGGCAAAACCAGTGCTGGTGGCTGCCAAACATAAAATGTGTAAAATCAGAAGCAAATCCTGCCCGTTACGCCATAACTGTCCCTAAGAATTGAATATAAACCCAATATACTTAGCATTATATTTATTTTGCTTTTTTAGGGGGGCCTAGGTGTGCCGTGAAAAAATTCTGATATTCTAGGGTGCCGTGATTCAAAAAAGATTGGGAACCCCAGCACTATGACCAATATTAGTATGTGCCATTCATGTAATAGTGCCAAGTGTACACCAGGGATACTGATTTTATATGTATTACACAATATACAGAAGTGGTACACCTGCCCCCATAACAGGGCACAGGGTTGCCTTGGGCTAGAAAATCCATGGCTCATCCTAAGACATAAAGGTGCAGTTCTACCATGGTACATGGACATACATGGGAAGATTACACTTTTGCACAGATTGTTCTTCCTACCCACAAAGGTACATTAAGTTAGCTGTACTTATACCCAACCTCAAAAAGTAAACCAGTTCCTTAAAGTTACACTGGGTACACACTTGGCCAACTGATGTAACGATAGGTAAGGTTTTTCCAATTATATCTGGCCAGCAGATTGATTTGAATATGTCCCAGCTGACATCATAATCAACGGATTCTGTGGCTGGGTAGATGTATCTGCAGAATAGATAGTCATTGTCCATACTGTAGGGTTGACCTGAAATATTTGTGAATGACATCTTTTTACACGAGCCAGTGGGCCAGCCGATAAATTGTTCAGCTCTACAAATACAGTAATTTATTTTTAAGTGTGTACCCAGCCTGGGTGGAAAATATAGGGGCAGATAACCTTTGAGAGAAAAGTATTGCATATTGCAATATATTGCATTACATCTGCTGCATTATCTAAGTGGAATTTTTTTGGTTTGCATGATGCAGCTGCTATTTTTAGTTTCGAGCCAACCTCTTGCTGAAAGATCTTCGGAAGTATTTGGGCACATGTGCTTCAGTTGTGAGCAGCTAACTTGGACACTTAATAAAGTTACAAAATCATTTAATGGAATGAATGGGGAAGTATAGCTGCCCACATGCAAAAAAAAAAAAACAATGGAAAAATTAGGATAAGTAGAATGGGTGTTCCTTGTTTAGCTTGTGCGACAGGATTCAGGAAGTCTGAGGGCAGCTCTGCAGTAGTGCTAATGGCTGCAGTATGGGTGGTGTAATGGTTGGCATTATCCTCCATAGGGTTCAGGAGGTCTGAGGGTAGCTCTGCAGTAGTGCTAATGCCTGCAGTATGGGTGGTGTAATGTTTGGCATTATCCTCCTTAGGGTTCAGTATGTCTGAGGGCAGCTCTGCAGTAGTGCTAATGACTGCAGTATGGGTGGTGTAATGGTTGGCATTATCCTCCTTAGGGTTCAAGAGGTCTGAGGGCAGCTCTGCAGTAGTGCTAATGCCTGCAGTATGGGTGGTGTAATAATTAGCATTACAGCACTGAGGTCATAGGTTCAATTCTCAACAAGGCCCTAAATGTGTGGAGTTTTTATATTAGAAACATTTGATGATAGATAAGAACCACTTGACCCATCTACTGTACTTTATTCTACACACATGTACACACAGACACACACACAAACATACAAAATAGGGTTTAATTTTTGGAACATAATGTACCCGTATATTTTTGGATTTTGAAAGGAATCTAGATTACCCAGAGGAAAGTCACACAAGCACGGGGAAAATATACAAACTCAGCGCTGTGAGGCAGTAATGCTAAGCATTACACCATCCATTTTGCCAATATTTCCCTGTGCTTGCATGGGTTTTCTCTGGGTACTTCCTCACATTCCAAGAGTATACTGGTACTGTAGATTAATTGGCTCCTGACAAAAAGTCACCCTAATGTGTAAGTGTGAGCATGTGCCTGTGTTTAGGGCAGGCTAGGTGATTCTTATCTGCTGTCAAATTCTACAGTTGTAACATTTAGTAAGATAATACTATTTTCTGACCGTGTGTTTGTTTACACTTTGTGCAAATACTTTAAAATGACTTGTTTGAAATACCTTCAGCTTTACTGTCATCCACCAAAGAGCAAGCTGTGCGTAACGTGACCAGACTTTGTGCCGAGTGCCGCCCGTGAGTATCAACAGCAAACAGACTGAACCTGTGGCAAAAAAGAGTACAATTTAGCCGTACAGCACAAATCAAAGCCAGATAGACAGGTCTACATTGACTATATAGCACAGATCTGTACTATATAGTCAAAATTGCATGCATAACGAAAGTCCTGTTTTTCTGTGCGCAGAGAATCAAAGTACTGTGGCTGCTGTACTAAACACACGAAGCCTTCAGCAAAAACCTCCAAAAGAAAGTCAAATAAGCATGCAGAGAATGAGTGTTTTTCCAAAAAGCGCCACCAGTAGTTGTCTTTTCACCAATAAAATATATTCAACTTTCCTGAATATCTAAATGCATGCTTCTGATGAAGGTCTTTTAAGACCGAAAGCGCTTAAGCTATAAGTTCATTTCCAGGACTCAGGAGGACCCGTTTCAAGGAGGGGATTCCCGATAAGGAGCATTTGACAGTGACAGTTTCCGGGACTCTAACCTGACCTACTACCTTACTGACAACTTAAGGATACCCTTCCAACGTGGTGGATATCTCCAGAGGACCTTGCTTACCAATTGTATATTGGTGATATGCTTCTAATGTTTTTCTTCATGTGAGTGCATTCTTAAAATAAATTGCTTTTTATCTGTCAAACATTATTGCACTATGTTCCTATATATTTGAGCTCCTTCTAGTGCCTTTGTATCCTGTTAAACCTTTAAAGGGGAAGACTGATCCAGGCTTTCCATATAAAAATGAAGTTACATGCTATATATTTATAGAGGAAATGTGAGTGCAACTAAAAATCTAAAAATTCATGGTGTAAAAACAATATTGCACTATTATTTTCTTTTTTTAAGCTATTTCCAGATACATTAGAACAGAGGAAGGATGAATATATGAATACATTTAGATATTCAGGAAAGTTGAATATATTTCATTGGTGAAAAGACAACTACTGGTGGTGCTTTTTGGAAAAACACTCATTCTGTGCATGCAAAATTGCATGCATGTCTTTTGTCTTGCTGTGCATTCGATCCCGATGCAATAGCACCGCTGTCGACCGTGTGTACGCACCATTCACCTCATAGTATAGATGATTTAAATTATTCATTGTAAACGTTAAGTGTTATGAAGAGATAGGGCTGACAAGAAAAATACAGGTTGAGTATCCCTTATCCAAAATGCTTTGGACCAGAAAAATTTTGGAAAATTCTTATTGTATTTTGGAATATTTTTATATTTGAATGAGGTATCTTGAGGTATCTTTATGCTGTATAAACCCATCAATCACATGAAATACACACAAATACATTTTATTTGTGCATGAAACAAGGTTTTAAAACATGAAACAACGTTTGTGAACTATCTCAGGCACTGAATTTGAATGCCAAGCCATCATGTTCTTGCACATATTTAGTGCCAGTTACATGTTATTTCCCCAGTAGTGCCAGTTACAGATGTAGCCAGTAGGTTTTAAGAAACAAATACAAAATAAAAGTACATTTTGGAGACTATGGTTTTCAGAATAATTTGGATAACGGATACTCAATCTGTATTTTAAACATTTTCAATAAATTTTCAGATGAAAATACATATTACGAAGAAGCCTTTACAAAAGTCACACACCGTCTATGTGTCCATGTGAAAGTGGGTTTATGTGACGTTTTGTTTTTGTACATGGAAATCTAGCAAGAAGAGAGGCAAAGTAAATCCTTTTCTAACACTCTTTGACTGGATAAAAAATTTCAACCAATCACAATATAACTAAACCTCTGCGGGATACATCCTGTTTTAATATTTAAATGCACAAGTACATAGCAGACTAAAAATAAATAAATTGATACAATAAAACCGAAGATCAGTGTTTCCAATCTTGATCCGCAAGGCACACCTGGCAAGATCCAGGTTTTAAAGATAGCCGTGAAAGCACAGATCACTTAATTAGCACTTCGGTTATTTCGATTTAACCACCTTTGCTCAAAAATGGATATTAATCAAATCTGGACTGTTAGTACATATTGAGAACTTGGGAAACACTACAGTAGATAATTTATTAATACAAACAGTGGTGTCTCTTCCTCTGGAGACACCTGATATGGCAGGACAGCTGTAAAAGGGCTGTGGCTTTGTGGGTAGGGGTGTGGCCTTGTGGGTAGGGGGTGTGGTCTCATTATCCAGATCCCTGTTTTCCCAACTCTAGGGGTCCGATGTGTAATGTTTTAAGTTTATGCTACACTTGACTTTTTTTTAATTGATCATATCTAGTCTCAATCCTAGTCTTACGGCCTCCATAGTAAATTATTGCGAAAATACACCATTTTCTTACTCAAAAAACGACCAAGACTCTTATTCACACTCATCATTTCCCCTCTCCTGAAAATCAATGGTATATGTTACATCCATCTTTATATAATATAATTACCATTATAACATGTTGTTTATTATAATTGTATATTATAATATAATTA
This sequence comes from Crinia signifera, assembly GCF_055691185.1. Lineage (NCBI taxonomy): Eukaryota > Metazoa > Chordata > Amphibia > Anura > Myobatrachidae > Crinia > Crinia signifera. The sequence continues at coordinate 11,335,974 of NC_139225.1, read as the reverse complement.
CCATTATAATATGCTGTCTATAGAAAATGTATTCTTTTACATTGGCTCCTAAACCATTTTCGTTTTTTAGGAGGGGCTGGTTTGCAGTGACAAGGCTCTTTAGTATACCATAGAACAGGCTTTCCCAACCACGGTCCTCAAGGCACACCAACAGTGCAGGTTTTAGTGATATCCAGGCTTCAGCACAGATGGTTTAATCAGAATCACTCAGGTACTAATTAAATCACCTGTGCTCAAGCCTGGATATCACTAAAACCTGCACTGTTGGTGTGCCTTGAGGACCGTGGTTGGGAATGCCAGCCATAGAAGATTATACACACTTTTTTATTATACAAACCTACACATCCTTTTTTAGTGGTTAGTATATTTGTGCCTGCCTTTGGCTGATTTTAGAGTAATGTTCGTTATTTATAGGTAAAGCAGATGAAAGGAATAAATAAGAAAGGGGTTTTTGGGGAAGACTAGGAAAGCGTAAACCTTCAATGAACAAGATAACATGGGGGGTTATTCTAGTTCATTCTTTCTGACAAAATCCTTCTTAGATGGACAAAACCATGTGCACTGCAGGTGGGGCAGATGTAACTTGTGCAGAGAGAATTAGATTTGGGTGGGGTTTTTCTTCAAAGTGAGATCTATATTGCAGTGTAAAATAAAGCAGCCAGTATTTTCCCTGCACAGAAACAAAATAACTCACCCAAATCTAATTCTCTCTGCACATGTTACATCTGCCCCCCTGCAGTGCACTTGGTTTTGTCCATCTAAGAAGGAATTTGTCAGAAAGAATGAACTAGAATAAACCCCATGATGAGATCTTCTTTGACATCTCTCATTCAATTTACATAGTGACATGACCTATCATGAAGAAGTAGAGGCCAATTACCATAGCACGGTAGAAGGGGAGCACTTAGAATTGTATAAGGAACAGGCTTTTGTATACATGGTATCCTTGCAGACAAATATTGGGAATATATCTAATTAATAACATTGGTAACTGTTATAACAAAGACTCTAAGAAAACTTTGAAAATTACTTTAAGTAGATTCAAACGTCTTTCGATGCTTTATTTTAGTTATGCTTAGACATTCTAAGCATTTGTTTATATGCTTTATACAATTGGTTCTGTCTTACTTGTAAAGACTATCCGCTTCCAGGCACTTAAAGATGACAGAATAGAGGTTGTTGTCTGAAGTTCCTCCATGACTTCGCCCAGCCGCAACGCAGGCAGTGCCCAAACCAGACAATAAATCATCAGTGAGGCTCAGCGACTCTCCTGCAATATACAGGATAAACAAAATGGCGTTATCATACTGACACATAATAAAAAAAAATAAAGTGGAATCATTTTTTTGCAACACTTATATTTGAGACTCGGTAACTTTAAATTAGCGTTAGGTAGCCTGCCCGACAGAAAAACAAATAAAATGAAATAATCTAAATACCTGGGTCCCTAAAGAACTTCATATATTTCTCCTATGTGATAGTGTGCTTCAGTAGGTTCTAATAATTAGTGTTCCCGCTAGGCTGTTTTAGCGGGGCGCTGCGCCCTACCCATTTTTTAAAGGGAAAAATGCGCCCTGCCCCTCTAGCAGTGCCCCGCTAAAACAGCCTGGTGCCTGGCCGACTCCTTGCACGGGGAAGCCCAGCGCCGCCTTAGACGGCGATGCCCGGCGCTTCCCCGGCATCAAGGCACCTTCCCCCTGTGGTGACAGCATCTTCGGCGCGGCCGGGCCCGCCCACTTTAGTGACACCGGCGGCCCGGCCCGCCCACTTTAGTGACGCCGCCGGGCGGGCCCGCCCACTTTAGTGACGCCGGCGGCCCGGCCCGCCCACTTTAGTGACGTCGGCGGCCCGGTCCACCCACTTTAGTGACGTCGGCGGTCCGGGACCGCCCACAAGTGTGCCGTCGGCTGCCCCGGCCCGCCCCCGGCGCCCTACCCGGCACAATTTCTAGAGTGAACACTAATAATGGCATAAATATATGTAAGTTCAGCAGCAGCACTGGAGGAAGGTGATTTCTCAATGTCTCAATGTGCCCAGGCCTCAGTGACTCTCTTTCCCCCCCACCCCACCGCCGCCACCACCCACGCTACAGGAAAATGCAAGATGGCACCACAATGGCTGCCTAGGAACTGTGCACTCAGCCATATGTATCCCTTGTCCTCTATGTGATAACTGTACTGTCTCTGTTACAACTGTGCTCATACTGTTACCCACCTGGCTGCTGCAACGACCAGTGGTGCCGCTGAATGACTGCCTAGGCACTATGCAGCTCGGCGGGTAAGTGTCCCCATGTGAAAACTTTACTGTCCTTGCTTATATTGTTACCCACCTGGCTGTTGCAACGACCAATGGCACCGCTGATGGCTGCCTGGTGTCACGCAGCTCGGCGGGCATGTTCCCTCTGCATGTAATGTCCCAATGTAACGTATGTAATGTCACCCCCCCCCTTCATCCCTGCTTGATGCTGCACTGGCATTTGCGCAGTTGAGTAATTGGGAGTTTGGCTGCTCGGACGTGCTTGACCGCATTCTCGTGCTCGGGTGAGTTTGAGTGCGCTCAGGTGTGCTTGATTGTTCGGGTGTTCAGGTATTCGGGTGTTTGATTGCATTTGGGTGCATTAGAATGCTCAGTAATTTGGGTGATTGGGCTTGTTCATGCAAATTCAGACACCTTTGGGCGCATAGCTGTTTTTTCTGAAATCTTAATGTAAATCTTTATCACTAAATCTTATCTTCAGGAATGACGTGAACTTCAAAGTAAGATAGACCTTTAGAGGCGTTTTGCTGTGAAGGCCAATGCGTTTAAGGTTTTTCTTGTGGAGTCCAATGTGTTTGAGGTTTTTCTTGTGGGGGCAAATATTTTTTAGGTTTTTCCTGTGGAGGCAAATGTGCTTTAGGTTTTGTCCCGGGTCAATGTGTTTACTGTTTACTGTTGGGTCCAATGTGAGATTTGAAAAGAGATTACACCCACGTTTTACATAACGCCTCCAGAGTAGTATACTATGTAAAAGGAAAATTTGTAAATAGCAGACCAAAAGGAATATTCTGTAAGAAATTAAGCTGTTCCCCCATTACCAGCTTCTTCTGTTAATGGCACTTAGAGTACATGTGGAATACTAGAGTATTTACTTTTACATACAGTAGTTCCATTATTTGAATAGTACATCTTATTCAAATAAATAAATAATATGTATTGATAAGTGGTGGGATATAAGAACTTATTTTAAATTTTACTGGGATCTATTGAAAACATAAATTATGTTTTATTTTTTTTACCTTTGCTGGATCTGTAAATTAAATGAAAAGGATATTTCAAAATAAGCCCCTGGCGCTAGCACTTGCTTACATCAATTATACCTATGATCAATAGCATTAACCGCACATTATCAATATTACATAATGGCATATATATATATATATGAAAAGGTAGGGTTTGAGGACTGCGCTGTCCCGATATGTGTGTTTGCAGCTGAGTAGGAGGTGTAACTGCAAATTACCTCGAAGGATTCTACACAGGAAAGATGGGGTATACTCTGCGCAAAACTCACATATATTCTATCTACAAAGAAAAAACTCTTCGAGTTTATGTTAAAGGAATATATAGTTTATTCAATGTATAATCATATGATAGAATAAAAATAAAATAAAAGAATAAGGTACAATTAAATGCAGTGTAAAAATACACATATAAAAATTATGCTAATACCGGTATACACATGGGGATGGTATAACAAAACAAGACAAACTTACATTTAACATATAAAGGGGATATGTCCTTTTAAAAGTTTAAGCAATGTAACATGTGATTTGCTCCGGATTCCAAATAGTTAAATGCACTTCTGTGTTTTTGCACTGAAATGGTGCAGCTTGTAATCCAAATGTGGTGCTTACCAGGAGTGCTGCAGTGGTTGAGGGTCTGCCGGCAGACTTTCCCAGGTTAGTGGTGTGCGGTGTCCTGCACAGCACTGTTTGGGATCCAACGTCCTTCAGATCGACTAGTTTCGCCTCACGGCTTCGTCAGGATACTGAGCTGGTATGGTACCTCCTCCACTTCCTCCTTTTTATTGGTGAGTGTCAGAATTGATTGTTGTGGTTACTTCCGCCCTCTTTGGGCGTCACTTCCGCCTTCTCTTCATGTTATCAGCTGCCCCGATATTCTTGGTGTAGCGTCGCGTCATTTCCGCCCTTATTAGGCGTCGCGTCACTTCCGCCCTTACTCGATGCGAGATGGGGCCGTCGCGTCATGCAGCGTCGCGTCATTTCCGTTTTTTCCTTTGGTGCGCTGTTGTTGTTGTCCCCTCTTGTTCAGGGGTGTGCGCCCTCCGTATTTGTTACTTCATCTGGATGTGCGCTCTGTCCTTGTCCAGACCAGGAGTATATCATGTCGTCTGGATCGTTTTTTATGAGAGATGTAGTATTGTATAGCTTGAAGCTCCGTCGGCCATCTTGGAAGCTGGCATCAGTGGTCTAATTTGCCAGTTTGAAAAGTCATTTGGCGTTATAACACAAAGTACATACAGGACATACTTGTGACACATATGGGAATAGACATTCTATTTGATTTATTAAAAATAAGAGCAAAAGTGGATAAATATATATATATATCTATAAATGGATGAAATATTGTACTCTTATTAAAAGCAAAAGTGGATGAATGTATGTATAATGGAAAAAATATATAAATAAAAATAAATATAAATAAAGTAAAAATAAAAATAAAAATAGAAATAAAAATAAAAAATAATGAATTATAAAAATACATTTTTATAAAAAGGTTGAGATGCTAGCTGGAATTAGCTCAAATAAACCGATATATATATATAGGGATAATCCCATTAGTGTTTCGGCATAAACAGGGGGAGCATGGGATCACAGTGAGCTACGTTCTTTGATACTGCTGCGTTTTTTGTTGTTTATTTTCAGGAAAGGGGCAAGAAAAAAGGGGGGTTCTGACTGGGTGATTTTTATTTTAAATTTTAAATTTCTAGTAAATTTATTATCTAAGAAAGGGACTGATCTCCATATCAATATTAAGTCCTTTGGGACTAAGGGTTCCCATGTTATAGATCATTTTGCTTTCTTCTTTTGTTAGTAGGTCATCCTGGTTTCCTCCTCTCCAAGGTACGGTTACCTTTTTCAATCCTGTAAACTTTAATGAGTACGGATTACTCTTATGTTGTTCTTTATAGTGAATTGGTATGCTGTGGTTGTCTTTATTGTTTTGTATATTGCAGATGTGTTCTTGTATCCTTGTGTGAAGTTTTCTTTTGGTTTTCCCAATGTATTGTAGGCCGCAGGGGCATTCCAGCATGTAGATGACCCCTGCGGTTTGGCATGTGATTCTCTCTCTTATAGTGACTTTCTTTTTATTGGTAGCAGACTCTACTGATTTGATAATTTGTGGTCCATGATTCTTGGTTTTTCTACATGCTGTGCATGTGGTGCATCTGGAGAAACCTACTGTATGTGAGATGCTTCTTAGTCCTGGTGTTTCAGTAGGTTTTAGGTGACTCCTAATGAGGGTAGACCTGATGTTGTCCGTTCTCCTATACACAATTCTTGGTCTTTCTGGAAGAAAGTCTCTCAGTTCATCGTCTGCTTTCAGAATGTGCCAATGTTTTCTAAGGCTCTTTTCCAATTCCTTGCTCTGGGTGGAATATTCCGAAATGAACATGATCTCTCTTTCAACTTTCTTTGTTTTTTGGTTATACTTTAGGAGTTGTTCTCTATCCATTTTTGCTGTTTTTGTTTTTTCTTCTTCCAAACGGGAGTGGTTGTATCTTTTTTCTTTAAATTTTCTTATTAATTCGTCCTTGAAAAAGTGCGCTAGTCGCACGAAACGCGTTGGACCGAAGAGACCACACCAGCCTGCCCACCCGACACCCGACCTGAAACCCTCGCTCGTGGCCGCAGTGTCACTTCCGGTGACTTCCGGCACTCGGCGGGAGGAGACGCTGAGCACCAGCCGCGAAACTACAACAAGCGGCTGCCGCAGCATTGGAAGCCCGGCACCCCAACCTCCAGCAACACAGCCGCAAACACGACTAGCGGCTGCCCGGTGACTTCCGGTACTCGCGGGAGAAGACGCCGAACATCAAGTCCCGTGGGACCCAGCCGCAACAGAACAACGAGCGGCCGCAGTAACATCGAGCCCGGCACCCCAGCCCAAGAGACACAGCCGCAAACAACAACTAGCGGCTGTCCCAGAATCGGACGCTATCTCCAACATTACAACAACAGGAAATACACCGATCTGGAGTAGAGGTAGGGTTATACAGGGAAAGCAAGCTGGACACACTCTTTTTAACAAAACCACTAATTATTCCCTAAAAGGGTGTAAACATTTTTATATACTAACCCCATTGTTTTACAGGTACCACTCAAAGTATATACCTCCCATTTCCCTTTAACACCCTGCACATCAACTGTTTCCCCCTTTTTTCACCTAGCGCTCTTCAAAAACCCCTTATTAATTCGTCCGCCTGGATGTTGTAATCTTCAGGTTTGGAGCAATTGCGTTGAATTCTTCTGAGTTGGCCCCCCGGAATGTTCTGAATCCAGGTTTTGTGGTGGTTGCTCCTTGCATCCAGATGGCTGTTTTTATCTGTTGGTTTGATATATGTTCTTGTCTCAATTTTTTCATTCTCTATGAAGATCTCCATACCAATTCACTATAAAGAACAACATAAGAGTAATCCGTACTCATTAAAGTTTACAGGATTGAAAAAGGTAACCGTACCTTGGAGAGGAGGAAACCAGGATGACCTACTAACAAAAGAAGAAAGCAAAATGATCTATAACATGGGAACCCTTAGTCCCAAAGGACTTAATATTGATATGGAGATCAGTCCCTTTCTAAGATAATAAATTTACTAGAAATTTAAAATTTAAAATAAAAATCACCCAGTCAGAACCCCCCTTTTTTCTTGCCCCTTTCCTGAAAATAAACAACAAAAAACGCAGCAGTATCAAAGAACGTAGCTCACTGTGATCCCATGCTCCCCCTGTTTATGCCGAAACACTAATGGGATTATCCCTATATATATATATCGGTTTATTTGAGCTAATTCCAGCTAGCATCTCAACCTTTTTATAAAAATTTATTTTTATAATTCATTATTTTTTATTTTTATTTCTATTTTTATTTTTATTTTTACTTTATTTATATTTATTTTTATTTATATATTTTTTCCATTATACATACATTCATCCACTTTTGCTTTTAATAAGAGTACAATATTTCATCCATTTATAGATATATATATATATTTATCCACTTTTGCTCTTATTTTTAATAAATCAAATAGAATGTCTATTCCCATATGTGTCACAAGTATGTCCTGTATGTACTTTGTGTTATAACGCCAAATGACTTTTCAAACTGGCAAATTAGACCACTGATGCCAGCTTCCAAGATGGCCGACGGAGCTTCAAGCTATACAATACTACATCTCTCATAAAAAACGATCCAGACGACATGATATACTCCTGGTCTGGACAAGGACAGAGCGCACATCCAGATGAAGTAACAAATACGGAGGGCGCACACCCCTGAACAAGAGGGGACAACAACAACAGCGCACCAAAGGAAAAAACGGAAATGACGCGACGCTGCATGACGCGACGGCCCCATCTCGCATCGAGTAAGGGCGGAAGTGACGCGACGCCTAATAAGGGCGGAAATGACGCGACGCTACACCAAGAATATCGGGGCAGCTGATAACATGAAGAGAAGGCGGAAGTGACGCCCAAAGAGGGCGGAAGTAACCACAACAATCAATTCTGACACTCACCAATAAAAAGGAGGAAGTGGAGGAGGTACCATACCAGCTCAGTATCCTGACGAAGCCGTGAGGCGAAACTAGTCGATCTGAAGGACGTTGGATCCCAAACAGTGCTGTGCAGGACACCGCACACCACTAACCTGGGAAAGTCTGCCGGCAGACCCTCAACCACTGCAGCACTCCTGGTAAGCACCACATTTGGATTACAAGCTGCACCATTTCAGTGCAAAAACACAGAAGTGCATTTAACTATTTGGAATCCGGAGCAAATCACATGTTACATTGCTTAAACTTTTAAAAGGACATATCCCCTTTATATGTTAAATGTAAGTTTGTCTTGTTTTGTTATACCATCCCCATGTGTATACCGGTATTAGCATAATTTTTATATGTGTATTTTTACACTGCATTTAATTGTACCTTATTCTTTTATTTTATTTTTATTCTATCATATGATTATACATTAAATAAACTATATATTCCTTTAACATAAACTCGAAGAGTTTTTTCTTTGTAGATAGAATATATGTGAGTTTTGCGCAGAGTATACCCCATATATATATATATATATATATATATATATATATATATATATTACATAATACTTATTCAGGAGTTGTGTTGGTGATTGTCTCACCTTTAAAAGCCATAAGGTAGTTGGCAGGTGAGCGGAAAAAACACATGTTCAATTTAGCTATGATGTGCCAGCAGCTGTCAGGTTCTTAAGAGACCAATTGTTAGTGTAGGACTTGCAGTGAAATGGGGTCCCTTGGCGATGGGCTGCAATCTTAAACGCATTGCTTGCAGCCCATCGCTGCCCATAGCTTCATAAACTAAAACCCCATCATTAATTTGATTATTTGTATATTAAGGTGAGTTAGTTTATTATAGTATGGTGAGTGTTGAGCCACCTGTATTTGTATTTATTAGAACATGTGGTCACAGGCCACTGAACCCCAACCTGGGAATGGCGAGTGCTGTTTGCACCCCATTCGTAGTAATGGTGTGTGCGGTTGTATCCTGTATATAAATAAATTTTTTGCTTTTTCATATAATACATTATAGATGAACACCGAAGCGGAACTGAATGAATTTTCAAGAAGATCTTCAAGAAGAAGAGCTTATGTTGCCAGTTATCATGGATGTCTATACAGAATGCAAACTCATCGGCCAAATAAGGACAATTACAAAGGCTACAAATCCATCCAACAGATCACATCATCATTGTTCATTTGTAAGGCAATCCTCTCCTGGATCGGAGCCAGTTCTGTCCATTATACAAAATACAAATGATAAATAATACAGAACAATTGCACCGAGGGCTTACAGTCTTACTATGAGACCCCCATTTAAATGTAAATGTAATCTAGGCGTGGTGACAAAATGATGGGGAATCGGAAAACATCCATCTAGTATTCCTCTCAAAATGAGGTGCAGACCACAAGCAGGAAATCCAGATTGACAGGCTTGGCCACAGGTAGGTACAATGCAGCGTTGTCAGGTAATAGAACCCAATATCAAATGGTAATGCCACCTTAATACATTTCATAAAGGCCGGTGAAAATACTGTACGTAAAAAAAAACTGGCCTGTATGCGGATAGTTACCTTCATAATTGGAAACTTGTCAACTGTATTTCCCTTTGAGCAAATGTACTGAAGTAGTGAATTAGTTTTACTTTACATTGAAATGATGTTTTGGCATGTTCACTGTTATATGAAGATGAGGTATATGAGGCTATGAGTAATGACAGAGGATGTTGTTTGGTCGGGATGTGCCTAGAACTGATTTGTCTGCTAAGCAGGACTGAAGCACATACCAGATTGTCTACTTGTAATTGAGGTCCAAACATGGGAGTTGTCATCCTGACTTCATAATGCACATGAGAATGTGGATTATAAATGACAAACTACAGCTTAATTAGAAACTTCTGCTCGGAATATGGGAGCAGGGGCAAACGCAGGATTTTCAGAAGGGGGTTTCCAGAGAGGGGAGGTACAAAGCACGGAGATGGACACTTAGGTGACCCAGTATATCCAGGGTCAGTTAAAGTATTATAGATAAACCAAATGTATATAAATAATAATAATATATACGCAGATATATATATATATATATATATATATATATATATATATAAATAGACATACATAACATCAGTGTAGACCCCTGGGCATAGCAATGTATTGGGGCCCCTACCTATCCTCCAGCAGTAGGGGTGGTGGAAGCTTTGATGTCCCGCAGGTGGTAGGGGGTATTATATCAACCGCTCAGCATGTAGGGCCTGGATCAGTAATTTCCACTAATTACCCCTTTACTGCACAGATGGTGGGAGATGAGGTGGGAGAAGGGGGCATTCGGCTGAATGAAGGGGTCCCAATACATAACTTCCAGGGTGGTAGAGGATGTTTAATATGCAGAGGAGGGGTGTATAGTGGAGTGGGCTTATTATTCATAATTTTCTGGTGGGAGGACAGCTTGCTTGACTGCAGATATCTCCAGTTCCCGGAAATAGATTTCTTAGATTTTAATGGAATTGAAAACTAGAGAATCCCACCTACCAAATGGTATTAAGGACTAGGGGATCAGAGTTCAGGAGGCAGAGCAATCCGCCAACGAGAATATAAAACTACATACCAGGAGTGTGGAGCTTGGGCAGTAACCAGCTGCTGGAAGGCTGATATCTCCGGTTCTGGGCACAGTAGAGATAAGCTATTAGTGTCCATCAAAGGGGGAGTGTCCCAGCTTTTGGAATATGTCCTCAGAAAAACTCTGCGTCAGAAAGAAACTGAAATATCTGACTGGGAATAGCAATTAACAGGCTTGGATGGGGACCACTGCTTTGAAGTCAGATATCTCCGGTTCTCAAGGGCCGATTTTTTAAATTCTTGTACCCATGGAAAGAGGGGACCCTCAGATTTCAGACTATGGCCCATAGGTTCCTGGGGGGGGTTTCTGGGTACTCAGAACCCCCCCACCCCCCCCTGCGTGTACTACTGGGGAGAGAGTAATCTTGGAATATTAGTAGGATGCTCAGGTAAGGCTACTGGGGCATCGTGATACATTTGGTTGCCATAACACAGTAAAGTTGCCTAATTTAAACCAGTGGATTTACAAAAGCTTGGATTTTTACACATTTTGCTATATTAAAAAAGGCATGAATGGTAAAAGTAGATCAGGCTTGTTTTGCATAAAGTATTATTGCCCTTTTAAATCTGTCTGGCAAAGGGGCGAGATGTACTAAGCCTTGAAAAGTGATAAAATGGAAAGTGATAAACCACCAACCAATCAGCTCCTACCTGTCATTTTTGCAAACACAGCCAGTCAGCCGCAAGTTCAAGTAGGTGCACCCACGGCTGCAATGTATTATTTTTTTATTTATTAATAGTTTCTTATATAACGCATACATATTCCACAGCGCTTTACAGAGAATTTACAGCGCTTTACAGCGGAGCTTACAATCTATATTCCCTACCACATTTACATGCACACACACACAGACATGCTAGGGTTGATTTTTTTTGTTAGGAGTTAATTAACTTGCCAGAATATTTTTGGATTGTGGGAGAAAACCGGAGTACCCGGAGGAAACCCACGCAAGTACAGGGAGAACATACAAACTCTGAACAGTTAGAGCCATGGTAAATAGAACCCATGACCTCAGCACTGTGAGGCAGTAATGCTAACCATTACACCATCCGTACTGCCCCGGATGAGCGTGGCTACATCTGTATGGTTACTTTATACATGGTAACTGCCACTAGCAAGAGGAATTTGACACCAGGTAGCCTTAGATTCTACCTACACACACAAAATTATTAATATTTCACAAAACGTAATATGGGCCACGCAAGGCTGAAGGTCTGAAAACACTGAAAACCAGAAGTAGAAATATGGATTTAATTTAAAGAATCATTTCAGAGATTACAGTTACAATAAGAGATTACAAATAGTATATAATTATCTTAAAAGTAAACACAGATTTCAGACAGTGGGGCAGATGTATTAAGCCTTGAGAAGAGATAAACTGGTGATAAAGGCCCTTATTCTGATTGATGCGTACTTTTCCGCATACTTTCGGATAGCGTCTTTACGGCGTCTGCGCATGCGTGGAGAACGCAACGCGCATGTGCCACGCATTGACTCCGTACCTGTTCGGCCAAATCCCGTACAAAACTGTGCACCGCAATCAGTCTGGAAATATGGGCGTATTATGGGCGTCATGCGGAATGACACATGGGCGTAGTTTAAAAGTGGGCAAAACTGGGAGGAAACATGGGCGGACACGGGGGAGTACACTTATGTTGGGGGGCGTGTATTCGGATAGCACTCCGAATGCACGCGAACAAAACCGATAGAAATGTGCGGTGTCCATAAGTCAAGTATTGCTTTGCGGAAACCACTCGGTCTTGCGGTAGGCGAACGGAACGCCTAATGACTACAAGCATTAACACCTGAACCCAATACAATCGACTCCTTTACTCATTACTCACTAATAGGACGCTTGTCAGTGCTTTAATTGAAACCATTGCACTTCAATTGCTGTAAGGGTTAATGTGTGCAATGCATGTGTTAGGCATGGTTGTAAGGATATATTGGCATATAATTGATTCCAATTCCAAATAAACATTTTTTTATGAGGATAGGTAATTGAATAAGTGGGCCATGTGATGTATTGCAGAATAGACATAATAGTGGGTAGTTTTGCGTAAATACACCGCTTCCGTGCGGACGGACCGCTTGCCATCCGTTCGGATGCGGTATTCCCGTGCATACTCTGTAATACCGTGCAGAATCTGAGTGTTTCCCCCGCACACGCATGGTTTGTATGTCGTCCGTAAACACGCCCTGTTCTTAAAGAGTGAGTCCGTCCGAATGCGGAGGACACGTGGGCGTTTCTACGGACGATGGCCGCACGCGGCAGCACAGCGTGGCGTGCGGACCGCACCGTAAGAATTCGGGAATATCCGCATCAATCAGAATAAGGGCCAAAGTGAAAGGAGATAAAGCACCAGCCAATAAACTGTGTTTGAAAATGACAGTTGAGAGTTGATTGGCTGGTGCTTTATCTCCTTTCACTTTATCTCCACTTTATCTCTTCTCCAGGCTTATTACATCTGCGAGAATAAAAGAGAGAATAAAATACGATAAAACAAACCCAGAGCACTCATCACGTCAGTTGAGTACTCTTGATGTTAAGGAGTCACGGTAGAAGCCGTCAGTACATAACCAGTCACTTCAGACTCTCCTCAGACTATATCCCTCAGTTCTGCTCTTTTCACCCCAACCTTGTGGATTTTACACCCTTTCAAAACCAGATTTAATTATTTGTGACTAAGTATATGAAGGTTCTAGGGTTGCAATGGTCAAACAAGAAGAGGGCTAAGATCTGTGATTTATCAATATAATGAGCTGGGCAGTTATATGAGTTGGTCAGGAAGAAATTCCACAATGAAATGCCTCCTTGGGCCAGTTCTATCCCCTTTCTTGAAAATAACTCTGCCCTACAATCTAAATCACCCATAACATGTACCAGTGCAATGGCTACTGACACCACACTTTAGTAAATACTGTATATACCCTGAAGTTGAGGCTTAGACAGACCATTGGGGTGTTATACAAATCTAAGTTAAATATTTAATTTCAAAGGAAGGTGGAACTCAGATCACCCTGCGCTCCCCTGGGTGCTGCCTAAGTGTTTCTTGGTGTTTCCCAAAAACACCTGGAATGAATAGCTATAGAGGATGGATAAGAGACACTTTGGGCGCAGATAGGTGAAGGCCCATTTATTTCATGAAAAACAATGAGTATAAAAACAGAACAATGATAAAAATTGACAATGATAAAAATTGGTGATCCTCCCTTACTCAGCGATGGGGGTGGAGCCTAGGGATGGTAAACAGAGTGTTCTAGATGAGGAAGAAGGGGACACCCTGTTGGCTCCACAGATCTCACTGGATAGGGTCCTTGTATGAGCAATCCTTAGTGACGAACGCGTTTCGAGTCTATGTGACTCTTTGTCAAGGCTAGTGATTGCTTCTGAGTCTCCTCTATTTATGTAAAAAAAGTGCGGGAAAACAGCAGCGGGAATAATTGGGACCTCCCCCGAAAGTAGTCATAGATGTGTAAATGGAAAAGAGTTCCACTCCTTGTATGTCCGCCGAAAACCAGCTCCGGCGGACATGGCGTTACTTATGGTTCCGGTTATGACGTGCCGGAAGTGATCTAAACATGACTTCCGGTCCTCGTAGTTAGGACAGCCATTGCTCATACAAGGACCCTATCCAGTGAGATCTGTGGAGCCAACAGGGTGTCCCCTTCTTTGTCATCTGGAACACTCTGTTTACCATCCCTAGGCTCCACTACCATTGCTCCTTTCCTACTGTCACTTCAAATTAAAAGATGTACCAGATAACAATAATCCCAGAACAGAAAGACAAAAAAACTTGTATTTCTGTACTTTCTTCCCAGTTTGCCATACTGGATATATATATGGACTTGTCTGGACTCGTCTGGAGGTACTCTCTAAAGACTGTTATTGAAGGGATGAATACTCCTAATCTAAGGTATTTTTAAGAGTCTGTATAAGAATTAGACTCATAACAGTGGAGAGCTGGACCACCATTTGTTTGTATACATCATATGGGTATTAGGTTGGGTAACTGCTCCTTTTTTGTGCACTAATCTCAAAAAAACATTTAGATACCAACTCAAAAATGTAATTGCTTAACTTAACTTCTAAAACCAAGACATAAGAGATGGTATGCAATTCTAAAGTGTAATGCTGGGTACACACCAGAACGATCATGATCATGAGATGACCGTACAATCCCGATCTCTACCCAGTTGAAGGGGCCGTTTCAAATCGTGACTGCAGCAAGTAGGACCTGCAAAATGACCAAACGACCAGTAGGGACACGCATCGGATCGGAATCGGATCTAAAACATGCCCAATTTACATACAATCAGTCGAGATTGTATTGAACTTGGGGGGATTGAGGCCAAATCGTTCTGGTGTGTACCCTACAGTACATTACATTTTATTTTGGATGAGCATTTAAGCCTGGATTCCTTAATAAAGACAGAACTATTTATATATTACTACGATGCCCAGTGACATACTTCTATGCTTCTCCTGAAGTCTGTTCTGTTTAATAGTCTTTAGTCGTAAATCATTGCAAAGTAAAATGTAAGAGGAGAAGAGAGATATATTGAAGATGGGATTTTGCCCATAGCAACCAATCAGATTCTAATTCTTACATTTTTAGCACCTTCTAGAAGGAACCTGATTGGTTGCTATGGGCAACACCCCATCTGAGTGCCCCTATGAAAGCATCTCCGCTGTATATAATGGTGTAGATAAAGTAAACTGCCCGCACACAACTCTTTTATTACATTATTATTCTGTTCTGAGCACAATAACACATTCTATTCCACTCATTTAGAATGTTGTTTTGTTGTTACAATGTTTTATTGTAAGTTATAAATGTGTTATTGCTGGCTCACAATCACTGACATTCATTTAGCAGAATGATTAGTAGAATCCAGAATTTTTTTTAACATTAGTTTGCTCATAAGTGCGAACTGTTCATTGGCTTAGTCTGTTTGTTTGGATGTATCTTGCTCCACTCCTGCTATTACCCTCTGCTTCTGCTATTACCCTCTGCTATTACCCTCCACTCCTGCTATTACCCTCTGCTATTACCCTCCACTCATGCTATTACCCTCTGCTATTACCCTCTGCTATTACCCTCCACTCCTGCTATTACCTTCTTCTACTGATATTACCCTCTGCTATCACCCTCCACTCCTGCTATTACCCTCTGCCTCTGATATAACCCTCTGCTATTACTTTCAACTCCTGCTATTACCCTCCGCTCCTTCTATTACCCTCCCCTTCCGCTATTACCCTCCGCTTCTGCTATTACCGTCTGCTATTACCCTCCACTCCTGCTATTACTTTCTACTAGTACCCTCCACTCCTGCTATTACCCTCTGCTTTTACCCTCCACTCCTGCTATTACCCTCCAATCCTGCTATTACCCTGTACTCCTGCTATTACCTTCTACTCATGCTATTACCCTCCACTCCTGCTATTAACCTCTGCTATTACCCTCTACTCCTGCTATTACTCTCTGCTATTACCCTCCTCTCCTGCTATTACCTTCCTCTCCTGTTATTACCCTCTACTCCTGCTATTACCCTCTGCTATTACCCTCTACTCCTGCTATTACTCTCTGCTATTACCTGCCTCTCCTGCTATTACCCTCTACTCCTGCTATTACCTTCTACTCCTGCTATTACCCTCTACTCCTGCTATTACCTCATACTCCTGCTATTACCCGCTACTCCTGCTATTACCTTCTGCTACTGCTATTAACCTCTGCTATTACCCTCTACTGCTATTACTCTCTGCTATTACCCTCCACTCCTGCTATTACTCTCTGCTATCGCCCTCCACGCCTGCTATTACCTTCTGCAATTACCCTTCACTCCTGCCAGCACCGTGATTAACTGTAGGTAAGGTATTGGCCTGGTTTCCTCCAAACATGATGCCTGGCATTCACACCAAAGTTCAATCTTTGCCGCATTAAACCAGAGCATTTTGTTTCTCATGGTCTAAGAATCCTTCAGGTGCATTGTGGCAAGCTCCAGGCGGGCTGGCATGTGTTTTTTACTAAGGAGTGGCTTCCGTCTGGCCACTAGACCATACAGGCACTGTCATGTGTGGGACCTTATACAGATGTAGCGCCTGTCAGCCAGCTCAGGGAATTGCCAGATTCCCTGAGCTGGCGCACACTGGCAGAGAGGTGCTCCATCTGACGGTGACTCGCATCCTGCCAGCATGGGTAGCGGATTCCCTACCTGTCTCCGCTTCAGGGAGACAGGCAGGGCGAGTGGGGGCTGCGATGGTTCACAGCGGCGATTGGCGATAGAATCACCAGTAGCAACTCTAATGAGACAACAAGACCAATCATGCCAAGGCGTGTGAGCAGCGCTAAGAAAAGGGTGACACACACTAATACAATAAGGTACAATATAAATTTTACTGAATAAAATTGAACATATAATAAATCACAATATAAATCACAATGTAAAAACAATTAAAGGTACCATTTAAAACAGGTTCTTCACATCACAAGCGGGAGTGGGTGTATTTGTATAAGTCCAGGTTGGACAGTGGATGGAGATGATGGAGTGGATTTAAGGGGGGGAGAAGGATAATCAACAATCGCAGGTAAGTGCACTTTACCAAATGATGGAGGATCTGGATATCCAATGATGTCCACTGGGTGATTGTTGGAGTCCTCACCGTAGTGTAAGATTTATGAGTAGATATTGTCGGTCGGCTTCCGCTTGAGAAGATGCCCCTCGTATATTGATGGTACCTGGAGGGGGGAGGGGTGAATTACCCCGATGAATTCCAATGAGCGGTGTCCGCCAAACACGACCAAGGTGAATGGAAAGGTGGTATCGGTTCGCTTGACAGTGTCCTCTTTTATTGGCAAGCTGGAATTATGCCGCTGAGTAGTTTGGGAGGAGCCGTAACCACCAGACACAGTGGGAAAGGTAGGATGGTAGGGAGGATGGGTAAACCAGGTGAATCTGTAGGTGATAATGCACCAGCAAGTGGGTCCAATCTGGATGGGGTGTCCCACACTTGGAGTACTTGGAGTGAAAAACCAGCAATCCACTGACGCGTTTCACTGCCAACTGCAGCTTTATCAAAGGTGATAAACTCTAATGAGAGCTGCTCCATCTGTATAGACAGGTGTGTACCTTTCCAAATCATGTCCAATCATCTTAATTTACCACAGGTGGACTCCAATTAAGCTGCAGGAACATCTCGAAGGTTTATCAGTGGAAACATGATCCAGCTGAGCTCAATTTTGAGCTCCATGGCAAACGCTGTGAATACTTATGTAAATGTGATTTTTTTTTTTTTTAATACATTTGCAAAAATCTCCCAAAACTTTTTTCACATTGTGCATAGAATTTTGAGGGAAAAAATTAACTGATTCCATTTTGGAATAAGGCTGTAACAAAATGTTAAAAAAAGTAAAGCGCTGTGAATACTTTCCGGGTGCACTCTATATACTAAAAAAACCTGTTTCTACCAACTAAAAATAAGCAAATCCCATTGAAAGTAGCAAAATGTAACACTTAAGGGCCCTACATAAGCAAAGATGTGTGCCAGAGATACATAACGGGAGATTCAGCACAAGAGATTTCACTCTTGTGACTCATTTCAGACAATGAGCCACATACAGAGAGATTTGTGTCAGAGATTCAAATTGGGAGATTCAGCACGGGAGATCTCAAATCTGTCACTACTGTCAATGCCATCAGACTGCACTGTGTATATATAGACACACACATATATATATATATATATATATATATACACACACATATATATATATATATATATATATATATACACACACATATATATATATATATATATATATATACACACACACACACATATATATATATATATATATATATATATATATATATATATATATATATATATATAGTCCACACGGCCAAGCACACTGATAACCTCCAAAGCTGTCCCGGTGCTCACCACAGACCAGCAGCGGTCATATTCAGACTCTCTATCTCTCAGCGGAGAAGGCGGCACACGGTGAATAAATCATAGTGGAGTCAGGAACGTCATGCAACGTTTCGATTTTATTCTTTCAAAATCGTCATCAGGCATAAAATAAACAATCACAAGCTTACCTTATATCCCCACTTCACCGTGCACGCCACAGCACGTTTCCCGCGGCAGCCGCACCACGTCACACAGCGGGCGCCCCTGCACGTCACGCAACCATGGAGACCAGCATCAACAATCCAACGCTGGTCACCCGGCAACGATTGACGCGCAGTGACGTCACATCTGCCAGACGAAGTTACGTCCCAGCGGTAAACAGTGCTGTTTAGAGTGATTAAAACAGCTGAAGGATGAGGATAGGGAAGGATATCACATTTAGAAATGACATCAAAAAATGTAACTGGTATATATAAAGATATTCACATCAATATATACAATACAAAACATCACACAGAAACACAGAAAATAATTTCTCAAAAAATCCGTACATCAATTGCGATAAATAAAAGAGAAATTTAAATATACAAAAGAGCATCCTGTCATATAAGGCTAAAGACAAGAAGTATCTAAGTCAATTTATAGGAACGCATGGAAACCCAAATGGTCATTAAGACCGTGGGGTACCATGGTCCTTAGGCGGTGGATCCAACGGGATTCACACCGTATAAGGGCCAAAGGTCTATTACCCCCGCGCAATTTAAGAGGAATATGGTCAATTATAATATAGCGTAAATTGGCCATACTGTGGCCAGCCAGTGCAAAGTGCCTTGCCACCGGCTGGTCACTGGTGCCAGAGGCTAAGGCAGCGCGAATCGCAGTCCTATGCCCGGCCATCCGATCTCGTAGGGTTCTTTTAGATTTCCCCACATAATGAAGCCCACAGGGGCAAGAAATAAGATAGACTATATAACGGGTGGTACAGGTAACACGATGCCTGATGGAGTATCTCTTGCCAGAGAATGGGTGACAAAATGAATCCCCCACAGTCAGATTCCTGCAAGTGGTGCAATTTAAGCACCTAAAACAGCCATTCCGTCGGCCCAAGAAACCAGTACCACCCGGAACACTGGGGATAGGGGTAATGTCCGTGCGGACCACCCAGTCCCGAATGTTCCGGCCACTGGTATAACAGGGCTTCAATTTCACATCTTTAAGGCCCAATGATCCATCTGAGGTAACCAAAGGCCAGTGTTGTTTAGAAATACGACGAATCCCATCACTGGCAGTATTATAATGGTTTACCCACGGCATTTTCTTGGTAGCTGTGTTTTCTCTAACCTTAGGTACCAATAGAGATGCTCTAGGCAATGATAACGCTCTCTGTTTAGCTCTAGTGAGGAGATCCAAATCGTACCCACGTACCAGAAAATTCCGGATCATGGCATCAATTTGGTTAACAGCTTCTGTGGTATCGCTACAAATCCTACATGCTCTTATAAATTGGGAGTAGGGAAGCCCGAATTTTAAAGGTTTAGGGTGATGACTGGCTGCATGTAGTATGGTATTACGATCAGTGTCCTTCTTATACAATGAAGTACTGATACAGCCAGCATCCAGTCGGACCTCTACATCAAAAAAACTAACAGCATGTGGATGGATGGAAAAAGTTAATTTGAGAGGTGATGTCGACTGATTATGTCGACCAATCATGTCCACAAATGCAGTTTCACTGCCTGTCCATATTAAAAATATATCATCGATGTATCTGGCATAAAAATAAATCATGCCAGATACATCTGGATCAGAAAAAAATATTTCATCCTCAGCTATAAACATATACGCGTTGGCGTACGATGGGGCCACATTGGACCCCATCGCACAGCCAGAGCGTTGTAGGTAAAATTTACCATCATGTACAAAAAAGTTGTGGGTGAGGAGCAGCTCCAATAAATTGCACACAAAATCAATGGATGGACCCTTATACAAGGGATTATTATCAATGAGCATACGCACAGATTGGATACCAGCCACATTCGGGATCACCGTATATAGGCTGGATACATCTATACTACACAATAAACTATTGGGTGGCACAGAGCCCAATGCTATAAGTTTGTTAATAAACGAAGTAGTATCAAGAAGATATTTACTGTGCTGTACGATACACGGCTGTAGCAAAGAATCTAAATATACTGCACTGTTCTGAAAAAGAGAATTGCAAGCAGCTATAATGGGGCGCCCAGGAGGGGCAGTGGCATGCTTGTGAATCTTTGGGAGAGTGTATATCACGGGTACAACAGGCCAAGTTGGTATAAGTGCCTCTCCCAAAGACTCACAGATCACATTATCATCTACCGCCTCCTTGACCAAAGTTGTTAATAAAGATTTAAACTGCACAGTAGGGTCACCCTTCAAAGGGAGATATACATTATCATCAGACAATTGACGTTCAATCTCCTTCTTATAAGAAAGCAAATCCTGTATCACCACCCCCCCACCTTTATCAGCGGGGCGGATGATGATATCAGGATTGCTAGACAATTTCTTTAATGCCAGAAATTCTTGGGCAGACAGATTACCTTTAATATCTTTATTATTATCTTTAGAATGCAAATCAGTTTTAACAAAATTATTCACATCATAGTTTAGCATCCTAGAAAATGATTTGATAGAAATGTTACTAGTAAGAGGATCAAACCTAGACCTAGGTAACAATTTACGCAACTGTGTCGGTATTTCATCAGTTGCAGCCACAGGAACTGTCACAGATTGAACAATGTCAGGTCTATGAAAATGTTCATGTAGCCGCAGTTGCCGGTTCAGGCGATATTTCTCAATCTGCCAGGAAAAGTCATTGAAATTAGTTGTAGGGACATAAGACAATCCTTTACTCAGGACTTTAAATTCATCAGGGGATAGTTGGTATGAGGATAAATTGAAGATCACCGCGGTCTCCTGTTCAGCGGCGGTCTTCCGGGCTTTCTTTTTTCTCGCCCGTTTACCACCCCGTCTTGTCCTGGATTGGGGTCGCTGAGCAATTGGGTCCGGGTGCGCACCCCTAAAGGGGCAGATCGATATGGAGGTCCACTCGATTGGTCATTGTAGTCAGAGTCACTAGTGGTATAGTTGTCATGGGAGCGGCCAGCTCGACCTGAACGATTAGGAAAGTGACGTTGTGCTCTCCTTCTAATGTGACCCCGTTCTCTCTCAGGGTTAACCCACTGATAAACTACATTGCGTTCATAGTCATTAACCACCTTCTCTAATTTCTGCTGTTTAAACTGTAAAAGATCATGCTTGTATGTAGACAGCTGGTTCTTTAGTTTCTCATACCAGTCATTAGCAGTATCAGCAATAAGGAGTGGTTTATTCGTGGTTTTTAAACTGACCAATTTTTTCACGGGTGGCCTTCAACTCTCGCCCCGCCTCCTCAATAACAAGTAACATTAAATCATAACTACATTTATTTAAGACACCTATCCACTGTTTGCAAAAAGATAGGTTGTGGCGTCCAATCGTTGGGCAATTTTTAACCCGAAAGCCACGGGGTATGTGTTTGTCTTTATAGTAGTTAGATAAAGTCACACCGTGATAATAAAAGTCTAGTTCTTTTTGTTTCAATTTCAACAACTCACGGTAAGCAGGTCTGAAGATTTAGGGGTAGCAGCATCCAGAAGGTCTTTAAAAAGAATATCATCGGCTTCTGATTCCGAGAAGGTGACAGATATCCCTTGTGTGAGTTTTGATAAATTGATGCTTTCAAACGGAACATCCTCCGCCAATCCTCCTTCAGCCATAGTTAAAAGTCAAGAACCGACGTCTTGAGACAGGAAACAAATGAAGTCCTGGGATGATCAACAAATAACGTCAGGTGCTATCAGCCAGGTATACCGCACTCCTGAAATGGGGCAATACCAAATATAGTCCACACGGCCAAGCACACTGATAACCTCAAAGCTGTCCCGGTGCTCACCACAGACCAGCAGCGGTCATATTCAGACTCTCTATCTCTCAGCGGAGAAGGCGGCACACGGTGAATAAATAATATTTTAAAGACCTTCTGGATGCTGCTACCCCTAAATCTTCAGACCTGCTTTACCGTGAGTTGTTAAAATTGAAACAAAAAGAACTAGACTTTTATTATCACGGTGTGACTTTATCTAACTACTATAAAGACAAACACATACCCCGTGGCTTTCGGGTTAAAAATTGCCCAATGATTGGACGCCACAACCTATCTTTTTGCAAACGGTGGATAGGTGTCTTAAATAAATGTAGTTATGATTTAATGTTACTTGTTATTGAGGAGGCGGGGCGAGAGTTGAAGGCCACCCGTGAAAAAATTGGTCAGTTTGAAACCACGAATAAACCACTCCTTATTGCTGATACTGCTAATGACTGGTATGATAAATTAAAGAACCAACTATCCTCATACAAACATGATCTTTTACAGTTTAAACAGTAGAAATTAGAGAAGGTGGTTAATGACTATGAACGCAATGTGGTTTATCAGTGGGTTAACCCTGAGAGAGAACGGGGTCACATTAGAAGGAGAGCACAACGTCACTTTCCTAATCGTTCAGGTCGAGCTGGCCGCTCCCATGACAACTATACCACTAGTGACTCTGACTACAATGACCAATCGAGTGGACCTCCATATCGATCTGCCCCTTTAGGGGTGCGCACCCGGACCCAATTGCTCAGCGACCCCAATCCAGGACAAGACGGGGTGGGAAACGGGCGAGAAAAAACAAAGCCCGGAAGACCGCCGCTGAACAGGAGACCGCGGTGATCTTCAATTTATCCTCATACCAACTATCCCCTGATGAATTTAAAGTCCTGAGTAAAGGATTGTCTTATGTCCCTACAACTAATTTCAATGACTTTTCCTGGCAGATTGAGAAATATCGCCTGAACCGGCAACTGCGGCTACATGAACATTTTCATAGACCTGACATTGTTCAATCTGTGACAGTTCCTGTGGCTGCAACTGATGAAATACCGACACAGTTGCGTAAATTGTTACCTAGGTCTAGGTTTGATCCTCTTACTAGTAACATTTCTATCAAATCATTTTCTAGGATGCTAAACTATGACGTGAATAATTTTGTTAAAACTGATTTGCATTCTAAAGATAATAATAAAGATATTAAAGGTAATCTGTCTGCCCAAGAATTTCTGGCATTAAAGAAATTGTCTAGCAATCCTGATATCATCATCCGCCCCGCTGATAAAGGCGGGGGGGTGGTGATACAGGATTTGCTTTCTTATAAGAAGGAGATTGAACGTCAATTGTCTGATGATAATGTATATCTCCCTTTGAAGGGTGACCCTACTGTGCAGTTTAAATCTTTATTAACAACTTTGGTCAAGGAGGCGGTAGATGATAATGTGATCTGTGAGTCTTTGGGAGAGGCACTTATACCAACTTGGCCTATTGTACCCGTGATGTACACTCTCCCAAAGATTCACAAGCATGCCACTGCCCCTCCTGGGCGCCCCATTATAGCTGCTTGCAATTCTCTTTTTCAGAACAGTGCAGTATATTTAGATTCTTTGCTACAGCCGTGTATCGTACAGCACAGTAAATATCTTCTTGATACTACTTCGTTTATTAACAAACTTATAGCATTGGGCTCTGTGCCACCCAATAGTTTATTGTGTAGTATAGATGTATCCAGCCTATATACGGTGATCCCGAATGTGGCTGGTATCCAATCTGTGCGTATGCTCATTGATAATAATCCCTTGTATAAGGGTCCATCCATTGATTTTGTGTGCAATTTATTGGAGCTGCTCCTCACCCACAACTTTTTTGTACATGATGGTAAATTTTACCTACAACGCTCTGGCTGTGCGGTGGGGTCCAATGTGGCCCCATCGTACGCCAACGCGTATATGTTTATAGCTGAGGATGAAATATTTTTTTCTGATCCAGATGTATCTGGCATGATTTATTTTTATGCCAGATACATCGATGATATATTTTTAATATGGACAGGCAGTGAAACTGCATTTGTGGACATGATTGGTCGACATAATCAGTCGACATCACCTCTCAAATTAACTTTTTCCATCCATCCACATGCTGTTAGTTTTTTTGATGTAGAGGTCCGACTGGATGCTGGCTGTATCAGTACTTCATTGTATAAGAAGGACACTGATCGTAATACCATACTACATGCAGCCAGTCATCACCCTAAACCTTTAAAATTCGGGCTTCCCTACTCCCAATTTATAAGAGCATGTAGGATTTGTAGCGATACCACAGAAGCTGTTAACCAAATTGATGCCATGATCCGGAATTTTCTGGTACGTGGGTACGATTTGGATCTCCTCACTAGAGCTAAACAGAGAGCGTTATCATTGCCTAGAGCATCTCTATTGGTACCTAAGGTTAGAGAAAACACAGCTACCAAGAAAATGCCGTGGGTAAACCATTATAATACTGCCAGTGATGGGATTCGTCGTATTTCTAAACAACACTGGCCTTTGGTTACCTCAGATGGATCATTGGGCCTTAAAGATGTGAAATTGATGCCCTGTTATACCAGGGGCCGGAACATTCGGGACTGGGTGGTCCGCACGGACATTACCCCTATCCCCAGTGTTCCGGGTGGTACTGGTTTCTTGGGCCGACGGAATGGCTGTTTTAGGTGCTTAAATTGCACCACTTGCAGGAATCTGACTGTGGGGGATTCATTTTGTCACCCATTCTCTGGCAAGAGATACTCCATCAGGCATCGTGTTACCTGTACCACCCGTTATATAGTCTATCTTATTTCTTGCCCCTGTGGGCTTCATTATGTGGGGAAATCTGAAAGAACCCTACGAGATCGGATGGCCGGGCATAGGACTGCGATTCGCGCTGCCTTAGCCTCTGGCACCAGTGACCAGCCGGTGGCAAGGCACTTTGCACTGGCTGGCCACAGTATGGCCAATTTACGCTATATTATAATTGACCATATTCCTCTTAAATTGCGCGGGGGTAATAGACCTTTGGCCCTTATACGGTGTGAATCCCGTTGGATCCACCGCCTAAGGACCATGGTACCTCACGGTCTTAATGACCATTTGGGTTTCCATGCGTTCCTATAAATTGACTTAGATACTTCTTGTCTTTAGCCTTATATGACAGGATGCTCTTTTGTATATTTAAATTTCTCTCTTATTTATCGCAATTGATGTACGGATTTTTTTAGAAATTATTTTCTGTGTTTCTGTGTGATGTTTTGTATTGTATATATTGATGTGAATATCTTTATATATACCAGTTACATTTTTTGATGTCATTTCTAAATGTGATATCCTTCCCTATCCTCATCCTTCAGCTGTTTTAATCACTCTAAACAGCACTGTTTACCGCTGGGACGTAACTTCGTCTGGCAGATGTGACGTCACTGCGCGTCAATCGTTGACGGGTGACCAGCGTTGGATTGTTGATGCTGGTCTCCATGGTTGCGTGACGTGCAGGGGCGCCCGCTGTGTGACGTGGTGCGGCTGCCGCGGGAAACGTGCTGTGGCGTGCACGGTGAAGTGGGGATATAAGGTAAGCTTGTGATTGTTTATTTTATGCCTGATGACGATTTTGAAAGAATAAAATCGAAACGTTGCATGACGTTCCTGACTCCACTATGATTTATTCACCGTGTGCCGCCTTCTCCGCTGAGAGATAGAGAGTCTATATATATATATATATATATATATATATATATATATATATATATATACACACACACATATATATATATATATACACATATATATATATATATATATATATATACATATATATATATATATATATATATATATATATACACACATATATATATACATATATATACATATATATATATATATATATATATACATACATATATATATATATATATATATATATATTGGTGGAGATATGAAATGGATGTTATATATAATGAAAAGATAGTACGCTGGTGGCATAGTGTTGCTGCACAGGGCTAAATAATTAAGCCCTGAGACAGATATTCACCCCCCAAACATTGGTGGCACAGTGGAAAAAAATATATACTTACCTACTCCGGAGTCCAGCATCACGGCCTCTCTGTCCCGCGGCGTCATCAGGAGGGGCGGCGGTCTCCGGCGGTGGTCTCCGTCGGTGCCTGATGTCATCGGCGGCGGCGGTGCGTCCTCGTCTCAGGTGCGTCCTCTCAGGTGCAGCGGCGGTGTCATGCGGGCGGCGTTCAGCGGGGCTTCAGTCGCTCAGAACAGCCCTGCTCATCTGCCCGCAGCCACACATGCGGGAGATGAGCAGGAGCTTTCTCAGCGACTGCTCTGTATTGTACAACCCGTCCGTTCTGAATCTTGGGTAGATTCAGAACGGCGGGTGCGCGCATGTAAATCGCTGTGTGGGCTATATACACAGCGATTTACATGCATTTTCAGGCATTTTCTGAGTGATTTAGTAAAATCGCTCAGAAAATGCCTGAAAATTGTGCTGTGTGTGGGGCCCTTGAGTCTGTCACCAAATGTGAAAACTCTGAATATTAAGTGGTTAATGTTTGTATGGCTTCCAACTTGATGATAAAACATCATCTATTGTGTGATTCTGAAATGCTGTTTCCATAAAACTATCAACCAATAAAAATAAGTTTAGGAAAAATAACTCTAATTATACACATATTACATAACACCTGTGAAGTTTATTCTTTTGTAAAAGTTTGCTTTCATCTTAAAAAGACGTCAGAACCGCCAACATAAAATGGATACTTTATCGAGTTTATTGTCTTTGGTTAATATGCGTATTTGTGCTTTCTCTAATGACAGGAAGGAAGCCAGTGAAAATTATTAAAACATATTCATCTGTAATGCTGTTTGCATGGCCTAATGAGCAGTGAATATCCCTACAGCATATAACATCATGCCATCAGTGCATGCAATCATGGAAACACAAAACAGAGATGATTCTGTTTGTGGAGTTTCTTGTACCATGACATCAGTGGCTTGTACAGGCTTCGGTTACAGCAACATCAACAGCAGAAGGTTGGATAAGATCCTAGCTGTCTTTAGTTGGGATTCCTGTCCCGGACAGACTATCAAGTGCCAGCTCTCACCAACAAAGTCTCTGTAAGAAATACGACTGGTGGGAAGAGTAATACACCCTTTTTTTTAATTCTAATTTATATTTTACACAGTCTAAATTGGTCTGACAACTTCAACAAGGAAATTGTCTTTTTTTATATCTAAAGGAAACGTGTTTATTAAAAGTGTTAACAAGCCTGAAAAAGAACACGCTGCTTAACATCAGTTCTACAATCTGTGTTTGCCAACAGGAGACTCCTATTGTGATGTCTTTATGACTTGACAGTGGCAATTATCTGCGCTGATTGCAGATTGTTTAAAGCCAATTAAATATAGATAGGTAAATGCAGGTGGAACAAATGGATGCTAAAACATGTATTCCTCCTACGAAAGCACTACATTTTGTTAAACTCATTCTGGCATTTCCTATGCCAGGATGAGTTTAACAAAATGTAGTGCTTTCGTTTTAAGAGCATCGTATAAAGTATTATAAAGATGGCCAGGAATCCAGTGATTGTCACATGATGAGTCTGCAAGATATGGATGGGTATTTGGAAGAGGGGGGGGGTGGATCATCACAGGCAAGAACAATAAGAATATATATGAAGGCAATAGCAAGTTACATAACATATGACCGTTAATGACAATAATTTTCAGGGGTACTAGGTTGGCGGTGCTCCCAAAGAAGTTCAGCATCCAAGCTGATTACAGAGGGTGGGTGTCCAATGACGGATAAAGGAAGAAAGATACAGGTTTTTTGGGCACGCTTGTAAAGATGATGTGATGGATGTAACAATGAGTGAGCTAAGAAATAACTTTTATTAGGCTTCACTTAAAATATATGCATCAAATTATAGGCGTCAGAAAAATTACATATAATAAGGTATAATTTAAAGAACATAACTCATATACATAATAATCACTGTAAACAGGCGAAAATGTTCCACCTTTGGGGACCACCCCCCACCTGATGATGTGGATGAGAAGAAAGAGTTATTCGAAGGATTTAGAAGCAAGGAGTGGTTCGTCATGTGATGCCCGGTGTTTTAAATTCACCTCAGTATGTACGGCACCGGATATTCCCTACCAGTCGCCAGATGGGTACTAATCTGGCCAATTACTACTTAGCTGCTGAGATCGGACGAGATCAGGCGGTACAGTAATGTATGGTCGTAAGTTCCGATGGGTGGAAAGACACGGGACTAACAATCTGGACCAAGTGTCACTTCTTCTTTCCAAAAGTGAGAGAGGACTACAGCCTGTTACACAAGGTATTGCAGGAAGGGTCAAGTCAAACGATGGATGAGAGAGTGACGATATAAAATAGGTGTAGATAGATGAGGTTCTTGCACCAGTCAGACCCTTCTACTACCCTTCATCATATGGATATATTGGATGGAGGTTGAGAGTAATAGTCTGACCGTGCTCACCCCAGTAAAAAGAGCCGATATGGGTCACTGGTTTGTGGTTCCTTAACGGTGAGAAAGGAGTATAAAGGCAAAGAATGTACCCCCTTGTGAGACTCTCTGGTGTCAGTAAAGATTATATCTGCACACCTGAGGGGACCAGGGGGTATTTGTACAATTCTGTGGAGTGTTTCACAGAAGGATGGTACTAAATAGTTAGGCCCTGAGTCACACAGACAGTGGTTCGATTCAATATCAAGATATATGGGACTCGAGGAAAAATATCCTAGACAAATATCCTAGAGAAATATGACAATAATCAGTGACAGTCATCTAGTAGTTCTCACAATATCTGTCAGTTCTTTTTGGCAGACAAGTTGTACAATTTCTGTGGAGTGTCTCACAGATAGATGGTACTAAATGGTTAGTCCCTGAGTCACACAACAGTAATAAATACAGTATCAAGATATATGTGACTTGAGGTATAGGGATAGAAAGGAATGTATGGAATGGTATATCTTCCTGAAAACTTGACAACACTCTATGGTACTCAATCATGTAGTTCAAACGATGTCTGGTAATTCATTTGACAGACAAATTAATCACACAAATTCGGTACTGTTTCAGATAGGATATGCAGTTTGACAGCAATTGCTAGAATCTGTGGCAATAAAGGTGTGCTGCACAGTTTGGCAGCAGTTTAAGCCGTGTGTGGCAGTATAAGTATGATGGTTTCAAAAGAGGCTTGACCTGCCGACCTGGTGCACAGCTTGAAGTGCTAGTAGGGAATAATGCTGTGCGGCAAGTTCCAGGTTTCGGATGAAGTCAGGGGGTGGTCCTAGGTGCATCTGACACGTGTTTCGCCAAGGGGCTTGTTCACAGTGACGCAAAGCCTAATAAAAGTTATTTCTTCACTCATTCATTGTTACATCCATCACATCATCTTTACAAGCGTGTCCCAAAAACCTGTATCGTTTTTCCTTTGTCTGTCTTTGGACACCCACCCTCTTTAAAAAGATATGGATGGGACCAGCAGATTTAGGGTATGCTGATCCTTGCAGTGTCATATTATTATTTTTTGGGAATTTTACTATACACTTGAACTCCGATTGGCAATGGTAAAGTGTTTGTATACCTACATTCCCAAAAGTGGAATGTAGGTATGTTTAATGTCAGCAGTAGGTGGACCTGGGAGTGCATTTTCCCAAACTTAATATGCTGATACACTACATATGTCACAGTAAGTAAATGACCCTTCATGGTGGTGTTTTTATGTATGATCATGTGTTTTATGTGTTTCATAGAACCTAAAGATAAGACCGAACTGAAGGGGCCTAAACACATGGAGATTCTGAAGCGTTCTGAGCGATGCTAGATCACTCAGAATGCTCAGCACACAACTATGTGTCAGCACTGTGGGGGTTATTTTGGTTCACTCTTTCTGACAAGTTCCTTCTTAGATGGACAAAACCATGTGCACTGCAGGTGGGCAGATGTAACTTGTGCAGAGAGAATTAGATTTGGTGGGGTTTTACTTCAAAGTGAGATCTATATTGCAGTGTAAAAATAAAGCAGCCAGTATTTTCCCTGCACAGAAACAAAATTACTCACCCAAATCTAATTCTCTTTGCACATTTTGCATCTGCCCCCCTGCAGTGCACATGGTTTTGTCCATCTAAGAAGAAACTTGTCAGAAAGAGTGAACCAAAATAACCCCCTGTGTGCTGAGTAATCTGTCAGGTCCAGTGTTCCCTGGTGAGAACACTGGCACTGACACCGGCAATTATAGATTTATCCAGAATGCTGGATATTAATCACCGGGCGATAGTGATGTGCGGGGCCGTGCATAGCTATCGCCCCTACACACGGAGCAATGTAGGGGCATTTTCTAAGTGATCTATTCTGGTTCACTCACAAAGGCAAATTCCTTCTCTAATGGACAAAACCATGCTGCACTGCAGGTGGGGGCAGATGTAACTTGTTCAGAGAGAGTTAGATTTGGTGGGGTTTTACTTCAAAGTGAGATCTACAGTATATTGCAGTGTAAAAATAAAGCAGTCAGTATTTTCCCTGGACAGAAACAAAATAACCCACCTAAATCTAAATCTCTCTGCACATGTTACATCTTCCCCACCTGCAGAGCAGCATGGTTTTGTCCATTTGAGAATGAATTTGCCTTTGCGAGTGAACCAGAATAAGGGCCCTAGTGAGATCCCTTAGAAACTGCCCTGAAATTGTTCAACGTGTGGGCCCCATTCCAAAATGCTTGTACTTAAATAAAAAACTGAAAGAAAAAAAGTTTATATGAAATGATTACTTTTAAAACTAGCAATATTTCTTCTAGCTCTATAATATACTAATAGTATATGACAAAAGATACAAATTAAATGTCCTTAGTATGACTCAAAGCCGTACTCTCTACAAGGTAATCTTTGAGTTATCTTCCTTTCAATCATTTTTTAACACAGCTCTTTCACATCTGTATTCCCAGCCCCAGTGGGGTTTTTCTGTTCCACTTGAATTCAACATTTGTTTGGTGACCTACAACCTTTAAGGATGACCTTGTCCTAGTAGAATTACCATAAAATGTATTAAATAAGTAAAGCAAAGAGGCGTCATAAGACCACACACAAAAAGTTATGCTCAATGCATTTCTTACTAATATCCAAGTTTCCCGAACTAGCGAGCGATAAAATATATACCGAACTTGAAATACATTTAGAAATAAAAATTTATTAAATTAAGTTTATTAAATTTTTGTTTAAGAATTTGTCTATTTTATTCTAAATTTTATTGAATAACATCATTGGGATTATTCGATTTAATTCTGTAAATTAAGTGAAAAGTGGAAAAAACCCATGTCGACCTAGCGACCTGTTGACAGAAAGTCATGTTGACTGTTTCACCTGTAGATTCTATGTGTCGGTATTTTGTCCTTGTCGGGATTTTAAATGTCGGAATTTTGACCCTGTCTGTATTTTGAACCATTCGGGATTTTGACCCTGTCGGGATTTTGACCGTCGGTATTTCATACCGAATCCCCAGTATAATGTAACAATCCCTAGAGGAGAAGGGCCCCCTACATCAACCCCATCCCCCCCCCCCCACACACACACATGCACATCAGCAATAGGGCCCACTTGGGCATCCCCTGTACCACTGTGGGCCAAGCTACTGTACATCATTGCTTGACGTACGGTAAGTATCTATTTAAATAAAGAGAAGAAGCTGTGTTTCTTTTGCAGACTATATAATGACTTAGCTATGTGGTTGATAATTAGTTACAAAGGATCTGTAATCATCATGTAATGATGTGTACATGTCCTGCATAGAACCATCACAGCTATTACAAAAGTATGATCTACAGAACCTGTACTGAGATCATACATCATCAAGCCATTTAGTTTATCAACAATAATATCTGTGCATTTCCTTTGACAAACTTAGTTCTGGGGCTGGGACTCATGTGTGGCTGTGTAAAGCGGGACTAAGTAAAAACCGGACCTGGCCAAGACCCCGGAATGCCGGACCGGACACTACAAGCTCTGGAATGCAGAGTTTGATGTCCGGTCTGGAGGGTGTCCTGTCCAGGTTTTTTTTTTATCAGGGGGATGTCTGTGATACCTTTCACCAGGGACATGGGGAAGGGGACATTACAGCCTCCCCGTGTGGTCCGGATCATTCCGTTTTTGCTACATGCCCGGACCATACAAGAAGACTTTATTCTCCCCCTCCTCCTCTCCCTGGTGACAGCTGTTACAGACAGCCCCCCTCCGGAATGCAGAGTTCAATGTCCAGTCCGGCAATTCCGGGGTCTTGTGTGGGTCCGGTTTTTACCCATACCCAGTGGCGTAACTATGAATTGGGCGCCCCCCCCGCCGTTAATGGGGGGCACCCCCCGCCGCACCCCCTGCCCGCAGCCTTACCTGTCTTGCTGGTCCCGTCCCGGCTCCCTTGCTGGCTTCATTCTTCTGCTAGTGAGACGGACCAACACAAAATGTCCGCCCCCATACAGCAGACAGTTTCAGAGAACAGTCTGCTATATGGGGCGGACATTTTATTGTGGTCCGTCTCACTAGCAGAAGAATGAAGCCAGCAAGGGAGCCGGGACGGGACCAGTGAAGTCAGGTAAGGCTGCGGGCGGCGGATTGGCGGGCGGCAGATGGGCAGACGGGAGGGGGCTAACTATAGCACCACAGCCCCCTGGTGCCCACACATGCACAGCGCCCCCCCCGCGGCCGCGGGGGCTGAGGTGCTATAGTTACGCCTTTGCCCATACCCGTGTAAAGCACTGTAGTATACAGTATGTGCTATTTATATAACTGCTCATAAATAATATGAGCAGATTTGTCTTGTAACTTAAATAGTGCATTATTGGCCAGTCAAACATGCTAGCATGAATCCAAGCTTATGTTATAGTGTAATGCAGTAGGCAAACTGAATTACATTTTCTACATTTCATTGGAAAGGAAACTGTTCCTGCAGTGTGCCTTAATTAAGAGTGGGTATTTGTGTTCAAACAAATATATTTTGTGCAGTCTTCATACTGAATAGTACTAATTACAGTTCATGGAAGGCGGTATTTACACGCTGCATCAGACGTGTTGTCCATTAATGAAGGACCCCTTCTGCTACTAATTCTCCTTGGCTCTGGTTTCACTCTGTGTCCTTAAGTGACTTTCTCCTTTAGTAAAACCCCCAGCGCTATGTTTGCTTTTTAAAACAGAGATGTAATGAGTCCCCTCAGACTGCGCCTGGCCTGAAAAGTAATGAAGGAGAGCTAGTCAGCAATTCTGTCTGTAACATGACCCCCCCCCCCCCCCTTCTCTATCTCACTGGGGAGGTCCTGCTAAGGTAATGTTAGAGGAAGAGAAAGGGAGGGGTGTGGGCAGGAATTGTAGAATTATACTATGTTTCTCTGAATCAAGGTATGTTTTTATTGTTTTATCAGGATCCTGCAAAGTATGCGCTATGTAACAAGCACTTCTATCCCCACAGCTCGGTATCATACATCTCTTGACCACTGTCAAGCGCTAATCTTTCAGCTATTTGTCCTGTAGAGCAGCCCCCTCCATTTTATTGTTGTTCCTTATTCTTTACACCTTGCAGCTATGCTACAGCCTTTCTACCCTTTCCAGGTGCCTCCTGTGCTCTCCATGGCGGATATGTCAGCTGCTCTGGAAACGTATGAACTGTTGACGAGAGATCATTTGGCAGGGAACGTTGGCTTTTGTGATGAATAGTGATGCAGGAGCCCCCTCTCTTGGCCGAAGGTTTAAAGCAAGGCACTATAGCCATACAACTGAAGAGTCCAACCATAAGTTATTCAATACACGTGCTGTTTGTTGACTTGTGGATGGTTAAACTATGCATTTAAAATGTACTGTATGCTATTTCGGTGTAATGGTAACCGAAATAGAGAAGAGACAAATGTACGGCTCTCGGTTTTTTTTCTCATGAATACACTGGTACACATTCACGGGGAAAGGAAAAAAATGTTTTGGAACAGATAAAATCAATATGGCCATAAATCAGCTTTATGTTCCCCTTGTTAGTTTGCTCTTTATGATATTGGGGGAGTATAATGAAATAGGAATATCTATATGTGAATTCCAATGGGATTTATCTGGCTGACTGTGTAATGTATGATTGGCAAATTAAGTATCTCTGTACAATGTATAAAGAATGAAAAGAAGGTAAGTGGTGCTAAAAACACAAAGTCAAACCAAGACACTTTCAAATACCATATTGTGTTTGAAATATATAACATATGTTATATAAACATAAACAAATAATAACTCCCATGCGTGTGATAGATATAATAATAGACACTCTAACATGTACAGCCACTACAAGATAAATGCACAAAGGTTTTTAATAGCAACTATTAATTATCTAACGCTAAGCACATATATGATAAAAAAAAACAATATACTGTAGGTAGAGGACAAAAGTCCCCTACTATGGTAATGTCGGAGACAAAGTCCCTTATTCTTGTTGATTCGGTCGGGAGCGAATTCGCATTGGGATCAAGGGTTTGCAGCATTTCTGCACATGTGTATACGTTGGGAGCTTCTGAACTTGGCGCAAATCTATTCGCCGAGTGTATGCTCCCTGCCTTTGGAGTGGGGGGGGGGTGGAGAGGGGTGTGGGGTGGTGGCCTGGTCCATTAGCATATGTGATCCCCCAGCTTTTCATGGGCGTTCCCATGAAAATGCTGGACGTACACATGCTAATGTGTCTGTGACGCAAGTGCGGGGGCAGACAGCTGTCATAACCGGATGTCAGCTGCCCGCCCAATTCCCTGGAATTCTACACGCATATGTACGAGTGGTTTGGACCACCCTTACATATGCATTCGCCTTCAAGATGGCGGAGGTTCCCGGCGTGCAAAGGGGGGGGGGGGGCGGGCATACCACCATTCGCAGGGTGGGTTCTGGTTGACTCGCAATGGTGCAAATTTACGCCCAAGCGAGTCAACCAGAATAAGGGCCAATATGCTCACCACTATTGGGATGAAACCACTTCTTGATAAAGCCACTGGTGTATGGTGAAACGCATTAAAGGAACAGAGCTGATTATCAGGCAAAGCATTTGGCATTCCACTTTGAAGGTCCACATTGAAGGTCTGTCAAGTATTTATTGCCATTGGCACCAGGATTAATTTTAAAGATTTGTGCTGTTAATGGGATTGTCCCTGTTCATTTGTAGAGTAAATTGTTGGAAAGAGCTTCAATCTATGCAAGTGTGATTAGATTTATTCCTGCTATACTATATGTTAGAGATGTGCAGGTTCTGATTTAATCTGATTTACTCTGATTTCAAAGCAGGATCTTATTGGCTATCCCAAATCACATGACAGTTGTTGACAGTTGATAGCCAATAAGATCCTGCTTTGAAATCAGAGTAAATCAGAGTAAATCAGAACCTGCACATCTCAACAATATGTACATGATGTGATAAGACGTTCCCGCCCTCACTTGTTTAATTTAAGTTTTACAAGAGGCTAACCCAAGCAGTATTAAGGAGGAAATTGGAGTTTATTCATTTTAATGTATGTTACTAATAGGGAGGATATTTGACTTTGATGTGACCGCATGAAACTGACCACATGAAGGTTTACTTTCTGCTTATGGAGGCATCTCCTGGGAATAGGCTTGTGTCTTGATGTATGCTGTATGGAATTATAAGGCAATAACCATGATGATATAGTGCTGTTAAACGCCACAAACTGGAGTGGTCTGTAACTGGCTACACTCGGATTTCCCTCTTTGCATCAGCTCTGTTTTAGTGACCGTGTGGTTCGGTTCTCCAGAGATTTAATTCCACCCAAATTTGATGGATTTGAACAAAACTAGGTCCGGTAAGTAAATGACAAAGTAATTGCATAAATCAGGATTGAACATATAGTGTTTGATGGAGAGAGCTCCAAGCCGGTATCTTTCCTAGAGCCCAGTGAGTTCTACATCTGGCTCTTCAGAGGCTTAAAACATTGTGGTAACCAAGTCATTGTAACTAGCGCTCTTAGCCGCTCTGTGTCGGTCCCACCTTCTTTGCATGTTACATCACACACAGGGGGTGGGGTCATCATCACCCGGACACTAGAGCAGTCTCAGACATCCGGCTGTAGGGGCACAACTGCCACCCTGCTGGTTGAAGGGTGCCATTCCATGCACCCTGCGAAACATAATCCGTGGCAATGAGGCCACCAACAGAGCCTCTGCGCACAGGACCTTATTCTGATCCACACGCAAAATTTGCAGCACTGTGGGAGGTTTTAACGCCACCCGCTGCTCAGACGGCCCCCCCATCTCAGGTGGCTTAGTTTTGCGTGCGCCCTGTACGGGAAAAGGGCAGGCAGCTGACATTCGGTGTTGTCAGCTTCCCGCCACCGGAAGCCGCGTCACTGCCTCCTTTCCATGGGAACGCCCAATGTTTTCATGGGAACACCCATGAAACGATGGGCGTTCCCACGGGCCCGTCCCCTCACCACCGCCTAACGCCCCCCCCCCCCCCCACACTGGTGGGTGCGGTATGGGATTGCAGTTCGCTGAGCCCATTCGCACCCAGCACATGCGCACAAATGTACATGCGCATTAAGGGGGACCAAACTAATGCACTAATACAAAACAAATTCGAAAAAGGTCCTCAGTGGGCCGCACCACTCACCCACACCTAGTCAAGAACAATGTATAAGATATCTGTATTCTTACTTTAGACCACTGCAGCTAAGAAGATGTACAGTATATGTGGCTGCAGGCTAATAGAAGGACAGGAGACTGACTCAGTAGCCCTTACCTGCCTGCATTAGCACCTTGAACCCTTGTAGAATCTATGCTATAGTGCACTATAGATAGCTGAAATTGATTCAATGCACAAAACATTAAATGTCAGTATTTATTTAAGTTGATTTTAAGCTGTGGTGTGTAAAATAAAATAACTATAAATGTGTTAATAAACATAAAATAATCTAGGGGGTGGACCGGGGGTGCACAGGACCGCCCATTAGCCCATTTTGTAGCTGAGGGATGGGACTTTCCAACAAGCCCAGCCCCGTGTCTCTAGCCCCCTGGGAACCGGAGATACTGCCAGGCAAAGCTGGAACGTTTTCCCTATAGGATAACATGGGACCCGCTAATTCCGACCCCCACCAAGTTCAGCGGCTGACAGTTCCCCCTTCGGCATCACTGAAGCTCGAGGTTGATCTCAGTCGAACCCAAATCGCTGGGCCTTCAATCTGATACCAAGCTGGATCAATATGGGTTAATTGGTTCCAGGGATATTGAGGTCAAACTGTTTTTTTTTTTCATTTCATAAATGTAATTTCATGACTGTTTATGTTCTTTGAGGGCAGATTTCTCTGGAACCAAACAGCCCAGTTTCACTGGACCAAAATCATTCGGTCAACTCAAAAGTTCTTCAATATGATACAGGTCTCATGTAAATGGGTCAGTTGGTTCTGAAGATATAGCTGGTTGGTTAAAGGAGGGTAGGGAGAGGGGAGTGGTTGTCTCTCCCCCTCACACCAGAAAATGCAGGGACTAGGCTGCTGTATAAGGGATCAGCCTGGGAATGTCCATGCATGATCCTGGGACCATATTCCCGGGTAAATTCCTGCATTTTCTGTTGTGAAAGGGGTATTATTTCAAACAGCAGTGACCTGCAGTGCTCTGAATACAGCCGGGCAGCCCCCTGCTCTCTGCCCAGCTGTCAATGGCTGTCACCCCTGCAGCTTCCACTCCAATTCTTCTCCCCGCTTTCACCTCAGCCCGCCCCCCCTTTAATCATGTGGTGCCGGCGCCCGGCGTGCTCCCCCGACGTCACGCACAACAACAGCGTGCACAATATTTCAAATGTCCACTCGGCTAGAGGGGACACCAGGAGGGGAGTGGGAGCGTGCTCTGCGCTGTGCTCTGCTCCTCTCCCCATAGCAGCAGATGCACCGCTGTCCATCTCTCCCTGCAGCAGCAGCGAAGGCTCATATAAAAATTTACAGTAAGTGGCACTTTTGGGGGCATTGCTTAAGGGACGCTACAAGTGGCGGTATGTGGGGGCATTACGCATAATGTGTGGCTTAATGTGTAAGGGGCATTACGGTGTGCAGCATCATGTGTAAGGGGCATTATGTGTGCAGCATCATGTGTAAGGGGCATTATGTGTGCAGCATCATGTGTAATGG
Source organism: Crinia signifera (assembly GCF_055691185.1). Classification (NCBI taxonomy): domain Eukaryota; kingdom Metazoa; phylum Chordata; class Amphibia; order Anura; family Myobatrachidae; genus Crinia; species Crinia signifera. Next base: position 11,297,480 of record NC_139225.1, on the reverse strand, counting down.
GTACTATGGTGTGCGGCATCATGTGTAATGGGTACTATGGTGTGCGGCATCATGTGTAATAGGTACTATGGTGTGCAGCATCATGTGTAATGGGTACTATGGTGTGCGGCATCATGTGTAATGGGTACTATGGTGTGCGGCATCATGTGTAATGGGTACTATGGTGCCATCAAGCAAGAACCCCCTAGCAATGAGCACGTAGGTAAGCAGCACTTATGTGGCAAATATGTAATGGGCCTTATGGTTTGTTATATAGTATGTAATGGGCATCATGATGTGTGGCACAATGTGTAATGGGCATTATGGTGTGTGGCCTTATGTGTAATTGGCATTACGGCGTGTGGCTTTATGTGTGATGGGTATTACGGAGTTTGCTCAAATGTGTAATGGGCATTACTGTGTATGGTCTAATGTGTAATACCACACCCCTTTTTGTGATGCCACTTCTCCTTCCCATGAGGCCATGCCCCCTTTTTGCCGCACGGCTACGCCGCGCAAAGGTCCCCCTGCTATTGTGTCTAGATCTGGGACCACCCATTACCATAATTCTAGATTCGCCTATGTTAATAAATACATTTATTTACATCCATTATACAGGAATTGATTTAGAATGCTTTTTTTACCTTTCCTAACATTAAATAATGTCCTTTGAACAGCGTGTGTCTGTTTTTTTCTAACACAAAAGAGAAAGCTCGTATTATGTACAGCTGCAACAGATACAGTATACTTCAGCACACAGCAGGGGATGCAGTCATAATCCCAACGGTTGACTTCCAACTATGTCCATGTCGACTGTGCCGACATTCGGGTCAATAAACAGTGAAAAAAACCATGCTGACCTCGCGACCTGTCGACATTCTATATGTCGGTATTTTGACCTTGTCGGGATTTTAAATGTCGGTATTTTGACCTTGTTGGTATTTTGACCATGTCGGGATTTTAAATGTTGGTATTTTGACCTTGTCGGGATTTTGACCTTGTCGGTATTTTGACCATGTCGGTATTTTGACCAGTCAATAGCTGTCGGTATACAGAATCCCACAGCAGGGTGCATCTTGAGATGACTAAGAATTAGCATATGGGTGTAAATATGCAATTTGTTCTGTATGTGCCGTTTATTTGACTATTTTCTTTAAACCCCGCATTAGTCCCACAGTACAGCTTACCCGTGTACAGTTCCGTGTCTGTGTATTCATCCACTTTCTTGTGATGGAGAATATAATCTGAAACTTTGGTACCTATAGCAGCTTGGACATCCAGCCATTCCAGGGCTACAACAGTGCTGGAGGGTTCCATGTTGGGAGAGAGACGGAACCTGCAAAGAGGCGCAAATAATATTAAAAAGGGTTATAAGTATTATTTGTTACCTTCTATACTGTACACAGCATAAAGAGAGAAATAAATTATATATGTGGCACAATCCAAAATGTTAAAATGATGTTCTCCAATATTGGGAACCACTTTTTCTGCAGAGGGGGGGGGGGGGGGGGGGGGGGGGGGGGAATGATGGCAAAATACTCTTTCTGCCACATTATTTTATTTGGTTTAATTACAATGAATTTATATTTAGTGTTTCACAATTTTGCTCTCCAAACCTATGCATTAGGATTTTGTCATGAAAAAAAAAACATATTTTATATGTATGTTGAGTTGAACATATCACCAGGGTCAGATTAAGCCTTTGGGGAGGGGGGTCACTTTGTACAGGGGGACCCAATCCCACTTGTCATTACTGGCAGCAAACTGCACGGGAGAATATTACACTGTCAAAACACAGAGTAAAGGCAGTATAAACTTGGTCAATGGGTAACTGCAGGGTGGGGGATTAAGATATATATATATATATATATATATATATATATATATATATATATATACCACATGAAAATCCTGTGTTTGCCCTCTGTACATTACTCTGTAGGAGACCTCACAGGCTCAGCGCTGCCTCTTATTAAAAACCCTCCCATGATGAGGCCACTGCTGCTGTCATCCATGGGCCTGAGAAGCATGTGATGAGCTCCATCAATCAGAGCCCAGCACAAGCCCCTCAGCCTCTGACCTCTTGTGCAAAGTCTCGTGATTTTGATTTTGCTGTGCAAATGATTGCCGTTTTTTTTTTTTTTAAAATAGGGATTTCTTACCAAATCTCTCACTTTCTGAATCTCTCATCCTATTACATGTCACCCAGTATTTTTCCATTGTTTATACTGATGCCTAAGGATAGATGCAGCTGCAAAGTATTAGTACTACATGCAACAGTTGCATTAACCTATTAGTAAACAATATAATCATGGAAAGAAGTATCATAGACACAAGAAATCCATGTCTTGACATTGTACTTATTAATTATGATAGTGACATTTTCCATAGAAAATTTAATAATACCACATTCCCCATGTGTCACTTTAACAATTAATTGGACAGCTTACTCTTGGCAACAGCCCAAAGGTGAACGACAAATAAGAATGCCGGAATGGTAATAAATAAAGTTGTCTCAGCCGATGCAATTATTGTGCAGATAATTAATCCTTGAAAAAGTGCGCTAGTCGCATGAAACGCGTTGGACACAAGTGAAAAGACCAGCACGCTGACCCGACACCCGCTTCACAACACCCTCCCGCGGCCGCGGCATCACTTCCGGCAACTTCCGGTTTCGGCGGGAGCAGACGCCGGGGACCACAGACAGCGAGTAACATCTAGCGGCTACCTCTGCAAGTGACGCCCGGCCCCGCAGCAGCAAACCACTACAAACAGCTGCCCCTGCAAGAGACGCGGCCTCCACACAACAACAAAAGGAGGTAACCTCTTTGCAGGAGAGTCTGGGTTACAATAGGGACAGCAAGCAACATTCACCCAAAATATTTCATTTTTAACTAACCTTGTTTATTTTACAGGTACCAATCAAACATATTTCTATCTTTTCACCCTCCCCCCGTCCCCACTACATATTCTTTTTTCACAATTCCCCCATAACAATCAGCGCTCTTTAATGGGATGAAGTTACAATCCCGGCGGTCGGGATCCCGGCGTTCAGAATCCCGACACCGGAATCCCGACCGCCGAAATACCGACACATTCTCCCTCCGTGGGTGTCCACGACTAAATTAGTGTGCCGAGCATAGCGAGGCACCGGGCCCGCTGCGTGGCGAGCGCACGAGCCCGCAAGGGGGGGCGATCCACGTCCCCCCCTTGTCGGCATTTCGGCTGTCGGGATTCCGGCGTCAGGATTCTGAACGCCGGGATCCCGACCGCCGGGATTCAATACTGAATCCTCTTTAATAACCTTCTGCTAACCTAACCTTAAAAAGAGCTGCTCCTATATCTAGCGCAAAAACCGTAGCCCACTATCCAGATAATTAATCAGCTATGGCCTTGTCGCCATCATCATTACAGAATATTTTTAGATCAGGTCTCCAGTACTAAAGGATAGACCTCCTAAAAGACATATTTAAATACTAGGTGATTCATCGAACAGTAACCAGCGTGATAAGCGAAGTAAGCTCGCTACAATATACGTTTGCAATAATTGTGGTCACATATGATGAAACTTAGGAAATGACGCTCAAAAGGCGTGACACCCATTTTTGTGCTGACCATTTTTATGTCACCCTTATGACCAAGTTGACCTTTTGACCTTGTGGACCTAATGCACGATGACCATATGGGAATGACCCAATGACTGCCTATTATTTATTTATTTATTAATAGTTTCTTATATAGCGCAGCAAATTCAGTTGCGCTTTACAATAGGAAACGGTGATAAAACAAACCTGGTAGTGTAGATGTAGCGCCTCTCAGCCAGCTCAGGGAATCCCCGCAGGCTGACGGAGAGACGATGCGTCTGGTGGACACACACATGCGTCCCCTTCACACGGCGGCCGGGAATGGCTAGTGCGGGGTGTGGACAGCTAGGGGGGAGCAACAGGGAGGCGGTGGCAGGCTCCGTCAGAACAGGCATGCGAGCGTCTCAGGCATGCACGTCCCCTTCTGGCGGATAGCGAGCAGCGGGGATTGGCGATGGAATCACCAGGAATGGCTCTATTGAAAGCTGCTCCATCTGTAGAAGTAGGAGTGCCCTGCTCACAAGCTTACAATACTGTAAGATCTTCTATACCAGGCCCTAATGGGTGCGGGTGCGCGGTGCTTCCCGCATGTTATACAGTAGCTGCTGGTCACAACATCATATTTCCAGCTATGTCATTGGAAAGTTGGCGCTGGCACATGAGATAGCGAAGAGTCTGACAAAGAGTCGGGGTTTAGCCTCCACAAGCAGCAGGTACATGGAATGAGGTCAACAGCTTCCAAGCTCATTTACTAAAATGCCTCTGTTGGGAGTTAAATATTGAAAGGCATTGGAGCTGATCATATTGATGGCAGCTAATTAATGTAGCAGAATGGGGCAGTTGTTCTGTATAGACTTTAATCACGTCCATAGTAAATGGTAATCAACGGAAACCAACGGAAACAATTGTAAAGTGATAGCAGAGAAGCCGTTAGACACAAACACGCACATATGCAGCGAGTATAAACGACAAAGTCAGGAACGGAACTCTTATATAAATGAGTAGTTGTGTTTACAAAAACAAATAACAGTATTCTGAAGAATTGCCGGAGAATCAAGACTATTTTTCCTTTGCAAGCCTTGGCGATATAACAAACTTCAGCATCTGCGGCACAGCCTGACATCTATTCAGAGGTTGTCAGTTAAGGTCAAGGCCCGGGACACACAATCCTTTAACATTGACTTACATGGGTGGGGGAAGAGGACTGCAGTTTGGTAATCCATTATCATCAAAAGCAGTAAGATCACATCGACACCAGTCTTCGATGACTTCGCCTTTCCCGGAACACCAGTATAAGCTCATGAATGCACTTTTAAGAACCTGCACAAAGCAAAACACCAGTTACACTTTTTTTTCCTTGATATATTCTATACCCATTATGCCATAAAATTACCTTACTGATAGAGATAATGTCCTAAAAAAGTTGTAAGAAAAGACCTCATTTGATGCGTTCAGATGGTGGATTGCAATGCCAGCCATCCCTCAATAACTAGTGATGCTGAGAGGCATTGCGGCACTGCAGTACATTGGAGTACATTGGAATACATTCGTTACTTGTTTCCTAGCACGGCGTTCAGATTTTCTACGTACGCTAACGTAGTGAAATCGCATCGCATGGTACGTTTTCACACCCTCCTGTCAGTCAAAACTCCAGAGGCGCCAAGATGACATAACCACAGCTACAGGAACCATTTTAGGTGCACAACAGCAGTGTGGATCGTGACCCTCTCCGTACATGTATTTTGCGTCCCCACGCGGGGCTCACTGCACTCGCCACACTATCTAAAATCAACTTGACGCCGACGTGGATAGTGGGGGTATGAAAAGGTCGGAAGACGCGTTCCGCCGCCGCTCGCCATGCTTCGGGGCGGTGTGGATACTGGGGTTGATGCTAAACAATGGCGTAGGTGCAGGTGCTTACAATTGTAAGCACCCATCACACCTCATTGTAAGCACCCATCACATCTCATGGCATGGATGCTTGTACAATGAAATATTGCATCGCATTGCATTTGGTGCCATGTGACCCTATGCGATATTTCATTGTATAAGCACTCCTGTGCAATTAACATGGACATAGCATCGCACGCATCGCACAGCACTATAGTAGCTACGCGATGCGATTTTCCTATGCAGAATCGAACACTAAGCTATTTGCATAGTGGGCGCCCTGCTAGGAAACAAGTACCATACATTTATATAGGCATGGCTACATTTCCACAGAAGTTTCCAGCTAGAAGCCAGGGGGTAAATGTACGAAGCTTGAAGAAGAGGTCTCTATCAACCATAAAGACCGTTATGTGCAAGGTGATAATGTACCAGCCAATCAACTCCAATATGTAAATTGACCATTAGGATATGATTGGCTGGGGCATTATCAGCTTGCACATAACCTTCTTTATGGTTGATAGAGACCAACTCCAACGTCATACATTGACCGGCATTGGAGCTGATCATAAGGACTGCAGGTAAATGATGTAGCGGAATAGGGCAGTTGTTCTTAACAAGTATCCAAATGAAGCTCCTCACTCCTGAATTTTGAGTGTCAAAATATTAGTTTAATTGGTCCTCAGTAAAGATCTCCAACTAAAAATGTAAATGTAATTGAATTATTAAATAGACTCATGTTGGTATATTTCAATGCGCATGGAAAATAAAAGAATTCAAACAGGTTACGCTACATAAACTGGTGTACATTCAATCTGCATCAGTCTCATACAATTTATATGCAGATTGATTAATGTAGTCTGCCCGAAACGGCAAAACATCGACAATGAAGATTTATTATGGGATTTCAAGTCATATTACTTTAATTAAATTAGCTTATACATACAGTACCGTCCTTATACTGTACATTCAAAACATACATGGTTTTATCTTTCCTCTGCCAGTTTGTGTGTTTTAAGGTGCATACACACTGTACAATATTTTTGACCAATTTCGTTCATTACGGCCATTCTGAATGAAATTGGTCAAAATATCTTTCAGTGTGTTTGCGACGAACGACGAATGATGATGCGCATACCCGCCAGTTGTTCATCAAGTTTGTTCGTCAACTGTGCATTCAGCTCAATTTGGAAATCTTTAAAAAAAAAGACTATAAACTGTAGCTAGATCTTTCGTCTTTGTCTCTCGTCAATATCTTTCATCAACATCTTTCATCCAGGACACTGGGTTCAAGGGAAAGGGGGCGGAGAGGGGCGGCGGGCAGTGCCATTAGCATATGTGAATGCCCAGTGTTTCATGGGTCTTCTCGTGCTAATGAGGCCATGACACGAGTGCGGGGGGTGGGCAGCTGACATCACCGGAAAATCACTTTTATATGCTTGCACCTTCCACATCTTTCGAAGGTTGGCGACCATAAAAAGATGTTGGTGTTCCCCGCAGCTTGCGAATGGATGTTTATGTTAAACATCCATTCAGCGGCGTAACTATAGCACCGCAGCCCCCGGCGGGGCGGTGGGGGATTGGGGGTGCTTGGCGGGGCAGCGGCGGGTGGGGGGGGGGCGCCCCCCCACTAACGGCGGGGGGCGCCCAAAACTTAGTTACGCCACTGCATCCATTTGCAGCCTGTGTGTGGGAACACATGGAGCAAACCCACTTAAGAATGAGGAGATCATACAAATACCAGCTAAGGGAAAAGGATGGGATGTATGAGTCCAATAAGAAGATTTAAATCATCTATTCAAAAATGAGTAATAGTATCAAATATATAAGGTACAGTATATAACATGAGATAATGATGGATGTGAATAATTTGAATAAAACATGTTGAACATAGTGAAAATATATCACGTATCAATCACATATTATCTCAGTATTAAAAAAAAAAACATTGCAGGACACTCTGTCAATGATCTTCCTGGCGATCTATATGTATAGAGAGATAATTGTATACAATATCATACAGAATTGCAACACATAGGTATAATATGGGGTCCTACTAATATTCATCTGAGTCTATTGTGCTGCCATCACCTATTCATTTTATATAGCTGACACATGCACTATAGTACATAGGGACTGCTCTTTTAGGTTAGGGAACATGAAGAGCTTCTCATTGTATTTACCATTTAAAAGAGGCAGGGGCGCTTTAAGAGAGTAGGTTGACCCTGTGCAGGCTCAGATTCGTTCAGTAGACTTTGGCATTATGGCAGAGTCTACTCGGCATGTGCCAGTAGACTCTGCCTATGACTATGCTGTCCATACCGCGTTCCCTAGGCACCTCAGCGGAAAATGGCCACAGCGGATATTTTCCAGGGTGAGTATGATTAAATGGGTGCACCGTGTGGATTCGGTATGAAATCCCGACGGTCAAAATCCCGACAAGGTTAAAATCCCACCACACCCTAGTGGATGGTAGGGCATGAAATACCGCCTGTCGGCACATGTCAAAAAACTGAAAAAACACGTCGACCTCGCGACCTGTCGACCGAAAGTCATGTTGACTGTTTCACCTGTATATTCTATATGTCTGTATTTTGGCCTTGTCGGTATTTTAAATGTCGGGATTTTGTCTTTATCAGGATTTTAAATGTCGGGATTTTGACCTTGTCGGGATTTTGTCCTTGTCGGTATTATGACCCATTCGGGATTTTGACCCTGTTGAGATTTTGACCGTCGGGATTTTGACTGCATCCCCACCGCGCACCTTGCACAGATGCCACTAAATAGTCAGTTTTCTTTCATAAATAAAGCTTCACCGAAAGAAAAAATGCATCAAGACCAAATCTTTTTGAATAATATATCTGTATCCATTTAACTTTCATACACTTATTTTATAAATTAAAAATGTAGGTTTTCTGCATTTATATTAAAATTATATTTTTGTTATATTTATGTATACAATTGCAACTCTGTGGTCATTTATTATTGCCTAGATCCCTATAGCAGGGTGCCAGGCTATTCATATTGCTTGACAGTTGGCATTAATCAAAGTACTTCACCGAATGAATAATGGTCTATGAACATGGAGGTTTTATTGGTTTAGTTTACATTGCAGTTACATTGCTTGCAATGCGCTGTATAAACATAGGGATGGTTAAAATGTACCTACATTATATTTTTCAATGACACTTCAAAGGCAACAATCCTTATCTAAAGTCAAGCAAGTGTTCTTTAAGGAGTTTTAGAATGCACGGTTCTCCAATGTAAATGAGCAAAGGGTGCTGGATGACCTCCCGACGGTCGGGATTCCGTTGGTCAATATACCGACATCGGAATACCAACTGTTAAATGCCCAACAATCAGGATCCCAGCCTATTCTCCCTCGTGAAGGTCCACGACTCCCATAAAGGGAGAATAGAACCTGTGGCAAGCAAGGGGCTTCTTTGCGTTCTCCCCCGCTCAGAGTATCAGCAGTAGGGATTCCGATGTCGGTATATTGACCGCTGGAATTCCGGCTGTTGGCCCAGCATACCACACCCAATTGCAAGTATCCATACCACTAAGCTGTGTAAATTTGGAAAGTTGGTTTTATATATAAAACCAGGGATGGATTGGCCATGGAGGTCACCGGGAAGATGTATCCGTGAGGCCTGTTTTGTTTGATGAGTCTTTCCCAGATGGGGATAAGGTCTGATTGCACTTCATTCTGTTCCAGCAAAGCGATTCTCTCATCTTGTAGAGGTTCCTGATTTTCTGCTTTGTATTGAGTCTATTGCGAGTACTGAACACTGGAAATCACACCAAAACAAAGACATGGGTGCTGCCATCTTGGATGTAGTCAGTGGATAATTCACAGCCAATCCAGATGCTCTTTCAGACCAGCTGACCACAAGTTCCAATCAGCTTCCACTTATAAAAGGGACACCTGCCCATGTCAAGATGCCAGCACAATGTCACTACTGAAGTTGCCATCCAGTGCTGCTCTCCCTAATACTGTATATCCCTTCGGCCTGCTCTGGTTTCTCGAATATATGTCTGTGCACTCTCCAGCCTTCCAGTAATTTTAAGGTAATTTGGGACTTGATTTTTGTACCAGTATGTCTCCAGCTGCATTCCCGCTCCTGAATGCACCACCTGCATTCCGCTCTAGTCCATCTGCAGCTGCAATCTGTTCTAGTCCAGTTCAAGCTTTAGTCTCCTTGAGTGCAGCTCCAAGTTCTACAGCTCCAGTCCAGTTCAAGCTGTACTCTTTTCCAGTCCAGCTCCAAGTTATGTTATGAATCAATGCTGGCACAAACTGTACTCTGCTCCCGTCCTGCTCTAAGTTGTATTGCTGGTCCCATTCTATTCAAGCTGTACTTTTCTCCAGTCTAGCTCTAAGTCAAATTCCGGGTCCAGTCCAGCTCCAAGTTGTATTCGGGTCCAGTTCAGTTCAAGCTGTTCTATACACCAATCCAGCTCCAAGTCGTGATCGGGGTCCAGTCGGGTTCAAGCTGTAATTTGCTCCAGTCCAGCTCCAAGTTGTATTCTGAGTCATTTTGGCTCCACCCTGACTCCATTGCTGACTCATTCCTAACCAGATCCAGTTGATTTCTCATTCCTGTATAATAATTGTTCATTAAATGCCTTAAATGTGTCAGTGGGCATTCACTGCTATCTCTCACTCTATGAGCTGAATCGGACTGCCCAGCTCCATTCACGCGCCTTCATCTCCTGCTTCAACACTCCATGTCTGCCCAAAGCCAGAGTATGCTCTTAAGCATAACAGTTTTTGATGAGGGCTACATTACCTCCTTCTTACCAGATAACCCTTATTTGTAAAAACTGTATTATCTCCTGTCCTCACAAAAACATATTGCAACCTTACCTCTCTTCACAGCTTCTGCCCCACTTTTCTCCTAATTTTCTCCATCATTTTTTAATGCTTCATGAAAGCACCTGTTTCCTTTGCATTGTCCTCTTCACTCTCTCTAACCATGGGATTCATCAAAGCTCTATATTTGTCTCTGCTTGTGTCTCCTCTCCGCTACCAGCTCCATCCAGATGACACACAAATATATCTCTACTAGCCTCATCTTTATCCTTCTTTTTTATTGAATACAGTATTTCAAACAGCCTCCTAAATACCATTGAATGTGATAATGCTACCTTAAGCTCTTCATGGTCAAAACAGAAGTAATCACCTGTCCTTCTTCAAATGTTACAACCCTTCTGGTGTCTTTTCCAGTTTGCAACATAATATTTTTGCCGATTCCCCATAGCCTGTCCCTTGCACTGTCAAGTCACGTACTCCCTCGTAGCATTGACAAAGTGTGTCTCTCAAATGGGAAGTTCCTAAAACTCTGATCCATTGTGTTATTATATCCTTGCTTGACTACTGCAACCTCTTGCTATCCAGCCTTTAACTGACTTACTGTAATGGTCCCATGTATTAGTGGAGGATCGGTACACTTCCCCATTATCCCTACAGCTGAGTCGGGGGATTGGGGAAATCCAATATGTTGGAAATCCTCAATTTGCCAATTCTGATCTACAAAATGATTGGGAACGTTGAGTCAGGGAATTTTGACATGCTGTCTTTGATGATTCCCTGATGAATTTGCCAATCATCAATATCCTTCAATAGGCCCTGGGGAACCAGGGCTATAGATGACTGTCCCTATTCCTTTATATTCTAAACAATGAATCTGATCTTTATTTCATGTCATTTCACATCTGCTGCACCCAGGGCAGCCGAGAGGTGGGGGGGAGTGGGTACTAATTACCCGGGCCCAGGCTTGCTGGAGGGGCCCCACAGGGGCCCTGGTCCGACCCCTCCCTTCCCCCTCCATCCCTCCCGGGTAGCAACAGCAGCACACACCTACAGCATGTGGTGTGCTGACGCCAGGCTCAGCATGAGTGTCTCACTGACAGCGTGAGAGGTCATGTTGAGCCTACTGTCAGCACAGCACATACTGTAGGTGTGTGCTGTGCTGAGATTAGTTTTTAGAGTTTTCTTTCACCCTCCTCTAAACATTTTGGCGGTGTGGCCTAAGTGCGGGAGGCACCCACACCTTCCACACTTAGGCCACGCCCCCAACATTTTACCGGGCCCGGCATTCCTCTCGGCTGCCCTGGCTGCGCTGCTCCTCAAAGCCCTACATTAGCTTCCAATTACTGGCAGCAGATAATGCCACTCAATCTCACTTCTACAACCCCCACTAATACCTTTTAAGTATGACTTGTATTTGGGGATGCAGTCAAAATCCCGAAGGTCAAAATCCCAAAGGTCAAAATCCCGACAACCATTGACTGACGGTCAAAATCCCGACATGGTCAAAATACCGACATTTAAAATCCCGACATGTTCAAAATCCCGACAAGGTCAAAATACCGACATTTAAAATTCCGATAAGGTCAAAATATCGACATATAGAATGTCGACAGGTGAAAAAGTAAACATGACTTTCGGTTGACAGGTCGTGAGGTCGATGAGTTTTTTCACTGTTTTTTTGACCCGACATGTGCTGGTAGGTATTTCGGGGGACATTTACCAAAATGGATTCGTAGAAAAAAGGTGTATTCGTAGGGAGAAATACACCTTTTTTTTTACGAATTTGTATTTTCGGGATTTACAATCCCAAAAATACAACAATTCGTAGTCCTAAAAATGGAACATTCGTATTTGTATTTACAAATACGAATGTCTACACCATCGATAGGATACGAAAGAAATCACCATTCAAAAGAATGGTGATTTCTGATTTACTAAGCAGCCGTACTGAAAGGTCTTTCCTGATTGGCCGCTAGGCGGCTAGGCGGCTCCTGATTGGCCAGAATTCATTCTGAGCCCTGACGCCGAAGAGGAAGGATCTCTCCGGCTCTGAAAGCCGGGGAGCGTCGCGGGAGATGCCGGCAGCTGCTGGAAGTCCTGGATGTCGACAGATGAAGAAAGAAGACCATCCATGGAGGACCTGGGTGAGTTGGATTTCCTTCCACAGGTCCAACATGGATTATCCTCGGACAGGACGCCGACCTCGGAGCCGCCGACATGGAGCCACCGACACGGAGCCGCCGACACCGGAGCCAGCGACCTAGCAACGGGATCAAGATAGGTAAGTATCAGTATGTGTGTAATGTGTGTATTAAACTTTTATTTAAAATGGATGTCAGTGTGTTTTATTTAACTATTTTTTTTACTGTGGCACTACAAGACCCAGCGGGCCCTTTAATGCCCAGCAGGCTGGGACTTGTGGTTCTCCAAGTCTCAGCTTGCTGGGGAGGCTTGCTGGCACTTGTAGTGCCACAGTAAAAAACAATCGTTTGTTCTATTTTTTACACCGCTATCAGCTCGATGCCCACCGCCCAGGGGCATCGAGGACAGCACCAGGCTTCAGCCTGGTCAGGTAAGTCCTGGAGGGGGGGGGGGGGCCTTTATTGGGGGGGTCCCCACTCCCCCAGGGCCCCTGGCCAGGCTGACTGGTCGGTAGAGTTAATGCTTTGGCCGGGGGGACTTGCATAAAAAGTCTCCCCCCGGCTGTGGCATTACCCTGCTGGCTGGTTTTGTCTGGGGCTGGTTCTTAAAATACGGGGCACCCCTAGTCATTTTGTCCCCCGTATTTTGGGAACCAGCCCCAGAGCAGGAGCCTGGGGCTGGTTGTTAAAAATCAGGGAACCCCTATTTGTCGGGTTCCCTGATTTTTAATTACCGGCTCCAGGCTCTGTCAGCCTGGTGCTGGTTTCGGCTGTGGGGGGGACCCCACGCCGTTTTTTTTTTATTTATTTAATTTTTTTTTACACCTTGCAGCCTGCACGGATCTGACTGATCCGTGCAGACTGCCTACAAATAATTCGTATTAGCAGCCGTATATACGGCTGCTAATACGAATTCCTACGACATCGGAGGGTTACAAAGCAGTCGTATATGACTGCTTTGTAAATCCCCCTCCGGAACACGACTTTGCATACGACTGAAACAGTCGTATGCAGTCGTAGGGAAAATACTAATACGAAAAACTAGGTTTTTCATATTAGTAAATTTCCCCCTTCATGTCCTACCAGCCACGAGCGAAGCGAGCGATGCGAGGGGCTGCGGTTGACTTCCAACTGTGCCCATGTCCACTGTGTCAACATTCAGGTAACAAAAAAAGGTACTCTTTACCTAGAACGGCGCCCGCGATCAGAATCGCGGGCGTCGGGGGTAAAAAATCGCGGTAATCGTGGGCATCGCGGGTAAATCGCGGGTACATCAAAATCGGGTACCCGCGATTACCGCGATTTTCCCATAGGGAACAATGTTAAAAAGCCTGATTGACCGCGATTTTAATGTAAAATGCCTCAATGCCCGCGATTTTCCCATAGGAATCAATGTTAAATGGGCTACAGAGCCCAAATAGCCCCAATTAACCCTTAAATGTCCCCCCAATTTTTGTACGCCACCCCACGATCCACGCCAACCCGAAGCGTGGCGAGCGCAGCGAGCCCGCGAGGGGCGGCGGTACGCGTCCTCCGACCTTTTCATGCCCTACTATCCACGTCGGCGTGGAGTTGAGAATAGAATAGTGTGGCGAGCGCAGCGAGCCACCGAGCCCGAAGCGTGGCGAGCGCAGCGAGCCCCGCGAGGGGACGCGGATACCTTCACAGGTAAACGCGTCCCTTCGCGGGCTTCACAGGTGTCCGCATCGCCACGGACACCTGTGAAGTCCGCGAGGGGACGCGTATAACTGTGAAGGTATCCGCGTCCCCTCGCGGGGCTCGCTGCGCTCGCCACACTATTCTATTCTCAACTCCACGCCGACGTGGATAGTAGGGCATGAAAAGGTCGGAGGACGCGTACCGCCGCCCCTCGCGGGCTCGCTGCGCTCGCCACGCTTCGGGTTGGCGTGGATCGTGGGGTGGCGTACAAAAATTTGGGGGACATTTAAGGGTTAATTGGGGCTATTTGGGCTCTGTAGCCCATTTAACATTGATTCCTATGGGAAAATCGCGGGCATTGAGGCATTGAATGCAAAATCGCGATCAATCTGACTTTTTAACATTGTTCCCTATGGGAAAATCGCGGTGATCGCGGGCATCGCGTCGCGGCCGTTTATGTGCTGCCCGCGATGTCGCGATCACCGCGATGGGCGCCGTTCTAGGTAAAGAGTACCCAAAAAAACATTTTGACTGTCGGGATTTCATACCGAATCCTGTATTTGATCTGATTTGTCATACCACATACCTGGAGTTTGGTATTTAACGTCTTACTTATTTTGAGTGAGTAGACTGGAGTACCCATGAATCAATGTGAAGTAGACCAGGCACCACTGGTCTAGGTAGCAAAGATGTTTATTTACCTCTCTTGTAGCATTATCTTGAATTAGGTTGTACAGGGGAGTGATTCGGTTAATCTCCAGGAGTACTGGGATGGGACTGACTTGCTCCTTGCCCGCTCGTCGACACAAATGGCAGCTGGATGGGCAGCGGCCCTTCTCCTCACAGTGGATTTCGACTCCCATAATAAGTTGATCATCAGACAACATCTGCGCTGTAAGCAGCCCTGAGAGGTAAGTGATGAATGGCATGGACTTCAGTTCCTTCTTGCTGCCCAACTCGGTGGTTTCTGTGTAAGATTAAAGTAAAATTATTGTCTCATGGAGTGACATAAGAATGTAGTACAGATTGAGTATGCCTTATCCAAAGTGCTCTTTACCAGAAGCATTCTGGGTAAGGGATTATTCCGTATTTCTCAATTTCAATGAGGTTTCTTGCGGATAGAATCCACGTGTGAGCACAAAATGCATTTATGTTATACAAACACATCAAACGGTACTTATGTAGTATCTGGGCGTCCGATTTTTTGATTATATGCCTTAAGTTAAGGCATATAATCAGATGCGATGCGATGCGATGCGATGCGATATCCATAGGAATCAATGTTAAAATGGACTGAGTCCATTTTAACTTGGAATTCAATGGGAAAAAGGGGTCCTTTTCATACCCCTACTATCCAAGTGGGCATGGAGTTGGATATAAACCTGTGGCGAGCGTAGCGAGCCACCGAGCCCGAAGCGTGGCGAGCGAAGCGAGCCCCTTGAGGGGACGGTATTCTGTGTCCCCTCGCGGGGCTCGCTACGCTCGCCATGCTTCGGGCTCGGTGGCTCGCTACGCTCGCCACAGGTTTATATCCGACTTCATGCCCACTTGGATAGTAGGGGTATGAAAAGGACCCATTTTTCCCATTGAATTCCAAGTTAAAATGGACTCAGTCCATTTTAACATTGATTCCTATGGAAAAATCGGGTCATCGCATCGCATCCGATGGTCGCATGCGATGCGATGCGATGTGCCCGATCCGACCCGATTTCTAAATCGGACGCCCAGATACTACATAAGTACCCATCAAACACATGAAATACACACACATATATTTTATTTGTGCATGAAACAAAGTTTGTGTACAATCTCAGGTACTGACTCTGAATGCCAAGCAATCATTTTCTTGCATATAGTTAGTGCCAGTTACATATCATGTCCCCAGTAGTGTTAGTTACATATCATGTCCCCAGTAGTGCCAGTTACATATCATGTCTCCCAGTAGTGCCAGTTACATATCATGTCTCCCAGTAGTGCCAGTTACAGATCATGTCCCCAGTAGTGCCAGTTACATATCATGGCCTCAGTAGTGCCAGTTACAGATCATGTCCCCAGTAGTGCCAGTTACATATCATGTCCCCAGTAGCGCTAGTTACATATCATATCCCCAGTAGTGTCAGTTACATATCATGTCCCCAGTAGTGCCAGTTACATATCATGTCCCCAGTAGTGTCAGTTACATATCATGTCCCCATTAGTGCCAGTTACATATCATGTCCCCAGTAGTGCCAGTTACATATCATGTCCCCAGTAGCGCTAGTTACATATCATGTCCCCAGTAGTGCTGTTATATATCATGTCCCCAGTAGTGCCAGTTACAGATCATGTCCCCAGTAGTGCCAGTTACACATCATGTCCCCAGTAGTGCTGTTATATATCATGTCCCCAGTAGTGCCAGTTACATATCATGTCCCCAGTAGTGCCAGTTACATATCATGTCCCCAGTAGTGCCAGTTACATATCATGTCTCTAGTAGTGCCAGTTACTGTACATATCATGTCCTCAGTAGTGCCAGTTGCATAACATGTCCCCAATAGTGCCAGTTACATATCATGTCCCCAGTAGTGCTGTTATATATCATGTCCCCAGTAGTGCCAGTTACAGATCATGTCCCCAGTAGTGCCAGTTACACATCATGTCCCCAGTAGTGCTGTTATATATCATGTCCCCAGTAGTGCCAGTTACATATCATGTCCCCAGTAGTGCCAGTTACATATCATGTCCCCAGTAGTGCCAGTTACATATCATGTCTCTAGTAGTGCCAGTTACTGTACATATCATGTCCTCAGTAGTGCCAGTTGCATAACATGTCCCCAATAGTGCCAGTTACATATCATGTCTCCAGTAGTGACAGTTAACATATAATGTTCCCAGTAGTGGCAGTTATATACCATGGCCCAAGTAGTGGCAGTTAAATACAGTGGTGGTTCGTACCTTCTTGGGGGAGGGGGCTGCCACTAGCCACAGGCACCCCCCGCCCCCTGTCGCCACAGTCGCAGTCGCTGCCTCTCCTCCCAGTCCCCGGTGCCTGTGCTAAGATGACAGGCACCAGGACTGGTGCATGCACAGTACATAAATCTGTACTGCGCATGTGGCCAGCTTCTATGGGCTGCTTCGGCAGCGGCCCATAGAAGGAACCATGGTCCCGCCGCCTGTACAATACAAATTAAAGGCACCGGGACCAGTGTGCGTGCGCAGTACCGATATAGGTACTGCGCATGCGCAACCGGCGATTTTGCACGGCAGCCCATTAAAAGGCATCCCGGAGGGACGGTACAGCTCCCAATGGGAATGCCTTGGTGACTGGCAGGTTGGACTTCAAGTAGGAAATCACCGCCAGTCACAGTGAAGCCAGTGCAGTCTGGGGGGGGGGGGGCTGCAGCCCATAGGTAAAAACCGCCACTGGTTAAATATCATGTTCCCAGTAGTGCCAGTTACAGGTGTGTGACACCCCCCCCCCCCCCCCAAAAAAAAACCAAGTACATTCCGGAAAGTATAGTTTTTGGAATATTTTGGAAAACAGATATCCGAATAAGGAATACTCAACCTGTACAATAATGACAAATAAAGTGAATTTTCGAAACCCCCTATTCTTGCCAATCTTGCCTGTTACATTTAAAAGGGCAATAATAGTAAATGCAAAATCAGGTTTAAGTTGCATTAAATATTATTGCACTTTTATAATATGACATGCAAAATTTGAAAATATAAAGGATTTCTAAAATATAATTAATGACAAGTCATGTATATCATCAATAAGCTATGTGTGCTTCCTTATACCCGTTACTGTTACACAATTCCATAGCAACAATATTTGCAAGATAATACCCCTATCACATCGCACTTTTAAAACGGTATATTGCCGTTTTTTTTCCATTTTAAAACGTTTAAGGCTGCAGTGTGAAAGTGCCAGAGTTGATTTACCGGTTAAAGTTAACCGGTATTTCAACACGGTTAAAAAGCAGAGTCCTACACGTTTTAAAGCCGTTTTTTTGGCAGTGTGAATGGCTTTATTTCAATGGCTTTAAACGTGTCCCTTGGGGGTTGAATGTTTGAATGGTCTTAAATGATTTTTAAAATGGTTTTCACCTGCAATGTGAAAGGTCTCAAGGCTCTGACCCGTTTTAAAGTCCCATTTAAGAATACCGTGTCATTACCCATTTCTGCAATGTGAAAGCATTATAAGTTTAAAGTTATCCTTGCTGCCCAGGTCTTTCCTGAGAATTCGCTATTCCTGTCCTAATAATATTACAACTGCTTATATATACATTTGTTAGCGTCACAGCGAAAATAAAGTTATGCTGCAAATATCTATGTGGTATTCCACTGCCATCTACTGGTGGAACATGAATATATTAACATAAGGTTCTATCACAGCCTAGTACAGTATGCACATCTTCAAGATGCAGGCCGGAACTCCGTTCAGGTTATATAGAAATGTATACAGCGAAGCTCCAACAGAATACTAATGATTTATTAAATCTTGGAGATAGTAAATGTGGAGAGAGAGATAAAGCAGTGACCAATTAGCTCCTAATGGATTCAAACACAGCCTGTCAAATGACAAAAGCTGATCTGTTAGTATTTTATTTCCCTCCACATTATCACTCTCCATCTTGTCCTTAAACTAGTGTCGTTTCTGTTCATGCTTCATAAATATCGCAGTGTGCAGCTGTAGGCAATGAACATACAGTAACATTGCGTTGCTATCTGTAAATATAAATGAACTTTGAAGCTAGAAAACAAAGTATCTGTACATTAAAGATCTCCCATTCTGGAACCCTAAAACTATTCACCATCCTCAATAGGGAAAATAAGTCACACCTGCCTTACCCATGTAAAAAGCAGCTAAAAAATTATGAGAGATTACAGGGCGTAACTAGAAAATGTTCTCCCCCTCAAAACAGTCTCTAGCGCAACTACACCCCCCCCCCCCCCCGGGCAATCACAATCGCCAATTTTGCACGGCAGCCCGCAGAAAGGATAAAGGGGGAGGCAGGTGGTACCTGGGCAGTGCGGGGTCCGGGCAGCGTGAAGCACCCGGGGGCTGTGGGTGCAGTGGCAGATCGGGCAGTCCGCAGTGTCCGGTAATGGCTGAGTGAGCAGACACTGCGGACAGTGGCGGCAGATAGGCAGCTGATTGGCTGAGAGAGAGCACTCTCAGCCAATCAGCGATTGGCCTATCTTTTGAATTTTCTAATTCTGCCGCAGTATCCGCTCACTGGGCTCTTCCCGGATACTGTGGCGCCACAAACTTTTTGGCAGGGGGGGAACAAAATTTATAGTTACGCCACTGAGCAGAGGGGAACTAAATGTATCAAAAACATCAACACTAATGTGGTATCTCTGATGAATGGGCCACCATCCAAGTAACTCCAAGGCAAACATGTTGAAAAGATCATTGGAGAAAGTGAACGATTGAGGCTGAGATGACTTGTGGAAAGCAGAGACTGTAATATGGGATAGCGCTCCAGCATCGTTATTCTACCATAGGCTTGCACAGAACATATGCTAAGAATCTGTTTAAGAAGTCCCAAAGGGGGTGCATTCATTTATGTATGACTTAACTGTCCCACATACTATAAATATTACATTAGGAAAATAAAATGATGGTAATATTATGATGTTGAACCGAATTCACATTGCTTTATTTGATTCAAGTGCTTCAGTGAAATAAAATGATGTACACAGTTCTCATGGAAACTTTTTCATATGATTAATGTTTAGTTTCTCATCAACACATTCAGTGTTTAGAAAAAATCCCTTTTTTCCCCTTACGATTAGCTGCAATGAGGCTGTCATGTGAATGTCAACTGATACAAAAGTGATGTGGATGCAAGAGCACACTAATCACTCATATTTGTAATTTACATGTTTGTATATCTGACACTTTTTTCGCCCTGATATCGAGGTTGTCATAGCAATATATATTTAAAATACACCCTGGAAAATGAATGTGTACAGCAATTAATTTCACTAAAATACAGAAATCAACTAGAGTGATTTAGAAAGGGCACACGCTTGTGTGTGTGCGCGCATGTATATATATATATATAGAAGACGAATAGCCGGCACTCTCCTTTTCGATGTTCAGCTGCCGGGGTGCCTTGTATCAATAGTATACAGCAGAACGTTTCTTACCGGCACTCCACGGGCTTGATTCAATCACTCAAAAGAATTTTCAATCGGACACAACTGGCTTCATGCAACGTTTCGGGATACTTTATTCACATCCCGTCATCAGGCAGTGTACATGTACACTGCCTGATGACGGGATGTGAATAAAGTATCCCGAAACGTTGCATGAAGCCAGTTGTGTCCGATTGAAAATTCTTTTGAGTGATTGAATCAAGCCCGTGGAGTGCCGGTAAGAAACGTCCTGCTGTATATATAGTAGGCGAAAAAGCAGCGTCACTCCAAAGGTCTTCAATCAAAAGGAATTTATTGTCACATGTGGTCGACACGTCTAGGTCGACGTTTCAATGCAACAGCATTTTTGTCAAGACAGCGTGTGACCAGATACATAAACAAATAATGGAAAGAAATCAGGGGTACATATACTCACAGAGCCACAAATGCGTCCGCCCGGCAGCCGAGTGTGTCCAGACTCCCCCAACGTAGTGGGCGGTCGCCCCGACACTGACGTCATCATGGCCGCGCCCGTTGCTGTTGCATTGAAACGTCGACCTAGACGTGTCGACCTAATGTGACAATAAATTCCTTTTGATTGAAGACCTTTGGAGTGACGCTGCTTTTTCGCCTACTACCTCAATTTCGCGGAAGGCACCCAAAGGCACACTACTACTACCCCCAGATTGGTTTGAGTGCCGGCTCTTAGCCACCTATCTCCAGGACTGTTTTTTAGCCCACACGGACCAAGGCACCCCTCTACTCTTTATTTGACCTCCCTTCCACGACTGCATTGGAAATGCAACCCTCTACCACAGCAGGGTGTCGCACCATGCCACCCACCAAAGGCCTACTTCACAGTTACAGTGATGCGCAAGCCCAGGACATCCTCTTCGATTCCAATGATGACGAACCCCCCACCGAGATCTCTCTGGAAGAGATCACACACCAGATTTTTCAACTAAAGAAATGTGAAGTAGACTACAATTTACATGGTACTTCACTGTCCAAGTACTTTCGGGCACAAATGATCCCAAGAGGCTTTCGGATCAGGAACACGCCAACAATTGGGCGATTTAACCCGGACTTTTGTGCCAAATGGGTGGGCATACTCAATAAATGTAGCAACGACCTCATGTTGCTGGTTCTTGAGGAGTCCGCCCGGGAACTCACCATAGTCAAAAACAAAATTACTGACATGGAAACCAAATACGATATACCCAAATTGATGGAGGACAACCCAGAATGGCAACAAAGTCTTTCGTTAAAAGTTGCAACCTACAAAAAAGAACTGCTACTCTTCAAAGCCAACAAACTAAATATTGTTTCCCGTGATTATGAAGAAAATCGGGTATACAGGTGGCTGATGGGGGGAGAACCCCAATCCAGGTACCCCCAACGTAGTGGTCCCAATAATTATCGGAGGAGGCGCGAGAAAATCGTAATCGGGATGCCCCGACTTCGAACTCCGACAGTGACTTTCGTGTAAATGATTCTGATGATCCCCAATCATCGGGGTTACCCCCTTTAGACCAAGACCCGACACAAAACACCAAAAAAGGCAGAGGAAAAGGACGTCCACCCGCCGGGGGCGTCAAAACGCGCGGATTGCGCGAACTAAAGGCCCTGAGAACTTAATTTACAACCTCTCCTCTCATATATTATCTGAACCAGAACTGGCAGTGTTAAACAAGGGTCTCAGTTTTGTTCCTACCAACCCCCACAACAATCTCCAGTGGCAAATTGACCAACATCGTTTCCATCGTAACCTGCGCCTCCGTGAACATTTCCAATACCATCAGGAGTCTGCCCCCCGAACAGCCACCCAGGACTTTATCCGATCACGTATCAAGTCTACCTTTGATCCCCCCTCATCCAATAAATCTGTTCCCACCTTCGCCCGATTGGTTGACGAAGCGGTGTGCAAATACAATGCAGCATCACCGACACTCCATCGCAATCTATCTCGTGAGGAGCATCAAGCATTGATCGATTTATCTAACTACCGTCATATTATTATCCGCCCAGCGGACAAAGGGGGAGCAATAGTCCTCCAAAATTTGCAGGACTACAAAAATGAACTTGAAATACAACTCAGTGATACTAATACTTATTGTCCCCTAGCACAAGACCCAACGCGGCAATACCAGGCTGAACTTGAAAATCTTCTCCAGGAAGCTGTATCAAATCGCTTAATAGATTTGGACCTGGCTCAAGCATTATTTCAAAAACACCCAGTCACCCCCATCATCTATACTGTACCAAAAATTCAACTCTCTGTACCAACCGGTTTCGAAATACTTGGACCTCATACTTCAACCCTACATACAGAAGCAACCAACTTTTATTCAAGATACCACGGCATTTCTCACTCGACTACAGAATCTACCAACTATCCCTGACTCCACGGTCCTGGTTACCCTTGACGTGAGTAGCCTTTATACCTCCATCCCCCAGCAAGCAGGGGTGGAGGCTGTGGCTGAATTTATCCGTCTAAACAAAGTTCCTGACATGGACCATTCACTGTTTCTACGCCTTTTAACATTAACATTGAGTCGTAATTACTTTCTCTACAATGGGGCATACGTCTTGCAGACCAGTGGGTGTGCAATGGGGAGCCCAGTGGCACCAAGCTTCGCAAACATCTTTATGTTTGCGGAGGAAAAATCAAGCTTCCTGGATCATCCAGATTTGAAGGAACATATTCTGCTGTATGTCAGGTTCATAGATGACCTGTTCTTCTTGTGGACTGGCCCCATTCCTCTCCTGGAACAACATGTTGCGGCCATTAACTCGGGGAACTCCCCAATTAAATACACCATGTCCATCCAGAAGGACAGTATTCACTATCTTGATGTCCAGGTTTCGATCCAGGACAATCAGATATCCACAGCAGTTTTTTCGAAACCTACGGACCGAAACACCTTACTCTTGTCGTCGAGTCATCACCCAAAACCCCTCAAAAGAGGACTCCCCAAATCCCAGCTACTTCGGGTAGCACGGATATCTAGCACCAGGGCAGCAGCTGAAAAAAGCACTAACCAAGTGGTCGCCCGATTTGCAGCTAGAGGTTATGATTTGAATGAATTAAAACACCTTCGAGCAGAAGTACTGGCCACCCCTAGAGAAGCCTTACTCATTTCCAAACAAAAAACAAACAGTGACGTCATCCCTTGAAAACAAGAATACTCAACATCGAGTCCGATTGTTCAGAGAGCAACACAGGCATTGTGGCCTATTGTAAAGACTGACAAGACATTACCTTGCTTCAAGAATATAAGACCCATGGCGTGCTATACGCGAGGTAGAAATATAAAGAACCAAATAGTCCATACTGACATTACCGGCTTTGACACCCCACAGATATCTTCTTCCACCTTTTTACAGAGACCCCCTGGATGCTACCGGTGCTTAAACTGCACCACCTGCAGAAATTTAGTTGTATGCCGCAACTTTAAACATCCCGTGGACTCATCAATTATCAACATCAAACATGTAATCACCTGCCTAACAACACATGTTATTTATTTATTGTTTTGTCCTTGTAAAATGCATTATGTTGGCAAAACTGTCCGCACCATTCGTGAGCGAATGGCTATGCATCGTTTAGCCATTAACATTGCAATACGTTCTAAATCGGCTGACCAACCAGTAGCCAGACATTGGCTTGAATCTGGCCACTCTATCAGTGACATGAGGTTCATTTTGATTGATCACGTTCCCCCTCTTAAGCGTGGGGGAGACCGGGGCGGTATTTTGCTTTAACTGGAATCCAAATGGATTCACAAATTGAACACCATCAGACCGCACGGTCTCAATGAACGTTTGAATTGGAACGTCTTTCTGTGATTGACTGAACTTCCACACACCCATTTGGATCGTTTGGATATCTGGTGCTCTGCGCGCATCAAACATTTTATGAATGTGTCACCTGCCTTTCATATTTTCTAGTATGTTTACCATCTGCTTGCTGTGACCTCGTTATTTTTACTATTGCATTTCCTTGCAGTGTTTGTCCGGTAGCCGAGGACGGCATCTAGCGTCCCGAGCGTTTCCTAGCAACGGGCGCGGCCATGATGACGTCAGTGTCGGGGCGACCGCCCACTACGTTGGGGGAGTCTGGACACACTCGGCTGCCGGGCGGACGCATTTGTGGCTCTGTGAGCATATGTACCCCTGATTTCTTTCCATTATTTGTTTATGTATCTGGTCACACGCTGTCTTGACAAAAATGCTGTTGCATTGAAACGTCGACCTAGACGTGTCGACCACATGTGACAATAAATTCCTTTTGATTGAAGACCTTTGGAGTGACGCTGCTTTTTCGCCTACTACCTCAATTTCGCGGAAGGCACCCAAAGGCACACTACTACTACCCCCAGATTGGTTTGAGTGCCGGCTCTTGCCACCTACCTGCTATATATATATATATATATATATATATATATATATATATATATATATATATATATATATATATATATATATAGTGACAAGAATCACAAACACGAGAAATCAGGTGAAGACTTTGTTGTTTACCAGAAGGTTACAGCATACAAACCATATGCAATCATTATTACAGGCAGTAGCAAGAGCAAGGTGACTCTGCCCTGGAAACCCTTATTTCAAGAAATCCCAGGTGCTGCTGATTACACAAACTAAATTCTCATACTGCTTTCAAAATCTGGTCTATATCCTCCACATTACTTTCATGTAAAGAAGGCTCATCAACGCCTTTATTTACTTAGAATACCGAAGAGACAACAATTGTCATTGGGTGTACTGCAAAACTTTTATCGCTGTGCGATTGAAAGCATTGTGACGAGTTGTATCTCGGTTTGGTATGGGAATTGTACAGCTGTGGAGCGGAAGTCAATTCAGAGGGCAGTATTCAATGAGAATATTCTCCGTGCATGGCGAGAGTTTTTTATCTCTCGCCATGCACTCGCCGTGTTTTTGCAGAGATTCTCCATGTTTGGAGATTCTCCGTCACGGCACTTTAAAGAGTATTCAATGTGACTCAGACTCGCCGCCCCTCAGCCAATCCAGTGTATGAGGTGACGCTGCAGGGACGGGGGCAGGCAGGGAGATGGTAGTCTCCCTGCCTGCCCCAGAACGTATGTGGGGGGGAGGTGGGCTCCCTGGGAGCCAGGCAGCACAGGCTGCCCCCCGGGAGAGCCAACAGGGGACCGGGTATTCACTGCACTCGATCGTGCATATGTAATGATCAGGTGCAGCGAATATATGAATATCTAATGAGCGGCTCTCTGCTCCCGGCCCCCTGCTGGCTGCTCTGTGTAAAAAAAATATATATATTTTTTTTTTTATTAAATATATATTCATGTGCTATAAGCACATGAATAAAAATAGCATGCCCTTTCACAGAATAAAATTCCTGATTTTTTTACACCAAAATTAAAACAAAAAACCTTTTATTTTAAAAGTTCACATTCCACTCCACCATGAAAAGATGGAGAATTGCTACACAGAGAGACACGGCGAAAATCACTTAGAAAGACGGCGAGAAGTGCACGTTGAATAGGGTTGCTCGCTCTTTGAGAGCAAAAGTCTCCGTCCAAGGCGAGAAAAGCACAAACTCGCCATAAAACACGGCACATTTTTGTCATTGAATACTGCCCAGAGGGTAATTAAACTGGCACAATGGATAATAGGTACTTCTCTCCCAGCCGCTGATGATATTCAGAGGAATCGCTGTTTGCGTAGAGCGCATAATATCATAAAGGATAGGACCCATCTGGCAAACGGACTGTTTGGGCTATTACACACGCTCCGGCTCCTGCCAGGCGGCGAAACCCCGCACGGCCAAATGTCGTGCCGCAGACAAAAGTTGTTAATGGACACGAACTGCCAACGCAGTTTAGAAACAGGGTGTTTCTTTGTTTGCCTTGAAAAAGAAACATCCTGTTTCAAAACGCGTTGGAGGCAACAAGGACTGGGTGGGTCTGGAACCCGGGAGCTGTCAGGGATGCCTGGGACCCCCCTTTTTTAACATCTGCGCATATGTCTGCAAATTTCTTTGTAGACCACACCATTTGGTGAGAGTCCACATTGCCATTCTTGTTCTTATCATTGTTTATGTTTTACCATTAAAAAACTGTATTGCACCATATTCAGTTTTTTTATCCTATATGGTAATGCACTAATTGGATCGATATTTGACCAAACGGTGACGCCACCGCTCCCTGAAAAGCACATTTATCTATGGTAATAGTAGACATATTAAAAGGGTGCGGGTCACTTATACCTAAATAGATGGTCTTATTATACCATGTTAATTGAAACTGTATTTCACTATTGTATTCTTTTTCTTTTGGGTAACACACATGAGAAATAAGAGAAACCCAGTCAGCGCTAAAGGGATACATTGGTAAACTTTTTAACTATAAACACCAACCTATGGAGGTTGATGATGCCCCATGCTGTTGTATTTCTTCAATATTAGTATATGGTTCTTCTCAACCTTTCTGGAACCTTTTTTGTCTTTAGTACTGTGGTTGACTTCATCATTCGATCACACTTATATACTCAAGGTAGATGCTTAATTGTAGTGGGCTAAAGGACCTTCCACGCCCAGGGGAAGGGGCAAGGCTGGGGGGCTTGCTCCTTCACTATCCACGCCACCACTGGTTGCCTTTAGTAACCAGGTGGCGAGCAAAGCGAGCCACTGCGCCCGAAGCATGGCGAGCGAAGCGTGCCCGTAAGGGTCCGTATGGGACCCTTCTTATGACCTTGCTCCTCCTCTCTACACCCCCTCTCCTCCCCTGTGACGTCAGGAGGTCCTTTAGCCCAATTCAATTTAGACCTAACCATATACTCAATGCTGTGTTGACTACCCCTTTGCTCCATTGTTATTGTTCGGTACCCCTTTGTGTTAATAAAGATTTACTGTACAAAAAATGTGTAAACAAATTAATACTGAACACAGGGATTAGCTAAAGAAGAAAAACCCATCTCTGGGCTGCATTCTGGACTACAAGTGAAGCTGAATTTGACAACATAAGTAATATTATAATTAATAATAATGATAATAATAATTATACTAAAAAATAGCATTTCTGAAGTATTATAACAGAGGCAATACATATTGCTTGTCGAGGGTAATGCTGTTGACAATCTTTGTGTCAACTAGAGATTGCCAGCAAGTTTTGTAATGTTATTTAAGGTATTTTAATCTTGTCAGTTAATAACTTTAAACAATGGGTGAGATTTAATAGGATGAGAGATTCAGAAAGTGAAAGATTTGGTAAGAAATCTCCAGTTATTTTAAAGCGGCAATCATTTACACTGCAATACCAGTTTGAGATTGCAGTGTAAATGATTGCCGCTTTAAAAAAAAAACCTGGAGATTTCTCACCAAATCTCTTACTTTTGGAATCTGTCATCCTATTCAATCTCACCCATGATGCTTAACGTGATTTTAGAAGATCTTATGGATATGTGCACTGTTCGTGATTACAGCTTCCGCCACAGCAGATGTACAGTGGCGGTGCAGGTGGATAGATGCGGGAAACTATGACTATGGGCAGTATTCAATGAAAAAAATTCCCTGTTCCGGAGCCTCCTGCTCCCACTATTCAATGTATTTAAGACTCGCCGCCACTCGCGGCGAGTCTTAACCCCTGCAGCGGACGAGCGTCCGCGGCAGGGAGCTTTCAGGGAGCCGGGGGACGGAAGCAGCCAGAGAGATTAAAGTCTCCCTGGCTGCTCCAGAGGAATGTGGAGGGGAGGTGGGCTCCCCTGGACCCAGGCAGCACAGGCTGCCCCCCCCTGTAGCCAGCGGGGGACCCAGTATTCACTGCACCCGATCGTGCATATTAACGATCGGGTGCAGTGAATATATGAATATCTAATGAGCGGCTCGAGCGCTCCGGCCCCCTGCTGGCTGCACTGTGTAAAAAAAAAATGTAAAAAATGTTTTAAAAATATTTTTTTTAAATTAAATATATATTCATGTCCTATAAGCACATGAATAAAAATAACATGCCCCTTCACAGAAAAAAAAACCTGATTTTTTGACACCAAAATTAAAAAAAAAACCTTTTAGTTTAAAAGTTCACATTCCAGCTCTCCATCAAAAGATGGAGAATTTCTACTCGGAGAGAGACGGCGAAAATCACTTAGAAAGACGGCGAATATTTCACATTGAATAGGGTTGCTCGCTTTTGGAGAGCAAAATGCTCCGCCCAAGGCGAAAAAAGCAAAAATTCTCCATAAAACACGGAGAATTTTTCTCATTGAATACTGCCCTAAGTATCACTATCCACATATCCGACAACACAATGCAAGCGTAAATGCGGCTGAACGTGTGCAATTCGCAAATCGCCCTGTACAGCTGCTTAAGACATGTTTCATGCCCTTTAGATGTTATTACGGTTGTGAGAACAAGTGCTCTGTTGGAAATTAAATACCTTTGGGCAATGGGCGCCATGCATCTTAACTAACTGAAATACGGTCAGATAACATGCATATATCAATATATATTTCGAATGTCTCGCTAGCATCTCTAATCCTGTCTTTCTCAAGTACTCCCAACAGGTCGTGTTGTGAGGATTTTTTTAATCAGCACAGATTCATGAAATGGCTGGTTCTGTAATTATGCCACCTGTTCACGCAGATATTCTCCAAATATTAGCTGCTGGGGGCACTTCAGGACAAGCATCGAGGAACCCTGCCTGCTCTAATCAGCATCCATTATTCAGCATTGCCGTGCTAAATTTATAACTCATAGGAATAAGTATTTACAGAATCCAACTGGCCACATTATTAGAAAGGAAATAGTAGGAGTTCTGGTATCTGTCCTCCCCAGGCATACAATATTACATACACCCCATCTAACACATTCTACACCATATATATATATATATATATATATATATATATATTAGGTGTGTCGCGGCACTCTCTTGGATAAACAAAGATGACACCACGCGGGGGTAAGTCAATGCTAAATGAAAAAGGTGCGGGGTACTAATAGGATAATTCGTTATATATTACTTGATGGACCACATAGTTATAAAAATAATAAACATTGTACAATTGATATCTCTTAGGATTGATACAGGACAGTTTTCTATGAACATACTACTTATGAACTAGTGAAACTTAACTTTTATTACCCTTTTTAAAGATTGGTACAACCATCCGATATAAATAAAGTACAGCAAACTATCAACAATATCACATATACTGTAATGTACCTATGTCTACCGACGTTCCATACATATAAACGATGGAATGCAATAAAGTGAGAGAAACAGAAAGTGAGAGATTGGTTAAGAAATCTCCAGGTTTTTTTTTAAAGCGGCAATCATTTACACTGCAGAACCAGTTTGATTTTGCAGTGTAAATGATTGCCGCATTAAAAAAATGGCGATTTCTTACCAAATCTCTCACTTTCTGAATCTCTCATCCTATTACATTTCACCCAAAAAGTGTCAGTCAGCTTACCAAACGACAGCCAATACCCTCCTTAGACTTGATTAATTGGTTGTTTCAATTGCATGGGGACCAGAAAAATTTAGAAAAATTGATTATTCTATATTTTAGAATATTTTAATATTTCAATAATGTATTTTGAAGTATCTTACATTTATGTTGTACAAATACATCAAACACATGAAATACACGCAAATATATTTTATTTTTACAAAAAACAAGGTTTCAAAACATGAAACAAGGTTTGTGTAATATCTCAGGCAGTGGCACTGAATGTGAATGCCAAGAAATCATTTTCTTGCATATATTTAGTGCCAGTTACATATCATATCCCCAGTAGTGCCAGTTACATATCATGTCCCCAGTAGCGCCAGTTACATATCATGTCCTCAGTAGTGCCAGTTACATATCATGTCCCAGTAGTGCCAGTTACATATCATGTCCCAGTAGTGCCAGTTACATAGCATGTCCCTAGTAGTGCTGCTACAGATGTCCCCAGTAGTGCCAGTTACATATCATGTCCCCAGTAGTGCCAGTTACATAGCATGTCCCCAGTAGTGCCAGTTACATATCATGTCCCCAGTAGTGCCAGTTACATAGCATGTCCCCAGTAGTGCTGCTACAGATGTCCCCAGTAGTGCCAGTTACATATCATGTCCCCAGTAGTGCTGCTACAGATGTTCCCAGTAGTGCCAGCTACATATCATGTCCCCAATAGTGCCAGTTACATATCAGTTACATATCATATCCCCAGTAGTGCTTGTACAGATGTCCCCAGTAGTCCCAGTTACATATCATGTCACCAGTAGTGCCAGCTACATATCATGTCCCCAGTAGTGCTGGTACAGATGTCCCCAGTAGTGCCAGTTACATATTATGTCCCCAGTATTGCTGTTACAAATGTCTCCAGTAAGTTTTTAACAAAAAAAAACATTTATTTTTCACTTTCTGGAATGTCTGGTTTTCGGAATAATTTGGATAATGGATATTCGGATAAGTGATACTCAACCTGTACTTTTGATGTTTGCAAATACTGTAAGTGGGGAAAAGTAAGTATCTGCACTACAAAAGTAAGCACTATTTACAAGGAGAATTTGAATATTCCAAAAGGTCAATTATTCAGGGCCTTATTCTGATTCACTCTCAGAGGCAAGATCCTTCTCAAATGGACAAAACCATGTGCACTGCAGGGCGGGCAGAAGTAACATGTGCATAGAGAATTAGATTTGGGTTATTTTGTTTCTGTGCAGGGAAAATACTGATTGCTTTATTTTTACATTGCAATATAGATCTCACTTTAAAGAAAAACCCCACCCAAATCTAACTCTCTCTGCACATGTTACATCTGCCCTGCCTGCAGTGCACATGGTTTTGTCCATTTGAGAAGGAATTTGCCTCTGAACCAGAACCAGAATAAGGCTCTTATGCCCCGTACACACGGGGGGATATATCGCTGAGCGATATATCGCTCAGTGTCCCGTTTGCATCAGCGACCACAGATGGGGGAGCCCGGCAGTGGAAATCAGCTGGTCGCAGGAGCATGTTCCTGCGAACAGTGATCACTACGGGGGAGAAAACGGGATCGCACACCCGGCGATATATCGCCAGTGCACACTCCCATCGCGGGCAATATGGTCGCTCAGCGACCATATTGCCCGTGATATTAGACAAAATAGCCCCCGTGTGTACACAGCCTAAGACTTAGGAGAAATTTTAACATGAACGTATGAGTAAAAAATGAAGTGCACTCGTCACTCAATCCAGTCAGCATTTTGCCACGCCTTGTAACGCCTTGTTAAAAAACTGCTCCATTAAAAAAAAATCTCCAAGTTCGGACAACAAGCCGCACTCACACCATAATACAATTGGCCCATAAAGGTGTCTCAAACAGCCTCATGATTGTGACACAGTGCTCTGTGGAAAGAACTCACTAATACCTTTATGTAGCAGAAAATGTTGGTTTAGCGCCACCATAACAAAAGCTTTTAGTTCCCTCTCAGTGTGAGCTATGCACGTGACCAGTGTATTAAGTCGACGCTCCACTTCCTGCTGGCCAGGCAATTGGAAACAATAATACAGAATCGATCTGCCAAATATATGCTGGTCCTGTCATCAAACAGACTAAATAAGTCATCTGAACTTGAGAATGCAAATCCATTAAAGCTTCTCAATGAATCCGTGTAACTTTACCACTCTCCTTCACAGCATGGCTAGAAATGCCAGGTATCGATTAAATAAATCTCGTCTGTTGTTGCTCCTGAGCTGATAAATGTTCGCAGACATTTACCTCTATTTGAAATAGAACCTGGATTGCAATTTCACCCAGACCTTTAATGTTATAATCTTTCACTATTTTATTTAGACTATGTGAGATTTTGTTTCCCTGTTTGAATTGTAAAACAAATTTTAACGACTGCCTACAAATATCCAGCTGCCGAGTCCATCTGTTGTTGATCCTAAAATGCTTTACTTATAGTCTCCCGTTTACACCTTACATTAATTGGTTTAGGGCAGAATTTATCAGAAAGGCGAAAGCTGTAAGGAATATCATTAGGAGACGTTGCTTGTGTCTAAGGGCAAGATTCAGAAGAGGTAATTTTGGTCATCGTAACTGGACAAATTATTGTCTAATGAGTGGTACCAGACAGGAGTCATCCTGTCTCCTATTGTTAGCAGGGCTCCTGGTATACAGCCTATTATCTACAGGTGCGCCGCAGAGTTCCAGTGCAAGAGCAGTGGTCACACTTGGATCCTACCGTGAACCACACAGGTGCTGCTTTACATGCAAGTGCCCCTTCACGGCTGGAGCCTTCATTGCCTCTGGGAGTTACACCCCTGCCAGGACCCACACTGGCCTACTGCAATAGAGTTTCTGTAGATGACAGTATTAACCACTTGAGTGGTATGTCCGGAAATTTTTCGGGCTCAGCTGCGCTGCCGCAGCGGCTATCCCGGAAAATTTCCAGGCATACCACCAATATGAAAGTGTGCGCCAGTGGTGCCTGCAGCTGTGCACCACTGGCGCATCACCTGTCTGGGCACCACCCACAATGGCCACTCTTCCCTCCCATCGCTCCCCCTCATCTCTGCTCCTGCGATCGTATGCCGGAGATCCCCTGGCGATGGCCCGTTTGCCATTAGTTGCAGTGAGCAGGTGGCAGGCTCGGGGATGGTCGGCGCGGCTTGAGGGAGATTCGGGAGTTCGGGCGCCCAAGTTCTCCCAGGGCCCTGGAGCTCCAGCGTCACAAATCTATAACTGCTTGAACATGCTGGGGGCTGTTGAGACCAGGTTAAGGCTGCCCAGCATGCTAGGTCCCACATTAAAGAAATGCGCAGAAATACAATGTGCTCGTATGACATATGACTATGTAGCTCCATTCCTGTGCAGCCTAGATGTGAAGGCAAGCACTGGGTCACCATGTCTTGGCTCACAGCGGCTATGTGTGACATCATGCAGCTGCTGTGAGCCACCCCAAAAAAGGTCCGGACTCATTTCAGGTGCCTGGACTACACCCATCATTTGACTGCGGTTGCATTTGCCAGAGTGCAACCACAGTTCAAGCCCTCCTGCATGAGCAGTGCGGCATGCAAACATGCTGAGAATAATGAAAATTGGAAAATAGCATTTTTCTTTATTCTACGTTTAGTACTTTCAGAAGTGAATCCGGCCCACTATATTCTATATTATTGCCAATTAATGATTCAACTTTAGAATGCAAATTTTTGGATATTTTTGGTAAAAATAAATAAAAAAAAACAATTTAAGAAAGAAAATGAAATACCGCTCACTTGAATAAAAAATGTCCTTCATATAAGGTCATTTGCGCAAAGAAATAAAATCTGATGCAATCAGTTTAAAAACAGCAAAGATGATTCATCTTTTTTTCTACAGCAGCACTGATCAGTCAAACGCTGTCCTAGATGATGAATGTTAAAATAATCAAAAATGGACTTTCCAACTGTGAAAGGTTACAAAATGTTGAATACAGTAAATGGTTAAGTTACGACGAGAAGATTCAATTGTTCCGGACTCCATTCATACCTTACTACTTCACAGAGCAGATAAAGCAATGCTATGCTCCAGGGTTATATATATATATATATATATATATATATATATATATATATATATATATATATATATATATATATATATATATGATACTGTATTTAACATTCACAGAACAGCCAGGATTTCTCCATTCCGGTTCTAGGGTACATTATTGAATAAGAACATTTGGGACAATTTCTTACACAGTTAAATAGATTAATTTATCTTGGTGGCACTAAGAAAAATGTTGTGGATACTTGAGTGATCTTATAGGCTACTTTTTTTTTTAATTTTTTTTTCTGTTTTTCTTTGTGAACACCAAGGGCCAAGTGAAATATTCCACAATTTCGAACAGCCAGCGTGATTACAGCAAGAGAGTCACTAGATTTATAAGGGCAATTATTTTAAATGCAAAACAAAGTTACACTGATTAGGCCCTAGATGGCTAACCTTGACACTCTAGATGTTGTTGAACTAGACATCCCAGAATGCTCTGCTACAGTTTTGCAATTTGGCCATGCTAAAACTGATGCAGGGCATGCTGGGATGTGTAGCTCTACAACAGCTGGAGTGTCAGGGTTAGCCATCACTGTACTAGGCCGTCTTTTTGGTAAGGACGAGATCTGATTTCCCTGGCACTTGATGCGCCATTTTTACATGTGACATATCGCATGTAACTCGCGGGGAGCTGCAGGCAGAGGTAGTTAGGAGCAGGACGAGGGGACACCGAGAGCCGGGCAGAGGGAGTCGGGAGCTGGTTGGAGGGAGCTGGAGAATACAAAAAAAAACCCATACAAATGATCTGTAGTCAATGCTTATTATGGCGATGTGAAGTTAATCCTGTTTAGGATTCGCTGCATAGTCGCCGTGTTCCGGAGGACTGGAGCATTCGCTGCCAGCCCTCCTTGTCATCCTATTCAATGTTGCAGTGGCTCGCTGCCCCTGATGGCGATGGCGATGGCATACTTGCCTACTTTTGAAAACTAGTTTCAGGGAGATTATAGTTGGTAGCAGAATTTGTTGTGAGGGGGTTTGTCATGCTCCACCCAAAGGCTGTGTCTAGTTCCATATATGGAGAGATTGTGAAAAGAGATTGTGAACATAGCACCAAGAAGCGTGGGTGTGTACTGCTACATCTGAGAAGAATCTTGTACAATGTATACAAATGTAGATGAGCCCCAAAGCAGTTAGTAAGAGCTACTATACCTGGTAAGTGCTGGGAAATGCTGCTGATGATTCAATGTAAATGTATCTGTCTATCATTCCTTTTTCCCAAAAAAATGTAACAGTGTAATATGGGCTAGGTGACATGAGGGAGATTGCTAGACTAATGAGGGAGATTGCTGCTATGTCAGGGAGTCTCCTGCAGAATGCAGGAGGGTAGGTAACTATGGGACAGAGGCAGAACAAGCTGCCCCACGGTAGAGCTGGCAGGGGCACGTTGGAGGGAGCCGCTGCACTGGTCCCGCTCGTGCATATGTAATGAGCGGGACCAGTGTGAAGTAAATATTTAATGAGCGGCTCCTGGCTCCCTGCTGGCTGTTATGTGTAAAAAAAAAAAAAAATTTATATACAGTATATATATTCATGTGATGTAAACACGTGAATAAAAATAGCATGCCCCTTCACAGAATAAAATTCCTGATTTTTTGACACAAAAAAACCCCTTTATTTTAAGATCACATTCCAGTTCACCTTAAAAAGATGGCGACTGCTTAACGGTGACACACAGCGAAAATCACTGTGAAAGCAATTCGCCATCCTAGCATTGAATACACTCACGGCGAATGTAAGTGAAAATCCCAACAGCGACTTGCAGCGAGCATGTAACGGAGAACTGTCCAGCATTCAGTGGTCACTTTCAGCGAACAGTGAACATTGAATAGGGTGAATCAGATTTTCAGTCAAAAAGATTCACCGCAAGGAGTGAAAACAGCCTGATTCGCCAGAAAAAACGGTGAATCGGGAGCATTGAATACTGGCCTAAGCGTAGCTGACCATGGTTGATCTAGACACCGTTGAACCATCAACCAGGTTAGGCTGTGAAGCGGACAGTGTAGAGAAGGGGGATGCTGCTAGGGGGAAGAGCTTTGTTGTGGGGGCAGTGGCCCAGATGCACTAAGCTTCAAAAGTGATAAAATGGAGAGTGAAAAACAACCAGCCAATCAGCTTCTAATTTCCATATCACAGACTGCATTTGAAAAATGTCAGACAGGAGCTGATTGGCTGTGTATTTATCAATTTTGAAGCTTAGTGCATCTGGCCCAGTATGTGAGCTGTGATGGGGTCATACAGGAAGGGTTAGGGCGCTATGAGGGGGTAAGTGAAAGCAGCTATGGGGTGGGCAATCAGGGATATATGCAGGTACTATAGGACGTGATAAAACAGCAGCCAGATAAATATAAGACTTTTAATTTTTTTTTTTTTTCAAATGCCCCCAGTCCCCCAATTTTGTAAGGGTAGCGGGTGCCGAAACATACCCTAGCTACACCTCTGCTCGCTCCATACAGCATGTCAACATTCTTTAGACATTGAAAGGTTGGGTTATACCGTATATTAGATCTACAATGTCTAGGTCTACAGACATATGGTCCACAACTATTGGTCGACAGTCAAAAGGTCGACAGTGTCATAATGCCAACAGCCAAAAGGTCGACTGGGACAAAAGGTTGACATGGTCAAAGGGTTTGCGGTCAAAAGTTCGACATGGAAAATGTCGACATGTGCATACCTCCCAACTTTTGAAGTTGGGAGGTCAGGACGCTCGCGCGGTGAAGCCGCGCGCGCTCCCGAAAAGGGGGCGCGGCCTCGAGAAAAGGGGGCATGACCTCACGGGGTGACGCGATCTCCGGCCACGCCCCGTTTTCGCAGCTCGTCGGCGCTGAATAGACGCTGTGCGCATGCGCACAGCGTCTATTCTTGGCAAGCTGGGGGGGCTCCCAACTGTCTCCCCCACCGCGGGACAATGGCAGCCCCGGGCGGGACGCTGGAACGTCCCCGAATATCGGGACGTTCCCGCGGTAAGCGTGACAGTTGGGAGGTATGCATGTGTATTTCAATTTTTTTTGGGTGCCTATGTCCACATATGTCAGTATCTATAGTGTACCACGTGTGCTCGCCATGCTTTGGACATATATATATATATATATATATATATATATATATATATATATATATTTAAAAAACATAGCAACCAGACAGGCATTATTATTTCGCTATGGCATCATAGAAAATAATAGACAATCTTCTCTTCTTTTTTTTTATTAGCTTTATTAAATCTACCCCTGTGACTGCAATCCCACAGTCCTCCTATAGTAGCCCCAGCTCAGACTTTCACGTGTCGCTGAGCATCTACAGACGGGTCCTCTATGCACTGACTGCACCTTACTAGTCAGACAGAATAACACGGCGCCGCGTCACCCAGCTTGGAACTACATCTCCCGTCATGCTAGGCGAGAGAGCGGAAGTGACGTCACCGAACGCCCTCTCACACGGTCAGTGGAGTGGTGCAATAGGTGCAGGTAAGCCTCGGTGTGTGAGCGGCGGTCTGTCACCTTTGGAGGGTGCAATAGTAAATGTGTCTGTTATTAGGGCCGAGGAGCTGAGGCTTGTGCCAGCTGTCAGCAGCTCACTGAGACATGGTGTATGGGAATGGTGTTATGGCAGCATTGTGTACAGACTGCTGCTTACATACCATGTTCCTGCTGTATACAGGGATTGTGTATCCCCCAGGAATAATGTACAGTACAGCGTGTACCTACCCACCTGCCACTCTCAGGACCATGTCATAGTATTGCTGATGTGCTGGATGCATCTATGTACTAATACTGCTTGTGTGATATAGTGTATAACCCCACAGCCGGCCTGATGCGGAGGTGTGCGCATTTCCGATAACCATGGCGGTAAGCGGTGATTGCCCAAATGTGGTTGTACTGTGCACATGCCAAGGTACCTTATGCGGCATACACACAGGGTGACGTCAGCCCCATGCTAATTCCCCTTTCACATTGCATTGCACCTGGGATTTGCAAGGTAAAGCTCCCCTCAGCGATCCAGCAATAAGACTGGTCACTGATGTCACACAGGGGGCGGAGTGGAGCATTGGCATGTCATTGGGGGTGGGGAGGCAGCTCTTGGAGCCTCCTCCCTATAGTGCAAACGGGACCCGGGTCGCTTGACCTGAGTCATCTGTTTACATTGCCCAGCAACTTGGCTCTAACCTGGGTAAAAACCTTCTTTTAACCCAGGTTGTATTGCCGGGTTTTTTAGTTTTGGCTCTTTCACACTGCACAGAGACCCGGGGCGGACCCAGGCTATTTGTGGAGTGTGAAAGGGGTATAAGGGACGTAGGTTAGCAGACATCGCTCCGCACACATGCAAAGCCCCAGCGATGTGTGCTGCGCAATCTATGTGGACCAGTGATCTCACCGTGAGAACACTGGTGATCTAACTAGATTTATACTGCGCATCACCGTCACTCGGGGGTGTACACACGGAGCGTTTCATGCTTAATTTCTGAGTGATCTAGTCAGCTTAGAATTAGCCTGGGCATTGCTCTGTGTGTATGCCCCATTAGTGATTTAGTCACTAAGTGATCGACTGTCGGGAAGTGGCATCCAAAAAAGCAGATTTGTTGTGAGCGCTTTGTTGGTGGATCAGTTGTACACGCAAAACATGGTGACAGCGTGCCAATTCTTACGGTCAATTTGCGTATCCATGGGTTACCCATTTATTTGTATTTGGTTGCCTGATTTTGTCATGCAAACATTGTATGCGGTCCTCTTGAATATGATGTATCGTATGCGATAAAAGTCATGATTGCATGATCCAGCAAATCCTTGGTAATATCCGGATCTGATGCCCAAGGAACCGGCCATAAGATCGGTATCGCAATTTATCGGTCAAAATCGTGTGAGAAAGGGCCATATGGTATCAGGGTATGGGTACTGTATCTGTAAGCAGACCGAAGTCGAAACAAGAGCAACCAAGCTAATAAAAGAGATGGAGTCTTTAAGCTACGAAGACAGGCTAACCAAATTAGGAATTCATATACATGTATCTGGGGGCAATATTCCGAACTGTCAGGTAACCTCTTTACTCTGAGGTTGGAGACTAGGACGAGGGGTTATGTATTCAGACTAGAGGAGAGAAGATTCCATACCCTTTGAAGGAAAGATTTTTTTTACGGTCAGGGCAATAAAGGTATGGAACACTCTTCCCAAAAAGGTGGTGATAGCAGACACATTGAACACATTTATAATCAGGTTGGACAAACCTCTTCTGTAAAAAAAAAAAACTATCCAGCCATAGTTGCAACAGATGGTAATACTAAAATGGCGATATCACATCTAGTCTATACCACCTAACGGGTCCTTTATAAGGTTGAACTTGATGGATGCCAGTCTTTTTTTTTTTACTCAACTATTATGTTGCTATGTAAGACTACTGTACAAAATACCTTTAAAAATAAAAATTGAACACAAGATTTCCCAACCATATTGTTCACTATTTTATTTAACCCCTTGAGTGGTATGCCTGGAAATTTTTCCGGGCTCAGCTGTGATGCCGCAGCGGGCTGTCCCGGAAAATTTCCGGGCATACCACTAATCTAGAAAAGGTGTGCGCCAGTGGTGTCCAGGTCTGCACCACTGGCGCAGCACCTCTGGAGCTCACACAACCTCCCCCCAGTCCCGACCCCACCCCCTTCACCTTTGGTCTGCCGGAGCTCCCCTGCTATGACCTGCCCGCCAGCCGCCGTCACTTATTTTACAGTGACGTCGGCGTCAGGCTCGGGTATGGTCGGGGCGGCTCGGGAGCGCTCAAGCACCCGAGTCCTCCCGAGCCGCGAACATCCCCCAGCCTGCCGCCGACGTCACTGCTGAATGTGACAGGCGGCTTAGGCAGGGGTGAGAGCGGCAGCAAGAAAGCTCCGGCTTACTAACGCCGGAGGTGAGGGGGGGGGGGGGGTTTGCGGCTTCCAGCTTTCTGTGGTGGGTTTTGCTGGGGCAGGACAAACCTGCCCGGGTAGGCTTGTCCTGCCCCAGCAAAACCCACCGCTCA
Source organism: Crinia signifera (assembly GCF_055691185.1). Classification (NCBI taxonomy): domain Eukaryota; kingdom Metazoa; phylum Chordata; class Amphibia; order Anura; family Myobatrachidae; genus Crinia; species Crinia signifera. The sequence goes on along the minus strand of NC_139225.1, from coordinate 11,257,721 downwards.
AGGGGTTAATAGAAAATACAGGTTTTTTTTCTGTAATCGTCCAAATGAGGAAGTCAACCAAAAATCTAAACCTGATTACTGCCAGTAAAGCAATAAAATAAGCAATCCCTTTTTCAGCAGCCAATTTGTGATGTGCGCCATAAATATCATAGAATCATTGCTCCTATTATTGCCACCAGGGGGGTGTGAGGTAAAAGGACCAATGTTCTCTTTGGGATATGCCACCTTTTAATTGAACTGGTCCCTTGGATTCGATCAGTTAGTAGAAGTTTATTTTAAAATTGGTATTTCCTTAGTTATTCTTTATCTTCTGAACATTGGTCTCCAGGATCTGTGTTTCATGGTTGGACTATAGGTTTGGCAAAATTACACTGACCATCGCGGTCCCGTGGAGTCTGTAAGCAACATGAAGCAGAGCTAGAGCCTTTGATTGGCTAGGCTAGGGGTTGTATAAATTATAGATGGTTGGATATACATCCTCTTTAGGACTCGGTGGGACAGAGGGAGCATGAAGGTAGCCAACAGAACACACAAAGTGTACCTTCGCGGGCTCACTTTGGTTCCGTTAGCTCGTTCACCACCTGGTTACTAAAGTCAACCGGTAGTGGAGTTGATAATGCAAAGGGTGTTCCACAAACCTTGCTGTTGTGGGTCACATGGTATATTCTATTGGTCACGTGATTCAAACTACATTCATAGGCTGGCAACTAGATGCTACTCATTGTAGATGGACTGCTCTATGTTCATGGTCTGGATGCAATTGTAATATCAGGCCCAAGAGCCCTAACGCTCGGGCTAATTATGGATTTGTTGCGTCGGTGGCATTTTATTATCATTTTAAACCGTACCAGTCCTAAGAAATAAATGGAAACCGTGCACACACTGAAACAAATGGAGGAGAAATCAAATTTTACAAATTGATAACATTCGGTGCATCATGGTGTATAACGTCTAACTTTTTTTTTTTTTTTTTTTTTTTTTGTGGTTTCTAGTGATTTGTAATTATTTTAAAAATAGTGACTGGAAAAAAATGACTATGGGCTGGATGTAATGCAGTGCGAGTCTGAAAACTGGATTTTTTTTTTTTTTTTAAAGGGGCATGCATTTACAAGGTAAAACCACGCCATAAGTGCCCCTTTAAAAAAAATCTGATTTCGGTCAGCATCCCACGCTGCCACCAGACTCGCAACCCGTTACATCCGACCCTTAATTTCCTCGTATATTTTTCTCCTCCTTATTTATAATCCGCGTAGGTTCTCCGTGTGATGTTTTCCTCAGCGACGCCAACAATTTACCCAAATAAAAACATGTCATTAATTTCTATTGGAGTGACAATGCCTCAATATCGAGGTAGATGCTTCTGCAGACACTGCTAATTCCAGGCTCCAGGTGCTGCACAATAACAAGCAAGCACAACAGGTCATGTATTAGTTATGCACAGCTAGTATGTAATTCCACAGCAGGAAAGCTCACACAATATTAACACGTTTTTCACGCACCATTTCCAAAGCATGACCTGAGGTGAACGATTTATCTGTTCGTAAAAAAGGGAATATTGCAACTGCCAATAGATCTCTCTTGTTTTGATGTTTAAATTATGTAGTTAAATTGCTCTTATCGCGTGGCACTGCTGGCAGGTTAGAGCTGTGAGTGTTCAGCTGTGAGATTAGCAAAGCTTCCGCTCCTGCATCGGTTCCCTATTAGTTTGTGTCTTCTTTTTCTCATTTGTCACGACACACCAATTGCCTGATTTGAATTCTAAAATAGGTTCGCTATAGCCATTGAAAACTGGACCTAATACACTATGGGGGTTATTCATATTCATTCGGTCCTCCGATGTTGTGCGTCTGCGCAGGTGCATTTCTGCAAACATTCTGCTCGCTGGGTGGAGAAGTGGGGGGCGCCGGCAGCCCCATCACCATATGGGAACGCCCAACGTTGCATGGGCGTTCCCATGGGAACACTGGGCGTTCTCATGGTAATGAGGCAGTGACGCGGTTGCGGGGGGTAGACAGCGGACATCACCGCATGTCAGCTGCCCGTCCATATCCATCTTTTATATGTGTGTACCTTCCACAACTTTCGGTGGTTGGCAACCACCGGGGAAACAACGTGTGCGGCCGCCAAAACAGCGAGGCCCGCGGCTAAATGCAGTAGCTGCGAGCTTCGCTGTTTGGGGGAACATAGAATAGGGTGAGTGGCCGGCTTAGGGATTAAAACGGCGAGGGTCGCTTGTTTTCCGCGGTTCCCACCAGTTAACCCCCTTGCTGGCCGCATTGAATACGGCCGACAATGTCAGATTATATAGGCACTCCCACATACTAACCATAGTCTCTCTGCATTATTATATAGGCACTCCCACATACTAACCATAGTCTCTCTGCATTATATATGTGTAAGTCCCACACGTACTGCTTCTGAAAAATGCATTTGACTGGAAGACCACTTTAATGAGTCCAGGCTGATGAATTACGGAAATAAATGAGAAACTTGGGAGCAGACCGTGTTGTACCTGATAGATAACGTTGTGCTGGATTGTTCCTGTGTATAAAATACGTATGACAAATTGCAATCATTACCGTACAAGCCTGCATCATGCATTGGAACTAATTGAGTTGCAGTGATTAAGCATGTTTATTTCATACGTCTCCTGATTCTAATGTCTGACCCGCCAACCCTATTTGCATAGGTTGTTTAATCATACATTTAAATACAAGTGTAGTCAATTCATTCAAAGGGAAAATGCACCAATTTCTAAGCAATGTTTTTAAAGTTTATTTCCATTTTAAGTCCAATACAGATCCTCGGAGATTCTGCATAATCGTCTTTTTACGTGTTATTTTATTTTTTTAATTAAATCGACCCCTAAAAAGCCTCATCCATTCCAGGTGATGTGTGCACTACACAACCATCAATCTTTACCAAATCTTCACTGTTTTTTTCTGGCTGAGATGAAATCCACCACCGTACATCTCTTTATTTTTAATTCTAGCTCCCTGCACCTTCCAAAACCTGTGCAGTTCTCTGCTGTGGTGATTCTAGCACAGTCTGGTCTGTATGTAAGTACTGAGATACAGACCAGAACGTGCTAGAAGCACCAAAGCTGAAAGCAACACCCCATGCAGGAAAGAGAAACATGCGCAGGTTTTAAAAGGTGCAGGCTACTAGAATGAACAGTACTGAAAAATGAAGCCCCCCCCCCCCCCCCACCTCACTCCATGCCTCAAAGCCAGATGAGGATTGCAATGTTAGATGACTTTTCGAACTATGTAGGTTTAGGAGTTTTACTACTGCAATATGTCTCAGTGCTTGTGGTCATTACAGAAACCTACAACTTCACCGCGTTGCATTGTAAGTAACGGTCAGACCTGGCACTAAAGAAACATAAGGTACAAAAATACAATATTCAGACAATGGGGTATCATAATAGCAGTAGTGTTATCTTTGCTGGGGGCTATCCAATAAGCTCGATGCGGTGTGCTCCTCCCCCAATGCCGGCACTTATCGGGCATAATGCTTCAGGTGTCTCCAGCGCTCAAAGCATAAAGAGCAAACCCTTGGAGCCGCGAAAGCGCATGGAATCGGGAGCTTATCCCGGATCCAATGTCAGTGTTCCTTCAAGGAACTGGGCAGGGCGGTTCTGCATGGGGGCAGCATGAAGGGGACGGACCAGGCCTGCCATCGTCACTGTTGTGGGTGGGTCTGAGCTGCCGACATCACCAAAGTGGCAGGCCTTGCTGCCATCAAAGGAGGTGGGTCAGGCCCGCCGAAGTCACTGCCGGGGAAGCGCCGGGCAACTACGGCAGCGCTGGGCTTCCTCATACGCATCGCCGGGGACAGGCAGCAGGTCTCGCTAAAACAGCCTAAATGTGTTATTGCTCAATCGCAGATCATTTTTTCAACTGCTAAAAAAACAAGCTTTAATTGGGTACCGGGATATCAGGCCATTTCTATCGGACAAAAAAGGATTGAATACCCTCCAATGTTGCTTAGAAAAAAATACAAATAATAAATACAAATAAATAATCATTATTACCATACAAATGTTTTTTTTTTTAAGAAAGGAAAAAGTTCCCAATGTTGATTTTAAGAATTTGATTTCCATTTTGTTTCCTCCACAGGATATCATGGCTGCTGCTGCTTCTTTGAATGTGGATGCTCTTCGAGAAGTGCTTGAGTGTCCCATATGTATGGAGACTTACACAGAAGAACATATGAGACCAAAGCTTTTGCAGTGTGGTCATACAATATGTAAACAGTGCCTTGAAAAACTCTTAACCAATAATATCAACGGATTGCGCTGCCCTTTCTGTAGCCGGGTAACACGTGTCACAAACCTGTCTCAGCTGATAGATAACTTGACCATCTTGAAGATTATTAACACAGCAGACCTAGGTCAGGCTGTCACAGGATTAATGTGCAAGACGTGCAAACGGCGGCTGCCACGCAGCTACTGCAAGAATTGCGCTTTAGTGCTATGTGAGGTATGCAGAGAAGAAGCGCACCCTGATTCCGATCATACTGTTCTGTCAATGGCAGATGCTGCAAATGAACGCCGTCACACGGTACAGGAAAGGCTCGCTAGTCTTAGACAATGTATGCAGGACCTGGAAAAGAGAAGAGCCTCACTGGATAATCTTTCCTCGCATATAAAGAACAAATACAAATTGGTTATGCAAGATTACAGCAAAGAGGAATTTAATGTGCAAGAGGAACTCGCTCGATCACGGAAACACTTTGCAGCCTCTTTATGTGAGGTTGAAAAGTTAAATAACCAATTGTTGGATGAACAAGCATACCTACTCAACATCTCTGAAGTGCAAATCGTGTCAAGGTGCGACTACCTAACACTAAAGATAAAGCAGTCTGATTCCGCTCTGATGGAAGAGCTTGAGGAAGAAGAACCTAAGGTTGCTGCTTATTTGCCCCAAGATCTCATCTTGCAAGACGTAGAGTTTCTCAAGGTGGGACATGTTGGTCCTATACAAGTAGGTCAAGTGGTCAAGAAACCACACACTGTGAATTTGCAAGAGCCTGCCGCGGATGTGTTTCTGATGGCTGCATACAAAGATACGGAGACACTGGCAGAAGTTGGGAATGCTCAGCGTTGTGTAACGCCTCCCATCACTCAGCTCGCGGAGGCTGCACGCAGCTTGCAGCAATGTCAGTTTCTGCGTAAGATGGGGTCAAAGGGTAACATGCCAGGTATGTTTAATCTCCCGGTTAGCCTGCATGTAACAGCACTGGGGGAAGTGCTTGTGGCTGACAGAGGTAACTACAGAATACAAGTCTTCAACAGAAAAGGCTTTTTGAGAGAAATCCGACGAAGCCCAACAGGCATCGACACTTTTGTGCTAAGTTTTCTTGGCGCAGATCTTCCCAACTTAATTCCTTTATCGGTGACCATGAACTGCCATGGACTTATAGGTGTAACTGACAACTATGATAACTCTGTGAAGGTCTATACAATGGAGGGACACTGTATTGCTTGTCACAGAAGCCAACTAAGCAAACCATGGGGAATAGCCGCCATGCCCACCGGTCAGTTTGTAGTAACTGATGTAGAAGGAGGAAAGCTGTGGTGTCTGACCGTAGACCGTAGCCTTGGCGTTGTCAAATATAGTCGACTTTGCAGTGCTGTGCGTCCAAAGTTTGTGGCTTGTGACCAGGAAGGGACTGTGTTCTTTACCCAAGGACTGGGTCTGAACCTAGAAAACCGTCAGTGTGAACATAACCTTGAAGGTGGCTTTTCTATTGGCTCTGTGGGATCAGACGGTCAGCTAGGAAGGCAAATCAGCCACTTCTTCTCTGAGAATGAGGACTTCCGTTGCATTGCAGGAATGTGTGTTGGGGCTCGAGGAGATTTGATTGTTGCTGATAGTGGACGTAAAGAAATTCTTCATTTTCCTAAAAGTGGAGGGTATAGTGTCTTAATTAAGGAGGGCTTGACATGTCCTGTTGGAGTTTCCGTAACTCCAAAGGGTCAGCTGCTGGTGCTGGATTGTTGGGATCATTGTGTTAAAATATACAGTTATAATACACGCAGGTATTCCTCCCCTTGAGAAGAAATAATTTGAATTGATCTGTTCAGCATGTGCTACACGCTGAAAGCCTTTCCAATGAGAATTTGCTTTAAGGCACTTCAAAGGAATTAGCACTCTATGCGCCGCTGAGCCTTTCCACGTTCACCTATACTAGAGAGCTGAAAGGTAATTGTACCATAGAACAGCTACGGGATTCAGAGATTCGTACAGTGTTGTAAACCACAAAGTAAGGATTTGGATAGAGGCTTTCAAGCGCTAACAATTGTAAAATACAATCAATAACTTGTCTTTATTGTAGGGAGCATTGTTCCAACATTATAGTCTACTTTTATAATATCATCTGTTTTTCTGTCTCAAACCACTACATATCGACGAATACAAACTCTTTAACAAATGAGAGCAGAAAAGGAATTGTTCTCAAACTTCTATTGTGGTAGTATCGCCTATATTGTAAGAATAAAGAAAATCCTTGCTATTTGGACATTGCAATTCAGAATTCATGTACAAATAAATGTTTACTTTTTATTTTGGAGCAGATAATACATCAGTTGATGTATGCAGTTAGTAAGCCCTCTCTACATCTAGAACATGTAAAAATACTATGCTGCATGTTTTCTAGTAGATCTGTATTGCGAAGTGTTCTCTGCATTGTATGATGCAGAAATAGCAGTAGCACTTCCTAAAAGCAAACCTTTGAACTGACTGCAATGTTGACTCCAAAGGTCACCATACATCACTGCGATTTCTCTGAGGGAAGAAGTCCTAGCCGATACCCCTTGAGCTGTCCGAGACCTTCTTGAGTTCGGACTTGCAAGCAGGTCTGATCTTCGACTGATCTGATGCGCACAGGTTCAGATATAATAAACACATGCGATTTGGACACTTTTCACCCAATTTCTCGTCCCAATTTGTCTGAATCAGGTCAAAAGTGGACAAATCCCATTAGTTTATGGCCAGCTTGAAAGGTTCAATCCCTGGAAGTTCCTAGAGCTGTTGCGTGGGGTGTCCTATAATATCTTCTCAGTAGAGGGGATTACATTCTATTTCGTACATCTCATACAACTTAAGTGTTAATGTATGCCTTGTGTCCTTGCAAGGTGGTTTCAGGAAAGCAACAAGAACAAAAGGGAGGGGTTTGCAAGACCTCAGGACATGTTGGGTTTCTTATATTAAAATTATAATGAACATAGTATTCCATTTGTGGGTGATTGTTGAATGAAATTCTGTTCATACAGTATGCCTCTTCTGTGCGAACTGCACCAATACACATTCACATTGTCTCCGAAGCTAGACGCATGGAACTTGTCAGGATACAAATCGGGCATTAAATAATCTATTTTTCTTTAGTCTGACCCCCATCCACTGCACATACTGGACTTTATCTTGTTTAGCTGTAACAGCTGCCAGTTTTCCCCTTGGCTGCATGGACATGGTGTCCTCTTCTGCATATGGCTGTTGAATGATGGATATATTCCATCTATAAAATTCACCAGCAAGCTGTTTGTGCTGGGACTGTAACTTCATTGAAAAGTAAATGACCTTGTTGGGATGAGTGAGGATCGCTTAGATTTCCGTGCTAGTAGCTAGCAGCCAAGAGGAGACCATCTCCAGCTGGTAAAAGAAGAAGTTGCGGTACTTGTTTCCTAGCACGGCCACAATCGTGGGGATCGTGTACCTTTAAGTTAAGGTACACGATCCCCACGATGGACCCGATTTCCTTTGAAATCAGGTCCATTTTGCCGGCAAAGGTACAAAATCGGGGGCATCGCGTCGGTCGGGACCATTAACATTGGTACCGACGTGACCGACGCGATGCCCCCGATTTTGCAATAGGCTTCAATGTTAAAATATTTTTTAACATTGAAATCGTGAGGATCGTGTCGGTCTTGTGCCATTATAATGGCACAAGATGAGATGGACTTGATTAAGTCCATCTCACATAGTAAAAAAAAATGTGAAATGGGCCAATATGACCCGTTTCACATTATAGATGGCCCAGTCATCACCCCACGATAGACGCCAACCCGAAGCGTGGCGAGCGCAGCGTGCCCGCGAGGGGCGGCGGTGCGCGTCCTCCGACCTTTTCATTCCCCTACTATCCACGACGGCGTGGAGTTGAGAATATATAGTGTGGCGAGCCACCGAGCCCGAAGCGTGGCGAGCGCACGCGTATACAGTAGGAGCAAGTTTCATCTTTGTTCCTTTGGGCGTGGCTAGCCATGGCTATTCTATTGTTCTCAGCTGCAATACAATACGTATTGCAGCTGAGAACAATAGAATAGCCATGGCTGGCTATGGCTAGCCATGGCCAAAGGAGCAAAGCTGAAACTTGCTCCTACTGTACCTGTGAAGTTATACGCGTCCCCTCGCGGGGCTCGCCGCGCTCGCCACACTATAAATTCTCAACTCCACGCCGACGTGGATAGTAGGGGAATGAAAAGGTCGGAGGACGCGCACCGCTGCCCCTCGCGGGCACTCTGCGCTTGCCACGCTTCGGGTTCGCGTCTATCGTGGGGTGGGGTTTACGTCGTAAAATTTGGGGGTCTAGGGAATATTTTACATTGAATCCAATGTAAAATCGTGTCCCAGGGACCTGATTTACATTTGATTCAATCAAAAAATCGGGTCGGTCGCGTCGATCGCATCGCATGCAACCAAATCGCATGCGTTGCGATCGACGCGATTTTTCCGACACGACCACCCCGATGTAAATCGGTGTGGCCGTGCTAGGAAACAAGTACCGAAGTTGCATTAAGGGGATCCTTTTAGACCCAATCTTGTAACTAGTTCTTAAAAAAAAATGTTCTAAAAAAGAGGAAAGTTTAGCTGTTCGATACAGTGCCTGTTATAATGAAGGACCAAATCATGCTTTTGTCTTTTTGTCTTTTTTTTTTTTTTTTTTTTGTGTGCTTCAAGCATTAGTTCCCGGTATTGTGGCCACACATGGGCCATTGGGAACGGTGTCCAGCTTGGCCATAAATTTTGAAGTCCAAATAGCCCTTTAGTGCATCAGTGAAGAAGCAAAGTTGCACTATTATGCGCAGAAGGTGATTGAACGCAGGCTTCTACCAATTTAATTACCAACATGACCTATAACAGTAAAGGTGGCCATACATCAGAAAGATATTGTACCCAATCATACAATCTCAATTGATTGCAAGATGGATTGTATGCAGATTGTGTGCACATCTTGTGTACACATTCATGCAGCAGATGGATTGTATGACTGATTGTATAATGGATTGTGTGTAGATTGTGTATCCAAAAACCACCAAGGACTGCCGGGGATTTCAAGGGAAATTGTACACAATCATGAGCGCAATCAATCTTAAGATCGATCTTTCTAATGTATGGCCAGCTTAAGGTAATAACCAGTATTTGGCTTTTATTGTATTACACACTGTGCTACTAGTGCAAGCCCTGACATTGCAGCATGTGGGGGCAGCTTACGTTATGCCTTCTTAATGTAAAACCAATCCACCAACTGTAAATTGTCTTTACTGCAATTAAATAAAAGACTGTGATTAGAAGATAAATGTTTATTTGTCATTATTAAACTACAGTATCTCTGTAAAGAAGTAGCAATTATTTTTTTTTAACTTTTTTTTCTCGACTAGAACAAAAGCAATGGGTATAATAGTAATCGAGGGATTTCGAAATCTGCAAAAGCCGTCTTATTCCTTGACAAGCCCGGTGCGATGCATCCTCCAATGCGGTTCCCATTAAATGGAATTTCCGATGAGCATAGACACTAAAGAAGAAGCTGAATACAACTTTTTGGAGTTCACTGGTATCAATTTGTAGAAATGCTTATATTACTGCATCATCCACATCATACGGTGCATATGCACCTTCCAAGGTCATTGGTGGCGTCTTCTGGTTTGATCAATCTGAGAATATTATCAACCACATACTCCTAGACGTGGCCGCTATCTTTGTCTTTTTAAGTGCACAGTGTATGCACTATATGGCTTGCCCAGGAGGGCAAGGGAAATCATTTATGACCTAGTATGGTTGAACATTGTATAGAGTGTACCCAGCTTAAGCACCAAATTCACCGTTCCCCACCCACAACATAACGTTGCATCACCCCTATATATCATAAGGTTTTATGAGCACATCCTACTCCAAACAGGGGCAGATTAACTAAGCATGTCGAAGTGATAAAGTGGAAGCTGATAACTCGCCAGCCAATTGGCTGCAAACTGTCATTTTTCAAATCCAGCCTGTAACCTGAAAGTTAGGAGCTGATTGGTGTGCTCTCACCAACCACTTGATAAATTAAGGCTGGTAAAGTTATCTGCCACCTACTCTCTTGTGTGCTCCCACCTCCACCAGATGTGTTTCCTAGCAACATTTTTAACAACATTGCGTGTTATTTACCGTAGCTATTATCTTGTATTGGTATTGTTTATTCATGTTACCTGAAGTTTAGCCTTTTTATTTCTTCAGGCTTATATTTATTAAGTTTCGTATATAGCACACACATTTTCTGAAGCCCTTTACAGAGAATATTTGAACATTCACATCAGTCCCTGCCCCAGTGGAGCTTACAATCTATATTCCCTACCACATGTACACGCATACACAGACATTCTAGGGTTAATTTTGTTTGGAGCCAATTGACCTACCAGTATATATTTGGATTGTGGGAGGAAACCGGAGTACCCGGAGGAAAACCACGCAGGTACGGGGAGAATATACAAACTCCGCACAGTTAGAGCCATGGTGGGAATGGAACCCATGACCTCAGCGCTGTGAGGCAATAATGCTAACCATTACACCAGGCATGTCCAAACTATGGCCCTCCAGCTGTTGTGAAACTATACATCCATAGGCCATAGTTTGGACATGCCTGCATTACACCACCCATAATGCTTGATCAACATTATTTTGTTTTATGAATGATTTGTTGTGTATTGGTTTATTTAAAGTGGCCAGAATCCAAACTCCAAGTTATGGTATAAGGAGACCAGTTAGGATTGTCTTTATGTGTTTTCTCTACTCCTTTCTCAAGGCACTGAGTACACCCTGGCCTACACGATCTAGACGATCATCAATATTTTGTGTGTACATCCAGTTTTCTTTCAAAGCCTTCTAGTACAGATGTATTGAGTTGGCTGTGCTTCTATGGCAGATGTAATATATCTGATAGACATTCTGTTAATAATGTGTGATGTGTACAGATAATTTGACAGTGTGTTCAGAGATATTGCTGGTAGCTCACACTCCTCTAAACAGACTTATTGTTCAGATAGCAATGATTGTTCATTGTGTTTTCTTTAACGTTAGGAAAATCGTCAGGTTGAACGGCAGTTACATTGTTCAAGAATGTAACCCACGTAGAATAAGCAACTCCATTGTGATTCTGCAAATACAGTAGTTGCGGGACAAAAAACAGAGAGTTGTAGTAAATGGAGTGCAGTCAAAAGAGGGAAAGGTTACAAGTGGAGTACCCCAGGGATCTGTACTTGGACCAGTGCTTTTTTACTATCTTTATTGGTGATATTGCAAATGGAATTGAGGGTAAAATGTGCCTTTTTGCAGATGACACAAATGTATGTAACAGGGTAGACACACCAGGAGGGGTAAAACAAATGATCGATGAAGGAAAACAAGTGGGGCAATAGTTAATGCCCTAACTGAGTAAGATCGCTTAGAAAATGCCCCTAAATCGCGTGTGTAGGCCCCATATTGTTTTGATTAATTATACTGCTGATTGTTTTACAGTTTTGCAAGTGTCTTGTAATTACCTGGATAACCAAAATCACATAACTTATAGTGAGCAGCGAGGCATTGGAACGCCCCCTCTCTCACCCTGCACAATCAGCATAAAATCCTGTATCCTCGTGCATACACAAGAAACGATTGGTACACATCGTTAACGATTGGTCTGATTTTTTTGCATGCATGAAAGATCATCAACCTCTACCAACGACCGGCGGGTACGCGCATCGTCTTCTATATCGTTCATACACACGGAACGATTTGAGCAATTGGCCATTTCAATCGATCAGGAACGCCCAGATCTTTTGCCAAATCTAACCTTCAATGTCACTTAACACATATGATGAACAAATATGTGCATTACCAAAATGTCCCCACTATGTACTAACTGTAACTCGTGGGGACAGCAGTGGTGATAATTGCTGTCCCTGTGAGTTACATCCCCAGGGTCTTGGTGAATTCACATTTTTGGAAGACGACTCCTGGGATTCTGACAGAGAGCGCCTCTGGAGACATAAACCAACATGGCCAAAAGCTTAGCTCAATGAGTTAGTTACATAATAGTCAGACTTCTAGTTCCATGGATAATAATTGACACTGTCTGCAGCACTCATTAGGGGCCCTACACACATAGCGATTTTTAGCCATTTTCTAAACGAACTGATTAGATTGATTAGTAAATTACCCTATATCACTGTGTGTGCAGGGACCAGCATTAGCGGTGCATGTTCCCGCGCATCGCTATTGCCGGTAGAATAAAGAAAGAGCAGGGACCATAAATATTGTCATGGCCAGTGTTCTTTAACCGGAGAACACTGGTGCTGGCAGCTCCCTCAGCACACAGCGCTGACACATCCCTGTGCGTGTGCGTTGAGCAGCGCTGTGTGCTGAGCGATCTAGCATAGCTCCGATCGCTCAGCACACTCACTATGTGTGTAGGCCCCATCAGTTTTCCACAAGTGGGAATAATTTTATAAAAAAAATGGGCTAATATCTTGAGTAAGGCAAGAGTAATACTAACTTTTAATATATTTATTTATTTTATAGGCCAATATGTGAAGTACAGTTCATTTTTATTTAATTATTCCAATAACATTTTATTACGCAGTTTTTTTTTTGTCCATAGGTAATTAAACCGCATCCAGCTACAGTAGCTGTACATTCTGATACAATAGTCTATGGGGGTGTATTCAATCCCAGGTGATATTTCCGGTATGCGGAAATATCGTCAGTTTCCGTCAAGATCAAATTGACATTCGACCGATGCAATGTCAGGTCCATTTTTCAGATTGTCGGAATAGATTGCCACCATTGGAAGGTCCGTGGATCAACGAAAACGGCCACTGATTCAACAATCCAGCTTCCATTTTCAGATTCGGGCAAGATTGAGTACAACCCTAAATGCCTTATGTGAGGGATCCTTATTTGGCTGTCCCTTTCCCTTCCCTCATTTTACACTTTCCTGGATATAAGTGTTTTCAGGTCCTTTGAACAACTTTTTCCCCTCTTATAGTTAAAAATGACTACAGCTGAATTGTGGTTGCATTTCATATAAACAAGGTAAGAAATCTGAAGGCCAACCTTGTTATAGGAGCATGGTACTAAGCGGCTTCATTGAACAATAATGTTAGTTGTAATAAATAAAAGCTGTCTACGAGCAAATGGCAATGTTCTGATGCTGAAAGTTTTTCTAGGCTAAAAGCTGTGTTTTATACCAAAGATAATTACTGTAAGATTGCACTGCACTAGTCTTCTCGAACTGGGGACAGCTTTAATCAATCAACACTTCAAGATGGTTGATATCTCCTAATCAAAACATGTCACTGTGGGTGCTGGATCTTGATCAGGACATTTTGGTTTTCTTAAAAGTGACTAATTAAATTGAGCATTTATCAAAACCGATTTCTGCAAGAACTCTTTTAACCCTAAAGAAAATAGATAGGAAACTAATACAAGTGATATTACCCCCTTTCACCATAAATGTATATACTGTAGTGTTTCAAGAGTAGTTGAATATACGTTAAATAGAAAGGATGAAGTTATTCTTGTTTACTAAAATTTAATGTCAACATAACTACGGTGAACTAGGTGACACCAGGTAGAAGGTCCACTTAATAGCCCATAGCTTCAGGGAAGGGTTTCTACCCAATCCCTTGCGGAAACATGGTAGATGGAATGGCAAAGTGGCCATCTGTCTAGTGCTGAAAGCCCCATCTTCTAGGACACTGTACCAGTCAGGTTCCAAAACCTTGAAATAGATAATTTCATATGTCAAGCCCTTGATTCGTTTTATGATGTAACAGAAAAAAAAAAACTATACAATTGTCAGATAAATCTTTCCATGAAAAACTTAAAATGGGTATAAGTGAGGTGTAGGAGCCATAAAGCACAATCCGTGCTCTGATCGGTGTTTCCATCATCTGGAATGTCTCATTGATGGAGACTGGAACTAACTAGAACCACCAGTTCCTATTGGCAACTGGTGACTACAGAGAATGTAAGAGGGCTTTGTAGTTCTCCAGTATACAAACCTCTAATAATATGGCCCTAATATAGATTGGGAATCCCTGCAATATATTATACACTTACACAATCCTTGTTATTTAAATGGCACAACTAACTTCACATGACCTTGTATTTGTTCAGTTGGGTTCCACACCATTTTTGCTATTTAGAAGATACAGTAATATTACTAAATAGAATCTAGCATGGGAGAGAAGTGGCAGATATGCGTTTGTGTAGTACTGACATAAGTGGCAAACCATAATATGTTAATATATATATTTTTTTTTAACAATTCCTATGCTCAATGCCATAATATGTATGCTTAGATAATTTAAGGTCCGAATTCATCCCGATGGTGGAGGTCTGCCCATGTGCAAAACCCCACAGAGTTTACTTTGGTAAATATTTAATTTGCTGGGGACGCTTGCCTGATTGACAGAAGGGGTGGGAACCCGGCTTTCCATGGGCATAGTGCCAAAAACAGTGGGCGCACCCATAGAAACGCTAGACAGGCCCCTTGGAATGAAGGCAGGCCCCTCGCTGCTCAGTGTGGGTGGCTGATGTTAAATAACACCAACCCCCCCCCCCCAATTCATTGGGAAGTGTTCAAACGAAAAGTCCTGGCTTTTTTTTTTACGATCAGAGGAAAAATCATTCACTGGCTTTTGTCCGGCTGCATGCAACTGGGTGTGTAAGCTCACAGAGTAGCGTGGGGATCCTGGCGGTAGGGTGGGCGTGCATTTGCTGGGGCAAAGTTTACCTGCTCGCTATTCAGCGAATATATGCAGTTTAGCAAGCAGGTCTGAAAAGGGGAGATGTAGCACACATTGGAAAGAGATACTCCACTGACCAATCAGCTTCTAACTCATTTTACAGGCTGTGATTGAAAATGACAATTAGAAGCTGATTAGAACTGTATCTTTTTCCAAAGCAGGATACATCTCCCCTTGGTAGTAAAGCAAATATTAGTGGCTGTGGTTCCATTACACATAATTGCTGTGTTTTTGCAGCGGAAGAGCAGATGTATAATTCTATTCTATAAAGCACAAGGCAAAGACCGGGATGCCAGACTTTCTTATTAAAAACGTAACCTAAATCAATACAACCTGAAAACAAACAGGAAAAACAACCAGCCTCTTCCTTACATGTTGTCTAGGACAACTTGTGCTTTTAGTGTTAATATGTCTTATTGATGTGGCATCAATAAATAGCGTACCTCAATGTTCAACAGTATCTTTTTTTTTTTTTTTTTTACTTCAGTTATCAGTGTAAGGTTTTGACATTTTGGTTAAGTGACAAATTTCATGAATTACTATAGGAAAGTATCCCTGCAAAAAAATACAGAATACCAAAAAATCCCACCAATCTTAATCATAATTACCCACTGTGTTCAAGCAACAGGAAACATCAGACAACACATGAAATAATACAAATGAGGGTGGATCAATCAGTACCTGTGTTTGAAGACAGGTGGCGTTGCTCCGAAAAGTTGGTATTACAATCGTGTACTACCATCTTTCAAACAACGCCATACCAAATTTCAGATTGATTCATACAGATGGAGCTGCTCTCATTCAGCAGGAAGCTGGCGATAGAATCGCCAGCCCCCGCTATCCGACGGAAGGGGGCGCACATGCACAAGACTTTTTACGTGCCTCATTCTGACTGCGTTCTCCGCCGCCGCTCCCCACCAGATGGAGGGCCTCTCTGCTGGATCTCGCGTATGAGAGGCGCTCCATTTGTAGGTTAGTTTTTTTTCCACCACAAATTATCACCGCATCCACCGTACTCGCCCGACTTCTTTCTGTTTCATAACCTGAAAACATGGCACGCAGGAGAATTTTTTTTTTAGCTCAAACGAGGAGGTCATTGTCAAGACAAGCCTACGTTTGACAAATCATATTTTTTAGAGGGTTTAAAGAAATGGCAGGGGCGTTGGGAGAAGTGTATTGCAGTGAAAGAAGATTATGTTGAAAAAGAGATAAAACATTTTGTGAATTTTTCGTCGTCATTCTAAACACAGGTACTTATTGATCCACCCTCGTATTTAAAACACATATGCATTTATGGAGACACTGGGAGGTGAATAAGATCAGCAGTACTGTAAACCATAGGAGGAGCACTTTGCTTTGTTTTTTGGTACCAGTCTTCATTTTAACTCTTTGGACCCGCGGGAGTGCGCATCGTCTGCACACGAAGTGCACACAATTCGTTGCACGGCCAGTCGAGATTGGACGGTTGGGTCCAATCTCGTTCTGGTGTATGGGTGCCTTAACATAGAGATGCAATCTAATTCTTGTCCAGTTTCCAGATCTAGTAAGAAGGATATGAATATAAACAAGAAATAAATCCAAATCTGTACAAAGTTTCCACCAAAAAAAGCCAATACTAAAAAGTTACCAATTTTTAAGGGGTGATTATACGATACAGCTCTCTCTCTAAAAAATTTTTATAATTTCTTACAGCGGCAGTCCCTCCCTGAGTATAGACATGTTGCATATTATTTTAATCAACAGATGCTGCTTGTGCATCATAGATAATATGCATTTTAACAGGAAAAGTCACATAGAGCTCATTTGTTCCATGTTTTGAAACCTTGTTTCATGCACAAATAAAATATATTTGTGTGTATTTCATGTCTTATGCTGCCCATACACATGTGCGATTGCATTCGATGCAATCTCGGGTTCGATTTCCCTTGAAGCTCAGCATTCGATAAATCGCATGAAAAAAGCATTTTAGTGCATTCGATTTTGCGTTTGATCATGGGATTTATCGAATGCACCGTTCGATAAAAAAAAAGAGGAGGGGCCAGGAAGTGACCAGAACTCTTCAAGAATCGCACGTCGCCGTTTAGAAAAATCGCATGCGCACAAAACCGCATTTGACCGCACATACAATTCGAGAAATATATGCAGCACATGTGACTGTGAGATGCGACATTCGAGTGGCTTGGCCGCGCATTGCGTCAAATGGTACACATTTTGTGCGATATCTCACAAGTGTATGGGCAGCATTTGATGTGCTTATACAACATAAATGCAAGATACCTCAAGATACTTCATTCAAATATAAAAATAATCAAAAATACAGAATAATCCGGTTTTCAAAATGCTTCAGGACCTGGGCAGTTTGGACAAGGGATCCTCAACCTGTATGCCGACAATGGCCCTTATTCTGAATCGAGCGGTACGGCCCGCGTGCGGCCGTACCGCCGATGTTTTCAGTCTGCACATGCGCAGAGGTCAATCTGCGCATGTGCAGGCGAAATCGCCGCACATAACGTTTCTACGCCGCAAAGGGGGCGTATAGGGGCGTGAGGGGCTTCATACCCTCATTTCCCTATGCATACGCCCCGCGTTTCATGGGCGTTCCCATGCAAACACGGGGCGTATGCATGGTAATGAGGCTATGACGCCAGTGATGGGGGCGGAAAGCTGACATCGCCGGATGTCGATTGTCCGTGTGCTCTCAGCTTGCGGGAGCTGGTGGGGCGTGCGGCCCTGCCTTCGATGGTCGCCGACCATCGAATGCAGGGGGCAGCTCCCACCATGGTGGAGGCGTACGCCCCACCATTTTCATGCGGATCGCCAGCCGTCCGTGTACGGACGGCCGTGGCGATCCGTATAGTAGGCGGGGATTGGTTGGTGCGGCCGGAGCCCCGTATGCGGCTCTGGCCGCACCGATCAGAATAAGGGCCAATAACACAATGCACATTGACTGAAATATACTTAATTGTTGAGCAGTGATAGTAACTCCCTTGAGTGTTTTAATTACTA
Organism: Crinia signifera; assembly: GCF_055691185.1. NCBI lineage: Eukaryota > Metazoa > Chordata > Amphibia > Anura > Myobatrachidae > Crinia > Crinia signifera. Next base: position 11,239,666 of record NC_139225.1, on the reverse strand, counting down.
GTATTATGTTTTGTTTGTCTGCAAGGAAAGACATATCATTGACAGTAGCATTAAAATTTTAATTGGAATTGGAGCCAAAATCCATTAGCCTATTTTCAGCTTTTAAATGTCTTTACTAACCTCAGGAATTATATATGAGGTTCCAGAGCCTGGCACTGATTTGCTGCAGTACTGTATGTTGAAAACACAGTATGACAGTCATCGTTCTTAGCTACTACCAGATAATACAAATATTAGCACATTGGTGGAAATTTACTAAGATGGGCGTCCTATTTCGGAGGGGATGTTGCTATAGGCAACCAATCAGATACTATCGATTACATTCAAGAGGGTGATAAATAAATAAGTAGATTCTGATTGGTTGCCTATAGCAACATCCCATCTGAATTAGAACTCTTGTCTTAGAAAATTTCCCCCATTGTGACAAGTACAAGATCATGAAACCTTACTTATCCCAAAGACAATACATGTTTTGTAAAACTATCTATTTATTAATATTACAGCTGGTGGACATTTCCCCACATCTAATGCTGCCCATACACTTATGCGATCGGATTGGATGCAACATTGAAGTGCGATGTCCATAGAATCTGATCGCAGCTTATGGAGCAAAACTTGCCCCCCTTTCAGCTAGCAGGCGGCGGGGGTCAGCGGTGGTGGCAGAATTGTTTAAAACGCTGGCCAGCCCGTTGATTGGCTGAGCTCTCTCAGCCAATCAGTGGGCTGCCCAGTGTTTTAAATAATTATGTCGCCGCCGCTTACCCCCGCCACCCTCTGGCGCTACGCCTCTGCCCATCCTCTTCCATGCCGTCAGCGTTGCCTCCGGCTCCCTCTCTCCAAACCCCACGCCATCTAAAGTCTTCCCTCCACCCGCGGATTGCATTCGAGCGATCGCATGTGGTTAAAAACCACAAGTGACCTCTCCTGCAGTTCGATAGATATTATGTGCAGCACATAAGATCTATCGACGCAACATTTAACAGTGTGCCCATGCATTGCGTTGAATGGTCCCTTAAAAATACATACAATCATTTGATTTATCGGTCGAAATTGAATGATTGCATGCAATATATCACAAGTGTATGGGCAGCGTAACACTTCTTCTCACTGCCCATTACTGCTACAGCTGCATCTGTCTAGCAAGTGCCTTGAGTCCTGTTTGAGAAAGTGCGCTATATAAATAAAACTTACTTACTAGCAAAGCAGCTGCAGCCGCTCATTGGGCAATGAGAGACTGGAGTCTGCCACTAAGCAGTCTCCCTTACTGAAGGATGTGCTGCTACGGTTCCCTGCTATACAGACCTGGCCAAAGCAGTAGTGGGCAGAAAGGAGAAGTCTTACAGATTGGCCTCCGAAGCAAAGCACCTTCCCTCCTAGAGCTGCCCCAGTGCTGCGCATATTAGTTTGTTAGAAAAAAAGTTTGGGGAGGGGGCATTACTTCCTGATTTGGTCAAGCTTGCAGTATCATGGCCCACCTTAGGACTCAACAGCGCTGCCTGTAGGATGGGTTTTCTTGAGTAAACATAAGCCAAGCCGTGGCTTCAGAGACTACAGGGGAAATGCTTCCCTTGTTTCCTTACTTAAAACCAAGGTCTCTAAAATGTCCTTGAACATATAGTGCCAATTTTCACAGGATTTTGAAAAACCCCGCAGTCTCAATATTGTTCCTATTCAATTGCCTCTAAGAAAATGAGCTGCCCGAAAATTCTATAGAATAATTTTTTTCTTGCAGCTTCAGAGCAGGTCCAGTTTTAAAATGTTTAGGTAAAAATGTCTGGATTTGCTGCTGTACTTCTCTCCCCTTCACCCCGATGACTAAATTGAAGTTAACAATCACCTTAGATTTAAAAAAGTCCTCAAAACAATTTTCTTTTTTAATATATTTATATACAGGAAATTTATTTGAAGTATTTATTTAACAAAAAGTATTTTTTTTTTTTTTACAATTTTTGTTTACAGTTCTTTTTTAAATTTGTCTTACAATTACCCCAACATTTTTTTTTTTTTTTGCAATTCCCTTAATTTCTTTGTAATTAAATTTGTAATCATTTCAAGATTTTTTACTTAAAAAAAAAAATCCACAAATCAGCTGTTTAATGACAACCAAAAGATAGCAAATTTCATCCTGTCGACATCTACAAGGATATCTTCTCGGCAAATGACTCCTTTGTCAGTGAATGCAATTCATGTTTCTTAAAGATAAAGGTCTCCCAGATACAAGAAGACCTAACACTGCTGGAATCTTTCATAAATATGTACATCATGTGGGAAATGTAATAGGATGAGAGATTCAGAAAGTGAGAGATTTGGTAAGAAATCTCCAGTTTGATTTTGCAGTGTAAATGATTGCCGCTTTAAAAAAACTGGAAATTTCTTTCCAAATCTCTCACTTCCTGAATCTCTCACCCTATTATTATTTTACCTCATATTTCTTTGTTGAAGAGGTTTATTGTACCTGTTCCTTTAACGAGCTTACAGTATATATTTTTTTTTACATGATGGTCTAGATTCTGGTTTACAGTCCTGTTTTTGAAGGTACAGATTTTAGCCCTATCCAGTTATTACAAAAATAATAATAAATGGCTTCCCGGCAGGAGTAAAACTCTTGTGTAGATCTATCTTTTTATTTTTCAGGCTTAATTAGTTGAGAGATAATTTTGACAAGGCTTTGGAGGATATTTTATCATTTTTTATGAACCTACTTTACACAACACCATCTATAAATCTATTTCAGAGGCAAAGAATTGTGTTTTTGCTATTTTTTCTTGAATATAAGCCCTCGTCATTCGAAAGTGGTTTCTAGATTCCACCTAAATCAAGAATTATTTTTACTTTTTTAATATGGTGTTCCTCCTTGGAAGTAGACATGTTCCTTGCTCAGTGTTACCTGGATAGAAACTCATATATTAAGAAGAAAGATGACGCTTTTTTTTTAATAGATGATTCTCAATAGAGCTGTTGGCTAGCAAGTAAACAAACTATTACCAGATGGATCACTTCAGTTATACTTCAGGGATGTCCTTTATATTAGTTTTGGAAACCAGTCTCCGGAGAATATTAAGGCTCATTCTACTGTTTCAATAGTATTGCATCCAAAAAAGCTGGTTTTGGATTTACTATTTTGCGCTTGATAAATTTAATGCATATTTTCCTTAGGGGCATCTTTGGAATATGTACAGTGCAATGTCCCCAACTGGATGAAAAGCTGGAGTTTTGTACTTGTGTTTAAGACATTTGTCCTTTTGAAGGAGACTGCTTTACTTGAGCTTTACGCTGTTTTGTTGATTCCGCTGATTATTTCAATGTATGTTTCCTTGTTCTTCAGTGTTACTGTCAAGGTCTCCGTTAACAATCGAGATGTTATCCACATGTGTACGCAATTCAAACATGCTGCCTAATTACTGACAATTAACTCAGAGAAGAGGATTTAAGTTAACTATTATTTTTGCATAATGTATCAGAAAATAAATAGCAAAAAAATGCTGCCCGCATACCGAATCCCTCCCAGCAATGCCACTGCAAAAACGTCAACTGCATCGCTATTAATTGAGTGCTTTGCTGTACAGTAAAGTGTTCGCATGTTAAGGGTAGTGTGCAGCCGACCTACGAAGCCAAGTACATGATCGCTTTGTTTCTGGTCGTAGAGGCTACATAAAACATCACACGGCAGTCCCTGATATCAAGTTGATTGTTTATAGTGTTATAAAAACGTTGTATTTGCAAGTATTGATAGAAAGCTGAGTGGAGAAGTGAAGAGCGAGATTGTACATCAGTGAATGTGTGGGGAGGGGCAATGTCCAATAGGAAGAGGGATGTTATGTTCGGTCCAATGGGGAGCATCATAATAAACTGTAAAGGTGAATATACCTTTTAGTGTGTGAGCTTCTATAAGTGTGCACATTCTTTTCTGGGGAGTGGCGTGCTAGAGAACACATGAGGTTAAGGGCCTTATTCAGAACTGATCGCAGTACAAATTTGTTCTCAAAACCATGTGCACTGCAGGTGGGGCAGATGTAACATTTGCAGAGAGAGTTAGATCTGGGTGGGGTGTGTTGAAACTGAAATCTAAACTGCAGTGTAAAAATAATGCAGCCAGTATTTACCCTGCACAGAAACAAAATAACTCACCCAAATCGAACTCTATCTGCACATGTTACATCTGCCCCACCTGCAGTGCACATGGTTTTGCCCATTTTAAGAACAAATTTGTACTGCAATCAGATCTGAATAAGGCCCCCATACACTATGCGATTTTCGGCCAATCTCATCCGATTTCGGCCCTTTGGGCCGATAAATCGGGTGAAATCGGCCCAAAATCGCATGTGTTTGACATCTGATCTGATGCGCGGTCCCGCGCGCATCGGATCACGGCGTCGGACCTACGGAACATAAGATATATCAGAATCTGAGCCATCATGGATGCTTTTTAGCACTCACGATGTTCAGATCCGATATATCTTTATATACAGCCCCCCTGTCTTACTAGCAGCGCCCCCCCCTCGCATTGACGGCTCCCTGCGGAGGTAGTGCAGGCGGGGACCACAGGCGTCGCAGAGCAGAGACCGTCGGCGCGGCGGGAGAATAGGAAGAAATCCTATTCAAAAGACCGGGCGGCCGCTGCGGGTGGCCGCCTAGTCTTTTAAATAAGATTTCTTTCTATTCTCCCGCCGCGCCGACAGTCCTTGCTCTGCGACGCCTGCGGTCCCCGCCTGCACTAACTCCGCAGGGAGCCGTCAATGCGGGGGGGGGGGGGGGGCGCTGCTAGTAAGACAGGGGGGCGCTGCAGGGGACACAGAGTTGGCAGTAACAGAGCCGGGCAGGAAAAGCTGTCAGCGCTGGGAAAAAAAAGCCCATACAATGAATGGGCAGCCTGTGATTGGCTGAGCGCTCTCTCAGCCAGTCACCAATTGGCTGAGAGAGCGCTCAGCCAATCACAGGCTGCCCATTCATTGTATGGGCTTTTTTTTCCAGCACTGACAGCTCCCGCCTCCCCCTGCCCGGCTCTGTTACTGTCCCTTGCAGCGTCCCCTGCACGCTGCCTTAGCAGCGCCCCCCACCAGCAGCCCTGTTCTGCAGCCCCCCCTTCCCCCCCCTGCTCCCCGAGTTTACATGTGATAAATCAAGACGATTTATCACATGTAAAATATGGCACATCAAGTGCCAATCTAATCAAGCTCCCCCGGGGAGCTGCCGGGGAAGTCGGGGGCCTTAAATGTTGCTAGGTAATCTAATCTGATCAGGTCTGGCATTCCAAGACGATGCACATTGTTTTTGGAGTAAGTGCATTTTGACTTTTGAATATGTGGTATATATTGAAGTCATTTTTTTTATTCACTTGTATGGCAATTGTTTTTAAGTGCTGCTTATTTTGTTTTATATTTGTGTTGAAACTGAAACTAAATTGCAGTCTAAAAATAAAGCAACCAGTGTTTACCCTGCACGGAAACAAAATAATTCACTCAAATCTAACTCTCTCTGCGCATGTAACATTTACCCCACCTGCAGTGCACATGGGTTTGCCCCAGGGCATAAAGTGGTCATAATTTCTCTATGCCAGCTAATTACACCCCCTCCCCTCCCCCCCATTAGGCAGATACAGGGCCAGTGGTAGGATTTTTTGGCATTCCACTACAAACTAGAATGCTTTTTTGTGAGAATTACTGTGCAGGGCCAATGTGGAGAATAAAATGTTCCACCTCACCATTAGAGGTGGTGGAACTCAGTTCCACCCCATTCCCCCTCACTTTAACCCCTAGTTTGCCCATTTTGAGAACAAATTTGTCCTGGGTCTGAATTAGGCCCCAGATGTCTGATTCTGATTTGATAATGAAGCATTCTGCACTGCATTTGGGCAGATGTGCACAGAGAGATTTTGATTTGGGTGGGAAGTGTATCTAAATCTAAATTTCAGTGTAAAAAAAAAAAATATATGTTTAGCATTTGTGGGCTATATGTAATCACAGCTAGTATGTACACAGAAAAAAAAGGTACTTGTTTAGTTTCACGGTGGCAGCTGTACGCTATGTTTTCAAGGTAGCTTAAGCTACGTTGTCAGCGTAGCCGCCGCCGTGAAACTACACTGGGAGCAGGGTGGTTGGTGGCAGAGGGAGCAGGGTGGTGGGTGTTTTGTTTTATACTTACCGTCCTCCGGTCGGGGATCCCCGCGGTCGACGCTAACTCCCTGGCAGCAGCTTTCAGTCCCCCTCCTCCGGCAGTCACTCCCCGGCACCAGCAATGTACATAATTCTGCGTATTGCAGCTGGGGGAGCATCACATGGTTTCCCTGCTCCCCCAGCGACAGTGTGGGGAGCGTATCCATGCTCCGAGCTCAGTGGCTCGCTGAGCTCGCCACACTTTATAAAATCATCTCCACGCCGACGTGGAAACTGGGGGTATGAGGTGGATTTTGGGGATATTAACCATTGTATAGTTTCAGGGCTCCAGCAGCACTTACGTAGTTTACGTAGGCAGCATAGTGCTGTATTGGTATTCTCAATACAGCACTACGTAAACTACGTAACTGCCGCCGTGAAACTAAACAAGTACCACATTTTTTTTGCATATTTGCTTACCCTTGCATGGCAACATGGTTTGTTCCAGATACAAAGTTACTTGCATTGGTGACTAGTGTGAAAAATAGATTCCACTGCTGCGTGCTAATGTAGTGTAGACAGAAGACGCTGGGTTCTGATAAATAGTGTAGAACAGGCATGTCCAACGTTGGCCCTCCAGATGTTTTGAAACTACACATCCCAGCATGCTTTGCAATAGTTTTAGCATTCTCTAATTGCAAAACTGTGGCAAAGCATGCTGGGATGTGTAGTTTCATAACATCTGGAGGGCCAACGTTGGACATGCCTGGTGTAGAATATAAATATAAAATTCCACAGGCTAATGTAAAAAACCAACTTCAATTCTTGTGGCTAGACGGATGGACTGCAAATCCAAAATCCTGATGGCTAGATTGGAAAGTAGTATACTAACCGTGGGGCTAGGGCCTTATTCAGGTTCACTCGCCCCCCCTGCGTGTTCGCGCAGGGGAGCTATGTTTTGCAACTGCGCGTGCGCATAGTTAGCTATGCGCATGTGCAGCCACTGTGTGTGAGTGGCCGCGGCAAATAGATTATTCGCCGGGCGCTCGCACACAACAGTGTGGGCGGGGGGTTGCGGGCCGGGGGTATGCCCATGGGAACGCCCAGTGTTTCATGGGCGTTCCCATGAAACTTCTGGGCGTTCTCATGGTAATTCCCCGATGACATCAGTGGTTGTCAGCTGCCCGCACGCTTCTCGTACAGGCACTCGCAGATATAAGACACCAAAGAGTCAACCAGAATAAGGGCCCTAGTTTAAAGGAGAGGGTTAGGGTATAGGGGGTCCACAATGTCTAGGTTGACCACGAAAGTGACTAGGTCGACACCTAAAAATGGTTTACATGCCATAGGTCAACACAAGCTTTTAAGGTCGTAATTGACATGGTAGACGAGTTTTTCTAATTTTTTGGGTGTCGACCTGGACATGGACACCGTATAAATGTACCACGTCTGCTCGCCATGCTTTGTGTGGCACACTATTATTTTTTTACTCTATTCCCACTTGAATAATAAAGTATGAACCAAGTTGGTCTAAACCAGGGGTGGGGAACCTTTTTTGTGCCAAGGGCCGTTTGGGGGAAAAAATACTTTGGGGACTATGAGTAGAAATATCTCTTACAAATTCCCCTGCTGCAGCCGCCCCACGCTCCGGCGGCTGCCGCTGAATAGGACTGACAGTCTCCGGCTGCTGCCGCTGAATAGGACTGACAGTCTCCGGCTGCTGCCGTTGAATAGGACTGACAGTCTCCGGCTGCTATTGATTAAGAGGAATCTCGCGAGAACTACCGACCTCTTGCGAGAATTCGGTGGGAGGGCCACTCAGACCGGCTACGGGGGCCGCATACGGCACCCGAGCCTGAGGTTCCCCACCCCTGGTCTAAACTAAAATAACTTTAAAAAGTCATGTTGAATTCTTTGAGTTTCAACCATGTTGACCTTCTGTTAATGTTAACCATTTTTAGGCGTCATCCTAGTCACGGGGGCGACCAATAGTGGTCAACCTAGTGGCTGTCAACCTAGACATTGTCGACCCAGGGACTGGATACCAAATGGAATCTGAACCTTACTATCCTTTATTACCTGACCACTTGTTGCCAAAAGCAAGATACCAGTGCTATACTATAGTACAGTAGGTTACAAATAATCAATAAGAAATGTATAAAAACCTTAATTTATATAAAAAAAAGACCCTTAGTAAACATATCCCTTGAGTTTCACTGAGCTTCTCGTCATCATTCCGTCAGGTACAGATTATCACTAGGTCCAATGCCACGGCCTACTGATTCTGGGCAATAGGACGCACATTTGTGCCGCACACAGATAATCTATAGAAAGCACATGTCTAACATTCAATGGCTTCTCTAGCACTGAAAGGGTTAATATTTTTCTATTGTCAATCATATGGGTTAATGCCGTCAAACAATCCCTACAGGCTTCTGGGCTTGTTTAGAACAGCCAGAGGCAAATTTATAACATTTTAAAATTCAAATTTATAAAATTATGCAGTTCTTACAAAAAATGAAATAGTAATATTTGCAAATAAATAAAAAATACACGGTATAAAAATTCTGAATATGAAATGACATTCCAGTTATAGACACTGCGCCTGGGGCTACCATTGGCACGGAAGAATGGGCAACTGAAAATTCGATTGAGTTCCCAAAAGTGTGATCTGGTATTGTTAAAACTTCCTATTAAACCCCACCTATCTCCACTACACACTGCCCCGGAGCTCATCTTCAGATGATGTCCTTACAGTGGTCAGCTAGTTTTTACAACCCGAGGGTCTTAAATCTCGTTTTAATCCCAAATGTTTAATATAAGGTATTTTTCTGCTGCGTACCTGATAAACTCTGTCTATGTTCTGTTGCTTGGTTAAGCATATACTAATTTCTCCCATTCTGTTTGTCACAACTTAAACATCCTAGCAACTCAGGTGTGACCTTGTGTTTGCATGAAAGTTAACACTTAACTAAACCTGAAATACCAACTCGGAGACTTAAGTTTGGCAGAAAGTGTTAGCTGTATTTATTAAAGCACTTTAAACTAATTAATTAGTAATTAATGAATTCATGGTGGCCAAGAAAGAATGGCTAATTATTAAATCTCCACCCACAACTATCCTACCTAATCAACAAATATCATAACAACAAGCGGTATCTGCTCAGCCCTCTACATTGACTGCCCACCTGTCCGGGTGGTGTCGCTGTCCCCGATATTCCCCCCTATATTCAACGAAGGTGAGCGTACCAAAAAACAACTATATACAATGAATCATCGTTTAACGAAGCCTTAAATCAATTAACCTGCCATTCTTTCCCAGCCAAAAAAGCCAACGCAAAGAAACACCCACCCACAACGTAAGGCGAGGGAGGGCGGGAAACTCAGGAAAAAGAGGAAGACTCCTCCTCTTCCTGCAGCTAATATCCCCAGCTATCCCCATCCTTATTGGATGCCAAGTCACATGCTTCCCTAAGGTCAAGACAGCCTGGGTTGTTTAACCCACTACATGCCTATTGCAGTCATTCCGTTATTCTTATTCAACATATGAGTAGGAAATATCAGATGTGTTCCTAATATTGACATGGATTTGGGCTTAAAATAAATTGTGCATATAAAAATTATGTAAAAACAGCAAAGCATCAGAAATTTATGGGGCCAAGACTGACACAATTGGAAAGTTCCCCAGCATACACACACCTCCTTACACACTCTCGCACAGTGCCCCGTAGACACACACACACATATAAAAAGGGGTACATTAAAGATGGGATGTTGCCTATAGTAACCAATCAGAAACTACTTCTTATTTATTTAGCGCCTATTAGAAGATAACAGATAGAATCTTATTGGTTGCCCATAGCAACAGAACTCCCTTCAACAGAACTCCCATCTTTGTAAATAACCCCAGACTGTCTGCATCTTTCCCTCACAGCTCCAACTTCTCCTTCTGCTCCCTCTACAGCACTCACAGCTTACCATGCTGAGCTGCAGGCAGGAGGCGGAGGTCACAGCACAGCAGTCCATCCATTTGCACAGTCCGGATAGGGGCCAGGCCAGCTGTGCCCTGACAGGCAACCTTGAGTCGCAGTGGTATTATGAACCGTAGCTTGCAGACTGGCTGCCAATAAAGAGCTGCCACCCAGCCCCCGATCCACACTGCCACCACCCATGGCCCCTCTGAAATCCCAACCACCCCCCTTCCTGATGGTCACACTGAGACCCAGCATTTTCTAGCAGTATATTTGATGTTGCAAAGGGAACTATGGGTCTCTCCCACTGAGATGGTGTCTGGGTGTAGCATATTCCAAGCACACTACAGAAACAGATCCTGTGGTGCAGAGCCAGGCTGGCAGTACCCCTGTGTGTGTTGGCACAAACGGTCACAGAATAATCTCATCCATGGACTGATATGATATACAATATTAGAATACATGCCCCTATGAACATGCAGTATTGATGACCTAGACCAGTGGTTCTCAAACTCGGTCCTCAGGACCCCACACAGTTCACATTTTCCAGGTCACCCAGCAGGTGCACAGGTGCATTTATTACTCACTGGTGGAGCTAATTATTTCACTTGTGATTTTGTGAGGAGACCTGAAAAACGTGCACTGTGTGGGGTCCTGAGCAAAGGCGTAACTACCATAGGTTAGACACTGGGTTTTTATTTGTCAGAAAAGAGAAATCTGGCAAAAAAAGAAAGAAAAACGCTTTGTGGGCGCACTCTTTTGAAATAATTTAATTAGATGATTAATACATAACTTTTATTTTAGACTTATTTTAAAATAGGGTGGCACAGGGGGTTAAATAGGATTGAGAAAGTTAAGATGTAGTGTGATCCTTGTACTCGTGTAGTTCAAGGAAAATTCGTAGATTAATCACACCTTTAATATATCATTGAAGCACTGTTTTTATCAAGGTACAATTACCAATGATAGTAGGCAGTGAAATGATTAGGTTCTCCTCTTTGTAACTACCATAGGTGCAAGGGCTGCAGCTGCTATGGGGCCCAGAGCTGAAGGGGGCCCATCTTTACTGTATAAGTTATATTTTCTATATACATTTATCCAGTACTATTTTTCTAGAAAAATAGGTCCAGGAACTCCGGGTCTGAGGGTGGATGGATTAAGTAAAAATAGAGAGAGACAGAGAGAGTGATTTATATATTATATTTAGAAATAAAGGCACTCACAGGTGACTTTAAAATAAAACTTATCTTATGGAAAGTACATTTTGGCCCAGAACAGGTTCAGGAACCCAGTTTCTGATGATGTCACATATAATTAGAGGTTCAGGAACTGAGTTCCTGCTGGTTCCTGCTGAAAAATAGCACTGCATTTATCGCCAATATTTGGTATATAGCAGGGTTGCCAACTTTTAAATGCTCCTCTCCGGGAGAAGCCCGGAGAGGAGACTTTCCTTACCCGATCGAGGGCGGGGCTTTACTGTGATGTCATTAAGCCCCGCCCCCATTACGGGAAATAGTAGAAATGACTGATCTCTATTGAGGGGGCTCGGCTAAAATGACACGATCGTGCCATTTTAGCTCCGCCCCCTCCTCTGAGACCCGCGGATTGCGGCATTTACATGCCGCGATTCGGGGGGCTCAGGGGATCCCCCAAATTCCGATTTTCGGGAGACTCCCGGGAATTCCGGGAGGGTCAGCAACCCTGGTATATAGGGGCCCTTACAAACTTATGCTATGGGGCCTGCAAATATCTAGTTATGCCCCTGGTCCTGAGGACTGACTTTGAGAACCTATGACCTAGACCAGGGCTGGGCAATTGTGGCCCTCCAGATGTTAAGGAACTACACATCCCAGCATGCCTTGCATCAGTTTCAGCATGGCTACATAGCAAAACTAATGCAAAGCATCCTCGGATGTGTAGTTCCTCAACATCTGGAGGGCCGCAATTGCCCAGCCCTGACCTAGACGGTAGAGGTACTTTCCATCCTACAGTGAGCTGTCATTGGATATCACAGAAGTTGTCAATAGCAACCAATCAACTTTAATTTATCTAGTACAATCTATAAATTAATAAACTTGTCTTTTTTTAAAAAGATTTATCACACAGAGACACCATTGGGTATACTTCTGTTGCACTCAACATTTTGTCTTTATCTACTGTTCTTTTTCAAAACTACTGCAAAGTCCTGGGACGGGTCTAAGACGGTTTTATATAACATAAATTTACTCCTTCTGCAGTATATACTTTTTAACTGTGTCTTATAGGCTCAAGATAATATATATGATATCTTACCTTTTTGGTACTGAAGCCACAGTTGTTGCTGGACCTTCTTGCTAGGGAAACGGATGGTGCAGGTGAGCTCGGAACCATACAGTGCTTCGGAAATATAATGAGAGCCATAGATCTGTAGTATCCTCTGTAACTCTTCCCGACTGCTGTGAGGACTTATCATCTTCAGCACATTGGCAAAACCTACAAAAGAAAATCATATGAATGAACTTAGATTTCTGTTATGGTAATGCCAAAAGTAGGGGGGGGGTAATTGCCCAGGCTTGTTAGAGAGGCTTGCTGGGACCCCGAGTTTAGCTCCCAAAGTTTGTCGCCAAAGCATCAGCATGATAAGGGTCTAATTTAGACCTGATCACCGGGCAAATATGTTCTCAAAATAGCCAAAACCATGGGCACTGCAGGTCGGGCAAATATAACATGTACATGGGCATGGTGCCACTTCTGTCCTGCACATGGTGCACATTTTGGGGTGCCGCACCCTGCACCTAGATATTGTGCTAGGGACCCCCAATATACAGAGAAGCCTTGATGTGGTTTGGGGGCATATCATACACCTGCGCAGGTATATGTAACCAATATCTCTGAATTCTATTACCATGTAGTGTTCAAGATTGGTTACTAATACCATTCAGTGAGCTGTATTTTTTAACCTGCACATGGTAAAGCCATGGGCACCTTTAGAGATAGACCTGAGATTGTCCCGTGTGTATGGTCCTTAAACTAGATGCAAAGTATCTCAAATTCTGGTTAAGAATACAAATATTTAGAACATCCTGCAAACAGAAGTATTACAAATTTTTTTGAAGTTCATCATTGCAAAACAAAAGAAAGAACCCTCAAGAGAACGGACCTGTGGCCAGTGAAATTGAGTTGAGCTTCACTCGATAGAGGTTGCTGCGTACCCTCCACTGCTGGACTACCGGATATCCCATGGCCTCGTTAAATCTCACTTCACCTAAGTAAAGTGCAAAAAGGGTATTCAAATATAACACAAATGTACATGAAATATATTTGACATACTAGAATGGATACAACTATCTAGGCGTGTTTTGATTTTCAAATATTGGGGGAAATTTAATAGTATGAGAGTGTCAGAAAGTGAGAGATTTGGTAAGAAATCTCCAGGTTTTTTTGCCGCTTTAAAAAAACCTTACCAAATCTCTCACTTTCCAAATCTCTCATCCTATTAAATTTCCCCCATTGTTTTTCTGCTAAAATTAAAGATTTTGGGGGAAATAGGATGAGAGTTTCAGAAAGTGAGAGATTTGGTAAGAAATCTCCAGGTTTTTTTAAAGCCGCAATCATTTACACTGCAAAAACAAACTGGTTTTGCCGTGTAAATGATTGCCGCTTTAAAAAAACCTGGAGATTTCTTATCAAATCTCTCACTTTCTGATTCTCTCATCCTATTACATTTCCCCCCAATTGTGCAGAAATGCACAGTAGGTATTACTGGAGTCCTGCTGTTCTTAAAATCACATATATACCAATTCTTTAATTTGTTCTCCGGATATTTTTGGATCTGACAGTGTAAATTGAATCAGACCACCATGATTTATTTTGGATCAATGCCATATGTACCTACTCTAGCTGATTCCATAAAAAAGACGCGGATGAGTGGCAATGTGGTTGGGTCATTCATTTTGCCACCCCTGATGTCCGTAATATTTATCAAACTGCAACGTTAAAATACTTGAAATGTACTATGTATTACTTATATGAAATCTGAAATGCTGCATGTTGTAAATCACAATGACAGTTTTCTGAGTCTGTAAGCTGCTGTGAAAACAACATGGTTTTGTTAATTGTTCTTGAGATCTAAGAGGGCAAATTGTTCAGCACAAAGGCTCACCGCACACTTACCTGTAAGCAGTACGATGTCAGGACGCGGCTCAGATAACACTCCTCTGCATTGTTCCTCCACAGACAATGGGATAACAAGTAATCCGTCTGCCAGTTGTGGGAAATCCTTAATGACATTATTCTCCCTAGGTCAAACACAACGCGATGAGTAGATTAACGGGTTATGACTGTTTAGATACACAAATACAGTAGGTAGTAGGTAGACATTTCTCAGACTTGAAGATGCTTAAAGCTTTAAAGTTCTATGCGAACCTTAATCCTCAGCGCTGTTTAGGCGATTATCATATAAAAATGGGGTAGATCCCACTACACCCAGGCTATAGGGAAGTCGAGCCCAGAGGTCCCATTTGTATTTGAGCCTGCCAGAGCCCAATCAATATTTAAACGACAAAAGAAACACAATATGCGACTGCGCTAGATGGGTACAACAGTTGGAGTGTCTCGCGCAATTCATAAATACACAAGACACATTCTTTCAATAATAAGATACTCTTTATATACAGATGGAGTGCAGCTTATTCAGCCCTGGGCCGCCAGCCCCCGCTATCCACCAGAAGGAAGCGTGTGCGCACGAGATGCTCACGCTCCCCGTTCCGACTGAGCTCACTGTCGCCTCCTCGTCGCTCACCGTCGGTCCCGCCACCTCCCCGCACCCCCCCCCTAACCCTGCCTGTCTCCCTGACGTGGGGATGGGCAGGGATACCGATGCCCACCCCCAGCGACGGAGACGCGAGTGCGCGTGAGACGCTCGCACATTCTTGACGGATGGAGCACCTCTCCGCCAGCGTATGACAGCGTAGGGAATCTGTCCATTCCCGGCGCTAAATGAGAGGCGCTCCATCTGTAATACCAAAGAGATTTTATATATAAAAACAACAATAATAAATCCAAAATGATAAATTAATATAATTATATGTCTACATTGTCGTTATACATCTCTGGTGGGAGCGTTCCTAATTACTCTACTAACTGTTATCCAGCAATATCAGCACTGAATCACTTCCCCGTGTGCCACCTTACACGCTAATTACCCGCTGCTGCCGCTACCGTCCCCACCAATGTATATGCTTTATGGCACAGTACAGGACATTGAACCTTCCAAGTGGTGAACTATTGTTTATCCTCATTTAGTTTTGCTGGATACAGTTATATTAATTTTATAATTTCTTTATGTATTATTGTTGTTTTTATATATAAAATCGGTACTTGTGTATTATCAGGGCGCCCGGCTATGCTACGTTTTCAACGTAAGCTAAGCTACATTGTCAGCGTGGCCGGCACCGTGATAATACAGGAGGCAGCAGGGTGGTGTGGTTTATACTTACCCTCCTCCAACCCGGGCACGCGATCTACGGTGACTCCACGGCAGTCGCATTCAGTCCCCCTGCTCCGGAACTTGCAGCGGAAGCTGTACGTAATTCAGCGTAGTGCTGCTGGCGGCGCATCACATGGTTTCCCTGCTCCTCCAGCGTCACTACGCTAATTATGTACAGCGTCCGTGGCGAGTGCCGGAGCAGGGGGACTGAATGCGACTGCCGGGGAGTCACTGTGGATCGCGGGGAGAAAGCGGGGATCGACGCAGTGCCCGGGCCGGAGATGGGTAAGTATAGATCAGCCATTTTACCCTCACTATCCACGTCATACCCCCACTATCCACGTCGGCGTGAGTTGATTTTATAAAGTGTGGCGAGCCACCGAGCCCGAAGCATGGCAAGCGCATGGTGCATGGCGCTTGGTGGTTCGCTGCGCTCGCCACACTTTATAAAATCAACTCCAGCCGACGTGGATACTGGGGGTGTGACGTGGATAGTGGGGATATTAAGCATTGTGTATTTTTAGGGCTCCAGAGCCACTTACGTAGTTTGCGTAGCCAGCATAGTGCTGTATTGGTATTCTCAATACACCACTACGTCCTGTGTATTTATGAATGGCGCGAGACACTCCAACTGTTGAACCCATCTAGAGCAGTCGCACATTGTGTTTCTTTTATCCTCTATTTAAAGTCCATTAAAACATTGCAATAATTTCCCCTACAACTCAAATGACCCCTAACACTCTCTTTGTTCTCAAGAATTGAAGGAACAAGAAATAATTTGGGTGTCAAATGTATACGGGTTAAATCAGCGATGGACGCTGTTCTGGATTATTACGTAGATGAGTGATGTTTTGGGATACGGTTGTTAGGTTGACCAATAAATGTCAACAGGCCTAAGTTCGACATGGTAGAAAGGTCAACACAAACATTAGGTTGACAGTGAAAAGGCAGTAATGCTAACCCAGTGGTTTCCAAACTTTTTGAAATCCCGGCACCCTAGAGCATCAGAATTCTTTCTAGGGCACCCCTAGGCCAAAAGTTTCTTATTCAAATTTTTTTTTAAATAATTCTTAAATGAAGTAAATTGTGTTTATATATCATACTTAGGTTTAATTGTGTGGTGAGAGACTAAGATTTTCTTTGGTTTGTCCACATATTGTATGATTGGCGGCCATCAGCACTGTTTTTGCCTATTATATTGACCATAAATAATTTGAATTGATTCTGGACCACCAATCCAAGGCACCCCTGCATGTGTCCCTAGGCACCCCAGGGTGCCGCGGCACACAGTTTTGGAACCACTGTGCTAACCATTACACCGTCCGTACGGCTCATCTATTAGAATTTCCAAGTCACACAGAGAAGAAGAAAAATAAGGACATTTTTAAAAACAGATTTTATGTGTCTGACGACTCACGACTGTGATTAAAGAGAGTGTTTTACGGAGCCAATAACTGAAAGAGACAGCTGTCAGTGCTTGTAAAGACGCAAGCATATAACTGGCAGTTATGGCAAAGAGCACTGAAGAAATGTTAAATATTGAAAGAGACTGCAACGCAAGGAATCCACAAGGTAGTCTGATCATAGCAGAGAAAGAACAATACAAATGTATTTTACATAAAAAAAAAAAACCTTACAGCAGTTCAGAACGAATTTGTGACATTATAAACAGAGTGTGCACATGAGAAAATGGCTCATCAAACACGTTAAAAAGTCTTCATTAGTAAGACTTGTGGTGATTGAAGAATCATCTAACTGTAGAACATAAAGAATGTGAACAAAGTGTTGCAATAAGTGCTTCCCAGAGAGAAAGAAGTTCCAGTATAATCCCCACACTCTATTTCTTAGGCGGTCGGCCCAGCAGTCATATGGCCAAAAGTTGAATAACACTGGCCTTTATTCTGATCTGTGCGGAAATTCCCGCATTCTTACGGAGCGGTCCGCACGCCACGGTGTTTTGCCGCATGCGGCCATCGTCCGTAGAAACGCCCACGTGTCCTCCGCATTCGGACGGACTCACTCTTTAAGAACAGGGCGTGTTTACGGACGACATACAAACCATGCGTGTGCGGGAGAAACACTCCGATTCGGCACGGTATTACAGAGTATTACAGAGTATGCTCGGGAATACCGCATCCGAACGGGAGCCAAGCGGTGCTACCGCACGTAAGCGGAGGATTTACGCCAAACAACCCACTATGAAGTATCTTCTGCAAGACATCACATGACCCACTTATTCAATTACCTATCCTCATAAAAAACTGCTTATTTGGAATTGGAATCAATTAGATTCCAATATATCCTTACAAGCATGCCTAACACATGCATAGCACACATTAACCCTTACAGCAATGTAAGTGCAATGCTTTGTATTACACCCTGTGTAAAAGATTATAAACAATCTACACATATACTATTTAAAGTGCAAATAAAACCAACAACTGTGAACTTGCATAAACAATTTTATTAATGCCACAATTAACATAATTTAAAACATATAAAAATCAAAATTAAAGAAGCAGGTCCTTCAGGTCCTGCAGGTCGGCCTGCTGCAGAAGGGCCAGGTGTAGGGTGCCCTGCTGGAGAATGGTCAGGTGCAGCTTGCCCTGCTGTAGAAGGGCCAGCAGCCTCCTCATTTCCCACTGGCTACATGTGCAGTGGCACATAGGAGGTGCTGGAGTCCATCTGTGTGCTATTATATTTGTGTTTTATTATTATTTATTTTGCTGCATTCCTGGCATGTTGTTTATAGTTTTGATGTTTAATTTTATGGTCATTGCATGACAGTGGCATTGACTGTGACATGAATATAAATAAATGTGTTTACTTTACCCAAAATGTGTGGTTTCATGAGTACATGTCGAATACACATGTGTATTGATAGTATTAATATTCTGTCATGTCAATTGTTAGCAGTTTTTAAGTGTCTGAGAAGTACAGCATATGTGGGGGACTAGTAATGTTTCCTTGAAGCAGCAATGGTTTCAATTAAAGCACTGACAAGCGTCCTATTAGTGAGTAATGAGTAAAGGAGTAGATTGTATTGGGTTCAGGTGTTAATGGTTGTAGTCATTAGGCGTACGTTCGCCTACCGCATGAACGAGTGGTGTCCGCAAAGCAATAGTACACTTGTGGACACCGCACATTTCAGCCCTTTTTGCTCGCGTGCATTCGGAGTGGTTTCCGAATGTACGCCCCCCAACATAAGTGTACTCCCCCGTGTCCGCCCATGTTTCCGCCCCGTTTTGCCCACTTTGAAACTACGCCCATGTGTCATTCCGCATGACGCCCATAATACGCCCCTATTTCCCGACTGATTGCGGTGACCAGTTTTGGACGGGCTTTGTCTGAACTGGTACCGAGTCAAGGCGTGGCACATGCGCGTAGCGTTCTCCACGCATGCGCAGACGCCGTAAAGACGCAATCCGTAAGAACGCGGTAAAGTCCGCATCAATCAGAATAAGGGCCACTGATGGAAACATCAGCACAGTGCGGCTTATTGGCTATGTTGAAGAAGGATGAAGCTACCACCTTCAACTCAACCCTGGTTCTATCCCTGCCAGAGACAGAATGAGGATGCCAACAGTTTATTCAAACCCAGCCCACCCTACTACTGGAGATAACCACGGCAGCCTCCTTCTTCACAGTGCCTGCCAAACCGTTAGTGAGATGACGAATGAGAGGGGGAAGGGTACACAACGGACTGCTACTTACCTGCTGCGGTAGGGTTTGATCCATGCCCCCTCATCCCAGTTTGCACCCAGACCTACAACTCTCCTCCCCCACACCCCACCTGCCGCATAGCTGCCCAGGGCTGCTGAGAGGAGGGGGTGGGTACTAATTACCCGGAATTGCTGGAGGCGCCCGGTAGGGGCCCTGGTCCGACGCCCCTCCCCTTCACTCTCCGTCACTTCCGGGCAGCACACACCTACAGCATGTGCTGTGCTGACAGCAAGCTCAGCATGAGTGTCTCATGTGTGTGCTGCTGCTGCTGAGGGGGGAGGCAATAACATGCCCCCTCGACTTTAGTGTTTTTTCACCCCCCTCTAAAAAATTTTGGGGAGTGGCCTAATTGCGGGAGGTGGCCACACCTCCTGTAGTTAGGCCACACCCCAATTTGTTTTTTTACCGGGCCTGGCATACCCACAAATATAACATTTACCAGCTCTTCAACAGTTCACTTGTTCATGTCCAAAATAACTCAAGCAAGAGGCCTCGACTTATGATAACATCAGAACTCTATACTAAGCTTGCTCCCCAAAGGAGGCATAGGAAATGTTGAATGAAATAGCTTCAGCAAACAACTGGGAAATTATATAGAACTCTAAGCACTAAGAATGTGTTTTCATGTGAACCCAAGTCTATGGGCTTGACCAGAAACATTGTTCATAACAAGTCTAATTTGATAGCAGCAGTCAAAATAGTTGACAGAGCGTTTAATCCAGAGATGGACAATGTTTTATTCTACTGAGCATGTACCACGATGGATTTAATACAGCAGTCGTAGTTTGGATTTGGAAGTAGAATGATTGACAGTGAGCGTTTATGGGAGGTACAAGGCGGTGAAGAGTATAACACAGGCATGTTACAACTGTTATGGTCGGCTGCCAGTGACTATGTTTTAGTTGTCAGTGGTAATTTTGCTGCATCTCATATCCAATACATTATGGTCAACCATTACAAAGAAACATAGAATTTGACGGCAGATTATAACAATTTGGCCCATCTTGACTGCCTATTGACATGCACAAACTAGGATTCATTGTTATCTGGAGCTATTTAACCTACAGGGCAGTATGGATGGTCTAATGGTTAGCATTACTGCCTCACAGCGCTGAGGTCATGGGTTCCATTCCCACCATGTGTTATATATACGGGGCAGTACGGATGGTGTAATGGTTAGCATTACCGCCTCACAGCGCTGAGGTCATGGGTTCTATCTCCACCATGTGTTATAGATACGGGGCAGTACGGACGGTGTAATGGTTAGCATTACTGCCTCACAGCGCTGAGGTCATGGGTTCTATCCCCACCATGTGTTATATATACGGGCAGCACGGACGGTGTAATGGTTAGCATTACTGCCTCACAGCGCTGAGGTCATGGGTTCTATCCCCACCATGTGTTATATATACAGGGCAGTACGGATGGTGTGATGGTTATAGCATTACTGCCTCACAGCGCTGAGGTCATGGGTTCTATCCCCACCATGTGTTATATATACAGGGCAGTACGGATGGTGTGATGGTTATAGCATTACTGCCTCACAGCGCTGAGGTCATGGGTTCTATCCCCACCATGTGTTATATATAAGGGGCAGTACAGATGGTGTAATGGTTAGCATTACTGCCTCACAGCGCTGAGGTCATGAGTTCTATCCCCACCATGTGTTATATATACGGGGCAGCACTGATGGTGTAATGGTTAGCATTACTGCCTCACAGCGCTGTGGTCATGGGTTTGATTCCTACCATGGCTCTAACTGTGCAGAGTTTGTATATTCTCCCCGTGCTTGCGTGGGTTTCCTCCGGGTACTCCTGTTTCCTCCCACAATCCAAAAATATACTGGTAGGCTAATTAGCTCCCAACAAATTAACCCTAGAATGTCTGTTTATGCGTGTACATGTGGTAGGGAATATAGATTGTGTGGAGGGGTACAAGGTGATACAGAAGAAGAGGCGGGAATGCTGGCGGGGATCGACAGCCGTGATCCCAGTTTGCATACCCCCCTACTGTATGTCATTTATTTTTGAATGAAGAACTACTTTAGAGGAGTATCCTTTTCTAGTTTAGAAGATGACTTCACTTTTACTATGTTAAGCTAATATTTTACCTCCTATTTGAATACTGTAAAATTAGCATTACTTTTACTCAGTCCTTATCAAGCTATACCGCGTACCAGCTTCTGTGATTCATTTTATTAAGGACGATAGACACATAAACAGACAAGCATCAAAATTCACTTATTAAATGTGTGACCTCTTCTACACCGTAACATATCACAGCAAATTGATTATCTAACATTCTACTGTGCTACCCAGGTCAACAGATTCAGGATTATGTATGTCATAGAATATGTAGTACGAATCTGAGATGATAAATATGGAGTAGTAATAGCTTTTCAATGAACGAAAAATGTTCTCAGAATTTTAGTGAGATATTTGCCTATTTTATAGTTTAATTTGTTCTGCCTAATTGCTAATTAGATTATTAATTCCTTTTTTGTATGAGTGAAAGATAGCAGGTGTGCCCTCTGCAGCCGGACAATCTGACCCTGATCACATTAATATACATAGAAAAATTGTAATTTCTCAAAAAATCTGTTCTGGGAGACCATTCAGACAATGTATTGCCCAAATCCCTATACATAATGTAAGACAGTGGTGGCCTGAAAAAGGGGAGGATGTGGATTATGCATTCAGAATTCTTACCAAGTAAAGCAGTATGCATGAGCTGACGGCTTGTCTTTGTAAATTTACATGATTAGAAATGATACCGAGCAGTTTTTTTTTAACTCCTGCAGAGCACTTCTATTTATACAGTGCATCGATGTCGTGCTGTACATTCCCCCTTATATTACGGATGATATAAATGAGCAATAGTACAGGTTGAGTATCCCTTATCCAAATATACCGTTATCCAAATTATTCTGAGAACCATAGTCTCCAAAATGTACTTTCATTTTTTATTTTTTGCTAAAAACCTACGGGGTACATCTGATACGGGCACTACTGTGGAAGTAACATGTAACTGGCACTAAATGTGTGCAAGGACATGATTGCTTGGCATTCAAATTCAGTGCCTGAGATAGTACACAAACTTTGTTTCGTTTTAAAACCTTGTTTCATGCACAAATAAAATATATTTGTGTGTATTTCATCTGTTTCCGGTGCTTATACAACATAAATACAAGATACCTTAAGATACCTCATTCAAACATAAAAATATTCCAAAATACGGAATAATCCATTGTCCAAAATTCTTTTGGTCCCGAGCATTTTGGATAAGGGATACTCAACCTGTAACAGTAACTGTGGGATGACATTTCAAAAAAATATGCCAATGTTGATGGAGTTATTTTACAACACATTCACTACACAGAATGTAAGCACTGGAATCATTGTTGTGACATTATCAGAGATATCTTGGAAAAGTGCTAAGAGTTTCTGGGCAATGACTAGGAGGTGGTTACATAGATGTCCAGAGATGGTCCATTTTACAGGCATGCTATAGGAGTGTCATGGGAATGATACGGAAGTGTTTGTATATTCAGATGCTCAATCGTTAACTTTGAAGGCCATACTCATCGGTAAATATTTTACCTTTCACAGAGGCTAGATGGTGTAGCTAATCATGGTATCTAAAGACACACCAGGCAGTATTAAGGTGGGTACACACCTGGTCAATAAATCCATCAACCGGAAAATCCGGCAACCAAGCTAACAATTGGTAAGTACAGAACATACACACGTACCAACTGCCCACCTGATGTGTCCTGCCTGGTGTCACAACTGGGCAGGCATTTTAAATGTATCCAGATGATAGGTCATCCTTTATTAGGTCAACGTGGTCAATAAATGGACATGTAAAAGGCTGACAGTACTTAAGGTCAACAGGTTGAAATGGTCAACATTTTTTTTCCAACGTCTTCATCTCTTTCTATCTACGTGAATTATGACGGTGAACATTAACCTAAAACGGCAAGTAGCTCACAAAAAAAATGTGTTGACCTTTTCTGACCTTGACTGTGATGATCATTCTCACCTTTTTTTCAGGTCGACCTAATGACCCTATTGACCTACGCCATGTTGACCATATGTGGTGATCCGCATCCATCAGTCACCAGTACTCTCTGCAGGAAGTGTATGGACAGACAGGCCAATATGTCAGGAACTACATTTTGGGAGTAGATACCCACAGACGGGCTTGCGATATATAGGTCATATATAGGTCATCGATGGAATGTCTGATATATGGCTCAGTGTGTACCCAGCGTATACCAGTGCTGAAAGTTGGTGTCTCAGACCTTGCACATACTTAAATACAGATGTACACCATGGAAGAATTTTGTAGTAGTATTTTCATAAATTCACAGAAAGGCGATGGCCTAAATATACAGCCGCCATTAGACCTTCGGCCCTCTCTGAATCAGCCCCCCCAATCTACATTGTTATATACTGTAATACTCTTGAGCCCTGTACATACTAGAAGATTTGCTTAATGAGCAGCATCGTCATTGATGTACCCTTGAAGTTTTCCAAACAAACAATTTTGGCTGTACACATTGAACAATAACGGTAAATGATGACGTCACCCAACCTCTGCCACCATCGTCTAATGTGTATAGTGAGTTTTTACCAGTAATTCTTGAAGTCTATGTCTAAAATAAAGATATAATTGTATATTAAGTGTCATGCTGCTGTATGTGTTTTGTACTTTTAATATTCTATCTTATGAACAGCAAAAAAATTTTTTAATTTTTTTATTTATCAGAGATAAAATGCTATGTGTGGTGCTTTTCCACATCTGCGTGGATCCTGTTTTGATGTGTTAGCTGTTATTCGCTCACATAAATCTCACTCAGTTCATTGTTCACCCACACATGTGGCTTTTTGTTTACAAAGCAGATTTTGTTCTTCCTAACCAAAAAAAATGCAATTTATATGAATTTCGGAATGTTTCAAAGTTTCCCTACTTTAAGGTATGGGAAAACGTGAGCGCTATCTCTAAATATCGTATTCACTGCAAAATTGCGCCAACTACATTACCTTACAGAGTCAAGTAATATAATTTATCACCTTCGAAAAGCATGCGGACAATTAATAAAGCAATAATTCATGTGGCCAATTAGGTTCAACCATCTGCAAAATAATGCTTATTTATAGCATATAACTAAAAAACAAACAAAACCAAAAAAAAACATAGGATTTCTGTTTATTGCGGAAAAAAACCATAACAATTTAAAAAAATAATTAGTTTTGATTGAAAATCATTGTTAAAATAGGGTGGTTTAATATTCAATATCATTTTTCACATGGAGCAATATAATGCTCAGAGATGGTCACTGATGAAAAGGAGACACTGCCGGGGAAAGCCGCAGGGGGTGCATGCTCCAGCGACCAGTGACCACCCCAGAGCTGATCGTAGGAGCAGGTTTGTCCTGCTCCAGCAATACTTACCACTAAAAGGCAGCAGCCAGTCCCGACCCCCCCCATCTGTCATCCCCCATTCCTAACCTCTGCCCTCTTGCGATATTACGCTGGAGCTCCCTGCCGCCATTCGTACTGTAGCAGTGACCAGGTGGCAGGCCATACTGCCACACTCGGGGAGGTTCGGGGCAGCTTGGGCGCTCAAACTCCTGAGCACTCCCAATTTCTCCCGAGGCGCCCCAAAACCTCCCCGAGTGAGGCCTGCCACCTGGTCACTGATGCAGTGCAAATGGCAGTTGAAGCAGCATCAGGGGAGTTCCAGCGTACAATTGAGCATGGAGGTCACAGGGGGGAGCGACAGGAGGGTGCCGCTAGAGGTGGTGCACCAGTGGCGCACACTTACTTACTGGTGGTATGCCCAGAAATTTTCCGAGACAGCCCGCTGCCGCATCTGAGTCGGGAAGATTTCCGGGCATACCACCAAAGTGGTTAAACCACATTTTTATATGAGTATTTGGATTAAAGTCTTGTTACATACTTTATAACATATATATTTTTTGGTAATGTGGCTTATGGTGAATATATCTTGTCTAGTCTAAGGCTTTGGTCTCACCTGAAACTCATCTGGAAAACTTGACCTTGATTAACTCTTTGTGTCTTGTTCTCAAACCCATGTAGCATCTCTCCAAACAATGTGTCATTCTGGTGAGTGTCTGACCGTAAACACTTAGAACCTTCGCAAACGTCTGTCACCATTATACAGGTCCTCCCATCTGGGGCTAGGCGATATTCTTCAACACAACTACAAACAAAATATATCATATATCATTATATATATATTTACATATATGTATAAAGAATAAAAAAAACATACAGTACCGTTAAACTCATTTTCATATAATAAATGTGTAACCAAATAATGTAAATGTAACGCCTTTGCACATGCGCAAACACAATACATCGGCCGTCCAACCGAACACGCAGCCGTCTGACTCAATCAGAATAAGGGCCACAGTGCGCTTCTCGCATGCGATTTGAATTTTTTAGTTCAAATCGCATCGGGCCGTATTCAATGCGGCCGGCGAGGGGGTTAAATGGCGGCAATCACAGAAAACAAGAAACCCTCACCGTTTAAACCCCGCACTGGCTGCTCACCCTATTCTATGATCCAAGGAAACCCTCGCTGTCAGAGGACAGCGAGGATTCCTCTAAACAGCGAGGCTTGCGGCTAATGCAAGGAGCCCGCTGTTTTATGGTGACCCAAATCTGCTCATTGTCCAACAGTTTGTTAAGTGTGTGGTACATGGTGATTATAGATTAAGGGGTGCATTTATCAAGATCGCATTTACAATGCGATCTGGGCGGAATATTACCGCCCAGGATCGCATTGTAAAATGCGATCATATCACCTGAATGTATGAAGGTTGAGGGCGCAGGGACAGGGCTCCGAAAGGAGCCTTTCCCTGCGATACCCAGAGATGGAAGCGGGGGGGGGGGTCTGCGTATGCGTGGTTACGGGCTGACCCCCCCGCGCGACCCCGCTGACCACACTGCCGCTTGGGCAGTGCGATGCATGGGCTACAATGGGCTATCGCCATATAAGAATGGCGATAGCCCAGGGGTGCAAAGCCGGGCTGCCCGATGTTGATACATCGGGCAGCTTCGCATCCCCCATAGATACCTATGGGGGATGCGGCCGGTGGCGCTGCAGGGGGGATCGCAGCAGGGATCGGAGATTCCTGCTGCATTCCCCTTTAATAAATTTCAGTGATACTTAATATTTGCAGTTAACCCCCGAAATCGGATGTTTTCGGGGATTTAGCCGCAAATATTGCTTGATAAATGGACCCCTAATGATGAGGTCAGGTTCTGTGCTATGTTACACTGTCATAACTGATCCCTATAGCCTGTCATGAAGCCAGCTGCGCCAGTCTAATTCTGAAGGGAATGTATAACATTGGCGTACAGTCCATGTAGCTATAACTGTGTAATACAAAATGGCAAGCACAGGCAAATCAGTCAGGAGACAATGGGCCTTATTCTGGTTGGAGCGGCCGGGCCGTACGCGTACGTCCCGGGATTTTTTATGATCTGCGCATGCGTACATTCGCTAATGCGCAGGCGCGAACACTCACCAACGCTTACGGACGGGTCTCTACGTGCGAAAAAACCTGTACGCGAGTGTACGGTATTGGGGGCGGCACAGGGGCGTGAAGAGGGGTGCGGCCGAAATAATGAGGGAAAATGGGCGTAAATATGGGCGTACACGGGGGTGTGCACCAAAAATGAGCGGTGCTACTACCGCACGATCGACTAAAGCAGCGTTCATTTCGGACACAAAACAGGCGGCCGCCAACCGCCAGCTCAGACCACCCCTACAGATACCGCATGCCAGCGTGCGCCTGGGTTAGCTAATTTACGCGGATTACTACCAAACACATACACCTGAATGTAATAAGCAATACTGCAGTCTATTAAGTCCAAACCATGAATTCACTACCTGCAAGCCACACACAGCACTCAAACACATTGGAAGCTTATCTTTCTATACTTCTCTACATTTAAAGGTTTGTTTAATTTAAGGTAAGAATCTTTGTAAGACCTGCTTATATATGCTAAGGTAGGTATTTGTTAAACAGGTCGACACATTCACTACGTGCTTTCATAGACTTTACACAGTAGCACACTCAATCTACACAAGTCGACATGTGTCAACGTGTTCACTCTAATACAAACATAGGTTTTGTATTTATGATACAATAACATAATCCACATCTAACACCTACAAAGGATGTTTCAGCAATGTTTTAAGCCCATGGCCACTATTTAGCACATTAATTAATTCAATCAATTAATTAATTTTCATAATTATAGTTGAAAGGCAACATTTGCAGGTCCATATATATGAAGGGTATGTCAGCGTACACGGACGTACGCTCACTCTCACGAGCGGTGACATAAGCTGAGTTTTCTATTGAAAACAATAGGGACCCGTCCGTGCAAGCTGGCGTACGCTCAGATCTCCGCAAGAAGGCGGTGGGAAGACGGACGAGAGACGTCCGTAAACGGCGGCGTACGCTCAGTTGTACGCCAGTTGTCGGAGTGTAAGGGCTGGCCCGTCCGTGTACGTTGGCGTACGCTCATTTGTACGCCACTCCCCTTCTACGTTGTTTCTGGCCGTACGTATGCGGCAGTGTTGTGGGTGGACTTAACCCCAACAGCCGCGTGCGGCTAGCGTACGTTAATAGCGAACGTACGCACGTTTGGCCGCTTCGATCAGAATAACCTCCAATGTGTGACATTTAATAGGATGCGGTTTTAGTCATTTTAAAATACGCATTTTTTGCCACAAATTCGCATATTTAATGAGGTGCATATTCCGGGCAAAAAATTGCGATATGGTGCGATTTTTAGTTAATAAAATGTGCGATTTTTAGTCATGTAAATGTGCGAATTTGAGGAAATGTGTGCGAATTTGTGTTAAAAAAAAGAAAAAAAATGGTGTGTAGTCCCCCCTCCTGAGCAGAACCAGCCCGGGGCTCATTGATTCATCCAAAAATACGGGGAACAAAAAATCTGGGGGTCCCCCATATTTTCAAACCAGGTCTGGCGCAATGAGCCCGGGGCTGGTTATGCTCAGGACCATCACGCCATTTTTTTTTTAAATGTACTTTTACACATTTTTTAAGACAGGACCATGCAAATTCGCCTGTCAGAACGTGGTCTGCATGTGTGGCGAATTTTAGTAACATTTTCCCATTTTCGCATCTCATTAAATATGCGATTTGTATCATTTGTAATGGGAAAACATCTGGATGCGAGTTCCGGCGCAACTAAAAATCGCACTCTCAGAATGTGCGATATCGCGGCAAAATCAGCGTTTTTTGCCTTTTTCCGCATCTCATTAAATATGCGAATTCGAGAAAAAGTGCGATTTTAGCCGTTTTGGGCGAAAAAATTCACAAAAATCACAATTTCTTATTAAATGTCACCCAATGTTACATTTATGTTCAAAATACATACGGTCATACATACTGTCATATAACAAATACCTGTGACATTCTCCCAACCCTGCCTCACACACACACACACACACACACACACACACACACACAATCTGGCATCTCCTCTGTGTGTTTCTACTGTATGTGGTGCTCTCTTACCCGCAGAACATGTATATTGCACTCTCGTTTGGGCTGTCTGGCAGTGAGATCATCTGTTGCAAGCAAAGCTGTTCGCAGCCTCCATTAGATCCGTCTGAACAGTCTATTCCTTTGGTGTATTCATAGCAGCCACTTCCATCCTTCATCGGCTTCAGCCCCGCAGGACACTAAAGGGCAGTGAGTAAAACTCCAATAAATATTATATAACCTAAACCTGCTGGAGGTATAACAGCAATTTCACACTGGCTATACAGATAAGAAGTGCTGAAAAGGAGTAGTACAGTACATGAATGTATGAAGCCTCTCAGAAGCACAGAGATGCAAAAGTAACATACAATAGTGCAAGTGTCATTACTGCAGCACAGTTGTGTAAAAAGCGTGGCAGCCCGTGCCGCCAGTACATGGCAGCCCGCACCGCCAGTACATTGCAGCCCACACCGCCAGTACATTGCAGCCCGCACCGCGAGTCAATTGAAGTTTCGTTCGCACCAAAAGTATTGCACCCAAAAAAAGAACAGTCGCTGTGAGCGACGCTGGCATTTTGAACAAATATTTTAAGGATCTCTCACAGCAGCGTTGGCACTGAATGGGTTAAGGGGCCCATTTACCTAGCTATATTTGCGGCTAAATCCCTGAAAACACCCGTTTTCAGGGGTTAGCCGCAAATATTAAGCATCCCCCGAATGTATGTAGGAGGGACCGCAGCAGGAATCTCTGAACCATGCTGGGATCCCTCCTGTACCGCCTGCGGCCACCACCCCCATTCTGATATGGTGATAGCCCATTGCAGCCTATGTGCTCCTGTTCACACAATGATACATCCCAGCGCCAGGATTGCATTTTACAATGCGTTCTTGGGCGGTAATATTCCATCCAGGTCGCATTGTAAATGCGATCATTGATAAATGCCCCCCCCCCCTAAGCCTGGTGAAGTGATAAAGTGTAAGGTGTTTAACGCACCAACCAATTAACCCCCAACTGTCATTTTTCAAACACAGCTGATGCATTATCACCTTCCACGTTATCACTGCTTTATCACATTACCAGGCGTAATACAGCTGCTGGTTGGCAGAATGGTTGGCATTACTGACTCACAGCTCTAAAGTCATGAGTGCAATTGCTGACCAAAGTGATATGTGTGGAGTTTTTCTGTGTTTTCTGCGTGCATACTGTATCCTCACATGCTTCAAAAACACAATTAACTTCTGACACAGAGATAAACTCTACTGCGTATGTGTGTTGATTGGAAATATAGATAATAAGCTTGACTGGAGCAGGACCAGATGTGAATGAAATATTCTTTGTAAAACAATGCCTAATGGCCCTTATTCTGGTTGGTTCGCTTGAGCGCGAATTTGCACCCTTGCAACTCAACCAAAACCCACCCTGTGAATGGTGCTACGCCTACCACGCTTCGTACGCCAAGTTCGTTCGCCCGGCATGCGAGTGGATGTTTTACATAAATATCCATTGGCATGCCAATGGGAACCTTCCCCATCTTTCGAAGGTTGCTGATCATCGAATGATGCTGAAAGCGCACGCATATGTAAGGGTGATCCAGACCACTTGTACATATGCGTGTCGATTTCCAGGGAATTGGGCGGGCAGCTGGCATCCGGTTATGTCAGCTGTCTGCCCCTCCGCACGTGCATTACGAACGAATTAGCATGTGTGCGCCCAGCGTTTTCATGGGAACGCCCATGAAACGCTGGGCGTTCACATATGCTAATAGCCCTGCTCAGCACTCCACACCCCTCTCCACCCCCCGCTCAAAAGGCAAGGAACGTGTACCCAGCGAAGCAATTTTTTGCTGAGTACACATGCACCCAGTGTATACACATTTGCATAAATGCTGCTGCGCATACGCAAAACATCGGTCCCCCATGCGAATTCGCGCCCGAGTGAGTCAACCAGAATAAGGGCCAATATGCGTGCGCTATATAAATACCTGTTAATTAAAAATGTGCTTTTGGGCGCAAAGTGTCACGAATGCTGACAGAGTTCTTGAACAAACGTACAAAAGATTATACTAAGCAACGTTAACTATAATCCATTGCTAGAACCATATATAACACATCAGCCAAATGTTGAAGCGCCTGCTTGTTTAAGAACTGTGAATTGTGAACTAATTACGTATGAGTGTGACAAGAACATTGGGTATGTCTGACTTTCTGTCTGCTGATATGACCATGGATTCCAGCTGTCCAGGGACCCTGGGAGACTGCACCTCATTATGACTGACAGGAACGCCTCGGAGTACATGTAATTAGGATTTGTGCTTCACATTAAAAGCAGAATTTCGTATGCTCGTTTTTTTTTTTGTCTGAAACTACTGGTGTTTTTCCCCATATCATTTACTTATTTTATTTTACATTTATTATTAGCAAAAACACTTTATATTCTGTATGACCATCTCAATCTATTGAGTAATGTAGGACAGGTGAAAAAAAAAATCTGCTTGAGGAAGAGATAGTAATTTACTGTTTCATACTTTAATGCTACCCCTGGAGTAATTAGTGCAGCATCAACATGTCCTTCATTTGTAATTCCCAGTTGTTTTAATAACATTCAGTCATTTGGCTTATTTTTTAATTATAGCACTGATGCTCTCTCTTAGGAGAGAACGCCAGAACACTTCATACCAGACAGAATACGAGCTATAGATTTCCATTCTCTTAACTTGTTCATGTCAGACAACTGTCCTTGAGCACAGAAAATGAAATGTTAAAATGAAGCATCTATTTAAAACCTACAGTAACAAATATTATAGATGTTCAGAATCAGAATTTAACAATTCAAACTAATTAAAAGCAAGCAAATAGAACTTATTCCCCTTTCACACTGCAGCTCTAAAATGGTATATTGGCGATTTTTTTAACCTTTTAAAACGGTACAGCTGCAGTGTGAAAGCACCAGTTTTAAATTATTGGTTCAAGAAAATGGGTAATTCAAAACGGGTAAAAAGAAGGATCCTACACGGTTCAGACCCGTTATTTGTGCAGTGTAAATGGGTCTGAACTGGTATATTGGATCTCAAACTGGTGTCCCCCCCCTTGCCAGCGCTCCCGCACTCCCCTGGTACTAAGCAGTGCATCCCCTGCTCCCCTCCCCTGGTACTAAGCAGATCATCCCCCGCTCCCCCTCTCCCCTTGTACTAAGCAGCGCATCCCCTGCTAACCCCCCTTCCCTGGTACTAAGCAGTGCATCCCCCGCTCCCCCCTCCCTCCCCTGGTACTAAGCAGCGTTATGTATAGGATGTCTGACAAGTGGAAAATTAAATAATAAATACATTTGGAAACGTATAAAAATAGGAATAGCATACTAAAATAATACAGTAGTTGTCTGTGTTTATTTATCAACCTTGGTGTGTTAAGTGTCGAGATATCAAAAAATGAATAAATGTATGAAAAAATATAGAATCATAAACAATCATATGACATTTAGGACATTTTTTATTTTATATTTTTTCCATACATTTATTCTTTTTTCGATATCTCAACACTCACGAAAGCACATACTTTTGACCCCAGGACATAGTCAATGGGACAAGGGGACACACCCCAACACTCATGAATATGGATAATGGGATGGTATAAATGCGGCTTCCAGGTGCCTGCCCGGTTGGCCTTGAAAAAGCTTGTTGCGAAACGCACGTCAGCATTTCCTGTTAGCAGGGGGAAAGCTGGGTTGATTAAATTGTATTTTGAATGTGCCAATAGACTTAACGAGTGGTGCGCCTATCTACTACTTCAAGCCGTAGCGGTTTGCCGGTCACCACACAGTGAAGGCATACGCTATCACAGGAGTCAGTGCGGATAGGAAGAGATGGAGAGGCTGATTTCAATGCTATCAGTACACGACATAGGCATTGAAGTGTGAACCATTCTATTTAATAACTACGCTGGGAGTAAGGACGTATTGTCCTCCCAGGATTATAAGCAAAACATTTCTGTCTTCAGTACACCTAAACAGGAGGTGACAGGAGCGACCAGGATGCTGCCCGCACCTAGTCTCCTCACATTATATCCTTGTTTGAATGGTGTGGCAAATCTAGGGACATGGTTCCCCACAACTGATATATAGGCCCTTATTCAGATCTGATTGCAGTACAAATTTGTTCTCAAAATGGGCAAAACCATGTGCAGGTGGGGCAGATGTTACATGTGCAGAGAGAGTTACATTTGGGTGGGGTGTGTTGAAACTGAAATCTAAATTGCCATGTAAAAATAATGCAGCCAGTATTTATCCGGCACAGAAACAAAAAACTAACACAAATCTAATTCTATCTATACATGTTACATCTGCTCCACCTGCAGTGCACATGGTTTTGCCCATTTTGAGAACAAATTTGTACTCCGATCAGATCTGAATAAGGGCCATAATGCCAATCACCATCTGGATATTCTAATATTCCTATTTGATCCGGCACACACTACACAGTCTTGCAGATTTTGATTGAGATAAAACCATACGTGCCCACCCCTACAACATTAGGAATGTTATTTCCTTTTTAGAAAATGTCTTTAGTCTATTCATGTTGTAGTGTATGTGTGTTTTTATATTTCCGCAGTAATTTTAGATGTGAATAATAAAAGTTACATTTTATATTTCTATTTTCTTGTGCACCGCAAAAAAGACTTTCTGTTGTTTCCCTAAATCCACATTTGGAAGACATCCCAGTTATGGGTTATAAGAAAGCATTAACATCAGAAAGAACAAAACAATCACATTGAGACCACAAGCGGAACACAGAACACATGGCCAAGTTACAAAAACAAGGGTTCTACAATTGTAAGGTTGCAACAAATGCATAAATAGCACAAACATGTAATCATTCAGATTTAGATTTGGGTGAGTTATTATGTTTCTGTGCAGGAAAAATACTATCTGCTTTATTTTTACACTGCAATATAGATCACATTTTCAAGTAAAACCCCACCCAAATCTAATTCTCTTTGCACAAGTTACATCTGCCCACCTGCAGTGCACATGGTTTTGTCCATTAGCGAAGGAATTTGCCTTCGCAAATGAACCGGAATAAGGGCCAATATGTAGGATGCACTGCAATAAAATTAAATAAAGGAATTGGGGACCACTTAAGAGACATACAATACAGCTGGACTTTGAGAAGCTGAACACTGTCTTGTGAATATGCCTATCACAATGAGTTGCTACAATTAAAGGACCACATGTAGAATGATTAGGGATTCCATGAGGAATCTATCTACATAGTCTTCCCACTAGGCTGTTTTAGCGGGGCGCTGCGCCGTGCCTGATTTTTAAAGGTCAAAAATGTGCCCTTCCCCTCTAGCATAGCCCTGCTGGAACAGCATGCTGCTGCCTGTTCCTGCCGCTTCCCCAGCAGTGACTTTGGCGGGGCCATGTCCGCCCCTTTTGGCAATGTTGGCAGGTAGGCTAAGCCTTCTTTTGTGGTGGTGACGGCCGGGCCCGCTTTCGTGACAGTGGCATCTGGGCCCACCCCCTTTCATGATGTCGTGGCCCGGGCCCGCCCCCATTCATGCCATCGGCGGCCCAGGTCCGCCCACAATGGTGATGTCGGTGGGCCTGGTCCACCCCCTTTATGCTGCCCCCATGCAGCACCGCCCTGCCCTGCCCAGTTCCTAGAAGGAACACTATCTACAGATGGAGAAATGGGTTGGAAAAGACTCAATACACTCCTGTTCAAATTTAACCACAGCACCCTATCTTCAGCGTTGTGCCAGATTGCTGGCAACAACCGATGCAACATCAGCAGAGTGGACATGCTCCTGGCCACAGTGATAGCAGAGAAGATCGAGAACAGAGTGCCCCATACAGCTTTCCACCAACAAGAACACCTGTACATCCACTGCAGAGATACTCACCACCTGGCAGGAAAACAGACCAGATCTGTGACCATGTAGACCTTGGCATCGAGAGAGTAGCATGAATTAGTCATACATTTTACCAACCTGTGGTCACCTTTTCTGCCATAGTTAAAAGCTAGACCAAGTTTCCACTCACTTGAATCCAAGGATTGTTTTTTGGTGGGCAACAGTTGCTTTGAAAATTTTGCTATAGCGGAATTCTTCACAGACCCTACAATATGCTGGATATCTGACGCTGGTTAAGA